>NC_140454.1:33225878-33825878 GCF_963576455.1 Neolamprologus multifasciatus
GAGGGAAAAATTGGAATGATGCAAAGATTAGCGGGGTGGGAATGGAGAGAGGGGGTTAGGGTGGTCGCTGCAAAAGATGGCAAGGAAGAGGAGAAGGAGAGAAAGGTTGAGATGATCACTGGGATCTAATCAAGACCTTCTTACAGTGATGAGCGATGAGGTGTAGGGGAAAGGTCTAAAAATATCCTCGGGTGTATTATATGGTTTTAAAGCACTTGTGGCGAGATGTGATGGGAGAGCCGGGGGTTAGATGAAAGGATGGACGGAGAGGAGGCTCGCTTAGATTAAACTGGAGATGTTCTCGGGTGTGCGGCGTAGGCTGTCCAAACCGTAATCAAACAGAGTGGCAGACAGGAGGAGAGGTGGATGAACACACGCAGAAGGTATCGCTGTAACCTTCGCTGAACTCCGAGGCGCTTAAAACAAAGACAAACGCGATGGAGCGAAGGAGGTGGAAAAACCACATCCTTCAGTCTGTGATGTGTGATGGAGGTGTGCGCCACAAAAACCAGCAACAAAAGGAAAGAGAAGGAGGAGGTACATTCTGTCACCGTTTAACTATTTATATAAACATGATTTATGACTGAGTTACTTAGCTCTGTTTGCAGTGTGTATTTTATATGAAGTCATCAAGTACTAGTACATGTATCATATTTTTCGGACCACTGGATTATGAGGCACATTAAATGCCTTATATAATGTTTTATAATTTTTGCTATGTAACTTTGCACTGTCCACTTTCTGCTGTAACAAAACAAATTTCCCATGTGTGGGACAAATAAAGGTTATCTTATATTAAAGACTAACCTGGTATTGTGGATGGATTATCTCAGTTGTTCTCCTGACTGAAGTTTGGTCCGTTTACAGCATCCTGCCATGCGATTGCATTTGTCTCTAACCATCGGGAACCCTCACGTTAACTTTTATCGAGTGGAAAAAGTTAGCGTTCATCCTCCAGCTTCACTGTGTTTATGCTAGGCTAACATAGCTGTGTAGCTAGCGATCACATAGCACATCATTATATACCAGCTAGTCCAACTTCAGTAACCCTACAAACGTCACTGCTGTTTAGTTTTCTGTCTTCATTTATGTTGGAAGTGATAGAAGAGCTGTACGTTTGAATTTTTCAGAAATCTCTCAGTCAGAACATGCTATATCATGTTTAGCTAACTAGCGAGCTAACTTCCTGCTAACTTCTAACTCTGTTAAATGTAATAAATTCTGTTTTCATGGATGCCTGGATGTTAAACTTAATTGTTCCACCTGGTAAAGCAGCAACACTGATCATTTTATTAAAGATGAAAGAATTTAGACAGTTTTTAACTCTCAGTGATGCTGCAGTGTTCGTTTGACTTTGGGACCTGAAACAGACGGAGTTTAGGACCCAGTCGGTATGTTGTTGTTGTTGGACCTCCACTGCTGATTTCAGACAAAAGTGATGATGATCAAACATTTCGTCATTAATGACATAAGCAGTTATTTTGATAACATGTTTAAACAACATCCTTCATCTCAAGTCCAAAGCTAAGATTCACCAGGCTTCTATCCGGTCGTTAAGTCTGACGTCACTAGCCGTGTCTGGGCCTAAACTCCGCTGCAGGTCCATACATCAAACGATCACTATGGCATTACTGAGAGTTGAAAAACTGTCTAAAGTCTTTCATCTTTAATAAAAATGATCAGCATTCTGCTCTACCAGGTGTAACAATTGAGTTTAACATCCAGGTATCCATGAAAATGGAATTTATGACATTTAACGGAGTTAGAAGTTAGCAGGAAGTTAGCTCGCTAGCTTCTATCTAAATACAACATAGCATGTACTGATTGCGGGGTTTTGGAAACAAATTCAAACGTACAGCTCTGCTATCACTTCCAACATAAATGAAGACAGAAAACTAAACAGCAGTGACGTTTGTAGGGTTACTGAAGTTTGGCTAGCTGGTATATAATGATGTGCTACATGATCGCTAGCATAATATAAACAAGCTAACTTTTTTTCCACTCGATAAAAGTTAACGTGAGTGATCTCGGTGGTCAGGAACAAACGTAATCGCATGGCAGGATGCTGTAAAAGGACCAAACTTCAGCCAGGAGAACAACTGAGATAATCCATCCACAATACGAGGTTAGTCATTCATATACTGATGCATGGGATGGGCTGTAGTTACATCCTAAGGTTTTAAAAACTGAGCTTAAATAAATGATTAGTGGTAATAAAAGCCGAGGGAGGTCAACAGTGATCACTGACTGTTTTAGGAGCTTTTTGAGATTAAATAGAAGAAAATACAAAACATTAAACATGTTAACAACACAAAAGCCATATTAAACGCAGACTACTTTAGGCCCGGAAGTAGAATTCGTCACGTCATCACTTAACGACCGGATATACATGCAGTGCTGTGCAAAAGTCTTGATCCTCTCCTCCTTTCTTTACGTTTGCTTCTAACGAGGTACACTGTGCTCTAGTTTTCTTTGTTAGGTGGTCTACAGTTTCCAGACTTTCTGAGGGTCTTTCAGAGTTTACTTTGCTTTCATCAGTTTCAGTCGTTGTACCTGAGCATTTTCAGAGGAATGGGTTTTTTTTGGGTGTTTCTTTGTTAAGCCACTTAACACTGATCTGTGAATCATTCAAGCATGAAAAGGCACCTTGAGGGAGAAACCAGTGTTGTTTCTGCACAAAACAGAGAACCAGTCTTAAACTGGATCGCTGGCCACTTTGTTACTAGCAGCCTGTTGCAAAAACAGATTGTTTGTTCCCATTAAGAGTGGGCAAGATAGCATCAAAACGAATATTTCGATCCAATATTTCAAAGACATTTGCAGCAATTATATTTGTGACAATATATTAAAATGCTGCAGCTTACAGGGAGCAGCATTGATTTATTTCTGCAAACAAATGCTGTTTAGATTTTTTTTAAGTACCATCAGATTTAGATTCTTGCATCTGGAAAGCATGTGATTGGAAACAGCTTCATTTTTCAGCATGACAGTGATTCCAAACACGCTGCCAGTGCAGTAAACAACATACAAACAACAAAAACCGTCACGGATTGGCCTTCCCACAGCCCAGACCTCTACGCTATTAATCTACCGTGGGATCATCTCGACAGGAAACTGAACGAGCGGCAGAAACGCTGAAAGAAAAGCTCTGAACGTCCTTCAGGAAGCCCGGAGAACTATTCCTGAAGACGAGTTCAGGCTATGATGAAGATCAGTTCACACACACAAAGAAAAGGACCCATTTTCTCACTTTCTGCGCGCACACACTTCCTGTTATCTGATCTTGGACTGAAGTTTTATTCACAATCCTCAAAATTAATTTGAAAAGTCTGAAAACTCAACAACAAAGTCGCTCCAGAGAACAGAGAAATACCCAGAGTGAATCACAAACCTTCAGTTTTACTTCAGTTTGTTCTGTGTTACAAGGTCTCTTTGTGTTTTGAGGGCTGGAGGACGGCGGCATTAACGTACGCACATCTCAGCTGAACTAAGGATAAACACAGGAGGAGGCAGACCTCACAGGACACAGCGCTCCGTTAGTCATCCTCACACTCGGTCACACTTAGCGAAGAATAAAAAACATCTGACATAATTATTAACAGGCTTAGATCAGCCGTTTACACAGTCCACTGAATAACAAAGATAGAATTTTAGCACAATAAAACAGGCTCTATCTCCGCATCATAATGGTTTATTTCCTAATGATTAAATGGTGCAGGAATGGGAGAAACAAAGCCGGCTGAAGGGAGATCGGGGGAAAGGTGGCGACTTTCAAAGAAAAAGAATTGAACCTATTCGATTACACAAAATTAGTGCATATTAGTCCAACTGCCTAATATTACACTTTAAATAACATGCAATTTGGAGATACAATCATTGTGATGAAATGGGACTTTGAAATCTGGAAGTGCTTTTCTGTGTCCCAGCTCACGCAGACTGCTTTTGTGAGTGTATTTTGAAAGGCTGCGGCTCTATTTTGCAGATCAAATTGCACGCTGCTGTTTATCTGAAGATCTGTATCTGTGTAATAGTCATGTGAAACCCCACTTCAGAACCACGGCGGGGAAAAACACTGATAGTAGGCGGCAGTTAAGGTGGAAAGTATAGTAAATTGTTCATTGAAACACTTTGCCTCATTCATGCTACGTATGTTATAGTCACGCTGAGAGGTGCAGTCTTAATCGTACAAAATAGTTCTGAGTGAAAATTTCAGGCCTCTTAAGGAAAATGTGAGCACCGGTCTCAGAGCGGTCTTTGTGCCCAGCAGCACGTGACAGCGATTCACGAAGGCACAAAAAAAGAGCTCAGTGTTCATGTTTTGTCCGACACGGTACGAACGCAGGTGGGATGTACACATATTTGATGATGCACGTCAGTTTTTCTGACAATAAACAAAGAAAAGATGACGGCTCAGTGAACTCTGCTCCTTGCATTGATACAAAAGGTGACCTGATCCTGTGCAGCTGGTGGTTCGTGGGCTCTGAGAGGACAGAGAACATCCAGCAGCAGCAGAAAAGTTCAGAACTGCTTATCGGTGACTAAAAAGTGATCAGCAAACAGTAAAAAAACACTGATATCTAAAAGTGCAAATGAGAAAGACGCAAATTTCACTCTTGTCTCAGCAAACGCACTAAACTTCACTGAGTGAGGCTCAGCAAAGCGGAGCAGACTGTCAGACCAGTACCACCACGTTTCCACTCAAGTCTGGATGGTGTGAATAATGTGAAACTGAAGCCGGTGACACGTTAAAACAAATATGTTGGTCTAATAAACGCTTTGATGTTCGTTTTGGAAATCACCGCTCTGTGAGAAATGATTTCAGAGCTTTGATATGTGCTGTGTGGTCGGCCGTGGGGACAGCAGGGTTTCTGGCTTTTATAACGTCTGTTTAAACTGAATCTTTAGTCTGCTGTGGTGCATCTCTGCTCAAAGTTTGTATATTATTACAAAGACACAATAAAGTGAAGCTAATGCTAGCACTCGTTTTAGAATCCCTCACCTCAGCAGGCCGAAGCCGATTTTCTTGCTCTTCTTTTCCGTCTCCTCGGGCTCCTCGGTCTTCTTCTTCTCCTTCTCTTTTCCCTTCACCTTGCTCTTTTCTTTCTTCTTTGTTTTTGCCTTCTTTTTCTTCTCTTTCTTGCCTTTTTCTTCGGCCTGGTCACCAACTCCCTGCCGAGAGGAACTACTCGCAGGCGTGTCCCGACCTGAACTGGGCTCGGTACCATCATCTGGAGGGGAAAAAGAGAAGAACGATATAAGGAGGATGAAACAAAGTCGCAAAAACAACTACTTTGGATTTAATTCAATAAAACATAAACATCTGAATCATCAACCTGACCTGAAGGATTGCTGTGCAGGAGAGACCACCAAAGGCAGCTTTAAGTACAATGACTGCAGGTTATGTCTGTGAAATGTTGTTTGTTGATAATAAACTACACAAAAAAACAACGCACTGTTCTGGGGGTGTGACCCGACCAGTCAGTCAGTGATGCTGGTGACTTTTCCACGATTAGCCGATGACGCTGTGTGAGTACAAACTGTTTCCACGGTCGTTTTCTTGCACGTTCACCTACAAGTTTGAGCCTGGTGCTCACACAGCACGTCACAAAGAGGGTCAAGGCCAAAAAACCCAAACGCATTAAGCAACAATGTGCACAAATAAACGACTCGTGCAAAGTGTCAGATAGAGTTTCCATTTTTCTCCACAGTGCACTTATCAGCTTTACAGAGAGTTGATTTGCTCTTCACAGAGTAAACCGTGACGTCTCATTGGTTCTTTGACAGACTGGAGGTCTGAGACGCAACACAAACACACAAACACGCAGAAATTATAGACTCCTTGTCAGATTTCATAAGCTAACCAAACTAAATTTATGACTTCAAATGGGGCTTA
Source organism: Neolamprologus multifasciatus (assembly GCF_963576455.1). Classification (NCBI taxonomy): domain Eukaryota; kingdom Metazoa; phylum Chordata; class Actinopteri; order Cichliformes; family Cichlidae; genus Neolamprologus; species Neolamprologus multifasciatus. Next base: position 33,231,772 of record NC_140454.1, read on the forward strand.
ATTTTATTTGGGTATTCACATCAGCATTAATTACAAAGACCGTCTTCCGGGAGGATGGAAGTGTGCGTGTGTGTTTGTGTTGCTGCAGACCCACAGCATCCACAATGGCAGCAGACGTGATCTCACTAAAGAGTTTTTGTTGCTGTGATAATTGTGCACATATGTGGGTTTTTATTTTTCCTGTGAGGCTTGTTCACAGAATTTTAGTGTTTCAGAAAATGTGCAAATATCACAACAACAGGTTGAAGCAACAATCAGAATATTTGCTTCAAAGCAGGTCGATGCCAGAGACTCGTCACATGTCAGCATAAAGTCTGGATTTTTTCATCTTTTCTGTGCCAAAGAAATAAAGAAATGATCCAAATTAAACAGAAATAAGAAAAAGTATTGAGAGTAATCCATCCCAGCTGAAGAACGGCCTCAAAGGCACTGACTCATCACAAGTGAATAGATTAGAAACTGTGACACGCTGTTCTCCTGTGGTATTAGCTGGACTCAGCTCAGGACCCCACACAATGCATCTGCTGCACATTAACTGCTTTATTTGGACTGTCAAAATATTACCAGTGTTTGCCTTTCTAACAAACGCAGGTCCAGGCTAAAGAGTGCAAACTCACCTCTGACAGGCAGCGCTCGATAAGCATTTACATGATTTAAACCCAAGCAAAAAGTGACGACAACAGACAAAGAGAAGCACACAGCAGAGGAACGAAAGACAGATTCAGTGCTCTCTGTCGATTAACTGCAGCTCTGAAAGTGTTGAATATTTAGAAGGATAGTGACAGATGTGGCCGCGGCGTGTGTGTGTTGAAACGCCCTATTAGTCGTATCCTGTGTGAGTGTAGTGATCTGAAACAAGCCGACTCATTACTCTGGTGGTGACTGATAAGACTTGGCTGCTAATAACACAGCTGGGAGTTGAATATGTGCTGATATTTGGAGGCATAAGGTGCTTGTTGCAAAGCCCCTGTCACACTTTACTTGAGAAAATGTAATTGGGGAACACCTAGCGCACGGCGGTAAGTCGAGTGGGCATCAATCACTGCGTTAGAAAACTCCACGTAAACGTGGTGAAGATAAATGTCACCGATCAGACCGAGCTGCAGATACAAATCTGACATTCTAACGCAGCAACATGTGATGTGTAGACAAATGAACGACAATGCATCGTCAGCGTATCGCAGACACACGTCTCTCTATCCTGCTTACCGTCATCATCTTCAGCTGGCCCGTCGTAGGATTTATCGATAGCTGCTCTGAAGCTCTCGTTGCAGCCTCTTCCCCTCACCATATTTGGGCGAGGGCGGTGGAACGGGAGGAGTTCGTTCTTTCTGTTGACCTCCGACATGGCCGTCTGGAGGCTCTCCAGGGAACTGGACTTCTTCAGGCCCAGGGTGGGGCCGAGCTCCACGGGGCTTGATGATGCTGTGGGGGGGAAATGAACTAATATTAGCATGTTGCAGTTGTCTCCTCCTGACAGTCAGTCAGGTTGCATTTGATCATTGAAGGTGAGACTGACAGCACAGAAAGCTACAGCCTTGGCAGCACACAGCGATTTTGAATATGAAACCCCAGCAGACAACTTAGATTAGTTTGAAGTATCACATCTCCCTTTGCTTTACCCCCTTTATGTTAAAAGTGTCAGAAAGCATCTCTGAAGAATTTATAATGATAAATATCTTAATTTCTGACCAAAAACATGTTAAATTTTGATCGGCAAAATCTGATTAGATCATATTTAAACTTTGGTGCCAAATCTGAAGAATTTCACTGCACGTCCGTGATGTAGATAGTGTCGCTCTGCTCCTGGTTTCAGTGTAGGGCTGCCACAAACGATTATTTTGATTGTCGACTAGTCACCGATTATCTTTGTGATTGTGATTAGTCAACTAAACAGATCATCATCCTTTGGACATAAAACGTACAGCTTATTGCACCAGCAGCATCTGCTCTTATATAACTACATTAGCTTACAGCTTTAAGTGTTTAAGGTATGTGCTAACTAAAAATAAAGACAAGATGATAGTTTATTAAATTTTAATGATATTTGCAGATTGTTTCGGTGAAGTTTAATAAACTCCTTGCTATCTAAAATATAACAGGACACCCCTTGAGCATCTCACGTTTCTGATAATCAGCTGTGTAAAAACTATAACTTTAATCTCAGCCAAACCGATTTACTCAGGAACAAATAAAACACTAAAAAAAGCCAAACAATAACATTTTTAAGTTATCTTAGTGACTTATATATCATGTTTAACCTGAGTAGCGAAAGACGGCGGTGGGTTTGAGGTGTTCTCACGCTCTAGTGAGCCTAGCCCCCGGCTAGCTATCGAGCTAGTGGCTAACAGACGTCTCTGAAAACTTCGGAGCGCTTTTGAAAATATGTGGTGTCTTGATAAACTGAGCAGATATTTGAGGTTTACACAGCTACATTCTCGCCTGAAAATATGTTAAACGTTTATTTTGTGACCCAGAAAGAATAATAAGAGTAATATTAAAACTAACTAGCTGCCGCCATTGTTGGAAACTGAGCTGGGCTGCGCTATGAATTCTTGGACGGAGCTACTTCTTCTTCTTCGGGGTTTAACGGCAGCTGGCATCCTTGTACATGCAGTGCTGCCATCTTCTGTTTCAGTCCGTTATTACACTCTTAAATCCTACTACTTATTCCTGCGTCTTTTGTGATCTTACAAAGCTTCAAACGACGTGTCGACTATTAAATCAGTCGTCGACGGTTTTGATAGTCGACATAATCGTGACTAGTCGACTAATCGTGGCAGCCCTATTTCAGTGCCACAGAAGACCCGACCTGCACATATACGGTAGGAAAGGGACACCTTTGCCCAGGTGTGGCGATCAAAAAAAAGCTTTATCCCTGCTGCACCTTTCTGTGATCAGATTAAAAACCTGAAGGAGACACAAGGACCAAAGCCAGACCCGCCAGGCTACGGCTGAACTCCAGAAAGAAGTGCCAATAAAAAAAGCAATGCAGTTAACTATCCTGTTGTTGAGTCTGTGATGGATGGGAAGTCTGCTTCACCGTCCCAAGATCTCCATCCATCATCACAAGTATGCTGTGAGAGATATTACTGAGGGAGGGAGGGATCTAGCAGGAAGCATGATGAAGAGGAGAACGATGGATGAGAAGACAAGTATTCATGGGAGGGAGAGAGACATCAGATGTGTGTTAGAGCCTCACATTTCAAGCACACAAAGTCTACATTTGTAGAAACAGCAAAGCTTGCACTCTTGGCATTTTGCAGGCAACCTAGCAACTGCTGCTATGTGCTGCACAAACCCAAGTTAAAAGCATCCGGTCCGGGTTCAGCCTCGGGCCCCACTGTGATGTCTCCACCACTTCAGAGGATTGCTGTTTATTAAACAAAAGAGGGAGAATAGGTAATGCAAGTGTCACTCTGTGCCACCTAAAACAGAGAAGACGCAAGATGGGAGGGAGCAAATTAAGTTTCCTCCAGAGGATATCATCATGGAAAACCCCGGTGGCAGAGAGGAGGACAGAGAAAAATGAGGAAGAAGGGAGGAAGGCTGGGCTAGCTGCCAGCTCAAAATACTGGTAATCCTTACATGCACACACACACACACACATTTCGGATTCCTTGCTGGCCGTGGCCTGTCGATATGATGCCACTGTGATTCATGATAGCTAAACTTGCATCACTTTAGCTAATGATTCCCTATACACGCTGCTGCTGTTTGTGCGTGCGTGCACACGCGCGTGCTTTCACTGCACAGGAGATGACCGAGGACTGAGGAGGCGACTTCCACATCTATTTAAACAACCATTAACCAAACGCACACAAACACACAACGAGTAATAACTCACAATGAATGTGTGCACATGCATAATGTAAGTGGTCCGCTCAGAGAGGAGACGGGCAAAGGCCACAACATGTCAGACTCGCATCCATAAACACTGCCCACATGACATTCAGAGGCACACTGAATCATCACAGCGCCCGATTACATCACAGATTATTCCAAACTGGATCAACCCAGGAGCGACAGCCGAACAGCTGAAACGATTAAACAATTAAACAATAATGTTCCATCAAAAGTCATAAAACTGAGACTGAAACTCAAATTAAATTCTTTCAGGTTTACTTTTTTAATAAGAAACACTAGATTTACGGGAGCCATCAGCAAAACGTGCTTTTCCTTGCGAACATCAAAGCCAAACCTACAAAAAACCACTAGAACCAGTTTAAGAAAAGCAAATATAACCCAGTCAGTGTCTACTTTGCAGACAGACCAGTTCCCTTCCAGCTGTGGTCCAACAACCTTTTGTTACGACACCGAAACTATGAAAAGTTTTATGTGCTGTTAGCATTTAGCACATGATTTACCGTCTCAGCTCATTAGTCCCTGCTGAACTCCCAAATCTTATTTACATCGGGTGACTCATTTTTCTTCATTTGCATTTTCATATATGCCGTGGAGTATGACAGGGTGTTAGCTGTGTAACTGTAACACTGCGACAGAAGCATCTATATTTGTTTTGACAGTATGATTACATAGTTATGACTTCCAGAAGATCAACAGGACCGTGTGCTGCGGCTAACGGGCTGAAGCTACGTGTACTCTGCCTTTAAACAAGGAAAAACAAACAAACAAAATCATTTTAAATACAAGTTTTCAGTTGTTGAGCTGCTGCGTGATAGAAGAAACCCCCCATGCACCACTTTCACCTGATAACTTTAAGGAGATGCAGTAAAAGAACTAGATGTTATAGTCATCTCTAAAGTTAGAAATATCCTGTCTCAGAGTGACGCTGAAAAACTAGTTCCTGCATTTATTGCTTCCAGGCTGGACGACTGTAATTCATTATTATCAGGATGTCCAAAAAACTCACTGAAAAGCCTTCAGTTAATCCAAAATCCTGACAGGGACTAGAAAGAGAGCAGATTTCTCCTGTTTTGGCTTCCTGTTAAATCCAGAATTCAAAATCCTGCTCCTCACATACAAGGTCTTAAATAATCAGGCCCCATCTTATCTTAATGACCTTGTAGTACCATATCACCCTATTAGAGCACTTCGCTCTCGCTCTGCAGGCCTACTTGTTGTTCCTAGAGTATTTAAAAGTAGAATGGGAGGGAGAGCCTTCAGTTTTCAGGCCCCTCTTCTGTGGAACCAGCTTCCAGTTTGGATTCAGGAGACAGACGCTATCTCTACTTTTAAGATTAGGCTTCCTTCCCACTGTCACCAAAGTGCTGCTCATAGGGGGTCGTATGATTGTTGGGTTTTTCTCTGTATGTATAATTGTAGGGTCTACCTTACAATAGAAAGCACCTTGAGGCGACTGTTGTTGTGATTTGGTGCTGTATAAATAAAACTGAATTGAATTGAGATCAATTAAACTTGATGGTGATGCTTAAGAATGTAGCAGATTGTTGGTCAAAGGAGCTTGCAAAGAAAAGCGTCTGGACTTCTTTAAGTTACTTGAAGACGTTTCACCTTCATCCGAGAGGCTTCTTCAGTTCTAAGGTCAAATGGTGGAGAGTCCCAGATATAAACCTAGTGGGAGTTTCCCCCCACAGAGGGACAAAAGGACCCCCTGATGATCCTCTAATCACCTGAGCCAAGGTGTGGAACTGGGTGTGGGTCCCAATCAGCCAGAGTTTCGGGTGAGCTCATTGTGAAACCTGGCCCCACCTTATCATGTGATTTCCTGAGGTCAGATGGCCCAGGATGTGAGTGGACGTTAAGGCGTCTGGGGAGGGAACTCAAAACTGGATTATAGATGGCAGAGAGTTGGTGTCGTAAACCACCGCCTCTGTTCAAAGATGGTCGCTCACAGTGGACATAGATGCTTCTTTCACTCCTCTTTCAAACCATCTGTCCTCTCTGTCCAAAATGTGAACATTGGCATCCTCGAAAGAGTGACCTTTGACCTTTACATGCAGATGGACAGCTGAATCTTGTCCGGTGGAGGTGGCTCTTCTGTGTTGTGCCATGCGCTTGTGAAGTGGCTGTTTGGTCTCTCCAATGTAGAGGTCATCATCAGGGGGTCCTTTTGTCCCTCTGTGGGGGGAAACTCCCACTAGGTTTAAATCTGGGACTCTCCACCATTTGACCTTAGAACTGAAGAAGCTTCTTGGATGAAGGTGAAACGTCTTCAAGTAACTTAAAGAAGTCCAGACGCTTTTCTTTGCAAGCTCCTTTGACTACGATGACCTGGATGACTGAGAACCTTCACAGACATATAGCAGATTGTTGATTTTTCCACTTTTTTAGCCTCGTTTGCATCAAACATTTGCATCAACACCTCTTTGGACCTCATCCTGAAAGTTCCAGCAACCAGATCACGTCTGTGTTTAAACAATGAAGCAATAAGAAAACGTCCTGAAATGACTGGACAGAGACAAGACTACAAAAATGATGCTGCTGTCCTAATATGTATGTGTGTGTTATTTGCTAAAATTCAAAAAGCAAAACAGGAACAAGGAAGCTAATGAAACACAGACTGACCTCTGAGTCCAAACACTGTTTGCAAAACACTCGGTGGTTGGATGAGCTGAAGTTTTATAAATAGCTTTGTGGGGTTTGGCTGGGCAATCAGGGAATACACACACACACACACACACACACACACACACACACACACACACACACACACACACACACACACACACACACTCACTTATAAAGATACATAGCTAACACACACACAAGCTCTCACAAACATTTTTTGCTTTGAGTAGCAGGATTTGTGTCATAAATGTAATTACTGCTGTCCAACTGTAAGATGATAGCATTAAGCTGCTTTTAGAGAGTGAGAGAGAGCGAGGGGGGGGGGGGCTGTGTGGGGGGGATCACAAGTAAAACAAGAATATCAAAATGGTTGGAGGCAGAGGAGGAGGAGGAAGGTGGGGGTTGGCAGAGAAAAACAGAGAGGAGAAAAGAAGAAAGAAACAAAGACAGCAGGCCTGGGAATGAAAGAGGAAGGATGGAAGTGACAACGGGAGAGAGAGAGAGAGGAAAAAACAAAAAATATATAAATTAAAAATTAAAAACAGAGCACAAAGACAGAGAATGCCAAGCTATCCCAAGGCTATTTTGTTGGCAGGAAGGCAGTGGGCTACTTTCAAAGTCAAAATTACACTAAGGAGCAGCTTAGCAGCAGGCAGCGGCAACAAAGCCAGCAGACCCAACAACAGCCCCAACTTCTGATGAACCCGAGCACTCTTTGGACGCTCCAATAAGGAAATGCAGCTCCATTTCTGTGCTCCACTTTTCCATGGAAAAAGACAATATCCAGCTTCTCCCACTGTCCCATCGGGGGAAGAAAAGCATTACATCACAGCACAAATACCACCCGGCCCCGGCATGCGCGTTAGAGAAGACACACACACTTAATTAAAAATTCCTCCTCAAAATAAAATGATCTAAAGGGTGAGGTGTGCAGGCAGCGTGTGTGTGTGTGAAACAGTCTGGTTTGTGTAAGCAACCGTTTCCTGTTTATTATATGCGTGCAGAGCAGTTCACAGATCCCGGCCGACGAAATGAGGTTTTCCGATCCCGCAGGGCCCGTAATAATTAAACGGGCATCATAAGCCATGCAAACACGTGACATCATCGTCAATCTCATGTCTCGGTATTTATTTTCAGATTCCCACAGAGCTTAACGCAGATGCAGCTGGACCGAAAGGCGACGGTATAATAATTGACCGAAAGAAACGATAATGCAAATATGTAGCATGGAGGACTTCCACGAGCGCCACCCCAAAAACCAGATGGTCGCCGGCGTCGCTGCCAACAAGAGCTAATGTGTCGTTTCTGCGGGATAATGACTCCTTCATCTGAGATCCATGTGCACGAGCTTTTCACTCATTAATGCACGAGCTGTGGAGGCTCATATAGATTCTCGCTTCGGTTTGCTAAAAGATGGAAATCTTAAACATTGGCGTCCACCTCGACGTGCAGCGTCTCATGCATCATACAACATCAGCGCAGCACGCGTCAGCTATCGGCCTGTAAAGCCTGAAAAGGACGAATGGCCAAACCAGCGAGAAGCGACAGCTCTGACCATCTCCCGATTACTGCTTACCTTTATTGGCTTACTGGGGGAGACGGAGAGGGGTCAAAGGTCATTAGGTATACGGGCGCAGAGCCAAGGGTGCACACAAAGAGAGTTAAAACACAGAATGATGGAAAAGCAGTCACTACTTCTAATAACAGCCGGTAGGAGCTAATGCGAGGCGGCATCGAGCAGGATCTGCACACGTGCACGCCGCCACGCTGACACAAGACACAAATTGAGCTGCTCTCCCTGCGACAAATTAATCCATCAATCCACATCAGCCTAACAAGGTGGCTTTCAGGTTAAATCCAAAGCAAAGTCTGGGAGAGCCAGAGAGACTGGAAACAAAGGAAGGAAGAGAGGAAGGAAGAGACAAAGGAGACAGAAGGGGATCCAGAGAGATGCGGCTCTCTGAAGACGCAAATTGGCAAAGTGTTGTCAGCGTGCGACTGTTGTCAAAGTCAAAGTTTCACCGGGGAGCGATTCAGACAATGGACTGCACCGGGGTCCCTCAGCATCACACTGGCCCCCGACACACACACACTTTCAGAGAGATGCTGTCCGTCCTAAGCTCCTCTGCCTGTTTGCCAGCCTCTAAGCCTGAATGGCGTTGGCAAGAAAGTGAGTGAGCGAGGGCTGCTGGTGGGTGGAGGAAGCAAAACTCGGCAATACAAAGACATAAAACTGCAACAAAGGCATACAAGAAATCTGGCAGTTTAAGACATGTTTGCTGCAGGCGAAAAAACCCTCACACGAGTGAGTATAAACACACGAGACCTTTTCTTTCCCACTTCTTAAGGAAGCATCTGTATTAAGGACTCGCGCATATTCAAGAAACAACCGAGGGCGTTTGTGCGCGTGGATGGAAACGTTCTCGATTCTGGAGCTTGTTTATTCCCCACAATTGACTTTCACGTGGAAACAGCTCTCGTGCACTGTTGCATGCAGGCTCACAAACACACGGGCAGCTCGAGGCCGCCTTCATCACCCGAGGCTCGGCACAGCGAAAGGAGCACAGCTGCAACCGCTTACGTCCTGTCAGCAGTTTCGGTGTGTTTGACTCCATCGTCCTTCTCACAGCGGTTAAAGGATGAGTCCGCACTACTGAACCATACGAGCTAATGTGTTCTGATCATGCAAGTACACCAATAACGACTCGAGTAATCTTCATGGAGCATCTCTTCTGTCGGCGTTTCCTCTTCCACAACTCGTTTGATTTATTACCAGAATGACGGAGCTCCTATTTCTCAATGCCGCCACAAAGACGTCAAGCACGTCTGACCACAAACCCCGACACGATTCGTCAGGATGTAAAAGCGGGGCTTTTCTGTGTTTATTTATCGCAAGAATTTCTGAAATTTTTACTGAAGGCCGTTTGCTCATCTGCAGCCTCCACACGTGGGATTTTCATTCAGCCACAAAGACGTGCACGCACTCACTTTTAAAGGGAAACTTTCCATACATGCACGCGCGCACACACGGTCTGTAACGTGGTCGCCTATTTCCATCGCTTTGCCTCTCAAATTCAGCAGAACTATAATATAACACGAAGTTCACATCACAGGATGATGGAGACTTTCCATTACCATACTATTACCCTGACGGTGACAGCTTTCACGCGTGTATGTGGGTGAACGTGTGATGTCGTTGTCCGGAGATTTCTTTGGCTTTGTAGAGGGAAAGACCATTGCTGGAGTGTAAACAACATTCCCAGAAGTCATTGTCTTTAAACTGCTCATTTCCCAGGACCCCACCCCATCCCACTCCACGCTCTCCCTCCTCCGAAGTCCGTGCAGCTGTCCTGACAGCCTATCGTGGGGCTGCTGGAAGCATTTCAGTTATAAAAAATGGATTAAAGAAGAGGAAAGTGGGCTGTTGCGCTTGCCAGGCACACACTCTCTTTAACAGCTCTCTGGGCTGTGCAGCCTTATAAACACGCTGACAGGCAACAGGTACGGGGAACGTGTAAACGGGCTTTAGGAAAATAATCTGGAAACCAACCAGATAAAGTGTCCAAGTGTCTTTACTGGACATTCAACAGGCCTGAAACCATGAGGTGAGGTATACGACATGTCAGATATCCAGGAATCCAGTAAAGAAAACATCTCTGAGTTACCGGGCAGAGCACGCATTCTCATCATTATTGTTATTATTATTATCCTGTAGGACTTTAACCCTTTAAGACCTACCATAGAACCAAGTCCGCCAGAGCTTATATTATATTTTTACATGCTGTGGAGCCATTTTTGGGAGCATTTCAAGTTGCTATACATCAATACAACCATTACAGCCTAAATTTTAATAATATGTATGAATTAAGTGCATAGTAATTACATAAATTGCAAAAAAGTGCAATAAACTACAAAAAAATTGAAAATCGTTTTTGTTTTTTTAACATATATTTCTAGTTAGAGAAATTTAAGAGGCTTATCCCTCAAAACTGTAAATACAAAAAAGTTGCACAAAATAGTTTCCCACCACAGGAAATTTATTTTAAGTGTCTTCATAGTTTTATTTTTGAAATACACCAATTTTTATACACTGCAGGAAAAACGAAAATAAATATTATAATGCAAATTTGTAAAAAAGCAGCATATGCATCAAAATAAACTATTTCCAGCAGTGCAATATGAGTCCTAAGCATCCCAGAAACCACACAGAAAGTCATAAAGTCAAACATAACTTTTAAAAACACCAGTATAGGCTCATTGAGGCCCGGACGGTAAAAAACTACATTTCCGCGAAAATGACGTCACTTCCGGTTTCAGGCAGGTCATGGCGGACATGCATAGTTCGCGCTGACGTCTATTCCAACGTAGGAAGTGTTATGAACAGCTGATCGGATCGGCAAAGCGTGTTTCTGGAATATTATGTTTTTGTTGCTGCAAGTGCTTTTTATGCAGTTTTTGCAAAACTATATGTGGAAGGAAACTGTGACCGAGGACAAGCTGATGGCATAAGATGTAAGTACAACTCCTCCGGTTTCATATGCAAAAAAAATATTGCGCTAGCTCACGTGGTTGCAGAGCTACCGGGATTTAAAAATAGTTACGCAAAACAGAGCGTGCCCGCTCCGACCGGCTTTAAAGGGTTAAAAACTGGCAGCAGCCGGCAGTGCAGCAGAGTGAAGAAAATACAGACTGACCGAGCACAAACAAGTTAATCTGGCCACAGTTTAATCCTGAATTACAATCTGTCAGTCGTAGTCAGCGAGTACCAGAATATAAACACTATAAACACTAGCATTTTTACGTTCGGTCCTCATCACGCCCTCTTCCCTCGTCTGCCTTACTCACATTTTCCAGCATTCGCTCAGCTCCAAACCAAAGACAAGAAACCGAAGGGAAAAGTGTGTTTTCCTCATCTTTTTACCGGAATGATGGAAAGAGGAACAGACACGGCATCTTTATCTCATTATGGTCCAAATCTAATAAAATTACTGTTAAATCTGTTTCCATAACTTGTCTCTCGTGCTTATATCATCTTCAGGATTGTTACGGAGCTAACAAGTAAAAGTCTGTACCAGCACGTATGAAGTGGGAGAAGTGCTGGACTGAGTGAGGAGGATAACGGGAGACTCGGAGTGCAACGGCGAGCAAACGTAATGCTGGAGACTTCAAGGCGAAGAGAAAAGTTTCAGATGAAAACTTTTAAAAACGCGCTCGTCGGCCGCTGTGGTGAAAGCTTTTGAAGCATCGTCCATCTCTCCGCTCGCACTTCAGCTTTCCTATTAGACGACTGCGTCCTCCCTTACATCCTTCTCTCCTATCCTCAGGAGCGGTCTCGTCTGCGAGGTGAGGCCTTGCTCTTCTTTCTTGGTTCGTTTGCAAATTTTGTTTCCATTTGTCTCCAGAAAAACCTTCAGCGTGCCCAGCACGTATATGTTTACACCGCAGTTTCTTATTTATTGCGGCTAATTTACTGTTTCTGAAACCTGTTGCATGTGTGCGCGACACGGATCATACAGGAGTGTTCGGGAGTTTGGCTCACCTGCATTGCTTCCAGCCAGGGATCCAACATTGTTCTCATCTGCCACTGAAACACAAGAAACTGATGTTAACATACAAACATGCCTGTCTCGCCATAATGCTTGTTTTTATTGTACTTCTACTTTCTGACGTTGCCGCTCTTTGCTCTCACCGTCGCTCTTTAAACTAATATTATGTTTTCTGTCTCATTTTACACGACGGCGGGACAGCCGCTCTGCTTCCTGTGATGTCGGCCCGGCTTCGCTGCTACTGCTAAGTCATTTCCCTTCCTCCCTTGCTCTCACTTCATTTGTCATCTCCCCTCCCTTTCTGTCTTCTTCCCTCTGACCCCCATCTGTCCCTTCACCTTCTGCCCTTTTGCCGCTCGTGTCTCGACTTCACTGTTTTCTTTTCTCTTCAGTTACACCCCGTCCATCCAGCCCGTCGCTCCTCTTTCTTTCCCTCCTTTGATCAACATTCTCGCCGTTAATTCGTCCTACACTTTCTGCCTCCGCCTCGGTCCCCCTCTTGCTTTTTCTCCCTCTATTCTGAAGCCAAGAAGCCGATGAGCAGAGCTGCATCAAACACAGTGACACGGCTTCTCTGAGCAAATAGTTTTCTAATGAAAACCAAGCCTGAAGCGTGCCGCCAAACTGCCTGCACCTGACACGATCTGCACCGCATTCCCCGACAGCGGGGGGATCACGCATGTGATGCACACGGTGTTGTGTTACCATACACACAGGAGGCCGGTCGCCTACTTTTAGAATGATTAGAAAACTCAAATTCAGCCTTCGAAACTGAAGAAATGAAGTTTTGGTTGAATTCACAGGAAAAAGGATGCGAGCGAAAGTTTACTGCACAGAGAAGGAAAGGTGTCAGAGATGGAGCGACAGGGACGGCGACGAGCGACTGATCTTAAATAATTCTTCAGTTCTTAATTGGACTGAAAAATGAAATCAGGACAAATTAAATAAAAATGAAATTATACAACTGACCCACAAATTAATAGATGAAAACTGCGTCCTGCTCTTTTTTTATATAAACACACAAAAGCATGAAGTCGAATCCTAACGGGAACGTGGTCGTTATATGAAAGAAGATAATGGAGTTCTCGCTAAAGCACATTTGTGGCACTTATTAACACAACTGCATGAACTATTTACATGAAACTACATTTACAGGTTGTGAAAACAGTAAAAGTGTAATGATGGGATTATTCGCTGACCCCCGAGCGTCTCTAACCACGTATTCTTCAGTGAGCAGCATTCAGAGGCTTCGTCAGCAAACACTTCCTGCTTCAGTCTTAAGCTGCCCTGCTGCACGCCCATACATTCAGCTTTCCTAACAATCGCCTGCAAATGAACACTTAAATCTAGCCGAGGCGCTGCTGTGCTCTTTGCTGCTGCAGCAGCCATAAAACATCCAAAACTGCCTGATTTTGAAATATCACTTTAATTAAATAGTGCCAAGCTGAAAGCGCCTCGAATAAATAAAGTTAAAAAAGAATTCAGCTAGAAACTTTTTTCACGTCCAGCTATGATTGCATATAAAGTGAAAAATCTTTCATCGCCATGGTGATGTTTGCGCGTGTCCGTGCACGCGATTCGTCTCCTTTTGAGCTCCGTAACAGGAATCCATGCTCACGCGTGACTCGATATGATTCTGAGACTTTACTTACAGTACTAATGAGAGAAACCTGATTTGCATACGGCGATGCAAAGGCACGTGTGCTGACAGAGACATATTTGCTAATTGATGCTCAAATTAGCAGAGCTGAGTAAACTGGCGAGGCAGTGCGGTTGTGGTTCATATTGGGCTGCGGTTATGACCTCGTTTGTGTTTGGTGCGAGAACAAATGTGGCTTTTCTGCTGCAGCTTATAAACTTTTACAAAACCACTGAAGCTCACCCGAAGCGCTATCACAGAAACCATCACCAAAAGATGAGGCTGACACTTTATAAAACAGCCCACGACTAAGGCAGTAATTCCCCTCTATTGCATGAGATTATAATGTCATTATATTTACCTACAAACTCTTACAACAGGGTAAACATTCAGGATTTGACAGGAAACAAAGAAATAATTACACTGTAAGTAAATTTCAGCACATTTCTTGGTATTTTTGCATAAAAACAAAACAAAATCTTCCATCTGAATCTTTAAATAGGGTGAAGTTTGCAGGGAGGGGGTCATATTATGGATGGATTAACCTTGAATTTTTACATCTTTATTTAATATAGATGTAAAATAGATGTACGGCTGCATTGATGTGCATGATAGATGTTTTATTATTGAACTGACCTTTTATTTTAGCAAAGTAAGTGTGATATGGTGTCTGCTCCTCTACCAAAAATAAGTGCCATCAAAATTCCCAGGCCTCCCTGACCTTATAACGACGGAGCCAGGACAAACTTCCTGTAAAATACCTGCAAGTTACATCAACTTGCGTCAGAATCAGAGAGACTTTATTAGTCCCAGAGGGAAACGCAGTACTTATACTTTACTTCTTAATTCTAATATCTTTAAGTATTTGTAGTAGGGCTGGGCTATATCATACCGTTCACGGTAATACCGGTGTAATTTTGGGCAACGATAGGAAAATGAAATATCGCGATAGAATATGGGTAAAACGCGCATGCGCAGTGCCTTTGTTTACATACGCACATGACGGCGACGCAGAATGAGAAGAGTGAAAGTGGATCGTTGAATGAAACGGATGAAGCAGAATTGGTTTGTAAAAATGCTGCAACTTCAGTGGTGTGGAACTGGTTTAGCTTTCGTCCGTCAGATACACAACAAAGCACTATTTTTGGTAGCGCATGCTAGCGGGCCGTCGTTATTACCGTGTTGTTTGGAAAATACGGCGCACTTAAAATCAATCCTTTGATTTTTCTGAAAGTCGACAGAGCCCCTTATAATCCCGTGTGCCTTATGTATGAACTCTGGTTGTGTTTACTGACCTCGAAACGATTTTATGTACACGGCGCTCGAAAATCTGTCAAATGTTTCAGTATGACGTTGCTAAGCTACGAAGCTGCACCGCTTGATGGATTGTCGGAGCGTTACGGCTATCGTAGGCGGAGCCTCGCGGAGTGATACGTACTGTGCTTCAACATAATGTTACCGTATTGTGTATGTATAACCTCTTTTTAAGTTTTGTGGATATTATACATGGTTATGCTGAGGATATGTCGGCACATTTTCCACTGGAAATGCCTTTTGGCTAAACTGTCACCAAATTCTTTGCTGACAGTACATTTTTATATAATTTTAATGCACATAAAAAACAGCTGCTTGTTTAAGTGAAAATACATTGATGGGGTTTTTTGCACTAATAAAGTTGTGGAGTTGTAAATAGGGCTGGGTTTTTATAATCGATTTATCGATTAAAATCGATTCTGGCTTGGATAACGTAAAATCGATTCATTAAAATCCTGAATCGATTTTTTAATATAAATTTATTTTGCCCGAAAAGCCAGAATCTCTGGTGAAATCTCACAAAATTTCAACAACCACCAAACAGCTAAGACAGTAAATGAGAGCAGGAACACGGATTCTGCACAAAGACTTAAACACACAGCGCAGATCCGCGGATCAGAATCAGTTAGATGTCGCCTTTCTCACAGTCGGGGCTGAAAGCCGACAGCTCTCTGATTCTGATCTGTCGGCGGTCCGCGCTTTGTGTTTACACCCTTTATGCGCTGATTCTAAAGCTGTTAGTTTGATGTCTCTTCAAACAATATTGACCGAACCAGCAGCAAAAGAAGATCCAAACTACGCTTCACATAAACATCGTCATGTATTCACTCTTACTTTTACTGTTTTGCTTCGACCACGATGCACAGCTTTCTCATGTGCTCACTCTCTCTCCCCCCCTCTCTCTGTGTAGTGTTTTCTGCATTATTCGCTTGCTTGTTACGCACAAGTCTACCGTTGTTTACAGCGCTGTCTGCCGACGTTTTTTTTTTCCGTTTTATATACTTCTGAAAAGAAAACCTAATTTCTGCCGTTCAATACTGAACAAATTTAAACTGTTTAAAATTATGCAAAATGCAAAACGCTGTGTCTCTAATAAAACCGCTGTAACTTCAGAGGTAATGTTCATGTGTTGATTAATGGTTTTCTTTGGTTTTTGATCTACTGCAGAATATTTTTATAAAATCCCAGGCCAGGAAAATCACCTTCATGTTTTTCTGTGTTTTATCTTCAGCTGCTTTGACACAAAGGCCTCTGCTGTGACGCTCACACCTTTGATAAAGTCTTGCGTGTGTCAGCTTCCTTTTTATAGATACAAAAATATGTAAATGTACTGATCTGAGTTATAATATTTCTGACTGTCAAAATTTCCCAGATTCAAATCGAAGTGAATCGAATTGAATCGAATCGTGGATCGAATCGAATCGTGGATCGAATCGATTCGGGACCTTGTGAAGCGGAATTGAATCGATTCTAGAAATCAGTGACGATACCCAGCCCTAGTTGTAAAGTATTTTGTCTAGTGTCAATTATATCGTCAGTTATATCGTTATCGCAAATTTTCAAATGTATATTGTGATAAATATTTTTGGTCCTATCGCCCTGCTCTAATTTGTAGGTAAATATAATACCTAATAAATTCCATTTAATTATAGGAGAGTTACACCCTGAGTCACAGGCCAGATTATAACATGTCACCAAAATTAGCCCATTTTTCTTCCATGTCAATCTTCTCAGCTTCAGCGCTCTCGCCTTGTTTGTGACGTGTGAGCAATATGTTCTTCTGGACTTTACAGAGACCCAGGGCATGCTGGGAATAGCAACATAACAGAGAGGGATCAAGCAGAACTTCAGGCCAGCCTAGAGGGATAACATTTATCCCAAACATGTAAGGTGCTCCCCCCTCTGCAGCACTTCTGGGCGAAGCTGAATTTTGCTCTTTTGCTGTCAGTACAGGAAAAAACGGAGGCGTTTCTTAATATGATGTTGTTATTGTGGCTGCCTGATGGTTTGGCAATGAAAACATGCCATTCAAGCAATCAGTTAATAAATCCTTATTTATTTGTCGTGCATTTAATGAAGATCGAGGCTGCAAAAACACAAAGGAGGTGATGCACAGGCATGTAGTGCATACCATTAGTCTGTAGAAACAGACGTCTGAGCCGCTCAAATAGTCTTCTGCTTTGTCTCATTCACACACACACACACACACACACACTCATATCTGAAGGAGGAGGACTGAGGGAAGTGACATTTGAAACAATATGCTTTTGTTGTGCTGCTGCATCCGCTGTCACATTACACTGATGTATGCACAAGCACAGGCGTAAGCACGCACACGGACGCAGCATCTCTGCAGCCGACTTTAAACAGTCGCTGAAATGTCTCCACACCCTCGAATCAGAGAGCAACAGGTGACCGAGATGTGAGCTCACAGCATCACCCTCCTCACACTGTTTGCATGAATAAAAACATATATGAAGCTGTAGCTAAAGCCTGCATCGCGTTAGCACTTTGTTTCTCGCTTTCTTAAGTTTGGAAGTCTCAGATGTTCACAGGTCAACCACAAAGATGCTGCAGCTTCACACTCCTAGAAGCCAAATCACACTATTCTCAGGTCCAGGGCCCCGACATGTAAAAGCATATACGGCGTAGTCTTATTCTTTAACGTGAACCTGATTCTGTTTAGTACAGGATGTAATTAAGCACACAAGACAAACACAAAGCTGCAGCCAGTGACTCTGCAGAGGTCCCACCTGCATGCAGTGGGACAGGTGTCAGTCTGCATGTGGCTGTGGAGAGCATGCCGGTGGTGCAGCAGGAATATTTAAATGTATGTGAGGATGCACGCAGCTACCATGCAGAGCGCACAACGAGGAAAGATCAAGTCCCCACCAGTGTGATGCTGGTTCTGAGTCGTACCCAGGTCCATGCTCTTCGAGGCTTTGACGTGCTGGATCTGCCACTGGTTCTGGTTCTGGGTAGGAGACTGGGGCTGAGCCGGGCTAGAGATGTGAGGCTTTTCCCTTAAACAAATGAAACAAAAGGCAAACAGAGCCCTTATTTTATTTGTGTGGAAGTTGCATCGTGTGTTGTTCTAATAACACAGGAGTGAATCGTTTTATGTTGTTTGACCCTCGTGCAGACAACATTCGCAC
Source organism: Neolamprologus multifasciatus (assembly GCF_963576455.1). NCBI lineage: Eukaryota > Metazoa > Chordata > Actinopteri > Cichliformes > Cichlidae > Neolamprologus > Neolamprologus multifasciatus. Next base: position 33,249,918 of record NC_140454.1, read on the forward strand.
GTCGATTATTATAACTGCAGCAGCGGTAGGAGCAATGATCTTACATTAGGGAGGAAACAGTGCAATGGAGCACAAGATGCTCAATAATGTTATTTTTTAGGAACAGCTAAAAAGTAATAATGCGAGCAACAGTTCAGCGAATGTTTTTGTGATGGTGACACCAACGTGTGGATAAAGAGTAAGTCTGTAAAAACCTCTGAAGAAGACAAATACTCACCTTTCCTGGAGATAAGAGTTTTGATTGGAGCTGCTGAAATCAGCGTCATGTCCATACAGCAGCCCGTCCTCTTCCTCATCCATGTGAGAGTAACTCCCGTTGGTTACTAGAAAAAAAACAATCAATTCAATTTAAAATAAAAACCTCAGTGGTGAGAAAACAGACCAAGCATCTTTTCTAGAATCAGGCCATAAATAAATAAACGAATGTTCGTACAGCCGACTCGTCCGTGTTGCTGTGGTCACGGCTCAGCGTTTCACGCAGTGCCAGCCAGAGTGGGAACGTATAAAATGCCCCTTCCTGGGTTCTCTCTCTTTGTTACAGTTATTTGGGTATTTGTTTACAGGCAAATATATTTGTCAGATATGACTATTACTCCTCATATTGGGGCAATAATAATAATAATTGATTATCTTACTAATCGTTTAAAAACAGGCCAATCACAAAAGCTATTTAGATTTTCAGGGAGGTGCTTGTGTAGCTTTTACATTTAACACAGACACAAAAATCCTCTATTAGCTTTGAATTCCTGCTCTGCTGTCTGTTAACGAGACAGAGATGATTATTGGTGCTAGGGCTGCCACGATTAGTCGACAATCAAAATCGTCGATGACTAATTTAATAGTCGTCGTTTGAAGCTTTGTAAGATCACAAAAGACGCAGGAATAAGTAGTAGGATTTAAGAGTGTAATAACGGACTGAAACAGAAGATGGCAGCACTGCATGTACAAGGATGCCAGCTGCCGTTAAACCCCGAAGAAGAAGAAGAAGCTGTGTCCCAGAATTCATAGCGCAGCCCAGCTCAGTTTCCAACAATGGCGGCAGCTAGTTAGTTTTAATATTACTCTTATTATTCTTTCTGGGTCACAAAATAAACGTTTAACATATTTTCAGGCGAGAATGTAGCTGTGTAAACCTCAAATATCTGCTCAGTTTATCAAGACACCACATATTTTCAAAAGCGCTCCGACGTTTTCGGAGACGTCTGTTAGCCACTAGCTCGATAGCTAGCCGGGGGCTAGGCTCACTAGAGCCGTGAAAACACCGGACTCCGGCAAATCGTTTTCAAACCCACCACCGTCTTTCGCTACTCAGGTTAAACATGATATATAAGTCACTTAGATAACTTAAAAATGTTATTGTTTGGCTTTTTTCAGTATTTTATTTGTTCCTGAGTAAATCGGTTTGGCTGAGATTAAAGTTATAGTTTTTACACAGCTGAATAAACGTCAAGCACACAGCTGATTATCAGAAGATGCTCGAGAATTCTCCGGTGTCCTGTTATATTTTAGATAGCAAGGAGTTTATTAAACTTCACCGAAACAATCTGCAGATTTCATTAAAATTTAATAAACTATCATCTTGTCTTTATTTTTAGTTAGCACATACCTTAAACACTTAAAGCTGTAAGCTAATGATAGTTATATAAGAGCAGATGCTGCTGATGCAATAAGCTGTACTTTTATGTCCAATGGATGATGATCTGATTAGTCAACTAATAGCAAAAATAATCGGTGACTAGTCGACTATCAAAATAATCGTTTGTGGCAGCCCTAATTGGTGCACAGCAATGTAGCAGAAAACATCCAAGCAGCTGCCTGAACTTGTTTCCTAGTGAGTCTGCTGTAAGGACCACGGTATAACAAATGCAGCTTTCAAACATAGGAGGAGGAAGCAGAAGGAAGTGAATTATGCTGCGAGAGTGTTTTGAGGAAGTCCCGACACTGATTTCCACCTCAGCTTGCAGCTGCATGTAGCTGCAGTTTCACAATCACATCTGAAGCCATTAGCGGCGGACTATTTAATAATCAAAAAATGGGTGGAGGAACACGTCAAATAAACACGTGTTACTCTGATCTATTGTTGTCTTCAAGCGCTCCTCTAAATATTTAGAAAACCCGCCTTTAGTGAGGAGAGAACATTAGAAAGTGGGTTAAAGCGATTCTCACGAAAAGCTTCGCAGACAGAAAGTCTTAAGGATAAAAACTAAAGCGAGTGATCGACGAGAGGGAAGCGGAGGGAAAGATAAGCAGCTGGCTGAGCAAAAAGTAAAGAGAGAGATAAACCACAGCAAAAGTTGGTGCAGATGTGCAGAAGTGATATGGCTGCGTCCGCCTGATAAACGAGCTTGTGACAACTTGATACACAGACACACGATCCACTCGAGCGTAATTTACATACAGTCATCACTTCTCAGAGTGCATAGCTGCCACACAGCACCGTCCTCGCCGAGCGTCCTTTAAACGCTCTGCACACGTGCGACTGAAAGCAGAGACGTTTGCAACTGGAGAGGAAAGCGGCGGCCTCCGAACGCATCGCAGCCTCTCAGCTCCCTCCCTCCCGCTCGCTTTCTACACTAATCACCTGCTTTATTTTTCTTCTGCTGCCTTTCTTGCAATCTGATATTTTGGCTGTCATTTATCTCTCCTCTCAGATCTCCCATAAATCATTTTATCTCTCACTCAGTTTTCAGCCTTTTTTCCTCCTCCTCCCTGCCAGCACCTTAATCAGCTGAACTGTCAAACACACACACACACACACACACACACACTGTTCTCACTGACTCCCTCTATTTGAAGTGAAAAAGGCATTTGTTGTGTGGATGATAGCTCAGTATCAGTTTGCTCCAATAGAGGATAGATGAATCCTCTTCTTCCACACTCCACGTTTCCTTCCTGTCATCTGTATTTGTCTACGGCTTGTTGGTCCAATCATCCCCACCCATCTCTCTCTTTGCAGCCGTGGGAACCGGCGCATTCATTTTACAAATACAGAACCAGTCTGAAGTTTGGGTGCGCTGGTGGTGCGTTCAAGGCTTTTTGCTTTAGCTGTGCAGTTTAATGCAGTTCATTCAGCTGGAATTGTTTAAGAGAACTGCTGGGACTTCTGGTCTTCTTAATGATCTGAGAGCATGAGTCAGGTTGCACTGAGTGGGTCTGCATGAGCGTGGAAAGTAATCGTTTGTTTTTTCAGCTGGACAATGACCCAAAACCACAAAGAAAGGCAGATCTGGCTCCTACAAATGTCCAACCTGAGCCGGACAAAGAGAGAAGCTGCTGCTGATTACTGTACACGTGTAGGAACACCTTCAAAAAGCATCCTGGCTTCCACAGATAGCTGGGGGAATATCACGAGAGTGCAGGAAATGTGCATTTACTTATACCTTAAACTATAACAAACAAGGCAGCTCACGCTCTTACTTTGAAGGGAGTAACTTTACGTTCAGTAAATATTCATTCTGTTTCCTTTTTAAACGCACTTTAACATGTTTGTAGTGCAGAAAGAAAAAGGTTCAAGTGTTGTATCAATATACGTGAAATGTTTTCTACAGTTACTTTGTTACTATGTTTTACTTATGTGGGTATGATGCATGTGTAGCATGTTTAAAGGTTTAGATATAAATCCATGTGAAAATGTTTCTGATCACAACAATTTTGTTTTCCAATAAAAAACATATTCAGGAACTTTGTGACATAACAAAATCATAATGAGATGACGTGTCATTATCCATATATCATTCCCTGTATGCCGAAATGCCTGAATTATGAAACTGAATTTCCTGGAGGAACCGACCTGAGGGATTAATAAAGTTTCATCTAATGTCATCAGTACAAACAATGGTGGTGAGAAACATAGTATTAAATATTTCTATATAGTATCAACATCCCATGTAGAATCCTATGAGACATGCTTGATATCACATTCAAAAGACTCACAGAAAACTTGACCTCTGACCTTAAGATTCAACCTCATCTGAGGTGAGAAACATTTATGGTACCAATTTGAAAATCGTACATCGCCTCGTTCTCTTATAAACAGGAACCTGTAACAATAGTTTTCAACTTTGATGTTCAATGATATTTTTCAAAATGTGCCATCCTGTGTCTTTTATCCTGTCTTCCTTTTCTCTCCCCAACCAATCACAGCAGATGGCCCCGCCCCTCCCTGAGCCTGGTTCTGCTGGAGGTTTCTTCCTGTTAAAAGGGAGTTTTTCCTTCCCACTGTCGCCAAAGTGCTGCTCATAGGGGGTCATATGATTGTTGGGCTTTTCTCTGTATCTATGAAGCGCCTTGAGGCGACTTTTGTTGTGATTTGGTGCTATATAAATAAAATTGAATTGAATTGAATTAAAAAAACAAACAACAAAACTATGACTGCAGCTCCTCGCGGTGCCACACGAGGACGGTTTAACTCACAGGTAAAAGAAACTTGACAGCTATAAAAAGCACATTTACAGACACAACATGGTGCAAAATAAAGTCTTTAGTCTCTTCAGCTTGATTCCCCTTCATAAAACTCTTGGTTGAATTTGTTATTCATCCACCTGGTTACTGCAGTCAGGGACGCGGTTGCTTTGACGGACAACAGTAATTATATCAGATCCTTGTCTGCCCGGCTGGAACTGTGCACTGTGTTTGGGGCATGTTAATAGATTATCTAACAGATGTAATGATGCAGACCATCAAAGAAGTTTGTTTCTTTCCGTTACCAGCAGATCTGTGTGTCAGTTTGCTAACATCAGCTGACAGCTCGCCACTCCGTCCTTTCATCCTAATATGATGATGATGAACTTCTAGCTTCAAAAAGCCACATGTCTGCACTCAAACTCTAACATGCATCCAAAAGTAATGGATATACGGCGCCAAATCACAACAACAGTCGCTTTATATTGTAAGGTAGACCCTAAAATCCCAACAATCATATGACCCCCTATGAGCAGCACTTTGGTGACAGTTGGAAGGAAAAACTCCCTTTTAACAGGAAGAAACCTCCAGCAGAACCAGGCTCAGGGAGGGGCGGGGCCATCTGCTGCGACCGGCTGGGGAGAGAGAAGGAAGACAGGATAAAGTCATGCTGTGGAATAATGTTGACCTCACAGCGGCTACATCTTTGGGATGCTCCTGGGATGGATCCAACATTACCGAGCTTGACTTAAGTCTTGCATGACATCATTAAGGTTATTTTTCTGTGTTAAGTTTCTTCAGGCGCAGAAAACATTTTACTTTCTGCAGCGATCTTCATTTGTGCTCTTAAACCATCACTTTCATTTGTGGTCCATCACAAAAACAATTTAAATACATAAACATGAGAAAATTTGGAAAGACTGCATAATGTGAAACTACTTAATTTAAGCTCAAGTAGATAAACTCTTCAGGAAGACAGAGAGAGAACAAAGACTGAATGATTACTGAAAGAAGAAGATGATGGATAAGAGAAAGAGACAGCTCAAAAATGCAGAAATAACACACGTGCATGAATGTGTATGTAAGGAATCACTACACTGAATTTATTCTGAAACACAGAACAGTGCAGTGTTTTAATTTGGACCGCGTGCCAGAAAAACTGTGGATTCAGTGTGTGAAACAGTTCATTAGAACAGTGAAAACACAGGCCAGCGCGCACGCACACACACACACAAACACACCAGTGAAAGCACACAACACAACTCGCACAGCCTGAGAAATGTGCTACTGTATGCCAACACACACTAATGTGTGTATGTAAATGACACGATAGCTGAGGTGAATTTGAACAGCAGAGTGTGTTCAAGGTCAGAGCTGTTTGCCAGTCTCAGTGTAAACACACAGAAACACAGCACTGTTTAATACTGGCCAAAAAAAATCCCTGAACCAACACACACACACACACACACACACACAAACAAGCACTGATATCATTCAGACACTGAGGACAAATGTGCACAGCTGCCTTAAACTCTCTGTTATAGGACAAATATACCATCAAATATGCTTAAACTCTGATTTACATCACGAGTGTACATCCGATTTTGTCTCCATAACATCTGTAATACCTGGACAATGGCGATGATAGAAGGCGCCTTGTAACGCGCACTCACAGGCAGAACCTTCCAGTAAGAAACAAAACAACCCTGAGGGACACGCGAGTAAAAAGAAGCAGAGAGACGAAGAAGAAAAGAGAAAAACGGGAGCAGAATACCCTCTAATTAAGTCAACTGGAGATGGCGAGATCATGGTTTTTGTTTATGTTTGTTTTCTCTCAGAGACGTTGTTTATTTCTTATGATCAATAAGCAGATTCGCTTCTTTACTGGACTCGGTGCAGACGACACGCCCACCTTTGATGCAGCTTCTACAGTAAAAAGAAAACCGAAACTAAAGAAAAGAATAAAGTCAGGAACACGTGAAACAGGCGTGCGTGTATCATTCACGCAGAGGGGACATGAAAAAGCCTGTTCCTGTAATGTTACACTCCTGAGGTCACCAAATGGACCTTTAGTTTGAAATCACTTCCTGTAGGTGAGAACTTGGCTTAAGGCCCTTTGATGCGTTCTTCAGAACGTGCATGTTAGATACAAAGTGTCTATGTCAACGGCTGAATGAGGCATGTTGTGATTTCAGTTTATTTTAATAAAATGGAACTGAAGCTGAGGCCGGTGTCACCGTGAGGAGACGTCTTTAGGAGCTCCTGAACTTGAGACAGCATCAGCGTCTCACCTGGGCTCAGGACACAAAGAGCTGGACTGATGCTCAGTGATCAGTGAGTGAAGTTTTCATTTGGAAGTCTCTGTTTGTGAAAGGTGTTTTCATCTTTTACTTATTTCCTGTTTTATTTTGATAGTCTTCTGTCTCGTGTGTTGTATATAGCATCACTTCCTCTGTGTTGTTTCCTGTTTGATTAGTTTCAGGTGTTTCCACAGTCGCCCTCCCGTGTATACCCAGCCGCGGTCTCTTTTTATTCGCTGTCAGATTGTGTGTTTGTGATCCCGTTCAGTTTGTCAGGCCTTCCTCCAGAATGAAGGTTCCTCTTTTGTTCATCCAGTTTGCTTCAGAAGTCTACTTTTAGGTTCAACTCACCACAACAACATGGCAGAGTTCTGATTTTTTCCTGTTGAGGTCTCACAAAATAACCGCTCTCATATCAAATTTTAGGACAACAGACAAGGACAAACAAACAGCCTTCAGGAGTGGGTGGCAGCACTCAGATCCGCAGATGAATCATCTGCATTGTTGTCGATGCTACCACGTTTGGTGCTCGCAGCAGCAACAAGGTCAGCGCCACATGATTGAAGGGCAGTTATATAACATGCTAAACTCACCGTTAGATGCATAAATGGCGTTGGTCACCAGAGGGAGGTGAACGGTCTCAGCGGCCTGACCGTTCATCGGGCTCAGCGGTGCAGAAAGGCCAGAGGAGCTGTCAAATGAGCGACTGGGGGATCCACCGTGTTGATCCTGGAACGGGAACAAAGATCGCTCAACACTTTCAAAATAAAACAAAAAGGAGATGTGAATCATACTTTGTTGGATGAAGTCTGGGTGACGTGCTGGATTCTACTTGTTTTGTATGTGGACTGCATTTAAACGGAGAGACGAGCAGTAGCGTGTGAGAGGTTTTCAAACACAATAACACGCCGAGTGAAGCGAATCCGAGGGAGACACTCGAGAGACAGTACAGGGTCAAGGTGACGGAGGGGACTGCATTTCCCATGCCCCCACAGGCTTAGAAGCACCTTCAGCACTGCTTCCTCTTTCAGTATGTGGCACTGAAACCTCGATTATACGCTCGCGAGTCCGCTCGAGTCCCAGTGACGTAAATTTCATCATCACATGGTGAGCGCGAGGGTCCGTGTGGATGTGTGTGCAGAACATTACAATGCACCAACTATACAGCAGACTTGAAGGGGACAGCGAAGTGTAACAGGAAGGACTGCCGGGCCGTCGGGTCTCCAGCGGCGTATGATGGTGCGATAACACTGTCACACCTCTCCCCTCAGAGAACAGCCCTCTGAGGGGCCGGCGCTATCAAACAAAGCATTGATTATACTGTCGATGTGTCTCGTTGTGCATGTATTATTTCTTTAGGAATTGAATTTGCATTTATTTGTCATTTGTGTTTGGGTGCAGAAAACTCTCTGGATTCATTAACATGCATGCATATGTATGCTGCTGCTGCTTTGAGATTCAGTGTACTCTGTTTCTTTGCTGTATTTGCCCCCTCTGCGTTGGATAATCCCCGCTCTCAAACAACAAAGGAGACATAACAACGCCCTGTGTGCAATAAATCCTCCTTGTTGTCCTACTCTTGACCCCACACCCAGCACCGGTCCCTTGCCCAGCCTCCTCCCAACTCCAACCCAGCCTATGCATCCAGCAGGCCCCCTTCCTGGCTCCCCCCCAGCATGCTTCCCATTAGTTAGTGTTATAGTGCAAACAGATTTCTCCTGACAAACATGCATCACCCTATGTCTGCGTTCTGTTTATTTTCATCATTAACTCCAATAATTATCAGTAACATCTCACTTAAAGACTTCATCCACCTCTCTGAATATGAAACCATTAGAAACCGACTTTGTTCACCCTGCTAAAGTAGAAAAACACGGCACACAGTCACACGGCACTTACACCACTGACTTTCCAAGGATGGGAGGAGCGCTGCTCTACAAACAGCATTTGAGCCAAACGGGAAAATCAAAGGACTAAAAATCAGGTGAAATTCGCTGCATTGAGTTGCAGGTTTTTCATGTTGGTGTTATTCTGCATGATGAGCACCAACAGCAAGAATTAACAGGGTGGATGTTTAAAACCTGCTTCTTGTTTTTTTGGGACGTCAGAAGGACCGATGGTCGAGAACAACGTCAGAGTATTCCCGCTGAACCTGCAGAGCCATAGCGATGCAGGCAGAAGGTGTTTGGATGGGTCCTGTATTAGACGAGCAGCTGGATAAAGTGAGAGATTAGAGAGAGACAAACACCGCCAGAAGAACTGAGGGAGAGAAAATTACACGATTCAGGGAGGGGAAGATATAGTGCTGCACTTTTCTAACACTGAAAAGCATCAATGTTGAGTCCAGAAAAAGCTTTTAAGGTACAGTCTCTTATCTATCTGCCTTTATCACCCCCCCATTTTTACGACAAAGTGGTGACGGTGCCTCTTTGATGCATCTCACTGCTTTCCTCGTCAGGTGATTGACAGGGAGGATGGCCTAAGCCCAGCAAGCCCAATCACACGGCTACATGCATGCATGAAACCAGCTTCCAGTTTATCCAACTAATGCACTAAATCCCACCTTAACAAGGCTGTTAACTGATATGATAAGTCCAGTTTATTCATTTAAACTGCACCTGTGGCTCTACATACACACACCTTCTCTGAACGGCGTCTCTTCGTGTTGATTTGTGTCTCTGAGTGTGTGTTTGGAGTGCCTGTATGTGAGCACACTGCACAGCGTATATAGCTTTTTCAATAACCAGCAGGTCATCCGAAGGGTCATCCACACTTGAGCCCACAACCCTGGCTTTGTGCGTGCAAGGATTTCTGCAGACGGACTACAGAGCTGCGGAAAAGGCACCGGCTGAAAAGCAGGCGAGATGAAAAGTGTCTCTTTCTCTTATAAAGAAAGGAGATACAGCTGAGTCAAGAACACTCTGTCACACACACGAAAAGCTGGAGCACACTGTGTCTTCTCTGAAAGCAGAGAAGACACAGTGTGAGGAATGCAGGGGCTTTCAAACGTGGTGGAAGGCAGAGATAACACACAAGATAAATATATTACCGAGACATTTATATGCAGTCATGTGAAAAATGAAGTAGACCCAATGATTCAGTCGCCTGTAGCATCACCTTTAGCTGCAACAGCTGGAAGTAACAGTTTTCTGTGGGATTTTGTCGTCTCTCGCGTGACTGTGGAGGAAATGCTACATCGTGCTACAGCGTTTCATCGCATTGAGGTCTGCTGTCTCAAAGTTGTCTCAGGGGGCTCAAACGGCACATCAGACACCTCCTGCTGTCAGCACGTGGAAAACTAGTTTGGGCAAAGCTTTAGATGTCAGACACGACATGTTTGCCTCCAGAACACTGTGGTATACAGAGGACGACTCGATGACGCCGTGGTGTCCAGATCACCCTCCTCCACCACCGTGCTGACAGCATGAGGTGCTGTTTGAGCCCCTTGATGCAACTGTTGTTGTGATTTGGTGCTGCATAAATAAAACTGGATCGAAGTTGTACCGGTTCAGTCGTTCTCTAATTATACGTAAAGTGTGTAACTTGCTGCCTGAGGCCTGAAGACTCTTGGGATGAATCTGCTGGGACATCCAGTCCCAGGAGAACTGTGGCGTTAACACACCTGGATGCTCCAGACCAGTAAACTCCTAAAACGTCTGCTTTTCAGTGTCTATTCTCTACATTTCAGTTATATGTTTAAGTTTGTTTGTCCATTCCATCCATGTAAAGCTTCACACCCACCCGAGAGAGTCCTTTTACCCCCAGGTTTCACAACAGCAGCTGTCTGTAACATTACACATGGTCACTGTGTTACAGCAGCACAGAACAATGCTCTTTAATCCCTCCCTATCCTAATAAATACAGCTGCTGGTCACAAATACAATAATTCTTTACTAATGATCAAACATATTTAAACCAGCACAAACATATCAGTTAGGGATATACAATACTACCTGAAAGAATTCATTATTGCCGTCAAGCAGACATCGGCCCTTCTATAAAGGCTTTACTGCAGGTGTATTTGCTTTAGCCTGGTTAATCTACAGGTTGAGGAGCGTTATTTAAATTAAATGGCAGCACTGAAGAAGCTCGTATCCACAGCCTTGTGAGGCCTCGGTAACATCTTCTGGTCTCTTACGACTGAAGCCTAAATATATTTAGTTATTTTTCATGTTTTTACTTAAAAATAATATTAAAAGACTTGTCGATAATTGTTTTTCACATGACGAACTGCTCACTGGCTCATTAGTTTAGCTCGTCTATCTATTATATAAAACGACACACATGGCAAAACCTGTACCTTTAAAGCTCTCAGCACCACCAGCTGGATGGTCCCTCTGACGTTGCCCTCCTGCGACATGGAGCGCCGCAGCGTCTCCATGGCCATGTGATTGGGGCGTCCCAGTAGAGACTCTCCATTTACAGCCACCAGCTGGTCATTGACGTGCAGGCGTCCATCCTGTAAAACACAGAGCGGTTTGCTGATGTGTGCGTTTTCTACAGTTTGCATTGCAGATATGTCTTTGCACGAACTCTGTCTACATGCACGGACACACGTGCCTGTGAGTTAATGACAACTACATTCAATTTTCAATTCAATTCAATTTTATTTATATAGCGCCAAATCACAACAAAAGTCACCTCAAGGCGCTTCATAAATACAGAGAAAAACCCAACAATCATATGACCCCCTATGAGCAGCACTTTGGCGACAGTGGGAAGGAAAAACTCCCTTTTAACAGGAAGAAACCTCCAGCAGAACCAGGCTCAGGGAGGGGCGGGGCCATCTGCTGTGATTGGTTGGGGAGAGAGAAGGAAGACATGTTGAATATCATTTATTTACACTGTGTGGTCTGACATTCTCTCTTTTCAGCACTGGCAGGAAATCACTGAGCTATGATGGAGAGCTCACACAGACGCTCGCTCACACACACACCTGTGGCCTTCACTGAGTGCGTCTGTGAGGTTAAACCAGCCAAAATGACTTAAACCCTGCACACACACATTCTCAAGGCTGTCTGACTTAACGCAGTCTCCACCTCATCGACTGAGACCTCCGTCAGCTCAGTCTGCCTGACTGCATCGGCAAGATATTTACAAATCCTCTGCAGCAGGCCCTTTCCATCTATTCCTGTCTGTTTGTGCACAAACACTAACAGCTGCGCCCAGTGCGAGGGTGTGTGTGCATGCGCTGGTCAAACAGAGAAGAAGAGGTCAAAGATTAGCAGAGCAGGATCACAACCAGGCCTCAGATGAGAGTCTTGTGTGCAAAGATGTCCACGTGGGTTGAGGCTCATTTTCTGTTCATTTACACTGTGATTGGAGCAAAAGAAAACATCGCACTGTACGGATAAAGTGATTTACATGAGTGTATGTATGTATGGGAATACTGCGTCACCTTGTAGGCAGCTCCTCCGTGTATGATGGATTTGACGAAGATTCCCAGATCCTCTCCCGTCTCCCTGGACTTGTTCCCTTTGAGGCTGACGCCGAGCCCCGCCGAGCCGGTGTCGTTGAGGGGCACCTCAAACATGAGCTGCTCCTTTCCATTCTCTGAGACCACGCTCGGCACGCGGGACACCTCGTCCCTCTGGAAGCGACAGAGAGTAATGGAGGCAGAAGAGGCGAGACGGGGATGATGAAGGGAAAGGGTTGGGAACGGGGTGAAGGCAGGAGGGAGAGGGTTAGCTCATTGAGCTTGAACAGTCTTCAAAAGCTAAACGAAAAGCTTTTCCACTTGAGAGAAACTACCAGGTGCTTTTGAACTAAATTTCTCTCCAAATCAAAAAAAATTGTAGTCAGAGTATAAAAAGTTTAAAAGAAAGAAGCCATTTGGAGCGCCTGCTTTTATATACCCACCTTTTATTTTGCTCTCAAGTCTGCAATATCAATAAAATGACCTGCGCATTTTCACGAGGTAATTGGAGAAGACGACAAACACAGAAAGCAGGAAGAGCAGAGTGAATATAATGAGGAAAGATGGTGAAAGGCTGAAATCAGAAGCAAAGACAGACCATATACATAAAAACTATCATAAAGCCAGAAAGCACAAGGAAAAAACTGCATATTATAGAGAGAGAGATGTGGCGGTAATGACTGAGTGTGAGGGAGAGTTAGTGGCACAAAGACTGTGAACAAAGACAGCGAGCAGATACTGACAGTCAAAATTATGTGATGGCTCAGCGGGAGAGAGCGAGCGGAGCTTCACAGCATATGGATTATACTGTTTACATGATCCTAAGAGGAACAACAGGTAAACAGTAGTTTTTTATTTTTCCAGACTTTCAACAAACTCACAAAAATTGTGAAACCACAGCTGACAACAGCTCAGTGACGTTCATAATCAATTAAACCTGCAAAGCCACAGTTCATGTCACACCTGCACATATAACCGACAACACAACACAAACATGTCATGTTTACGCACGATCCACCATCATCCCCAGCATCATCATCGTCATCATCGATTGAGAGAAAACAGGAGGATGATTGTTGTACGTAGGTCTAGGTTCAAGGGCGATCGTGGCTCAAGAGTTGGCAGTTCATCTTGTAATCGGAAGGTTGCCGGTTCGAGCCCCGGCTTGGACAGTCTCGGTCGTTGTGTCCTTGGGCGAGACTCTTCACCCGTTGCCTACTGGTGGTGGTCAGAGGGCCCGGTGGAGCCAGTGTCCGGCAGCCTCGCCTCTGTCAGTGCGCCCCAGGGTGGCTGTGGCTACAATGTAGCTGCCATCACCAGTGTGTGGATGACTGAATGTAGTGTGAAGCGCTTTGGGGTCCTTAGGGACTAGAAAAGCGCTATACAAATACAGGCCATTTACCATTTCAAGTTAAACAGCTGATAAATGTCACAAGTTTTCAATATTACAGCAGTTCAGCTGATATCTGATCACTAATCATGGTGGCTAAAGCAACCTGTGCTATATGTCAACATGCAACTATTTCTTCATGCAGGAAACAAGAAATCGTCCTCCCATAATCAGCGATGCCACAGTGAAAAAGCCCACAGCTAAATCCACATTTGTAAAATCTCATCTGCTCCAACAGGTCAAGAAAACAGACAGATCAGAAAAAGATGACGTCAAATTCACTCTGCATGAACAAACCTCACAGCTGGAGTAAATCACCGGGAAGAACCTAATTTCCAAAGCTAAAAACACACATTTACAGATTCATGTTCTCCTCATCGTTATTCATTTTAGACTCGTTTACACCAACGTCCTCCAAAAAGGACCAAACAACAAACCCAGAAAACTGGAAATTCATTCGGCTGCTTTTTGATCGATCATTTCACGTGAAGTCATCTTTAACTTGTGACCCTATCAGACAATAAAAGCTTGTAAAATCCTGATTTCAGCAGCACATGCAGCGTGATGACATCATAAATGTGCTAATGAGCACAGATGTCACTGGAGCAGACTTTAGCAGCTTTCTGCACTGAGGACAGAGACGGTACATCTTCATACATATCTGTGCGTGTGACATCTCACCTACAGCAGAACATTTAGCACAATCTGCAGAAAAACCACAATACATATGCATTAGCATTTAGCCAACAGACACACAGGCCTGGTTTATTCTAATCGTATCTGATGCAGGGACGCTTTTTAATAACAGTGTGTGTGTGTGTGTGTTTCCTGTTGCATGAAAGTTTCAGTGCCTGCAGCTTTGTGTCGTCTCTCTCCATGACTGTCTATACTTTCACATAAATTACTGCATTGATTTGTCTGCTTACACTATATATCTGTGAGTGAGTCCATGTCTGTGTGTATGTGGCTCTGCACACACATGCATTAAGTCAGCCTGAGTCTGCCTCTGTGTGTGTTTGTTTGGGTCAGCAGTGTCAGCTTTAGACACTGTTTGTCTGTGGGGATTGTAGGTTTAACAGCGTTAAGCCGACAAAAAGTCCTCGACTCTGCAGAAAACTGTTTTCCCTGCTGGAAAAACTTCCCCATCAGACTGACTGTCCAGACCTGATAGGAAGCTTTCCGACCTTGGAAAGAACTTCAAAACACCCAGAAGAGGAATGTTAGCTACTTTCAGCACATAATTACAGTGAGGATTCATTAGGCTCCAAAAGTCCATCCAAAGCAATGCTCGTGGTTTGGCAACTTTTCAGTTTTTCCGCCGCAGCTAAAATGTTTTTATTCGGCTGATTTCGCCGCGTCCTTTTGTTATTTGTGATTTCTCACGCTCGGCGCAGAACAGAGCAAATGTCCGAATGAATTTAGAGCAGAGGGTGGATGTTATACTGCAGCATTTCTCAGATAGGGTGGGGAGACCAGGACCACCCACAACGGTGTGAGACGTTTTATGGAACCTGACAAAAATATGCAAATGTATGCAAAGATGGTTTCTGGGTGAGGAATTCGATCTCCCATAAAAATAAGGAGCAAGCGCATCCTCAGAGCACGGAGGATTTAACAGGTAGTGAGATAAAAAAAAGAAATCACCAAAATTTAATCGAACATTTCTATTATTTCACCTTCGTCACTATGAGCGGCGGTTATATTCACATGCACTACAATAATAAACACGAGTCTGTGGGTCCGTTTGACGTTCGTAGCCACGCAAAGGTCTTTGCTCCTTAAACTCTATCAAATCCATCCACTTACAGGAAAAGCGGTTTGCATAGCTCGCTCCTCGTGCTGGTCATTTAACGTTTAAATGGGTTGCCACGACGATGGATCAACAAGAGGACAAGCTATTAAAAAGGCTTCATTGGTGTGTTTGTGTGTGCGCTTTTTTTTATTAAACTGAGCTGGGAAAACATGACAGAGGGGATGATGGAGAGACGCATTATGTGAAAACGAGTGTGAACAGTGCGCTGCTTCACCTTTAAAGGACAGATGAACTGTTAGCCAGAGCGAGAGCCGCACAAAGATTAAAACACTATCAGGAGCGCGAGGTAAGACGAGCGGCGATCATAATTTTGGTTATCGGCTGTGTTTGATCTGCTTTCACACTCGGCACTATAAACTGTGCCGTTCCTCTATCTGGGTGCGTGTTTGCTTTTAATGAGAGTGGTGCACAGATGCCCTTCCACCCAGCCATGCTGAGGCTCTGTGAGTGTGTGTGGACAGCCCCATGCCGTGTGAATCACTGCCCAAGGATCTATTTTACAACAGTGGCCGTGTACTTAAACGTGGCGTTGTGATTAC
Source organism: Neolamprologus multifasciatus (assembly GCF_963576455.1). Classification (NCBI taxonomy): domain Eukaryota; kingdom Metazoa; phylum Chordata; class Actinopteri; order Cichliformes; family Cichlidae; genus Neolamprologus; species Neolamprologus multifasciatus. The sequence goes on from NC_140454.1 coordinate 33,265,777, forward strand.
ACAAGCATGCATACACACAAACAGCTGAGGTAAGTACTCCCAGGGACCACACCTGACATTATGGGCCGTGCTTCTGACTTATGAAAATAGCTGTCCCATCACCGACCGCTCAGGACGGGCTCCTGTTGTCCAACCCCCCCACACCCTATTCTTCCCTAATGGTTGGAGTAAGAGCAGCAGAGGAAACCCCCACAGCCCCGTCTTAGTGAGACAAAGGAGCATTTACAATCGTACAGAGACAGGAAGATGATGAGGAGTGACAACAAAGAGGAAGCTTTGGAGGTTAACATGTCTGTGTGAAAGAAAGGAAACCACTTGGCGTCCACGACACATTTAATATACAGAACAAATCTCTGCAGAGAGGCTGGTTGGAATCAGGCAGTGTACTCTGGCTCATATCTGCCCGTCGCTGCCGTTCAACAAGTAAAGCGCTAATGGCGCTAATAAGGATTTCCCAATTAAAGGTCTGCACATGCAGGGCAAGCTGGCATGTAGGTGATGTGAAATCCACAGCAGGTGTTGGCGGCACAGGGTTTGTTTTCCAAGCTTACAAGTGGTCACGGGCCATCGTGTTACATTACGGGTCCGCGGTGCGAGCCGGGCAGCCTTCTGTTCATGTGCCGAGGATCCCCACATGAACACAGAATTGCTTTTTGGCAACGGCCGACAGCAGAGTCGCAGCTGCCGTTTTACAACACACATTAAAGAAAATACTTTACGTGTCAGGCTGCACTGAGGATCTCTGACTGGAAGTAGGGAATGTGCTGATCCCCTTTAATTTTCTCAAAAATCGACAGTTTGCCTTATAATCCGGTGACCTTATGTATGGATTCTGGTTGTGCTCACTGACCTCGAACCGATTTGATGTGCTACACAGTGCTCAAAAATCTGTCAAAAATGTTTTAGTCCGACTTTGGTAAGCTACGAAGCCGCACCGCTTGATGGATTGTTGGAGCATTGCGGCTACTGTAGTCAGGAGCCAACTTCAGTCAGGAGATAATCCATCCACAATACGAGGTTAGTCATTAATATACTGCAACAACATGGGAATAGAGCAGCTGTGAGAGAATTCAACAGTAATGAATCAATGGTACAGAAGTGGAGGAAGCAAGAAGAACGAGTTGAGTAAAGTTTGACTTATCTGACTGTTTTGTTTCGATTAATGCGCCTTATAATCCGGTACTTAAGTTAACTTACAGTGGGGCAAAAAAGTATTTAGTCAGCCACCGATTGTGCAAGTTCCCCCACTTAAAATGATGACAGAGGTCAATAATTTGCACCAGAGGTACACTTCAACTGTGAGAGACAGAATGTGAAAAAAAAAATCCATGAATTCACATGGTAGGATTTGTAAAGAATTTATTCGTAAATCAGGGTGGAAAATAAGTATTTGGTCAATAACAAAAATACAACTTAATACTTTGTAACATAACCTTTGTTGGCAATAACAGAGGTCAAACGTTTACTATAGGTCTTTACCAGGTTTGCACACACAGTAGCTGGTATTTTGGCCCATTCCTCCATGCAGATCTTCTCAAGAGCAGTGATGTTTTGGGGCTGTCACCGAGCAACACGGACTTTCAACTCCCGCCACAGATTTTCTATGGGGTTGAGGTCTGGAGACTGGCTAGGCCACTCCAGGACTTTCAAATGCTTCTTACGGAGCCACTCCTTTGTTGCCCGGGCGGTGTGTTTTGGATCATTGTCATGTTGGAAGACCCAGCCTCGTTTCATCTTCAAAGTTCTCACTGATGGAAGGAGGTTTTGGCTCAAAATCTCACGATACTTGGCCCCATTCATTCTGTCCTTCACACGGATCAGTCGTCCTGTCCCCTTGGCAGAAAAACAGCCCCATAGCATGATGTTTCCACCCCCATGCTTCACAGTAGGTATGGTGTTCTTGGGATGCAACTCAGTATTCTTCTTCCTCCAAACACGACGAGTTGAGTTTATACCAAAAAGTTCTACTTTGGTTTCATCTGACCACATGACATTCTCCCAATCCTCTGCTGTATCATCCATGTGCTCTCTGGCAAACTTCAGACGGGCCTGGACATGCACTGGCTTCAGCAGCGGAACACGTCTGGCACTGCGGGATTTGATTCCCTGCCGTTGTAGTGTGTTACTGATGGTGACCTTTGTTACTTTGGTCCCAGCTCTCTGCAGGTCATTCACCAGGTCCCCCCGTGTGGTTCTGGGATCTTTGCTCACCGTTCTCATGATCATTTTGACCCCACGGGATGAGATCTTGCGTGGAGCCCCAGATCGAGGGAGATTATCAGTGGTCTTGTATGTCTTCCATTTTCTGATGATTGCTCCCACAGTTGATTTTTTCACACCAAGCTGCTTGCCTATTGTAGATTCACTCTTCCCAGTCTGGTGTAGGTCTACAATTCTTTTCCTGGTGTCCTTCGAAAGCTCTTTGGTCTTGGCCATGGCGGAGTTTGGAGTCTGACTGGTTGAGGCTGTGGACAGGTGTCTTTTATACAGATGATGAGGTCAAACAGGTGCCATTCATACAGGTAACGAGTGGGGGACAGAAAAGCTTCTCACAGAAGACGTTACAGGTCTGTGAGAGCCAGGGATTTTCCTTGTTTGAGGTGACCAAATACTTATTTTCCACCCTGATTTACGAATAAATTTTTTACAAATCCTACCATGTGAATTCATGGATTTTTTTTTTCACATTCTGTCTCTCACAGTTGAAGTGTACCTCTGGTGCAAATTACTGACCTCTGTCATCATTTTAAGTGGGGGAACTTGCACAATCGGTGGCTGACTAAATACTTTTTTGCCCCACTGTATATGCACAGTCAGAGGAGTCGCCCCTGCTGGCCAAAAGACAGAATGCAGGTTTAAAGGCTTTAGTTTTGCTTGAATGAATAATGTATGAGAGATGTAAATGACATCATCAGAGGCTGTGCACAAAGCTCAGTCCACATGCACTTTCATCTGACCGCGCAGACTACCCGCATGTCTGCAAATAAGTACGACCTCAGAATAAAGACCGTATCTTTGAGTAAGCGCGGTTCATAGCACAATTCATAGATAATTGGCAAACTTTCTGGAGGAAACCTGGTCTTGTTAGGAGAGACGGCATCCATCCCACTTTGGATGGAGCAGCTCTCATTTCTAGAAATATGGACAAATTTATTAAACCCCTCAAAACATGACTATCCAGAGTTGGGACCAGGAAGTAGAGTTGCAGTCTTACACGCCTCTCTGCAGCTTCTCTCCTCCTGCTACCCCCCCCCCCCCCCAAAAAAAAAACCCATCTCCATAGAGACTGTGTCAGCTTCCAAAAAGACAAAAAACAAACTAAAAACCAGCAACAAACAACTTAAACATAAACAATTACAAAGAAAGAACAATACAGTATCCACATCTGAACCAAAGAGTAAAACAGTGAAATGTGGATTATTAAATATTAGGTCTCTCTCCTCCAAGTCTCTGTTAGTACATGACTTAATAATTGATCAACAAATTGATTTACTCTGCCTTACAGAAACCTGGTTGCAGCAGGATGATTATGTTAGTTTAAATGAATCAACACCCCCGAGTCATTCTACTTACAAGAAATCTCGAAGCACAGGCCGAGGGGGAGGTGTGGCAGCAATTTTTCACACCAGTCTATTAATTAATGAAAGACCAAGACAGACTTTTAATTAATTTGAAAGCCTGATGCTTAACATTGTCCACCCCAGCTGTGAAACTCAGAAACCAGTCTTACTTGTTATCATCTATCGTCCACCTGGGCCTTACACAGAGTTTCTCTCTGATTTCTCAGACTTTATATCTAATTTAGTTCTGAGCTCAGATAAAATAATTATTGTGGGTGATTTTAACATCCATGTAGATGCTAAAAACGACAGCCTCAACATGGCATTTAATCTGTTATTAGACTCAATTGGTTTCTCTCAAAATGTAAAAGAACCCACCCACCACTTTAATCACACTCTAGATCTTGTTTTAACATATGGCATAGAAACTGAACATTTAACAGTGTTTCCTGAAAACCCTCTCCTGTCTGATCATTTCCTGATAACATTTACATTTACAATAATTGATTACACAGCAGTGGAGAGTAGACTTTATCAAAGTTGATGTCTTTCTGAAAGCGCTGTAACTAAGTTTAAGAATATAATCCAGCCACTGTTATCATCGTCAATGCCCTGTACCAACACAGAGCAGAGCAGCTATCTGAACGCTACTCCAACAGAGGTCGATTATCTTGTTAATAATTTCACCTCCTCACTACGTACGACTCTGAATACTGTAGCTCCAGTGAAAACTAAGGCCTCTAATCAGAAGTACCTGACCCCGTGGTATAATTCTCAAACACGTACCCTAAAGCAGATGACTCGTAATCTGGAGAGGAAATGGCGTGTCACAAATTTAGAGGATCATCATTTAGCCTGGAGAAATAGTTTGTTGCTTTATAAGAAAGCCCTCCGCAAAGCCAGAACATCTTATTACTCGTCACTGATTGAAGAAAATAAGAACAACCCCAGGTTTCTCTTCAGCACTGTAGCCAGGCTGACAAAAAGTCAGAGCTCTGTTGAGCCAACCATCCCTTTAACGTTAACTAGTAATGACTTCATGAACTTCTTCAAAAATAAAATTGTTATCATTAGAGAAAAAATTACCAATAATCATCCCACAGATCTAATATTATCTACAGCTACTCTTAGTACCATTGATGTTAAGTTAGACTCTTTTTCTCCAATTGATCTTTCTGAGTTAACTTCAATAATTACTTCCTCCAAACCATCAACGTGACTTTTAGACCACATTCCTACAAAACTGCTTAAAGAAGTCCTGCCATTGATTAATTCTTCGATCTTATATATGATCAACCTATCTCTAATAATCAGCTATGTACCACAGGCCTTCAAGGTGGCTGCAGTTAAACCTTTACTCAAAAAGCATCTCTAGACCCAGCAGTCTTAGCTAATTATAGGCCAATCTCCAACCTTCCTTTCATATCAAAAATCCTTGAAAGAGTAGTTGTCAAACAGCTAACAGATCATCTGCAGAGGAATGGTTTATTTGAAGAGTTTCAGTCAGGTTTCAGAGTTCATCACAGCACAGAAACAGCTTTAGTGAAGGTTACAAATGATCTTCTTATGGCCTCTGACAGTGGACTCATCTCTGTGCTTGTCCTTCTTGACCTTAGTGCAGCATTCGATACTGTTGACCATAATATCCTATTAGAGCGATTAGAACATGCTGTAGGTATTACAGGTATTGCACTGCAGTGGTTTGTATCATATCTATCTAATAGACTCCAATTTGTGCATGTAAATGGAGAGTCCTCTTCACACACTGAGGTTAATTATGGAGTTCCACAGGGTTCAGTGCTAGGACCAATTCTGTTTACATTATACATGCTTCCCTTAGGCAGCATCATTAGAAGACATAGCATACATTTACACTGCTATGCAGATGACACCCAGCTCTATCTGTCCATGAAGCCAGATAACACACACCAATTAGTTAAACTGCAGGAATGTCTTAAAGACATAAAGACTTGGATGGCCGCTAACTTTCTGCCTCTTAATTCAGATCAAACTGAGGTTATTGTACTCGGCGCTGAAAAGCTTAGAAATATGGTATCTAACCAGATTCTTACTCTGGATGGCATTACCTTGGCCTCCAGTAACACTGTGAGGAACCTTGGAGTCATTTTTGACCAGGATATGTCCTTCAACGCACATATTAAACAAATATGTAGGACTGCGTTCTTCCATTTGTGCAACATCTCTAAAATTAGAAATATCCTGTCTCAGAGTGACGCTGAAAAACTAGTTCATGCATTTATTACTTCCAGGCTGGACGACTGCAATTCATTATTATCAGGCTGTCCAAAAAACTCACTGAAAAGCCTTCAGTTAATCCAAAATGCTGCAGCAAGAGTACTGACAGGGACTAGAAAGAGAGAGCATATTTCTCCTGTTTTGGCTTCCTGTTAAATCCAGAATTCAAAATCCTGCTCCTCACATACAAGGTCTTAAATAATCAGGCCCCATCTTATCTTAATGACCTTGTAGTACCATATCACCCTATTAGAGCACTTCGCTCTCGCTCTGCAGGCCTACTTGTTGTTCCTAGAGTATTTAAAGGTAGAATGGGAGGGAGAGCCTTCAGTTTTCAGGCCCCTCTTCTGTGGAACCAGCTTCCAGTTTGGATTCAGGAGACAGACACTATCTCTACTTTCAAGATTAGGCTTCAAACTTTCCTTTTTGCTAAAGCATATAGTTAGGGCTGGACCAGGTGACCCTGAATCCTCCCTTAGTTATGCTGCAATAGATGTAGGCTGCCGGGGATTCCCATGATGCATTGAGTTTTTCCTTTCCAGTCACCTTTCTCACTCACTATGTATTAACAGACCTCTCTGTATTGAATCATATCTGTTCTTAACCTCTGTCTCTCTTCCACAGCATGTCTTTATCCTGTCTTCCTTCTCTCACCCCAACCGGTCGCAGCAGATGGCCCCGCCCCTCCCTGAGCCTGGTTCTGCTGGAGGTTTCTTCCTGTTAAAAGGGAGTTTTTCCTTCCCACTGTCGCCAAAGTGCTTGCTCATAGGGGGTCATATGATTTTTGGGTTTTTCTCTGTATCTATGAAGCGCCTTGAGGCGACTTTTGTTGTGATTTGGCGCTATATAAATAAAATTGAATTGAATTGAACTGACATGTGCGAGCATGTGTGACACTCGTGTGCAAAGGCGTTCGAGTCACAGCAGTGTGGTCGAAAGGAAAAATGATGATGAAGCTGCTAAACCTTCAATAAACACCAGCGAGATGTCACATGAGACAGAGAGCCAGAAAAAAAGAGGAAAGAGACGTGATACCCTTCTCGGCTGCTCTCCACTGGGATGATGGCAGCTCCTGCAGAGACACCAAGCTGCCGAGGAGCTTGTGTGTGTACATGTGTGTGAGTGTGTGTGCATACACAGGTCTCTGAGGGTGTAACAGATGGGGGATCTACTGTAGAGACTCTGTGAGGTCACATTGGTGACAATATCAGTGAGACGTAACACACACACAGAAAGACAACAGACTGCAAAGACTGCAGTGGTGATGGATGAGGGATTATCAGAATGAGGAAACTGTTCAATAAAGTTGTTTTGTTTTGAATGTGCTCTGTCACCAGTTGCTGTTTACTGATTTAAATGTCACTGTGTGTCTGTGTGAGTGTGGAGCATCTGCTGCTAAAAAAGCATGTTTCCTGTTGTGGAAAGGAGACGAGCAAAGAGAAGACGGCCGTGGAGCTCGACGAGCAGATGACAAAAGCAGAACGACACAACGAGCCTGCAGGAATCAAATGTCGACCAATCAGCCCCACAGATTTCTATCCAAAGTGAACTTGTGAATGGTTTGTATTCATATTGTCATCTACTGTGTCAAGCATACATAAGAGGTGGGGGACATGAATACTGAGACGCCGTCCCCAGTTCTGGATTGTATTTACCACGACGGGAAGCTTTCACCTCACTCAGAAAGATGTTTCTGTTTTCTCGGCTTTTTGACTTGTTAAATAGAAACGTTCCCAAAGGTCCACTTTGATGTTTAATCTAGCAGGAGCCATTCAAAGCATACCTTTATGAAATCACTGCGAGTTTGAACACAACAGGGGTTTATGTTTGCAATTTTACACATATTTCACAGATTTGGATCAATTTACACGACTCGTCACATCCACAGCTTACTCTGGACCCCTTCATGTTTCAACCCACTGAGTCATCTTTAAGCATCATTTTTCAGTGCACATTCTGTAAACCACAAACCGACTAAATCATGAACGTCGTGAAAGCACATCGAGGAGGGGAGGAAACAAAGTCACTAGCACACTGTCAGCAATTCCTGTAGTTTCTCTACGGCAGGGGTGCCAAACATAAGGCCCGAGGGCCAGAATCAGACCAGCACAGATTCCAGTCCAGCTCTCTGGAAACTGTGCAGAGGGGCAAAAATTTTGGACTCTTGTTTTACAGCTTTTCCTGCTGATAAAGACCTTACACCAGAGTAATTAAATAATAGATAAACAACTATTCAATAAATGGGTCCACAGTTTTTTAATGGTGATTTTTGTAAATTAAGAGAAACTTCCTGCTTTATAATCAGCGGACAGTCAAAGAAATAAGCTGCTAGAACTACTTCTTAACCCTGTGAGACCCAAACCATCAAAAACAGCTCGAAAATTCATATTCTTTGGAACTGAGATGTTTATGAACCCTTATAACAAAATCCCCATTTATTTATTTTTGCTGTATCATGTTGTTTTTGATATCTTTTTATTATATATTTCTTATATCACATTTGATTTGGGTGTTTTTGGCAACTTTTTGTTAACAACAGTGTTAATTTTAGACAAAAAAAAGAGTTTTGTCCATAACATTTTGAAACTATGGCAAGTATTGATCATGTTGAAGAGACATAGGTCTCAGAAACTCGTGTAACCCTATAACGCCATCGTGCTGACAGTTCCTTCATGTATTGCAGCAGCATTTCTCTAACATGTAGAGAAACAGAGACGTGCTGGTGAAACTTCTTTTTCTTACACCATCACATCTCCGGGATTAAATGTGTAGTTAAACTGCTTCACTCTGACACACAGAGGAGTTTCAAGCTCTCATTTTCATAACAACTCTTTGCAGGTGAATTGGACGAACCACGCAACCTTATTGGCAAGTTGTTGATCATCAGACACAGATTGGTTCAAGCCGTATAACCCAAAGCCTCAAAATATGGATTATATTATGATTTCATGATCGTGCATGGCTGCAGCTGCCCTGCTCTCTGCTGCAGGATTCAGCACTGTTGCAATGAAGAAAAAGGAAAGCTGAAAGACGTTTACCTATTTTACTTTATGACCCAAAATGTTTTAGAGGCCTTTAGCAAACTGGCAAAGGGTAAACGAGGAAGTCGTCAGTGACATGCATGAAAAAATAAACTGAACAAAAGAAGGGGAGGGAGGGAGAGAGGGAGGGAGGGAGGGAGAGGGAGGGAGGGAGGTGTGAAAAGTCTGGAAGCAGAAAAGAGCATCTTTGTCTCAAACATTAGTTTCAAGACACTAGCCAACTCAGCAGGCGTATGCTTGTTCATGTGCAGAGAAAATTAAAGAAAAAACATTGCTTTATGTTGTTCGCAAGTGTGTGTGTGTGTGTGTGTGTGTGTGTGTGTGTGTCCGTACAGAGAGCCAGCACAGCAGGATGTAAACTTGCTATACTGTGGAATGTGTATTAAGATGATTTTATTTCACAGAAAAGTGACTTTGAGTGAGAGTGTGTGTGTGTGTGTGTGTGTGTGTGTGTGTGTGTGTGTGTGTGTGTGTAGAGCTGGTGTAATGTCTTTGTTCTACAGCAAGCGCACACATTAGCACACAGCACCAGATGGTGGGCTAAAATGAGACAACGGAAGAGGGGGAGGAGAAGATAGACAAGATCCTTCCATCATTTCATCATCATCCTTCGACTGTTTCCTCTCCAGAAACACAAACACACTGACATAAATAAAAAAAATCGGAAACTTCAGTCATATCACAGTTTTAACAACGATGCAGGACGCTTTAGAAAATAGCTGGAACTGTGTGGAAAGAGTTTTACACGACTCCAGGTGTTTTTGTGCTTCAGATGATGACAGTGCAACGTTGTTTCTTTACATTAAATCAAGTCTTTTGATTCCTAACGAGTGATGGGAAATGTTATGCTTATCAAGCACTAAAAAATATTAAATACATGATGTAAGACTTTATTATCCGGCCCACGACACAAGGTGTAATTCCCCTTTAATTAGGTGGAATTTCAAGGAATTTGAAATTACAATGTAATTATATTTACCTATAAATACATTTAAGTACATTTAAGTTGTGCCTAATTTCTGGTTCTTTTACAGGAAGTACACGTGAGTCATTCTCAGTACTGCATCGTTTCTTGGAAAAACATCATTTCCCCATCTTACACATACTTGTACATTTTGTGGAGGTTTGTTCCAGGAAACGAGACGCTTCTTGACTTTGCTCCCTCATGGGTCACACAGACAGAAACTTTCATGGTATTTATTTTTTATTGTTGGAAAGGGAGAACTTCAACATCAACATTTGTAACGCACACTTACCCTGTAAGATGGGAAATGCTGCTTGGTTTTACCATAAATTTTCACACAATTATTCCATTGTTTCTTATTCTGGTGCTCCTGCCTTTAAGCCTTTGTAGGCAAATATAATTACATTGTAATTTCAAATAATAAACCTTTAAACTCCGTTTAATTACAGGAGAAATACACTCTTAGTTGTGAGCAGTACTAGAAAGTGTTACCAGAGCAGAGCAACAGATAAAAAAATAATTACGATTGTAACAAAAACACCACCAGATTCTTGATACTTTGTTTCTTTGAGCAGTTATTTTGTTAACTATATTCCAAAAATAAGGAAAAGTGGCACCAGCTGATGGACTTACAGGTGTACGAGGCTTCTGTTTCAGTGCGCTGGTGAGGGTCAGCCACGCCGTCCTCGGCCACGGCGAGTCGAAGTTTGCAGAGCTGTGCGAATGCTGCTTAAGTAAAATAACTTTCCAGAAAAGTGGGACCATCGTTCGGTTAATGAGGCGCGATAATATTATTAGACTTTCACTGTTTTAGGGGTTTTTTTGTTGTTGAAGTGATAAAAATGTAACTGCAGTGGAAAATACGCCGTGTTTATATCACCAGCCACAGAAAAGTGATTATTTTATGCCAACGCACATCTAAAGTGCAGAAAGCATGAAACAAATACTGCTGTTACACTTACAGACAAAAGCTGGACTGCAACTACATGTTTCCCCATCAGCATCGACCCCGTCTTTAATATGAACTTTGATCTTCTGATGATATTTCTAAATGATCTGTAATTCTGCCGATACCTTTCTGACCCGGCCTGTAAACCATCCACTCTGTCACACTGTACAATTTTTTTATTATTACACAATTTCTTAATTTTTTAAAAATTAATTATTTATTTAATTTTTTGTAATCAATTATTTAAATTTTTTTGCACATTTTTTATTTATTATGTATTAATTATTTTTATTTTGCATTAATTGTTTTATTTTTTGCACACAATTTTTTAAAACGTATTTATTTTAATAATTATTTATTTTATTAATTATTTATTTTATTTTGTATTCATTTATTTATTTATTTATTGTTGCACACATTTTTTAAAAATTATTATTTATTTTATTAATTGTTTTTAATTTTTTATTTATTAACTTCTGAAATAATTTTTTGGGGGTTTTGTTTCTCTACTGTAACTCTAACTAGGAACCCATCAGCATCAACCCCGTCTTTAATATGAACTTTGATCTTCTGATGATGTTTCTAAATGATCTGTAATTCTGCCGATACCTTTCTGACCCGGCCTGTAAACCATCCACTCTGTCACACTGTACAATGCACTAATTAAACACAGAGACAGGCACTTTAAAAGCACTAGTCCCTTTTAAAACAGCTGAAACAGCTGCGCTTGATGACTACCACCGCCCTGAAATCCCTCGCCCGCATATCCACACGCTGTTCTACACTTCAGCACATTAAAATTTCAATCGAGGAGTGTGTTCACAGCTCCATTATGCAAAACTGTAATTGTATTTGCTGCTCTTGAAAAGTGTTGTGACTGCTGAATAAATACCACCAGCTGTTAATTAGACAGAGGTGAATTCTAGTGGGGCGGACGGCCCGACAGGACAAGTGAAGGAGACAGAGAGACATTCGAGGGGAGAAAGGAGAGGGAGGCAGAGGAGAAACTCTATGAAATACTGCACATTCAAAACCACACCCACACAGGCCAAACTGAGCAAAAGTGAAAGTGTGTCCCAGTTTCTGTGTCAGCAGTCCAAACAAACTCACACATTTCTGTTTATTCACATATCTGTTAAACACATTAATCACAGATCTGTGTAATGGGGCTGTCAACACTCTCTTCTGCTGGTTTTATCACCACATCTGTCCTTTGTTGCTTTGATATCATTTGATATCATCGTATTCCCTTAATTTAGCATCAACTACTGAAACTACAGTTGCCAGTTCTCACAGTAAAGCAGTAAAACATCTAATAAGATGCGTTTTATAAGATGTGCTGGGCAGACAGACTAAATCAAACATTGTGACAAATATGAGGCTTCACTTCCCTCTACAGTGATGAAGGTGTAAACGTTACAGTGAAGTTCATTTTATATAATCAATAGCTCGTAAACATTTATCTTTTTTGTCCATTTAAAGATGTGCTTTGTGGTTATTTACTTCTTTAACAGGTCATAAGAAGTCCGTTCAGTCATAAATGGTCTGAACCTTCATTAACAACACAATGAAATAAAGAGCTGCCCTTGAATCGAGCCTGGTTTATGTTTCTCTCCAAAAACAGAATTCAGAGAACAATACTTGACCTATGGGACACTGTGGGGCATCGATGCAGAAGGACAACACTTTGGTGTTTGTGCTGAGTGAGTGTGTGAAGGAACAACCAGGACCAACGGGAGTTTAGTTTCCTGAGCAGGGACTTGAAGCTTAACTCACAGGAAAGACTATCAGGGTAAAATGTATTATTTCCATCTTCAGTTCAAGCAGCAGTTTTGGTTCTGATGTGTGATTTCAAATCGATTTCACAGGTTTATCAGCATTCATCTCCATTTTCTGTCCAGGGAAGCATATGACTATGACCACCTGCTCTGACCCATCCAGGGATTTGTCCAGAACATCCCACAGCCGCTCGACTGGACTGAGATCTGGGGAACGAGGAGGCCAAGTCAAACACCTCACACTGCTGTTGACTTGAAATGGCCAGTATGACCTCAGGTAGGGCTGCTCGATTATGGCAAAAATGATAATCACGATTATTTTCACTGAGATCTCGATTATTTGACGATATTTATTTAACAATAACGATGTGTTGAATAATGACTTTAAAGATTGTCAAAAATAATATAAAATAGTGCAAATCCTGATAACAGTGCAAATGTTTGCAATATAAGAAATAAATGAAAAATGTAAACATCTATGTTTAGTGAACTTTGCAGTGTTGCTCTGTGGTGCAGCTACGACACTGTAGCAAAGTTTACACACTGTGTCTACTTGATCCACGTCTGACTGAACCCATAATGTTTCCACACCACTGAAGTTTTTTTTACCTCTTTTCAACCAACAGCAGTCACTCTCCTCTCCAAATAACTTCTGCTTAACTTTCCGAGCTTCCCTCGGGTCCTCTTAATCAGCGGTCCCCAACCCCCGGGCCTTGGACCAGTACTGGTCCGTGAGTCGTTTGGTACCGGGCCGTGAGAGTTGAGGCTCAGGTGTGAAATGTATAGTTTTCAGGGTTTTTATCGGTTTTCAGTGTTATTTTGTTATCGTTTTTATCGTTTACTCGGTTTTCCTGGGTCTTTTCACGTGTGTTATGAATAAATCTTCTTTTTTTCGGTACCGGTACTACTTTTATTTTGTTGTATTTATCCGCGACACCTTAAAGGCCGGTCCGTGAAAATATTGTCGGGCATAAACCGGTCCGTGGCGCAAAAAAGGCTGGAGACCGCTGCTCTTAATTGTTGTGACGCGTGTTCGAAATGCAGAGAGGTGCGCTCGATTCGCCACACGGAGCAGCGCGAGAGTAAAGCACGAGGGAGGGGCTAATAATCGGCTCAGTCATTTTTAATGATCGTTGAAAGCCCAGATCGTAATCGTGATTAAAATTCGATTAATCGAGCAGCCCTAACCTCAGGACTGGTTATCCTGACCTCTTCACCTGTTGGCGGTCAGGATGTTATGTCTGATCGGTGTACTCGGGGTATATAAAAAAATCACACGCTCACACGTGTCGTCCCACCTGAGCGTGAGTGCACGCTTTGGACTAAATAACTCGATCAGTGTTAAAGTGCAGTGTGCACAGGCAGACCCTCAGTAAGTGCAGCTGAACATGTTGTTGTTGTTGTTTTTACACCAACACACCATAAAGGAGAACATAAAAACAATGACTCACTCCACCTTAAACTGGTTCACGACTGTTTTCTTTGCAAGTATATTATTATCGCCCAGTAGAGCGATTCTGAGTAGACACACAACAGGATGACAAGTGCAGACATTCAGGAACACATCTCAGAGAGGTATCCTCGGCAGACTGTCATGGAGTTCAGACATGCGTACATGGCGAGTGATCACATGTACACGCACAAACACATCGCCCCGCTTCCTGTCTGCACAAACAGAGTTTCCTATGGGGCTCAGGGTCACAAGCTCACGTCTGTACGTGGAACTTCCCGGCAGCCGTTGAGGAAACATCAGTCGACGCGAGTGGAAAGAGACACAAGAGGGAGAAAGGCATAAAAAGCAACATGAAAAGGAAGAAGACGTAGGAAAAATGAAGCGGCGTTGTGAGACGGGCGGACCGGAGACAAAAGCAAATGTAACCAAATGAAAAATGTGATGTCTGTGCAGCTAAAAAGGATAGTTATCACCATCTGCGACAGAGCCACAGGTGTGCAGCACAACTAGGATGAAAGCAGAAGGGAACAAAATAACAAAACATTTATAAAATGAGTCACGGTGTCGAAGAGCAAATATCCTAAAAAACCATCAGGAGACAACAAAGACGAAAAGAGCAACAGTTGCGATTATGAGCCGTGCATGCAAAACAGCTAATCATGCAAAGTCAGAAAAAGATGGAGAAATAGAATCAAAGTGGTTTAAAGACGTCTTTATTGTTAAAAGCAGTGATGAAATTCAGCACAAACAATGCAGCAGAGGCAGACTGGAAGGAAAGACCCGGTAATCTGAATAATGTCTGCTTCACAACGGCCTCAGCCGAGTCGTCATAATGACGTTATCTGAAACACTCAATCACATGACTGCTTAGTTAAGTTAAAAAAAAAGGAAAGGCAATATCACTGAACAGGAAGTGTATCATCTTTTAGGTCACGCATCATCCGGGCAAGTCTGTTGATCGGACCAAAAACAACATTATGAAAACAAAATCGTTAATAAACAGCCGGACAGCGCCCCTCCCCGCACGTCTTTCACTGTGACTGGCTCTTACCATTTCTCTGGGTAGGAACATGTCTTCCTGCCGGAGGAGCACCAGAGACACGCTCTCGCCCTGCCGCGTGCTGCGCAGCATGCACACCAGCTCCTCCTGGCCCACACCTGTGATATCCACACCGTTTACCTACAAACGCACACACAGAGTCAGAACACCACCACCATCGTCCCCATCCTCCTCCTCATCGTGTTTTGTTATTCTGGCTCAGACTGTTGCTTCACCTCGAGTATGCGGTCTCCAGACTGAAGGCGTCCATCTTTCACCGCAGCCCCGCGGGGAAGAATGTTTTTCACTAGAATCGGACCGGGACCGTGCACCGAAGAATCTCTGGTCACTACAGTAAATCCAAGACCTTCTGGACCTACACACACACACACACACACACACACACACACACACACACACACACACACACACAAATGAATGAAGAGGTGAATTATAGCGAGTAGCCACAAGTAACAGCTCTTGGCCTATCCTGACACAAATATCCTGTGTAGCTGCCCTTGCTTCTCTATTTTTATTCCCCGAGACTGAGTGTACAAATTTTACACTATAGCCTTCCTACACACACACACACACACACACACACACACACACACACACACACACACACACACACACAGGACCTAAACCACTCTTGAAAACTCAAACAGTGTTGTTGACTCAGCTCCTGACTACATACTATAAGTGTGATAATTCAAAGCCTTAAGAGATTGCATGCGTGCATGTGTGCGTGCATGTGTGTGTGTGTGTGGCTTTAAACCCTTCAGCTACAGCCGCAGTTAGAGTTCCTGCAGGTGTGAAATTGTTTAAGGTTTGTGGAAAATGAGGGAGAGATGAGAAAAGGGTAAGAGAGGAATGAGTGAAACAAAGTGGAAACAAAGAGTGAATGTTCCAGAAACGGGGGTGATGAATATTAAAACACTAATCAGTGAAAAACATGTGCACAAAATGTGCACGAAAGCATTCATACACATGCATGCGTGGACAAAAAGGCCACACACAGACGCAGGGACTGGTTGAGCGCTTTATAGACCTCATTAAGTCTAGTCTCTTTAGCAGCGCTAAGTCAGCAGTTTGGACCAGTATGAATTCATATCAGCAGAAATGAACAGATCAATAAAGACTTAATAGACCCTGAAGAGAGCGCCTCGGGAAGACGGAGAGAGGAAGGGTGAGAGGAAGGAGTCTAAGCCAGAAAACAGTGAAAAAGGAAACTTTTTATGGAGAGACAGCAGGAACATCTGTAGAGACATGAAGAAATATTACAGATGCTGATGAATAAAAATCCAGAGTCACAGATGAGCTTCAGAAAAAAAACTAAAAATAAAAGAGACTCTCGTCTAATTTTACCTGAAGCTCAAACTGAGAACGCACACGACTCCTGAACAAAGAGCTACAAAAAGTCATATTGACAGAAAAATGATGAGTGAGGCTCCGTTCTGTACACAGGTGTGTCGCACCTTTCTTTAAATCGATCCTTAGTCTTCGTCCTCCTCTCTTATTGGCCATCAAGCTAGAGAGGGCGGGGCTTTTCTTCAGGAGGGGGCTCTCACTTTTCCCCTTCGGGGTCTATTTGAAAAACAAGCAGCAGTAAATTCATTGTTTCACATTTCAAAACCCCAAATAAGAGTGTGGCATTTATTAAACAATATATCTGTTACAGCAAAGTCGAACACACGCTGGTCACCTGGGAGTCGCCGTAAAAGCAGCTCATAGAAGCTGCTTTAAATTTAAAATGTTAAACTTTCTAACAACCATCAAACAGGTGAGAAAAAGATCTAAACGTGCTGGAAAAAAACAGTATTGATAAAGTCTGCGTACGGACGCGTGCGAGTCTGGAGAACATCACATCTGCATGACAGGAAAAGATAATCAGCTGCTGCTAAGAAACTGCTGCCGCTATGCCAACTGTTTTTAAATGTCAGCCATGTCACCATGGTGATGCTGACGACAAAGTTACATCTGTTTGTGTTTTAGGACAAAATAACACAAAGTTTGAACCCGTTTCTACAATTACAGCATCTAAAGAATTTAAAGTAACCCAAAAATAAAATGTGTATATGTAGCACTCGAAATAACAGACCATGGGAAATATGGTCTGTCTTTAAGGAGGAGGCTGGAGAGAAGTTAGCACTCGCTCTAGAAGGAAAGGTGAGGAGACCGAAGCACAAGCCCGGGCTGTATTGTGTATTGTGCTGGCCTGTGCACACATTAATCATTAAAACTGCAAACTTTTTACAGCGTGCACGACAGATGCAAAGTCTGTGTCGGTCTGTGGATGTGCAGCAGAGGAACTTACACTAAACCCCGGCTCGAGGCCGGCCGTCTCTTCCGCCAGCCGCGCGGCTGAATTCTCCGAGGGTTTAAACACAGGTTTGGCTTTGACAGGAGGCGGAGGCTCTTTGGTGTTTCCAGTTCGGGGGCTGCCGGTGGGACCGTTATTATTGCCAAACAGCTGACCAATCAGACTCTTCTCATAGCGCTCTCTGTTGAAAGAAGGCACGACTTCCAGGCGCACAACCGGGGAACGCATCGCCTGACGGAACACATCCTGAGATCTGAGAGGACGAAAACGAGGAGAAAGTTTGACTTAAGAGTCGAGTAAAGTTTGTAGCACATTACGTGCACTACAAGTGGCACACGCTGAACGTTAAAAGGAATCATGTCATTAATCACAATTACACAGGAAGAGCAGTTATCTATCTCTGACACAGAAACTAATTACTGAAGGGTAGATAACTCAATCAGGAGAAAGATACAAAAAGACACATGGTATCAATATGATTATGAATGACAAAAAATGTCAATTAATTGGTAATTAATATAAATGGGATATCTGATTTTTGCAATTCATCTTAAAAGACTTTCATTTCTAAGACTGGCTAGTGCTGCTCTGACAAGCTGATGTATAATCAGCTAAACAGGAGTTTAAACTAATAGCAGATATGTTCTTATTTTATATTTCTGTGTGCAAAGGTTAATTCTGACATAAAGACATTATAACCTAACCTGAAATATAACATGCGCACATTTTATAATGTGCCACTGCTTACTGCTGGCTGTTCTGTGCATCTTAATGTTTTTTTCAGGAGTAAGACAGGAGACAACACCGAGCCATGACACCTGTGCAGAAGGCCATCATAATCTCATGATCTATAAAAAAACATCATTTTGCAGGGGATTCGTCTATATCAGATCACAATAAGTAAGTTAGGGGAACGGTTGTGTCAGAAGCTGCAGTACACACCATTATTCTCCTCAGATAACTGACAGAGCAAATCCAGTTTATTAGCATTTTATTGGGTTACACACGTATCGTTTCCCTCCCAGATTACGAGCGCATTATAATGATTAGAAATAACCGTAACCAGACGCTATGTTTAGAAAGTCCTGTGTGGAAGCTAATAAATCACGTATGGAATTATAATGATTCTTTAACTACTTAAAGATCCACTCAGGTGGGGAAGTTTCCACGTAGAAGAATCAATCAATAAATCAATAAAGAGTCAGCTGTCATGGAGTACACTCACTGAAACACCTGCGTTCTTGTTTATTTAGTTATCTTACTATGAAAACATCCAATCTGGGACAGCAGTGCTTAGATTGTCACAGAGGTTCGGTTTATAGAACAACGGGGTTTCCTGGGATCTCATTTCACACCCAGTCGTCTTTCCAGACTTAAGGCTGTCATCTTTATGTCCTGAGTGGGGAGTGTGTGTCACTGTCTCCCACACTGCCGTTGGTCTGCACAAACACGGTTCATCAGTCCTCTGAGAACCGCAGAAAATCTTAAAATCTGGGACTGATTTCGGTGCCTTTACTCTTTGGTCTTCCAAATACTTCAATCCAAAACAAACATCAGCGTTCTGACTTTCTGTGCCAGCAGAAACTTCAGTGGATCTCCCACAGTAACATTAAAACACTTTCCACTGGACTTCACGACACGTCCATGCTAAAGCCGTGTTAGTGGGAATGTGTCTATGATAAGTTGTCTTCCTGTGCTGGGCTCTGAGGAAATATTATTTTTGTTCTGTTGTTGAAAATTAAAACCACAGTTTGATGGTTTTTTTCTAAAAACATCTGGGAACACCTTTTTTTACGAGCAACATCAGACGCAGCCGTAAGACTGGCTGCTGCTAGCATCAGAGAAACCACTCTGTGCAGCTGTGCTCAGCAGATCAACATCTCAGAAAGCACAGCACAATGACCACGCCCGGCTCCTTTCTCGTCCTGTCGTTGAGTGAATTTCATTGCTGTTACAGGGTCAGTGCTTTGTCCTCCATCACTGCGAGTCTGTTCCTGAGTGCAGAGAGCAAACGTCACTAAATGTGGTGTGAAGCAGCTCAGTTTCCACTGATGAAGTCAGATTTGGCAACAACCGCATGAAAACTTGGACTCCACAGTCACAGCTGATGGTGGGGGTCTCCGTGCTGAGAACGTTTTATTGGAACATCTTGGGCACTAATATCAAATCAATCATGGTACCAATTAAAAGCCTTTATGGATATTTTTGCTGACCACACGGATTTCTTATTGCCGTCTACTAATAGACACTTTCAGCATGTCACAAAGAAGCAGTACAGTCAAACTGGTTACACTAGTTACTGCTAACCATATCTGATATCAGGAGCTCAGCTGATAAATCCGCATAATTTTCAATATAGACCAACATCTCAAAGGAGGCTTCCAGCATCTTGTTAAATCTGATACCAGAAACTGGGGCTAATGTGAGAGTAGGGCAGGCCCACACCACGTTAGAGTCCCCCTCTGTGAATACATACATGTGTAATACACATTCACGGCAAACTGACTGAGCATCATATCTGCCAGGACGCAAAATCACAGAGAAAACTCAGAGACTTCACAGGACATCCAGGAGAGCTGAACATGTCAATTCACTCATTCAGGGGGAGTATTGTAATATTGAATAATACTAATTATTAAACTCTCTAATATTAGCAAACATGACCATAAAAGTAGACCTTTGTAGCCCTCATGCCTGCTGGCGGTTCATGGAAATCTGTCCTTTTATATTATTATTACAAATGTAAATCCAAAGGCCAACATCTGCATGGTGTACGATACAGGAAGTGAGTGGGTGCGGTTCAGGTAAGGGGCTAGGGAATGTCCCCACTAAGATATGAAAACGAGTGTGTGTGTGTGAGTGTGTGTGTGAGTGTGTGTGTGTGTGTGTGTGTGTGTGAGTGATTGCATAGTGGACAGATGAGAACATGCACATTTGAGTAAAAAAGATATTCTAATCGAGCGGGCTTCCCCTAAAACAGCTGCCAGACAGGGACAATGACTGTGTGTGTGTGTGTGTGTGTGTGTGTGTGTGTGTGTGTAGACATAGCTTTCAGGGGGATCAGTGGACTTTCTGTGGCCCACTTACACGTATTTTGCAGGATCAAGCTGCATATCACAATATCACACCTGCCATGACAGAACAATACTGAGAGAGCATGTGTGTGTGTGTGTGTGTGTGTGTATGTGTGTGTAATACAGTCCATTCAACTTTGTTAATGCTGAGAAACAGACTGACAATATATCACATGTAAGATTAAGGGTGTAATACAGGAGAAAAACTGTCCGTGTGTGTGTGTGTGTGTGTCGGCGAGTGCACAGGGGGCTACACACCTGTCTTTGAACAATAGGTACAAACCTCAGCGGTGATAATCCATTTACCTACAGTACAGCATAAAATACCTCACGCGTAATCTCATTACCACAGTGAACACTGGACAGGAACTGTTGTGTGAACTGAATACACAGTGTAATGTGTTGTAATCAATATAATATCCGCATCTGTGCCTGTAATCTGTGGCAATTGTTTTTACGGGTGTCTTTTATCATTTTAATACTGTGTAATCACATTACATCTCTAAACACTCGTGTTTATGTAGCCCTGTTCAGGCTTCAGGTGCACCGTGAGCAAACTCCAACATTTGATCTCCAATGTTGAACAAATCTTTCCTTTAAGGTATGACGTGGAACAGCCACGCAGAGGCCAGCTTCAGCACACACACACACACACACACACACACACACACACACACACAAAGAGATTAATCCAGAAGCAGCTAAACATCTGCCAAGTGTTTTTCTGCATTTCTTTGGATTTGCAGTGCTACCTCACAGAAGGTGAGACAGCAGGGGAAGACAGGTTTATACTTTAGTTTAGTTTTTTCATTAACTTGGTAACTAGGGCTGCCACAAACGATTATTTTGATAGTCGACTAGTCACCGATTATTTTTGCGATTAGTCGACTAATCAGATCATCATCCATTGGACGTAAAACGTACAGCTTATTGCACCAGCAGCATCTGCTCTTATATAACTATCATTAGCTTACAGCTTTAAGTGTTTAAGGTATGTGCTAACTAAAAATAAAGACAAGATGATAGTTTATTAAATTTTAATGACATTTGCAGATTGTTTCGGTGAAGTTTAATAAACTCCTTGCTATCTAAAATATAACAGGACACCGGAGTAAATTCTCGAGCATCTCACACTTCTGATAATCAGCTGTCTGCTTGACGTTTATTCAGCTGTGTAAAAACTATAACTTTAATCTCAGCCAAACCGATTTACTCAGGAACAAATAAAATACTAAAAAAAGCCAAACAATAACATTTTTAAGTTATCTAAGTGACTTATATATCATGTTTAACCTGAGTAGCGAAAGACAGCGGTGGGTTTGAAAACGATTTGCCGGGAGTCCGGTGGTCTCACGGCTCTAGTTAGCCTAGCCCCCGGCTAGCTATCGAGCTAGTGGCTAACAGACGTCTCCGAAAACGTCGGAGCGCTTTTGAAAATGTGGTGTCTTGATAAACTGAGCAGATATTTGAGGTTTACACAGCTACATTCTCGCCTGAAAATATGTTAAACGTTTATTTTGTGACCCAGAAAGAATAATAAGAGTAATATTAAAACTAACTAGCTGCCGCCATTGTTGGAAACTGAGCTGGGCCGCGCTATGAATTCTGGGACACAGCTTCTTCTTCTTCTTCCGGGTTTAACGGCAGCTGGCATCCTTGTACATGCAGTGCTGCCATCTTCTGTTTCAGTCTGTTATTACACTCTTAAATCCTACTACTTATTCCTGCGTCTTTTGGGATCTTACAAAGCTTCAAACGACGCGACGACTATTGAATCAGTCGTCGACGATTTTGATAGTCGACGTAATCGTGACTAGTCGACTAATCGTGGCAGCCCTATTGGTAAGAATACCACAAATTAATGTAATTTTAATGTAAAATCCAAACCTACTTTTAAAGTTCAATGCGATTATATTGCTCCATTAACCAAAAAACACAGAAGAAACAGCCGCTCCTAAACGTAAAGCAGTTCTTTCTTGGTCCGTACACAACGTGGACATTAACTGTAACATGATACGCTGTGTTTATTTATTCTACGGCTGTGCATTTATTCTAACACAGATCAACAGAGCTGTACTCACTGGCTGAAGGTCTTGTCCAGGAGATCGGTGTCGTTGATTTTCACGATGCACTCATCTTCCTGAAACAGGCCGTCCTTTCTGGAGCGGCTCTCTTCCTCCACTCCACGGATGTACAGACCAAGAGCCCTGACGGAGAACATGCAAGAACAGAGCGAGAGATTAAAGGACGTTTTCCATGCACAGGTTCACAAACGCACAGAACTTTTTGCATGCAGACAGACGAGTTTCCATATGGTTTACTTTACCACAGTTATGGTCATTTTATCTCCAAGCTCCACTGTGGGTTTCTACTATAACTTACAGTCCTGTGAGAAAGAAAGTTTTCACAAGACTCCCTGTGGTCCTGTGAAAACACCCTGACTACTTCCAAAGGAATGAAGAGAGTAACTGATCATCAGCAAGTGTGAGCACCTCTATAAAAACAGAGGTTTGCTGGTCTGGAGCTTTTAAGCACGTGCCAACACGATGCCAGGGAGGAAAGATGTAAGCAATGAGCTTATAGATGCAACTGCTGCCGCCCACGAGTCTGACAAGGGTTATAATGTCATTTCCAAATAATTTGATTATTCATCATTCTGCAGTGAGAAGTGGTAGATATTCAAGACAGATGCTAACATTCAGAGGGCTGAGCATCCCTGAAAATCCACCCCAAGGTCAGACTGTGCTGTTCTCAGAGACATCGCAAAAAACCCAACAGCTCCATCTCAGACTCGACAGGCCTCAGTTAGCATGTTAAACATGAAAGTTCATGACAGCATAATTAGGAAAAGACAAGTGTGGCGTTTAGAAGGGTCGCTAGGAGAAAGCATGCAACACGCCAGCATGGTTTGGTTTGCAAAGTTGCAAAGACTCGAGATCAGGCCGAAGAGGAGATGTTTGGCTATAACACAGCACATCAGTGAAGCACAGCAACGATAACAACTGGAATTTTATACAGAAACAAATCCTGTTTCTCACAAACAAGTCATAAGATCAGCGTACAATCATGATTTAGTCTGCGCTTGACTGTGATGATGTAGTTTAAATGCATGCTTCTATATCCGCCTGATTCTGTGCATCGCGGTGCATTACGACTCATCACAGGTGATTCTTCTCTCACTCACCATTGTGTCTTCTATGAAAATGTGGGAGCAGCATTGCATGTTGTTTATTTAATCGCTGCTGCAAAGACTGCCTGTTTACCTCGGCTCCTTGAATGACTTTAAACACAGTAGTAACAATGTCAGGACATCTTAACGTTATCTGTATTATATAAACACCTTCAAACTTGTAATATGTAAGAAAATGGCAACAGTTCAGTACTCCGGGTCCTTAACCTGAACACAAATACAGCGTTTGATGATGATACTGATGCGCACAAAAGACTGCTGCTGCAAAATGCTGAAACTAGGTTAAAAGGTAACAAAGAGATGAGTGTGTGAAAAAGGAAAAAACACCGTGGAGCGCATGATGGGGAAAAACAGAGAAGGAGGAATTCGAGCAGGAGACTGGTGAGGTCAGGTGAGTCATGAGAACAGTCATAAAAAGTTATCCAGCTTTCCGTGAGGAAATCCCATCCACTGCCCGACTGTCATACACCCAAAGTAGAGCCCTGCATAGCTGTGCACTTATGTCTTCCTTTTCTTCTTTTTCCCCACTGTGGGAGCGTCTCTGGGTGTTTATGGAGTGCAGCGCAGCAAATAACAGGATTATGACAGGATGACTTTAGTATATGCTTTCTATGGTAATCTGACAGTTTCTTTGGGGGTTAAAGCAGAGAATTAGGGTTTAAGTAGAAGGATGTGTGTTGTCTATGTTTGTGAGCACAACTCACCGTCCGCTGAGCGACGAGCAGTAGGGAACCACGTGGATTCCCAGGGGGCTGTCCTCTCCCAGGATCTCCACCATTCTGGTCAGGCTGCGCACACACAGTGAACACACACATACAGAGAGGAAGAAAACAAAATAATACAAGTTCAGTTACTCTGAAAGGAAGGGTAGCTTTGACGTAGCACAGCGACAAGAACAACTGAACTACTTCAGTTGTTGCACGAGACGAGAGAATCAGGAAAGTCCTGAGAGAACAGAAATCAAGATAAAAAGCTTAGATGTGCCTTAAAAAGTATCCAAATACAGACAGGTTAATCATCAGGCATGACACAAAATAAAAGGATTAAATGTTAAATGTGCAGACAGAGAGAAAACAGCAGGGCAGCCCTCACACACATGTGGTACCACCAGAACAAAACCCGGTGCCGGTCTGGGGAGGAAAAGTTTGGAGAAGCGCTATCCAAGATTGAAACGCCATTTTCCACGGATCCGTTTACTGAGCTAAAAATACTTTTTGTCAAGGACTTAATCCATGTCTGCAAACCCAGGCGCAGAGGAGGCGATGCCAACACTCTAATCAAAGTCAATAAAAGTGCAGATTGCTGCTGTGTGCGCACGACTGTCACAACTTTTATGTGGCATCCTTCTCTGAGGATTTCTGACTTGCTTTCAGTCTCTCAGTGTCTCTGTCTAGCTTCGATTATTCAAGTATGTATCTGCTTTACATTCTGCCTGTGTTTTAATGCATGTGTGTGCTGAAGTCTTTGTTTGTTTGATTAGTTTATCTATCAGCGCACAGCCATTAATCCTCTCCTGACCTTCTCTCTGCTCCCTGCGTGCATGTGTGCATGTTTTTAGAAGCCAGTTTGTCTGAACTTGGTTTTGTGCTTTTGTTCTGCCCTCCCCTCTCCGTCTCTGACTATCTGTTCGTTTCGTCTCCCTCTCTCTCTAGACCATCCATCCATTCGTAAACCCCCCACCCCCCCATCAACTGATAGCAGCACAGATGCTGATAAACTCCAGAGAGGGTTACTGATGATGCTGGGTGGCAACAGGGAAAGATGCAAAGTGTAGAAACAAGTTCTCCCTCTCTCCTTGTCTCAGACACAGACACACACACAGAAAGCTAATGCTGCCTCATCGCTACTCAGCAGATTTGAGTTTAATCCAGACAACAGGAAGTGAGGGAAAGAAAGACAGAGGCAAGGACACAGAGTGGTGTTTAAAAATTTAGCTCTCAGTGTGTAACCGGAAAACTGACTGGATCACGCTGGAAACTGTCATTACACACATATGATTTCTCCGTGTGTTGTTGAAGCACACCGTTGTGTTGCATGTTAATAAGGAAATGTAAAGTGATGGGGTTGGTGCTACCACAGCTGCTGTCCCAGACCACGACTGGTCATAGCCAGAGGTCGTATGACCGTATAATGGGTATGACATGTGATTACATGTGATTAGGGTGACTCCTGGACATTTTTTTTGGCTGATCCAAATGAGACAGGCCCATGGAATAAATTGGAAGGATAACATATCCCATCTAAACCAGTCACATCTCTGGATCGTGAAATAAATGCAGACAGCATTAATGGAGCGTGCCTTTTCAAGCTTACAGTAAAGATTACTTAGCGTGCATGTACAGTTAGAAGAAACAGATCCTGCCTTGACCCGACTGCCACCCTGCGCATCATCCTTGAACAGTCAACTGAGCTCCACTTTGTGGATTATGAAAAGGCTTTGGATGGTGTGCACAGAGAACCTCGTAGTACCAATGAAGTCGGTTAACTTCCTAATGAGTTTAAGATCCAGACTGGGGTGAGACAAGCATGCCTGCTATCACCATTCCCAATCCTGTGAGTGATTGACGGGTTAAAGAAGAAAATCACAGAAGGAAGAAGAAAGGAAATCCAGTGGACACAGCTGGAAGACCTGGATTTCGCAGGTTTTTTTACAATTATTTTTGAAGATTTGTCGTTACTATCTTGCAACCACCAGCAAACGCACGAGAAGACAAGCGCACAAGTAGCTGTACGACTGAACATCCACAAAGATAAAACTGAGATCATGAGTGTCAGGTTTTGTGTGGAGGCGAGGAAGAAGGAACCCAAACGCGGGACTCGCAGGTAAGTGAAGCCTGGTGATTTATTATGATGAACGGATGAAACAGAACATGAAACGGAGGGCTGGCTAAACTGAAATGACTGAACTGGCTGGCTGGATAGGAAACACGGACAGCGTACACAACATCAACATTAGTGACACGACAGTGAACGAGTAGAAACAGAGGACTTAAATACACAGACTGATGAGTAGGGATGGGTATCGTTTAGGTTTTATCTGATACCAGTACCAAACCGGTACTTTTGAAACTGTGCCGGTGCTTAAACGGTGCTCAAACCGGTGCTTAAAGAATGGAGAACACAAAATTGGTCCAAAAACCTCTCATGTTCAGCTGTTTTTTTGTAAAAAGATAACAATGTTAGCCTTTTCTGCAGCTATAGGGCATATATGGTATCACTCTTGGCTGGAAGCAGCTTAAACAATGGAAAAAACACAAACTTTGTCCAAAAACCTCTCATGTTTAACTGTTTCCCACTTTTTCTTTGGTCATTTTAGCCTTTTTGTCCAGGGTGAAGGGAGTATCTGCCATCAAACAAGAAGACAGCTGCATGTAACTATGATGGTGTTTGCTAGTTCACCTTACATGCATTAATGTAATAACGTGGTTAGCCTACTCAACGTAAATTACACATGAACAACATTAAGCTACTCACGCAGAGAAGAACGGCTGCTGCTGCATCATCATCCTCATCATTTCTGCTACACTGGCAGGGCTAGGGGCCAGGACTCTCCTCTTCGGGTTTTTGGGGGATGTTGCTAACTCCGATAACAGGCACCACACCCGCAGTAGATGCGCTCGGTGTGAGGTCTCGCAGCAAGCTATCAAATACGGCGCATTTCTCGGCTTTAAAAAAACGCTATGCGTCGCCAGGTGTTTCATCAGATTTGAGGTGTTACCTCCTTTGACAGTATCACAGTATCAGCTTAAAGCACTTGTTGCAGCTGCTGAGTTTGCATCTTTTGCTGTGAAGTACAGCCAGACTTTTGACCGCTTCACCTTGGGCATTTTTAATCTGTAGCTCTGCTCTAAAAGAACGTACGTACCTGGACCCGCCTACTATCCTCGGAAATGTAAAATGATTGGCTAGAATCCAAAGTGTATCACAGCTCAGGAAAAAAAAGCACCGAAATAAAGCACCGAAATGTGCGCTGCTTTTCGGTCTGGTTACTACCGTTTACGTCAGAACCGGTGCCATCATGGCACCGGATACCGGTACCCATCCCTACTGATGAGGATGATAATGAGAGACCGGTGAGTACACAGCTGAACATAATCTGGCTAATGACACGAGACGAGCTGACACAGGAAAAGCAGGAAGTGAGAACATGGAAGTGGCAAAATAAACTGAACATGAACAAAACTGAAAGCACTGGCTCAACGACCCAGGAACCCTGACAATGAGAGTAAACGCAGCCAGGACCAAGGACGTTGGAGGACCCCACTGACGGCCTTCACCCAGGAGGGTGTTAGACTTAAGTAGGTATGTATATGAAGTTAGTAGGGTGTTAGACTTAGTATGGGGAACGGTGCAGGAGTATATGTCATTATGATGACTGAAATTTTGAGCATTAGAGGACAGTTCATCAGCATACGTGCCCCTGCCACTTCATTAGGTACACCTTGAACTGCGTTACACCCGTCAGCCGGTTTTTGATTCATCGTGGCACAGATGTAACGAGGTGCTGGAAACACTGCTCTGAGATTTTGTGTGCTCAGAGAGGCTCAGAGTAGTTTTTTGATTTAACCATGAATGCACTGAGTTGCTGTCATGTGATTGGCTAAGTATATTTGCGTTGGTGTTATGAATGACAATGTAAAGTTGAGATGTTTTCCTGCATTAGTGATCAAAATAATAAACTTAACTTTATTTAAAACAAACACTTACTGAGATTTTTCAGCCTTGGTCACAGAAAGCGACAGATACCGTCCTTCTCACATCACAGAATCAGTCTGAACACGGCATGAAAGGAGAAAGGAAGAGGAAGAGGAAAGAAAAGTAACACTGATGTATAACAGGAGAAAAACAGGGACAAAGGAGAAAAGAAAGTAGCGAGCAACCAAGGTCTAGAAGTAAAATACAGTGAGATGAAGGCGGGAGGAGGCACTGAATTAATCAGACAGGGCTAATGAAAAGAATTAATACAAGAGGGAAAATAACATCCACCCCTCCCTCCATCCTTCCTGCTGCTGCGCTTCTGATCTCTAACACTAACTACAACACAGGCACGCACACACAAACACTTCAGATCCATTTGCATTTCCTTTCTCATTTTTTCTTCTGTGAGATGTTTGACAGGCTGCATCAATGCAAAAAATGAAGTCGGGGTGAAAGGGAGAGACAAAATGGGTGAGACTCGAGGAAGGAGAGAGGGAGCGCAACGAGAGAACAAGAGACGGAAAAAAAGAGGCAAAAAGCAAAGAGAGGGGAGCGAAAGAGAGATGAAGAGAGCAGGTGTTCCCTTTATCCACCTGCCACTTCACTGATCCTCGCTATGAGAGACAGACAGAGGAGAAATAACAAAAACAGAGGATGTGCATTACCAAAGCGCTCTCTTCCTCCCTCTCGTCTCATCCCTCTTATTTATCCTGCTCTCTCTCTCCCTCCTTTTTCCCCTCAAAGCCAGTCTTTCAAGCGCAGAGCGCCAGAGTAAATGCAAAGCAGTAAAAATACACAAAATACTACAGATAAGTGTGAGGAAATACACAAGAACTCAAAGTATAAAATAAATGAGAGCCTTCACAAACAAAAGTAGCAGAGATAGTATTTAATGCATAAGAGCAAAGAGCAATAAACGTGATTTTGTCACAGTTAAGAGGCGGTAAAAGTTAACAGTAACAACCTCGATCAGATCGAAGGTGCTTGGAAAGCACAGCGACGGCTGCTGAAGATGTTTCACCTGGATTACCTACAGACACGTTACCTTTGGGAGGGAAACCCTACAACTGGTGCAGGAGTATGAAGGGAATCAACCTTTATCAGACTTTTTCTGGGCCTATCGATGAGGAGGAATATCAGACGTCTTAAAAACTTTTTCACTTCATTGTTATTCCTGGTTTGTTTTAAAAGGTCACGCTAAAGGATCTCATCTACAACACGGATGTCTAAGCTTCAGGTCATGAACCGTTGCCCTGGCGTTTTCTCGCAAAAACAGAAAGATAAAAATTTGAACTCATTTCATAAACACGAGTCCAGGCTCATGGTTTAAATAAGCTGCTGCTACATGCTGGATGCTCTTCTGCTGGGAAAACAGCAGACAGACGAACACTAATATTACGCTAATTAATCTCTGAATGTAGATATATTGTACGTGACGTGGGACAACTAGATCCAGGCATCTGTAACTGGTAAGCGTGAGTCTTCTAGTCGAGGCGTGATGAGCTTTTCTGTTTATCTAGAGAAAAAAATCACCTGTTGTCTTTGAGGAATGGGGACTCCACAGGAAGCTGAGATGTCCCAGTTTTCCTCTAGCAGTTGAATCCAGCCTACAGTTGTTTATCTGCACGAGCACTCTCAAAACGTCACATGCACACACGATGCGATCTGTGCATGTCGAGGAAACTTTGCACGCGTATTTAACAAACCGTAAGCGAGCCGAACGAACGTCTCAAATATTTTCAGACACGTGCACAGGAAGTTTTTCAAAAGTGAACAAGTCTGTGAAGCGGAAATTCAGAATATTGTCTGTAGATTATACATTTTAACTTTAACTATTATAGTTTTACATGTTTCTCTGTATTTGTGGGTGGGCTGAAAAACAGAGAATATACACACATTTACATTATTTATAAATCTGGGTTTATGCTTGTGAATCATATTAAACGCATTTATAAACCTATGGAGACAAATTTACTCTTTCCTGGCATCGTTACATCAAAACCACAATATTCAGGGCTTGAGGGAGCAAAGACTTGTGCCCAGATGTTGCAGTTTCAGGATTGGAGACAATCTTTGCAGTACAGCCACTCCGGCCCTGATAGTAGCAATAGTAAATAGTAGTACTACATTTTAAATGTAGTTTTTATTTGATTAACTTTGGTTTGATTTGAGCAAATTTCTTTCAAACGTCATTGTAGCTCGTAAAATCCAAGTTTCTTATTTTTTCTGTTCTTAAAGCTGCATTCTCTGCGAGTTCCACCAGATGGCGATAGCCGGGGTTGCAACAGAGCTGAAAGGTGAAACGCTGCATGTGTTCGCCCTAATTTAGACCATGGAGCCCTACTCTAAAAAGCATCGCAGCTTTAAAACTGCCTGTGAAGCTAGATTTAAGAGTTTTTTAGAGCCTGTTTGGTGCCATCGTGTCTGAGTACAGAGGATAACGACACCACTTACAGCTAATAAGTCGTACATTAGTTTATCCCAGAAAGTTGCGTCTGTTCATCTGGACGTTACTTTCATCACTCCAAGTGTTTTCCTCTTTCCTCAGTTTTTCTTAGCTGGATGATTCAGGAATGCTTTCAAATACATTACTTTGTGTTCGCTAACTACTGACAGAACCGGTAACTCAATGGAAATGAACGATGAAAAGAAATTCATGGAGTCACTTTGGTGTTGCCCCTGCCGGCAGCAATGAGTTTACCACGGAAAGACTGCCTTTGACTCTTAAGCTGTACTGAAATCATCAGTCGGCACTATTTTATGTAATTTTAATGCTTTTGCAGTAGATAAGCAGTGTACCAGGATATTTGGTGTATCATGGCAGCATAAAGGATTCATAGCGTACTATGAACA
The DNA here is from genome assembly GCF_963576455.1 of Neolamprologus multifasciatus. Taxonomy (NCBI): domain Eukaryota; kingdom Metazoa; phylum Chordata; class Actinopteri; order Cichliformes; family Cichlidae; genus Neolamprologus; species Neolamprologus multifasciatus. Next base: position 33,296,955 of record NC_140454.1, read on the forward strand.
CAGACAAAGATGTTCCCATGTGCGCTTCACATTAACTCCTCAAACATTTTGGGCTACAAAGAAAACTGAAATAGTTCCTATAGGATGAGAAAGATTTTGTAATTTTACAGCCAACATTACAAAGTAACTCCATGCAGCCTACATGACACCTGGGTGACAGGGCTGGGGTGTAATTTAACCCCCAGTTATATGAAGCTGGACCAGGTGACCCTGAATCCTCCCTTAGTTATGCTGCAATAGACGTAGGCTGCCGGGGGATTCCCATGATGCATTGAGTTTTTCCTTTCCAGTCACCTTTCTCACTCACTATGTATTAACAGACCTCTCTGTATTGAATCATATCTGTTATTAATCTCTGTCTCTCTTCCACAGCATGTCTTTATCCTGTCTTCCTTCTCTCACCCCAACCAATCACAGCAGATGGCCCCGCCCCTCCCTGAGCCTGGTTCTGCTGGAGGTTTCTTCCTGTTAAAAGGGAGTTTTTCCTTCCCACTGTCGCCAAAGTGCTGCTCATAGGGGGTCATATGATTGTTGGGTTTTTCTCTGTATCTATGAAGCGCCTTGAGGCGACTTTTGTTGTGATTTGGCGCTATATAAATAAAATTGAATTGAATTGAATTGACCCTCAGTAATAAGAATAATCAACGCCGCAATCTCGGTTCAAACTTGCAGGCAGAGACTAAATAAGCAGATTAGTATCAAAACACCAGCAGAGTAAAATTCACTGGCAACGAATGGAAGTGTTCAGTCCCCAAATACATATTCATACGCTGGTAAACCAAGGCTAAACCTCTTACTTCCCGTTTGTCTTCTGCACTCGGTGAAACCTACTTACCTTTTCAGCTCGTATAGCTTCTAAAACACCTCCGATACTCTGCCTGCCTTATTCACAAAGAAACATAATATAGCTGAAATGCTATTTCAATAAACCAATTTACAGTAAATCTGTTTCCCTGTATAAAAAGGACATTTTGATTCAAACGTAATGAGTTTTCTGGTGTGCATGCGGCGCGGTAAAAATTATGATGAGCCATAACCGTATTTATAGGTGTAGCTTCACATTTAAAAGTGCACGAAAGCTCGCACGCAAACACACTCCGGGAGGACGACAACACGCACAAAAACACACACGGCGCACAAAACTCATACTCTGTCACACGGACGCACGTGTTCCTCTAACGTATGGCTCTCTGCTCCAGTATTTATGGCTGCGCTCCTCTCATTTTGGACTTTTTTGCAATTTCAAGGATCGTTTCCCCAGCGACCACGGAAACCATTACATCACGTCTACATTACTCACAGATGAGATGGTTGGTGTGCGGGGAAAAAACGTTATAGAGAAAATAAAACAAATCTCAGCGGGTGTCTTAAATATTAACTGTTATATTTACTGCGCTGAACGGCAAAGTGTCACAAGAGGTAATCAGACTCAGGTTGTTCCCATTTAGTTTGCCCGTCCATTAATTCAGGAGGCAAAGTTGTGCGTTATAGTAAGTCATGATTTAATGAGGACGCCATAGAAAGGCCGGGAAAAAGAGCAGGTAGTGCCCACATCTGTCACGGAGGCTGCTTCTGTGTCGTCTACGTGTGTGTGATCTAATTCCTGCGTGGTTGCACAGCCTTAAAAGCAGAGGCTAAGGTGGCACATTATTCTTACAACACATTCATAATTCTCCTTTACAGGTTAACTACATGTTGTCCTAACTGAGTGTTAACTGCACTCGGTAATAAACTTTACATTAGCGGAGGTCAGCGCTACACATGGATCACTTTGTAACAGCCGCTGACTCATTTACCGTCTTGGTTTTTATATTAGTCGGTCTGTTTGGGTGTGTGGGCACTTTCACGAGCGTTAACAGAAAGACGCATTTGAATCCGTCTGAGACGTTCGGATCGAATCGAGAGAACGAGAAAAAGAAACGTACAGTTAGTCGTTTTCATTCGTGCCACGGCAACTAATGGAGAAGCCGAGGAGAGTGAAACAGTTCTTTCAGGTAACGTCACGATTATCAGGCAGTTACTCTGTGACTTTGTTAGGCAAAGCAATCTTTTTAACAACGCCATGGAGGATTTTTCTGGAATAGTTGTGGCAGCGAACTCCTCGTCAGCCCACAAGAAGTCTGCGCTGCGACGTCTGACAGAAAGCTCTGAATTTCGTATCTGTGATCGTCACTAAATAAATCACACAAAAAATATGTGAAGAAACAGCGAGCTGTGGCAAAATGTAAGTATTACTATCAGTATTAGAGGGATGTATCCTCAACCAAAACAATGTTGGGCTTTCTTTAAATGTCGGGTACGTGATGACGTCCTTCATCTCTCAGCCTCAGCTGTCAATTCACAGGAAGTTAGAAAACTAGATCAAGTTGTTTACCTGTTAGATTTTAATCAGAGGACGATATTGTTATAAAACAGGAACTTTAACAGAGAAACAGGCTGGTGCTACAGTTTCACACAGAATCTTCATTTTTATCGTGAATTAGGGCTGCTCAATTAATCGAATTTTAATCTCGATTACGATCTGGGCTTTCAACGATCATTAAAAATGACTGAGCCGATTATTAGCCCCTCCCTCGTGCTTTACTCTCGCGCTGCTCCGTGTGGCGAATCGAGCGCACCTCTCTGCATTTCGAACACGTGTCACAACAATTAAGAGCAGCGGTCCCCAACCTTTTTTGCACCACGGACCGGTTTATGCCCGACAACATTTTCACGGACCGGCCTTTAAGGTGTCGCGGATAAATACAACAAAATAAAACTAGTACCGGTACCGAAAAAAAGAAGATTTAGACCAGGACCGCTGATTAAGAGGAGCCGAGGGAAGCTCGGAAAGCTAAGCAGAAGTTATTGGGAGAGGAGAGTGACTGCTGTTGGTTGAAAAGAGGTAAAAAAAACTTGAGTGGTGTGGAAACATTATGGGTTCAGTCAGACGTGGATCAAGTAGACACAGTGTGTAAACTTTGCTACAGCGTCGTAGCTGCACCACAGAGCAACACTGCAAAGTTCACTAAACATAGATGTTTACATTTTTCATTTATTTTTTATATTGCAAACATTTGCACTGTTATCAGTATTTGCACTATTTTATATTATTTTTTGACAATCTTTAAAGTCATTATTCAACACATTGTTATTGTTAAATAAATATCCTCAAATAATCGAGATCTCAATGTCAGTGAAAATAATTGTGATTATCATTTTTGCCATAATCGAGCAGCCCTATCGTGAATCTTTTCATTTTAGAACTTTTCCTTTGACTAAGCGGCTAAAATGGCACCAAAGGGTGGCAATGACGTTATTTTTCAGCACGATCCCAAACATGCTGAAACATGCAGTAAAAGCATTCCTGGATAGAAACACGTTATCACGGATTGGGCCTCCCAGAGCTCGCAGCTCAACATTATTGAAGTAAAATAAAATCAGACGACAGGTTGTCTCAGAGACTTCACACCATTTACTGACTTACAACTTTGTTAGAATTGTACCAACTCTGGTTTTTCTTACAATCCTTAAACTATTTATGTTTGCACGTTTCAATAAATTGCAGCATCCATTTCCCATTTTCCTACTGAAATATGAATAAATGAGCGGTGGCTCCAGTTTTTCATAAAGACACTCACTGCCATATTCTCTTAGCTGCAATCCCAGTGGTGTAGAACAGCCTGAGTGCAAATATACAACATAATTCAAACTGGGAAAGAGGCTTACTTGCAAATTTGATATAAGGTCAACAAGGACGAGGCTCAGGTAGCCTGTTCTCAGGATATTTCTGTGTTAAAGCTTATGGAACAATGAAATTGCTTTTAAATTGTATTCAGCCAAAAGAGAGAAAAACAGTGTAGAAAGCTGCAGCTTAGAATCTGCATTTCTTACTGGTGTTTGTCAGGGACAGATGAACCTTCACAAGCTCCCAAAAAGTTTTCTGGGAATCTGACACCGTCTCCCAGAAAATCGATTGGTCACTCTCGACTGATGGGTCTAAGGTAACCTGCCCCAGAGCAAGCCGAGAGTGCAGCGTACGCTATCATGCTAATCTGCTCCGGTGTAAATGAAAACCATCTCACACTACAGGCTTCTGTAGAGGGAGGAGCTTAATGCAGGGCTTGACCACAGAAACACACACCTGGCTAAAGCCTCACTGTCAGTACTCCTGCACAGATTTGCAGTACTTTACAGATTACTGCGTATGCCGTGGACTGTTTCTCTCTGTGTTATAATGTGGCAGCCTGCCCTCCTCACTACCAAAACAAGCACATGTACACACATGCCTAAAAGGCCCAAAGGAGGCACGGGGCACTCTACACCCTGAACACTTAATTACTGCACTCATTAGTGTTTGCATGTGTGTCTGCCTGTGAAAGTAAAAAAAAGAAAAAGATGCAAGCGTGTTTGTAGCTGTTTATTTTCCGCCCATGTGAGTGTGGCGGTCTCTGCGTGGCCGTGTGCGTTCACTGAGTGTGTTTCTGCGTTTCTGTTTGTGACCCTGACCCTGTTTGTGCAATCTTTTGTAGTGAGCTAATGATGGAGCTTTTTGCACTGTATCTGCGAAGGCCTTGATCTGGATTAGAATACAGCTTTAATGAAGGGAAAGTAGGGCAGAAGTACACATAAACAGAAGTAAACACAAATGTAGACAAACATGCACACAAACAAGAACTATCCTCAACCACAGCCTCAGCACCCGGCAGCCATCCAGAGACGTACCTGGGCATTAACAGGCTTTTGCTTCTTTTACTGTTTGTTTTTTCAGTTCAGTTCAATTCAACTTTATTTACAAAGCACCAAATCAAAACAACAGCAGCCTCCAGTCGCTCCACCACCATCTTTGCTGCTCTCTGTGAGTCATTATTCCATCTCTGCTCCAACCAGCTCCATGACCACACTTCTTTAAAATATATTTTACATGTTAATCAAGGTGAGCTATTAGTAACACATAGAAGTCAGTCACACACACACACACAGACACACTGACCTTCCACTGAAGGGGTGTTTGGCTGGCCGCTCCACCCCTGCTGGCCTCTCCACAGTGGGACCAGCTGCCTGCAGAGAACAGACACAGAGCAGACATTAGAAGCAAGCAGCAAAATAAAATTATATGTATACTGTAGACATGTGGACAAATTAAGTAATTATGGTTTAAATAAAAGTGTAATGAGTGACTAAGCCAAGGAAGTTTATGTATTTTGATATAAACTGTCTAAAATTCAGAGTTTGGCAAAGAGAAAGAATAAAGAAATGAGTGAAGTGAACAAATAACAATTCATATATGAAGCCGATCCTGTTAGAAGGTAAACGCAAGTGTGAATCACATTTATTACACCATAGTGTAAAGTTTGCATAAAGCCACAGGTCTGTCAGCCAACGGGACTGACCCGACTGCTTCTGCCTGTAAAGCTGTCTCATCATCAGACTGGGAAACGCACCTCGGCAGACCTGGCTGGGCTTCGGGTCAGTGCTGGTGGAAAGGAGCTCTCGCAGACGCAGGATCAACTAGACCAGCGGTCTCCAACCTTTTTTGCGCCACGGACCGGTTTATGCCCGACAATATTTTCATGGACCGGCCTTTAAGGTGTCGCGGATAAATACAACAAAATAAAACTAGTACCGGTACCGAAAAAAGAAAATTTATTCATAACACACGTGAAAAGACCCAGGAAAACCGAGTAAACGATAAAAACGATAACAAAATAACTCTGAAAACTGATAAAAACCCTGAAAACTACACATTTCACACCTGAGCCTCAACTCTCGCGGCCCGGTACCAAACGACTCACGGACCGGTACCGGCCCGAGGCCCGGGGGTTGGGGACCGCTGAACTAAACAATGTAACTGGTCGATTTCTCCTCAGAGTAGACGTTTAAACTTCATAATTCAGTAAAATCAGAAAGAACACATCCACAAAATCCCATTTTTTGTGAAGCGTAATACTTTTGGACATTTGGATGTTATCAATCAGTCTTTAGTGACAGACTTTACGTTCATTATTTTAATATGTTTTTAGAATTTAGACTTCTAAAAACTACACAAACTACACTTTGAAGATTTATTTTTATATTAAATTTTTATTATTATTTGTAAGAATGACCCAAACTCACATATGAATATTGGTGAATATCACAGGGAGACATCAGACCCGAGAGCCTGCTTGTCTGAACATATGGAGACAAACACACGCAGGTCAATAAGTCTCTCCGTTAGTGGTAGACACTAATGGACTCATATGACCTTTAACCTCTGACCTCAGTCCCCCCCAATACTGCCACATGACCTACTCCACCTGTCAGAGACAGAGAGATGGAACGAAGAGAGGCTGAGAGGCAGACAAATGAGACCAGGGAGAGGAAGAGCAAGGAAGAGGAAAGTCAGGGCGAGTCACGAAATCCACGTAAAGTCAGAGACAACAGGTGACGCGACAAGACGAGGAAGGCAAGGTCACGTTCGCCGCAGAATGACAGATAGCAAACATATGTTTGCGGTTTGGCGGCTTGCAAATCAATTAGTCTGGCCTGGCTGCCGATGCCGTCACGTGAGCTTAATTAGAAACAGGATGACAGGTAACATTAATTATAGTAACCTCGCTGTCATAACAGTCACTCGTATATTAACTGCGAAGCCTCTGGTGCTTAATTGTATGTCTCATTTAATAAATGTGTGTAGTAACAGCCTCTCTCACTCTGTGTCTCTTTGGAAGAGCAACATATTAATTACAAAAGGCCACCGATGTATGTTACTTATCAGAGGCTAATTTAAAACAAGTAAATGAATCTGAACGAATAAATGTTTCTCATTATTCACACTGACACGAGCGCGTTCCTCTGAACACTTCTTCTAATTACAGACACTGAACCTCTTGCAGTTTGGAAACTGGAGTCGCTGCTCTTATTTGAAGGAATTAGCTCACTTTCATGATGATAATCAGGTTTTTTTTTTGAAACATTAACAATAAAAGTTCATTTAGCTTTTAGAGGTTAGAAGTATTAACAAAGTTGCAAATTCAGCAGAGTCAGTAAATCACAGCCCACAGAGGAATTAATAATCATAAGAAAATGTGAGACATTCCCACAAAGACGGACCGTTTAATTGGACGAAAAGTAAAAGTTTATTAAAAATAATGATTGAAAGATCTAAAGCTTGATAAGAAATGAAAGATATATTTATTCAATGACAAAGATTTATTTGAAATATGTTGAGGACTACTGCAGGGAAAAATGAATATATTAGTCTGTCAGAATTGGACAGCTTAATCAATACTTGGAGCATTAATGGTTCTCCAAAACATGTAGAATAAAGAAGCAGATTTTCCATTTTGACTCAGTGATGGATAATCCTTGAATAACTATGCTTTTAACAAATGGGCTGCAAGCGTTTAGCGTTCATGGTCCAATCTAATAATTGCTAAAAGCGGATAAAAAGAGCAAACTATTAGTGATATTACTAATTATTGAATGACCAATCAGGCTAAGTGTTCCCTGAAAATGCTACCACAGCCGGTCTGATAAATTAGTATTAATGCATTCTGTGTCTGCGTGGGCACTTTATGTGTCTTCATCTGTATGAACGTGACAAAGCCAACGCCATCCGTCTTCCCTTTGGTAATGTGCATGAATAAATATGGAGTTGTTTTAATTCTGAACAGCAAAGGAAACAAAAGCACTGAGATATAACATTTAATATTTTGTCTCATTAATTAATTTGTTTTTTTAAAGTTAATTAAACTATTTTTAATGTTTTTTTCTCTGCTGAAATGTTTAAACTGCAGCAGGTAAATGAATCAATGAAGCATGAAACACACACTACAGCACACACGTGCTGAGTGAAGTGTGGTTTTTTCACTTGGGTGTTAATGTAGTTTTTAGTGCACGTCAGAATCATTTAGTGCAATTAATGAAACCAAGTTCAGTTCAAAACAGAATCATTAATTCAGTACTTCAAAAAACCAACATTGATTCAGTTCATCTGGAGGCAACGACTTCAGCAGGAGGAACCTTCCATCATCCAGGTGAGCTCTTCGGTCTCAGCTGACTGCAGGTTTTCCCGGCCGTGTAACAGGCGTTGACACACAAACTGCCGTAACCACTAATGGCTATGATTACTATTCACAAGACCTGGGGGTGACTGCTATCACAGCATTGTGAGATAGTATAGATTTACTCTTAGACCCCCTCCTCGGTTCGGAGTCGGTTGACTCCTCGCTCAAACCAGCATTCCTCCCTGTTCACCATGTGGACTGTGTGGGCGTGCAGTCAGCGGAGACAAAGACGTCCATGGATGAGTAATACAGGTTTCTCCCAATGAAAACACTGTGTCTAGATAAACTGAATCAGCTGTCTGGAATTTCCTTTCCCGGATAAGTGGACATGTACCGCGACATCTCAGGAAAAGGTTTAGGAGAGGTGCGTGTTCACCACTGCGCTGCAGCATTTCTTCTTTGAACAGGCCAACTGATGATAAAAGCACAGACACCGACTGGTTTGAACCACAGACTAGCTACAGTGACATCATTATTTGGTTTTTACCGTTAGCATCATTACCATTCCCATCTCGGTTTCCCAAAACCACACGTGACAAGGAGGCTCAGGTCTGACTGTCAGACCTCTCGCTGATAGGCAACGCATTAGCCAACAAGCACATCATGGATAATATGGAGAATATTCAATATGACCCGAAAAAGTGAATGAGCCCATGAACTCAGCAGCAAAGTGTTTACAGAGTCCAAGACAGAAGCCAAGACTTCCCAAAGACTTCTACAGGACTAGAAGGGGTTTTTGTTATCACCACCTGGTGGTCTTCAAACAAAATGCAGGCCTAGCACACAGTGGTCGGCCTCAACGGCAGGGGTGGGCAACTCCAGGCCTCGAGGGCCGGTGTCCTGCAGGTTTTAGATGTGTCCTTGAACCAACACAGCTGATTTAAATGGCTAAATTAGCTCCTCAACATGTCCTGAAGTTCTCCAGAGGCCTGGTAACCAACTAATCATGTGATTCAGGTGTGTTGACCCAAGGTGAGATCTAAAACCTGCAGGACACCGGCCCTCGGGGCCTGGAATTGCCCACCCCGGCTCAACGGGCTGAGTCAGGAACACATGTCAATGCATACGGACCACGCCCCTAACCACAGCATCCAGGTGGATGAGGACTAAACTATTATTTTCCATCAGGTTGGAAACGTCCTTTTCAAAGCTGTAAAGTTGCTCATGTTAACACGGAGTCTTTGGAGATGGGCTTGTGTTTGCAGCCGGCCTTCAGCAGCCTTCACTTAGAGGCACTGCAGCTGCAGTTTGTGCTGCTATTCCAACACTGGCATCATTTCTCAGCTCTGGTTACTTTGTAAGCTTTATTTGAAAGCCAAATATTTTGCTATTCTTTAACGATTTCAGCTGCTCACCAGTTATTTTCATAATGCTGACTGGAGTAAGCGACATCTCTTCTGTCTGGATGGCAGCTTATGGAGCTTAGGTTTATGTTATATCATTAGGAAGTAATGATTCCTTTACAAATATGGAAATTCATGATAAAATCTTCATATTATTGTTTATTATTAGCACATTTTTGAAACTATGCATCCACACAGTCTGGTAAACTCCTCCCCAGCTTCACATCTGAAAGACTTTCTCTCTCTGGAACGCCCTTTTTACACCCACTCATGTTTCTCATTAACCCCATTAGCTGTGATTCACTCCACCAGGTGTTATTTTTCTTTGTTTGGGGTTTTTCCTCCACTTGTACAACTTTTCCTCATTTTGTTCCCCTTTTTTCATGTTTTTTATGTTTTTCACATCAATTTTTAAAATGATGCTTTTCAAAAACACGTTTTTCAGTTTCTGTCCAAACACTGTTAATAACACAGTTATAGATGTGTATATGAAAAAATTAATTCGATGACAAACATGCATGAAAGGTGGCACAAAAGACATAATGAGACATGCAGACATGCACACACCCAGGTGTAGCATTAAAAATAAGTGCTGCAGTGTCCCTGTGGTATTCTAGACAATAATAAGCACCCCCAGCCCGAGCAACACATTTTTACCAACACGTATCCCTGCCTGTGTGTGTCTGTGTGTGTGTTTCCGTGTGCTGTAAGCATGACAGACAGTAAGAAAGGGAAAAGAGTGTTGTTGTTTTTTTGGTGTACTGTACTCGTTTGAGTCTGGCATTTAGAAAGAAAGAGCTGCACCAGTAAATCTTTCCAGGTCGAAATTAAATAAAGAGAGGGGACCAAGAGAAGGAGCAAAGACAGAATTACTCCAAGAAGAGTACTTTCTTCCCCTCATCGCTCTCACCAAAAGGCCAAGTGACAATTTGAACAATTACCCAGAGCCATTACCTCTATCTGAACCGTGCTGCTTGAGAAGAGACAGATGAGCCAGTGACTGAGCGTGTGCGCGTACGTGTGAGTACGACCGAATGAATCGAAGAGTGAGGGACGCTGAAAGAGACGAAAAAAGACTGACAGCGACTGAGAAAATAACGTACGAGGAAGAGACAAACAGAAAGAGAATTTCTTCAGAAAACACTCAGCACAGGGCCATTTAGCACTCCAGCACTTACATGGTAGTTACTGCAGCACAGCAGGTAGATGGAGGAAACCCGTGTGGCACCGACGGCTCAAAAAACACAAAGATGTGAAGGAAAAACGTGCAGAAAGAGAGATTTCTTTTTACAGCTGTGGTCAAAGCTCAAAGACAACATTAAAAGCATAAAATTACCATGACATTCACGCCTATGATGAGTGTACGTATATGTGGATCAGTATGATAGAAATGCAGCTGGGTTGGGTTTTGGTGAGGGTATGACTCTTTTAACATAACACAATGTAGTTATTAAAGACAATGAACATTAATTCACAGTAATAGGAGTAGAGCTGGGCGATAGAACGATAATGATATGTATTGCAAAATAACTTTTTCTCGATAGAAAAGTTAAACTATTGCGATAGACCTCACCGCTCTTGGCCTCTTAAAGAAGAGAAAGAAGAACAGCCAATCCAAATTAAGTAGCGCTGAGCCGAACCAATCACAGCCGGAGCGTTACGTCACGTGACTTGTTACGTACAGCACAAGTGCCAAGCCGCACATGTGTATTTGTTTGGGAAGCAGCCAGCCGCCGTGCCGCCCGGGTAATGGAGGGAATGAGTGTGGCGACTAGAGAAAAATCAACCGAAAGCGTGACCGAAGGTTACCGAAGAGAAAACAGATGATGGTTCCAACGCCGGAGAGATTGTCGAACGGAAGAGCCACAGAAGTTCTGTAGTGTGAAGGTATTTCGGCTATTTCAAGTCTGACAAAAACAGAGTAGTGCGCACTGTAAATTGTGCCGAAAGCAAGTCTGGAAATACAATAAAGCGGCGCATGCTCAATCTCTGACTGAAAGCGCTAATTCGTCATCCGGCTTTTGTCAGACTAAAGTAACTGTTAAAACTGTTTGAAAAGCTCAGCTGTACAACAAGGAGAGATTGAGAATTTCCTTTTAGTTCTCAGTTTATTTGATATTGACAAAAGTTAGTCAATTCTGTCTGTTCTTCTGTAAAACAAACTAAGATTGATTTTTAGAATTAATATTTTGTTTCTAAGTGGAATTGACAATTTAGTCTGTTTTGTTTGTTCTGTTTTGAAACTTAAACGCTTTAGCGGCTGCCTTTTGTGTAGTTTGCAATATTTGCCTTTATTTATCTGAAAAAGTCTCATGTTCCTTAAGTACATCTACCCTGTTATTATGGGAAATAAATATTTAAATCAAAACAAGCTGCTGATTAGGGATGGGTATCGTTTAGGTTTTATCCGATACCGGTGCCAAACCGGTACTTTTGAAACGGTGCCGGTGCTTAAACGGTGCTCAAACCGGTGCTTAAAGAATGGAAAACACAAAATTGGTCCAAAAACCTCTCATGTTCAGCTGTTTTTTTGTAAAAAGATAACAATGTTAGCCTTTTCTGCAGCTATGGGGCATATATGGTATCACTCTGGGCTGGAAGCAGTGCTTAAACAATGGAAAAAACATAAACTTTGTCCAAAAACCTCTCATGTTTAACTGTTTTCCACTTTTTCTTCGGTCATTTTAGCCTTTTTGTCCAGGGTGAAGGGAGTATCTGCCATCAAACAAGAAGACAGCCGCATGTAGCTATGATGGTGTTTGCTAGTTCACGTTACATGCATTAATTTAATAACGCGGTTAGCTTACTCAAAGTAAATTACACACGAACAACATTAAGCTACTCACGCAGAGAAGAACGGCTGCTGCTGCCATCATCATTTCTGCTACACTGGCAGGGCTAGGTTCATCGGATTTAAAGTGTGACCTCCTTTGACAGTATCAGCTTAAAGCACTTGTTGCAGCTGCTGAGTTTGCATCTTTTGCTGTGAAGTACAGCCAGACTTTTGACCGCTTTGCCTTGGGCATTTTTAATCTGTAGCTCTGCTCTAAAAGAACGTACGTACCTGGACCCGCCTACTATCCTCGAAACGTAAAATGATTGGCTAGAATCTAAAGTGTATCATTCCATACCAGTTGGTGGCGGTAATGCACCTTTCAGTTGTTTGCCAACCGCCAATAGAAATGTAAGGAAGAAGAAAGTGTATCACAGCTCAGGAAAAAAAAAGCACCGAAATAAAGCACCGAAATGTGCGCTGCTTTTCGGTCTGGTTACTACCGTTTATGTCAGAACCGGTGCCATCATGGCACCGGATACCGGTACCCATCCCTACTGCTGATTATTTCACATTTTACTTGTGAGCAACGGCACATTTAAATCTTACAAATATAGTTATTTGGCTTATATTGTGATATATATCGCTATCGCCTGAAATGAAAAAAACATATCGTGATATGAAAAAATCTTATATCGCCCAGCTCTAAATAGGAGTAATATAATATATAAGGGAAGCCTGAGGAGCTGATATGATCTATAACAGAGACGACATATATGCTGTTGTGTGGTCAACCAATATATAAGCACCTCAAAGCCTGCTGCATTACTGACATGTAATATTTCATACCAGCAGCTGCACGAGTGACAGCAGCTTAGTTGTACAGAGTGGAAATTGAGTTTAGAATAACACAATCTGTGGGCCTAACCTCCTTACCTTATTTCTCCAGGAAAGATCAATGTTATTAGAGATAAGGTGCATAATGTTTATTATGGAGTTTACTATGAGTGCCAAGCTGTGGGTTACTGGTCTATTTCTCATCTCACCTGTGTGACGTCAGTGTAACAAAACTCAACAACTACCAACAAGACATGAGACAACAGGTGCAACCAGGTGTGGTTGAACTCTGCAGGACAAATGCATGTGGCACAGTCACAAACATGTTAGGTCATCCTCAGCAACAACGAGCATGGAGACTGACCACCTCTGAGGACCAACCACAGTCCCCTAAAGCACTAAACCCTGCAAACAGAGAGGTCTGTGGGGAAAACAGTGTGATTAAGAAAGGGTGTTTGTCCAGTCAGGAATCTCAAGGGCTCAAGGATCACTACTCAGGAGTCTAATCAAGCACGGGCTTCCTTTAACCAGCGGACTGGAGGGACCTTCTGAGTAAATAAAGCCACAACAACATGTCAGGACTGCATGTCTACACAACAAGCACACAATAATGATTTTATTTATTATAATATTCTGTTAATGCGTGTCAATTATTATTTAATTATCAATGATGGGATAAAGCACTAGAAAATATATTAAACTTTTTTGTAATTAGGAATTTTAACACTTCAGTTCAATTCAGTTTATTTACACAGCGCCAAATCACAACAACAGTCGCCTCGAGGTGCTTTATATTGTAAGGTCGACCCTACAATAATACAGAGAAACCCAACGATCATATGACCCCCTATGAGCAGCACTTTGGCGACAGTGGGAAGGAAAAACTCCCTTTTAACAGGAAGAAACCTCCAGCAGAACCAGGCTCAGGGAGGGGCGGGGCCATCTGCTGTGATTGGTTGGGGTGAGAGAAGGAAGACAGGATAAAGACATGCTGTTCAGTGTTTCAAAAATTTGTAATGACATTAAGGCTAACAAATGAGAGCATTAAATAACTTGTTTTACTTGATTAATTTAATTATTTGGATACATGTGTATAGAAAAGAAATATATCTGTAACTTGTGCTTTTGCAGAGCGGCCCACAACATTTGAGCAGTGGAGTTGTGTGGTACTTGTTGCAATTTGTTATGTGAAACGACAAAGACTGTCACATATAAAGAAGTATGTGTGTCCACTTTACAAGGACAAAATTGGCCTCAGTCACACACTGAGGTTGCTGCCAGCCACTGTGAAAACGATCACTAAGGCCACGTCCACACCTAAACGTGTATTTTTGAAAATGCTGATTTTTCTATGCGTTTGGGCCTTTCGTCCACAAACAGTGTTTTCGATCACTGACAACGGAGATTTTTGAAAACTGCGTGTGGACGAGGAAAACAGAGATTTAGTCATGTGCGCCATGTTATTGTTTCCATGAGATGAATTTCTACAATGGCAGATGCAGACAAAATACTATTTGCTGTTAATCTTCTGCAGTTTGTTCTCTTTCCCTCCCAGGCTTCCAGACCTCTCATTGGCCAACATTTCTACACAATTACAATTATATCGCCACCTGCTGCTTCGGCATGTTCTTGACAGTGTTTGACTTTGTTTTTTGCGTTTACGTGTGGACATGGTTCTTTTTTTTTTAAACAAAAATGGAAAATCTCAGTTTACAAAAATACCCGTGTACGTGTGGTTGTAGTCAAAAGCTCCGTTTACACAGACCGGTGTGTGACTCCACTGGTAACCACTGCTCACCTGGAAAAATATGTATTCCTGAATTGTTTAGCTGAAGGCTGCTGGCAGTCGTCAGTGTTAAAATGGTGGCAAAGAGGTTTCTGCTGCTGCTGCACCAAAAGCCTCCTCGTGATTGCTTTGGTTGCCAGCAGACTGCTGCAGTCCTGATCATGTGCTTGATAGACGCTGACGTGTCTGCAAAAGCGAAGCCTGTTTGATTGGTTGTTGGCTGCAACGCTAAGGCACAACTTGGAAAGTAAATGCGGAGTTGCAGACAAAGTACAGTAATTCTTTAGGTTTTAAAACGAGTAAGTAATGTGTAATAATCTGCCCAATGCTCTCGGAATAAACAGTGTAACATGATAATGAAGGTTATAGATTAAAGATGGCAGAGCTCGATCAACGTTCAATTTGAATTCAAGCTAGTGAAATTAGCTGTTCTCCATTAGATGGATGTTGTGTTTATCGCGCTACATGTAAGCAGATGTATCAGGTCATCACTGCACTTGTGCATCCTATATTTCTGGGTCTGAGTATTCAGATGGGACAAAGAAAGGAAACTGAAGAAATGCAGCCTGGACAGACTGACTGTTTTTAAGAAGAACACGAGACTAAAAAGAAGTGCAAACAGCTTCAGAGAAGAACCCAAACATGACAGACAACAAACGGTTAGTATTCCTACAGCAGCTCCTTTTGTGTTTACTTTGTTACTTTGGATTAACTGTGAGTCCAAATTAGTCATTCTGACACAAACTGGGTCAAAATGTTAAAAATGTAAAAAAAAAAAAAATAGTGTGTTGAAGGTGGAAAGGACCAGGAACATGAGAGGAAAGGATAAAAAAAAAAAAAAAAAAAAAGAGTTTGCCCTATGACCTTTGAAGAGAGAGAGAGAGAAAAAATGAAAAGAGAGGGAAGAAAAACTGTATTCATCCATCTGTGTTAACGGAGCCTGAAGTGACAAAGTGTGTCTGCAGAGAAAAGACATGACGACACTTAACGCTCCATTCAAACCTTAATCACATGTGCCTCTCACACACACACACACACACACTTAACCGTGTGTTAAACATGACAAACATGAGCAGCGCACATCAAACAAAACACTTTAAATGACAGGATTATGCATGCAATAATGTTGCATTTACATTCACATCATTATGTATATGCACAGTGTATATAATGCTTTCCTACATACATTAAAAGGCCAGACATTCATAATAATAACAGCAGACCAGGCCAACTGTGAAGTATTCCCACTACTTTCATTTATGCTTCCAACTAGAAAAGAAACTATGAATTTTCCTTATCCGATGAACCCGGCAGCATCAACATTAGACGTTTGCATGCTTATATAAACTTTGAATGCTATACTCTTTATGAGCTTTATGAGCAGTGGGGCAAATGTAGCATTTGTCCCTGGACTGCTGCTACAACAAAAGCCACAAGGGCATAAATAGCTCATCGTATCTCCCTTTTACAACAGCATTAGAAGGAAGCTCACAGTGCCCATGATGAGACATTAGAGTAAATCAATAACTTACAAAAGCTATTCAAACACATTTTAAAAAGATACTATAACTTTGGAAGAACCTAATGATACCAATCAGTTCGACTTTAATAAATATGCCGTGGTACGTGGTGTCATACAGGAGTTAGCCGGTGCCTATTTAACACAATATATCACAGTTCTTTAAGAGCTGTTGAGGAATTAGGAAGAAGAAGACTGTAAATATCCCGCTAACAACAGTAAATGTATACTCAGCCATTATGTGTATTTCCATAATAGAGGAACATCTGGACTAACCACACTTAACTTGAACTGCTGAAGCTTCAGGAAAACTTTGGAGAGCATTATTGCACCGACCAAGCACTGATCATTTAGCCTCGTACACCACAGGTGTGCCTCAGGGCCATTCTGCTGAGTCACAGGTAGACCAGCCAAGATCTACTCCTGTGCATATATATATGAACATGTAAGTATTGTTTTAATACATACCAGAAAAACCCTTGAAAAATAAGTATTACAGTATTTTTATATTTTAGTTTAAGGTCTTTAAGTGTGTTTCTGTGTGCTGTTCTCTCTTTTTTTCTCCAGTGGCCTTAGGATCTTACCATCAAAGTGTTGTCTTCCTTGAAGGAGGGCTCAGACTCTGCTGGTTGGGGGCTGAGGGCAGAATCACTGCTGCTTCGCACCAGCAGGGGTGTGTCTGTAATAAGCATACAGAGGACAGCATCCAGTCAGCCACAGACTTAATGCGCAGACACTTAAACATTAATTGTAAGTTGATTAGCGTACACTAACAGAGACATGTACGTGTTATCTGCAACATGATGCAAAATCAAGACGAGTTTGAAAGTGAGAAGATCTGCCGCCCAAAGTCATGGTTATACATACACGAGTGCAGAAATGTGTGTTCGTTTATGCAGCTTGAGTGTGCACACTAATTAATTACTCAAAATGTTTGAAGATGTTCAGCAGCCCGTAAATCAACAACTTTTCCCTCATTTCTATCTTTGCATAAGCTGTGTTCAGGAAAAAGCACATAGCATGAATCTAACCACACAACAGTTGGTCTGAAGCCACTTTAACTCTGCTCCTCTGGTAGCTTCTCTGTCTGTCAGTCCAAAATAACAGACAGTGCCTGGCTCCAGAGCCAGACAGGCGAGAGGTTTATCACAGAAAAATAGAAACGCACACGGAAACACACATAGATGTTACGTTCTGGTCACAGCTGGGACGTTTTCCTGAGATTTAATGTGTTAATTTTAAATGTACAGCTACAGCAGCTACACTGTAATATAAGACACATTTTACAAGTCTGTGGTTTTAGATTGGGATTGTTTAGTGTGTAAAGTCCAACTTTGTAGATTTACAAATAGGTTTGTTTAAATAGCCATAAATTGACACTCACTGGACAACTTTAAAAGTTCACCAGCTAGGAGCAGGTGGATCCTTCCTTCATGGTATGGATTCAACAAGGTGCTGGAAAACCCTCAGAGATTTTGGTCCATATTGATATGACAGCATCACGCAGCTGTGGCGGGAAACAGCCGTTACGCCGCATCCCTAAGGTGCTCTATTGGATTGAGATCTGGTGACTGGAGACCATTAGAGTACAGTGAACTCATGATAGAGCCCAGCTAGAGATGATTTGAGCTTTGTGGCATGGTGTGTTATCCTTCTGGAAGCAGCCATGACAGTAAGGTCCACTGTGATCATAAAGAGATGGACATGTGTGGAATTTAAATGACGCTTAATTAGCATTATGGGTCCTAAAGAGTGCCGCAGACCCACACCGTTACACCACCACCCTGAACAGCTTGATGTCATTTACACCAAATTCTGACCCTACCATCAAAATATTAAGAAATGGAGTCTCATTAGACCCAGAACTTCTAGAATCTAGTTTTGGTGAGGCCGTGCGAATAGCAGCCTCAGTTCCCGCTCTTAGCTGGCAGGTGTGGCGCCCGGTGTGGTCTTCTGGTGCAGTAGCCCATCTGCTTAAAGGTTTAAGACAGGGGTGGGCAATTCCAGGCCTCGAGGGCCGGTGTCCTGCAGGTTTTAGATCTCACCTTGGGTCAACACACCTGAATCACATGATTAGTTGGTTACCAGGCCTCTGGAGAACTTCAGGACATGTTGAGGAGCTAATTTAGCCATTTAAATCAGCTGTGTTGGTTCAAGGACACATCTAAACCCTGCAGGGACACCGGCCCTCGAGGCCTGGAGTTGCCCACCCCTGGTTTAAGATGTTGTGCTTTTAGAAATGCTCTTCTGCATACCTTGGTTCTAAAAAGTGGTTAATTGAGCTACTGTTCTCTTCCTATCAGCTCAAACCGTGAAGACACTAAAGATGGCTGTGCAGAAAGACCCAGCAGATCAGCAGTGCATCATTTAAATCCCATTTCTTCTCCCATTCGAAAGCTTGGTTTGCACCGAGGCTTATAAGGTAATTGCATTAACAAGACATCGAACAGGTGAGTGCATATTTACTTAAGTGGGATGTACTCTGTGGAACACGAGCCATATTTAGCAAATTCGTGAATACCATCCAAGTAAATATAAGAGCTGGCATTGGGTTTAACGACCCTCAACTTTGATGCAACAACCAATGGGAGCAAAGAAGACCAGTGGTTATGTGCTATGATGGAGTGGGAAATGTATAAAACACAATTTTCTCACCCTCTCCAGGACAGGCACACTTGTAAATCTAATTACAAATTAATTCTTGTTAACATAAAGCAAAGTTTGTAGGGATTGATTGCCACGCTCCCCCAGTGAGGAAGGACGTGGCGACACTGAATGTGTGATGTATCTGCAACCAGAACATCACAGAGCTCTAATGTGTGACACGTTAATGTATACACTGATGTTCATGCATAGATGGTTGATCTGCACATTTGTGCAAGAAGCTGATATATGATAGTGTTTTCGTCTTTGCATCTCATCACCCCTTCACATAAAATAATCACTTAACAGAAACGGATAAATGAAACACAGCGTCCTTTGCTTTGTGCAGAACGGAGAAAACGTGAAATTGGAAGGAAGAACTGCAAAACTAAAGCCAATTACTGAGACTTATTAGCAGTGGCATTACTATGACATGTGTGGTATACTCCCAGACCTTAACTCTACCCCTCCCACTCATGGGGACCATCAATCCATACATACATTAAGAACACTGTCATGATAGTGTCTACAGTTCAATAGGGAATACTATAGTAAGGTGGTGGTGAGGGTGGAGGGAACTCTATATGGTCGCACTACTCAGAAAACATGCCAAATGCTATTTGTAGGGTCATTTATTGATCATCACAAAATGGACCCTTGGTGCTCTTAAGTCGGGCTGGGGGATAAGGATTACATCAAAGCTTCAATGAATTCATCTCCTCAAAGGAAGCAATGAAAGAGGGATAATGGATGGAGGACAGAAGTGGTGAAAATGAGGGCAGAGAAACAGAAAGAAAAGAAAATATATAAATATATATAAAATATGAAAAATGCAACTATACTGTAAATACTGAAAAATAAAACAATAAAATTGGTTAAAATAAGATATGTGGCATATTCCAAAAGATATTCTAATTTAAAGGGAATTCTAGATTTTCTAGTCATCGTCACTAATGTCCACTTCCTGACAAACTGTGGTGTGTAATGATAACAGCATGATTATGAGAGTGGAGCTTACACTGAATGTTTCTCATCTAAATATAATCAACGTGCTTACCCTCCTAGGACCTGGCGTCCACATATGTGGACTAGGGATGCAACAATACCAATTTTTTCAAACCGATACGATACCGATACTTGGATCTGAGTACTTGCCGATACGGAGTACAAAAAACGATACTTCTACCACACACACACACACACACACACAAACACAATTAATTGGAAGACAGGTTTTATTATATTCCCTGTCGATAAAAAATAAAATCTTAATAAAAATGACCACAAAAAAATTTCAAGTGAAAAATAAGCACTTCTGTTAAATTATTGCAGAGTCTCCACATTTTAATTTTACAAAATATCACTGAACTATTGGCACTGTCTCGAGCTGTCTCGATGGACTGATTGATGGACGGATGGATGGATGGACAAATGGATGGACGGACAGACGAATGGATGGACGGATGGATGGACGGACGGACGGACGAATGGATGGATGGACGGACGAATGGATAGATGGATGGATTGATGGACGGACAGATGGATGGACAGACGGACGAATGGATGAACGGACGGATCGATGGATGGACAAATGGATGATAGATGGATGGATGACGGCTGAATGGATGGATGATGGACAGATGGATGATGGACGGATGGATGGCTGGACGGACGACTGGATGGATGGATGAATTGATGGATGGATGGATGGACGGACGAACGGATGGATGGACGGACGGACGAATGGATTGACGGACGGACGAATGGATTGACAGACGAATGGACTGACAGACGAATGGACGGATGGATGGATGGATGGACGGATGACTGGATGGATGGATGGATTGATGGACGGACGGACAAATGGATGGACGGACGGATGGATGGATGGATTGATGGACGGATGGACGGACGGACAAATGGATGGACGGACGGATGGATGGACGGACGACTGGATGGATGGATTGATGGACGGACGGACGAATGGATTGACAGACGACTGGATGGATGGATGGATGGATGGACGGATGACTGGATGGATGGACGGACGACTGGATGGATGGATGGATGGATTGATGGATGGACGGACAAATGGATGGACGGACGGACGGATGAATGGACAGACGAATGGACAGATGGATGGATGGACGGACGAATGGATGGATTGATGGACGGACAAATGGATGGACGGACGGATGAATGGACAGACGAATGGATGGACAGATGGACGGATGGATGGCTGGATGGATGATGGACGGATGGATGGATGGAAGGATGGATGGATGACGGCTGAATGGATGGATGGATGGATGGATGATGGACAGATGGATGGCTGGATGGACGGACGAATGGATGGATGGACAGACGACTGGATGGATGGACAGACGACTGGATGGATGGACAGACAACTGGATGGATGGACAGACGACTGGATGGATGGACAGACAACTAGATGGATGGACAGACGGATGGATGGATGGACGGACAGATGATGGACAGACGGACGAATGGATGAACAGACGGATCGATGGATGGACAAATGGATGATGGATGGATGGATGGATGACGGCTGGATGGATGGACGGATGGATGTTACTGGTTTAAAAGACTTCCAGGACAGTTACATACATTATTAGCATTTTTTTGTATAAAGGGTGAAATTATATTCACTGTACCAACAGCAGACAGTGATTATATCATGTATGTAGAATTAGGTCAATAATAGGAGTTATTCAATCCTGGTTTTTTCCTGGTTTATAATGAGCCTCGGGGAGGTGAGCACACACTCGAGCATCTTTGGTCCACACAGAGTTTAGAGTTTATAATGGTGTGGGTATTTTCATGTTATTTTTGACTATTGGATTTAAAGATATCCTCACTAAAGTCCCAGTGATTTACCTTTTGCTTGGAAGCTAAAACCTCTTTAGTACGTGTCAAATTTTTGATATGCAGGAAACACCTTGGAATCAAGGTAAGTGTGCCACTTACAGAAAACACTACAATCACAGGTTTTTGACTCTTATGGGAAACCTTTCCTGATCCGTTCTAATGCTGATTATGTATCCTAGTTGAGGAATTTTAGCAGTTTGATTCCTGATTTTAAGCAGTGTGGGCTCATCAGCCTCAATATTCCTGAGTCCCTCGTTTCACAGAATGAAATGTGTCAATTACCAAGTGAGACAAAAAAAGAAAAGAAAAGAAAAGAAAAGAAAAGAAAAGAAAAGAAAAGAAAAGAAAAGTCCAGGAAAGTAAAACCAGAACACGAGGAAACGTGTAAGAGAGAGACAAGTGACTTAACTCAGAACCCAAAGCTCAGACGGTGATAGAGGCCTAAGTCTGACCTTCTCCACTGACAGTGATAGTCTGCAGAGCTCTGTTACCTCTAATCTCCCGTGACAGTCACACATTACAGCTAATCTCTGCTGACAGGCGACCATACTGAAACAGACTAAACTTCCTGTCTTAACAGCGTCTGGATCATACAGTGAAGTCCTGCTTTACGAGTAAGGAAGGCCATATCCTACAAGCCGAAATGTCAATTCGTGTATTACTGTTCGAAATAAAACTAGTGGCAGCGATTGTGTGAAATTCAGTCTAAAGAAGTGCGATGACCTGCTACCAAACAAAACAATGTGTTTATGACGTGTCCTTTAAGCTGCAGAGAGAAGAATGAGGTCAATGAATGCAGAAATATCTCACTGTCACACTGTTTTAGAGACATTTTGTTAAAACATTTAGAAATGTTAACATTTGCTTTGGCTAAAAGTTAGCAGACACTTTAAGGTCCACAGTCTCATTGTTTCAAAGCAGAACCAAAGAGACTGTGACAGCTTTATACTCACAGGTACAGTACTGCTCCTAAACAAGAACGAGGACTTGAAATAAGACAGAGACAGTGAGACAAGGCGAGAAAGACACAGGAAGGAGGAAAGTAATGCAAAGAGAGAGTCGTGCAGACAGGTCGGGCAGGTAACACTGACCAGACAGACATCAGTTTCTACACTGCTCTTCCTGTGTCTCTATCTCAGCTCCGTCACTGCCACCATCATGTTTTTATTTATTTTTTTATCTGTCCTGACTATCAGGTCCTGTTCTTTGTCTTTGAATTCATTCCTCGTGTGCAGAACATGGCTCTGAACCTCATAAACACGTTTTATATTTTAAAATTACAGATTCTTTCTTCAAACCATTGACTGCATGAGTTCCTTTGTAATTTGGTGGAGGATGAAACTTGTTTCTTTTCACTCACCTGTTTATGCTCTGACCTGCAGGCTGCAGCTAAAAGGCAACGAGCTTCCTGAAGGACTTTTTGTTCCTGTCAGGAGAATCCTTTGAAATGGAATATTGAACAACACTGAGTGTTACGACCCGGCTCAAAGCCGCAACATAAAAAAGGAGACGAATACCAGAGTGTAGGTGAACAGAGGTTTTGTCTTAAAATGGAATATCAGGTTGGCTAAAGTGGCTGGTGCCACCAAGGCAAAGACAAGTGAGCTCCCTGGGAAGCTTGCCTCAGGTATGCTTTTATCCACACCTGACTAGGTGTGGCCAATTAGCACCAACTGAGCACACTGAGCAGATTAGAGGCTGCAAAGGGACGTAACACTGAGAATACACTGACCACAGTCTGTCAGGGCGAAATGGTTCCTCACATTTGCTTTGGGTTTTGTGACACCATGAAAAAGTCTGCCTCACTCACCAGAAATTACACCTTAAATGAATATGTTTGTAGACACTTTATGAAGTACTTTGTAATAAATTGAAGATAAACTGTTTAAATACACAAATAATAAACAGAAGTATTACATTTTAACCCTTTAAGACCTACCATAGAACCAAGTCCGCCAGAGCTTATATTATATGTTTACATGCTGTGGAGCCATTTTTGGGAGCATTTCAAGTTGCTATACATCAATACAACCATTATAACCTAAATTTTAATAACATGTATGCATTAAGTGCATAGTAATTACATACATTGCAAAAAATTGCAATAAACTACAAAGAAATTGAAAATCGTTGCTGTTTTTTAACATATATTTCTAGTTAGAGAAATTTAAGAGGCTTATCCCTCAAAACTGTAAATACAAAAAAGTTGCACAAAATAGTTTCCCACCACAGGAAATTTATTTTGAGTGTCTTCATAGTTTTATTTTTGAAATACACCAATTTTTATATACTGCAGGAAAAACGAAAATAAATATTATAATGCAAATTTGCAAAAAAGCAGCATATGCATCAAAATAAACTATTTCCAGCAGTGCAATATGAGTCCTAAGCATCCCAGAAACCACACAGAAAGTCATAAAGTCAAACAGAACTTTTAAAAACACCAGTATAGGATCATTGAGGCCCTGATGGTAAAAAAAAACACAAAAAAAACTACATTTCCGCGAAAATGAGGTCACTTCTGGTTTCGGGCAGGTCATGGCGGACATGCGATAGTTTGCGTTGACGTCTATTCTAAGTAGGAAGTGTTACAAACAGCTGATCGGATCGGCAAAGCGTGTTTCTGGAATATTATGTTTTTATTGCTGCAAGCGCTTTTTATGCAGTTTTTGCAAAACTATATGTGGAAGGAAACTGTGACCGAGGACAAGCTGATGGCATAAGATGTAAGTACAACTCCTCCGGTTTCATATGCAAAAAAAATATTGCGCTAGCTTACGTGGTTGCAGAGCTACCGGGATTTAAAAATAGTTACGCAAAACGGAGCGTGCCCGCTCCGATTGGCTTTAGAGGGTTAATATTCCCAAAAAAAAAAATCCCAAAACAACTGACTTGTCAAACATTACTCCCACAATGTGCGAATCTTTAATGACAGCATGTGGTTATTATCCAGTAAGTTTTACTGCATTTAAAATTTGACTGTAAAACGAATATTTCATGTGACTTATGATCAGGATTCTTACTTTTTTTAAATCCATATAAGAGCGCAGCAGCACTGGAGCTGTTCTCTGAGTTACTCACACCAGTCTTTTTTACAGCACACCGTTAGCTAGCTAGCTAAGCAGTCATGCAGTTAGTTTTTCCTGGTTCCCAGAATGTGAACAGCTCAGGTCTCTGATTTAAATGAAAGAAGATATTGACTGATTTTGGTCACCGAGAGCTCAGGACACCATCGGCTTCTTCAGTGACAATTAGAAAGCTTCACTAAGTTTTATTGGTGTAAGCTGGGGTTCGCAGACAATCTGCTGTGGGGGTCAAACGATGTGTTCATTTCACATATTCTGGATAATCTGAGATAATCTGTGTAGCTTTTCTTTGCCTATATCAAAACCACTACTTCAAACTCGGTGGCTGTGCTGGTGGGGGCAGCGGTAGGTGCAGGTGAGGCTGTTTGGAAGTAGTTCTCATTTTTTTACTAAGAGTTGTTCTTTGTTGCCAGCCTGCTCCACTCTGTGTCCGTATGTTTGTGGGAACCTCAAACTCCTACATTTACCATCACAAATAAGAGTCAAACCCTCAATTTAACCCTGACCTAGTTGTTACCTAAACCCTGAAACAAAATCTGAACTCAGAAAAATGAAAAAATGCAGTTGCTGTAATGGTCTAAAACTCAGACGGGTTCTCACAAAGACAGCTGGACATGTTTTTATAAATAGACTCACTCATGCTGTAAAGATGAGCTACAAAAACATGGGTTACGCTCTTTTCAAACAGTGATTGCAATAGTACCCACTTGTCAGTGTAAGCTGCCTCATGCTTAAATATAATTGCCAACTTAGTCCACATTAATTGCTCCTTAAGTGCATTAATATAGCTGTGAAGAGGAATCAGTGTGTAGATCAGGAGTTATATTAGCAGCTGCAGTCTTTCACACGCAGGTGGTTCCCTGCTTAGTTTAGTCCATTTGGCTGATGTGAGCACGACACACCGGCCTGTTTGCTCAGAACACATTTCTGCTTTAGACGGAAACACAAATATTACTCACTGGACTTGAGTGCTGAGGAATTGACTTCAATCTCTCCTCCCGTGATTGGCTGGAAAACCGCGAGCTCAGCCTGGTAGTGGTCAGGACTCGGGGCCAGGCTCGTGTTAGCCGTGCTCCTCTGCTGGGCTTCATGTTCCTCATAAACGGCCATCAGCTTACAGGAAAACACACAAAATGCAGCAGGTTAGGTTGTTCTGGTTTTGGTATTTTCACATTTAAACAATAACTGCAGCAGAGTAAAGCTTTAGGACATAATATCACAAGTTTTTTACTACTTATTGTAGAAAACAAAGCAGGTTTAAGAGATAAGAACCAACATATGGATATCAACAGTGCTCATACTTCACCATTAATCCGTAAACAGCCTGCTGGCTTCTTTAAATAAACCACAAACAATAGAAGCTGTTTGGTTTACTGCATGCACAAGCACTCAACATGTGTTACCTTGTGGATGAGCACGCTATAGAGGACATCCAACGAGCCCAGCATTCCTGTGACAGAGCGTGTCCTACTGATTAACCACTGACTCCATTAATGTCCTCTGTGCATGTGTGCGCACTGTGCTAACTCTAACTGGGTTATATAGTGGGATCCCTGTGTATTGAGCACTGCACCGAGTCTGTGTTTAGTCTAACGTTGCACAGAGCTCGTCCACACTGTGTTCTAGGGGCCTCCACGCACAGGCTGAATAGCCCTGTGTGTGTATGTGTGTGTTTACGTGCATCGTGTCCATAGTGGCTAAGAGTAAAGAAAGGAGACTTTACCAGCAAAGCCAGAGGCTTCATGTGACAGTGGACACAACAACAACTAGGATTTGTTTGCTGTCTCTTACTCAGGCAGATGCTACTATGTTCCCACAGTGCAATCTTTTTTCATGGACTGGACTATACCAGTGTATTTCTGTATATCTGGGTTCTTTGGCGATATATTTTGATGTAAAGTTTTACTAAAAGTTACTGTAATTCCACAATCATGACATCACTGTGTACAGCCCTTTCCACTGTGTGTTGCTAGCAGACCCCACCTTTCACCCTTTATGATTGGGACGCTGCATTAGCTGGCAGCAATTCACAATTGTAATCAATACAACACTCCAGAACCTCATTATTATAACTTTCTCATATACAACAGGCACACAGGAAGAGACTAGCAACAAGTAAAATCAGGACCAGGTCCACAGTTAAACTCTCAGCTTTGAGGGAAGCAATTAAAGTGACGACTAATGGGAGTGAAGGACACTGCAGACTGACATGTAAGTGGTTGGTAAAGACATTAGAGGTGTCACCTACGCAACTGGAGCCTGGACTGTCAGCTAGTGACAAATTGTCAGCTTTCTGTAGAAGAGGCTTAGTGTGACAGGACTTAAGGACCTGCCTGAGTATCCACCTGTTTTAGTCTCACAGTAATTCAAAGACACCTCAGTGTTTTCCCTGAGCTCACTGTTTGTGGAGAAGTCGGTGTTAACATTTGTTGGGATGCTATTATTTAACCTCCTAGGACCTGGCATCCACATATGTGGACATCACATTTTGGGTTATTTAGACCACAATACTCAATTTTGCTCTACAAGGGCCTGATATCCACTTACGAGGACGTTATAGTGCTACTGTTCTATAAAAATTTTAAACAAATATCCTCATATGGCTCTTATTTTTCCTAAGAAACAAAAATCAGGTAAAATAAAAATCTGGTCATTCTTTGTTTTTACATTCATTGGGTCCCAATCAGCCCAAATATCAAAGAGAAATTAAAAATGCATGCTGTGGAAGAGTTCGGGTCTTAGGAGGTTAATGTAACAACTTGCTGTCAACTCAAGCAGTGTTATCTTTACAACCTGAAGCTACATCAATAAAAACACAGATGGGGGCGTAATAAGAAATGATTCAGCCTTTAACGCGTCTTTAAATGCAGTAAATACGACTTGAGATGAATAACTGTTTTAACAAATACTAAGTCAAGATGCAGAAGCAGTAAGTGAAAAACTACATACACCTGGGAACTTAACAGTTTGTGGGACCATTTTTAGCAGAAGTAACTGGAAGCACTCATTTCCTGTATGACTTTATCAGTCTGTGACATCACTGTGGTGGAAATTTGGCCCACTCTGCTTAGTAACACAGACCCACCAAAGCATTTCAATGGGTTGAGGTCTGGACTTTGACTGAGTCATTACACTAACTTCATTCTTTTCTTTTTCAGCCATAGATGTGCAGATTCACAACTGCTCCTGGGATCATTGTCCTGCTGCATTGCCCAATTATTCCCAAGCTTTAGCTGTCAGACAGCTTCATGTTTAGCTCTAGAATACTTTAGTATACAGACGGGTTCAGGTCCTGTGGTGCAAAGTGATGTGTTGTGCAAATCCTGATCAAACGTCTCCCCTTCGGTCAACTTCTTGCTCCAGAAGTCTTGCGGTTTGTTCAGATCAGGTCTTGTCATGTTCTCTTTAGAGAGAAGAGATTTTCTCTCAAGTCTGTTTGGACTGTTTGAACTTGAACACAGCTGAGATAGTTGTTTTGTTTTCTGTAGGTTTTCCGAGCTTTTCACAGTCTGACCTCGGGCTGAATTTGCTGGGACGTTCACTCCTGAGACCGGCCTCTGTCTTCAATGTTGTGAATCCGCATTCTTACTGCAGACCAATTAAATTCAGACAGTTTGGAAATAGACATATAACCATTCCTGGGTTGATGAGCAGCAACAACTGGCTCTAATCACCTGGATCGTTGCTCCCAATCAGCAAACTGCCAAAACGCCTGCTTTTATAGAGGCGGTATGACTTATTGATGATCAGTTAATCCAGCGCATTTGATTATTAGCGCATGGTTCTACACTTTGGCTTCGTTTTTGTTAAACAAATTATAACCTGTCTGATTTTTCGCCCATCATAATTAAATCATTTTAAATCATTTTATTTCCTATCATTTAAAGAGGGTGTACTTTCTTTTTCCCATATCTGTACATACTTTTGCTTTTTCTCCAGGAAGAGCCAAATAGTATCAAGTTACACAATATCGCACCTTTCTTGCCATCTTCCCAGCAAATCTCACCAGCTATTCAGCACAATCCATGCCTCTCCGTCTTTCACACATTCATGTTCTGTCACATTCCCCACTTCCATCTGTCTAACACAGATTTCTCTCTTTGTCTTACTCAGTTTTTCCTCTCCTAACAAATCTTCGTTTTTTGCCATATTTCTGTTGACATTGTTATCCTTTCCCCCAGGTCATTCCCAACCTTTTGGTGCCACGGCACATATTTCACATTAGAAAAATCACACGGCACACCACCAACCAAAAATGTGACAAAAAGCATATTGATATTTTTCCCCGCACACCAGACATAGTAGAATTGGCTCGGTTTGTCCCCAGTATACCCCTTTTGCTTTATTCTGACCACTACTCATGCTGGGCCTTCACCTGGGTCAGAGTTTTCTCCAGGACCAGACTGACTACTTTTTCTTTTCAGATATTTATCTATTGCTATTACGCACTGTGTTGTCTCACAGCGTGACTATTATGTAATTTCTTCTTCGTATTCTTCTGTTTACTAGCAGCTGGCAACCCATCTAATTAGAGCAGGTAGTTGTACTGCCCTCTAGTGGAAGAGAATATAATTGTTCAACCCATTACTCACGCCGATCGCTTACGGCAGAGGTCCCCAACCTTTTGTGCTCCACGGACCGGTTTAATGTCAGACAATATTTCACAGACCGGCTTTTAAGGTGTCGCGTATAAATACAACAAAATAAAACGATACGACCAAGACAAAAACTGTGGGATTTTGTAAACATTATAATAAACGTGAATTCACTGTGTAATTGTGTAACTTTATTAGCAGCGTCCTCCTGAAATGCACCAACAACACTGAGAGTAACATCCTCCTCTCTGCCCCTTAATGCTCTCTGGTCGCTATAGTAACACAAACATTTCTTTCAAAATAAGACACACAAATACAACACGGGAAAAGACCCAGGGAAACCGAGTGAACAATAATAACCCTGAAAACCATAAATTTCACATCCGAGCCTCAACTCTCGCGGCCCGGTACCAAACGACTCACGGACCGGTACCAAACGACTCACGGACCGGTACCAAACGACTCACGGACCGGTACCAGGCCGTGGCCCGGGGGTTGGGGACCGCTGGTTTAGGGTACCAATCAACTGGAAGATGAAAAAAAAAACCACTAAATGTGATGAAAGGGATGTTACTGTTCCAGTTTTTTCTTTCATTCTGAACTTCTACAATATGGATACAATGTACCTGCTTGACATATATCAAAGAAATGTACCATCAGAAGAACATTTAACTTTCTGGATGTAAGAATCAATATTAGTGTCGAGTAAGAAGAATCCCTCCAACATGTTTAAGAGGACGGGACAAACTGAGAGACAGTTAAAAAGATAATACTTCCAGCCATGTCTGTGTTGGCACAATGTAACAAAAAGAGCTCACATTCCTCACCAGAAAACTGCTTAAGAACAAGACTAATAGCTTCCAGATAAAAACACGCACAGAGCCGTGGCAGAGATCGTTAAAAAAAGAACATCTGAAAGGATGACTGGAAGAAAAATGTGTAGACAAATTCAACAGAGCCTTGCCAAGTCTCTTAAAAAGCTGAGGGGGGAAGAAAAGAAAGGCAAGCGGAGCAGATATGGGAGGACTCTGCTTCTGTTCTGTTCAACAGGGAACTCAAAGACCTGCCAAACAAAATGACACCACAGCTTGAGCATGGGAGGAAGAGCGCGATGAGAGAGACGGAAAGGTGAGACCGCACCGAGCGAAAGCACCGAAAAAGACAAATGGGCACAGAGAACGTGAGAGACGGAGACGAGAGAGACTTATAAAGATAATAACGAGGCAGACTGACAGATGTGTGGTACTGTAAAAACCTTCAGGATGTCAGAGAGCAAAAAGCAAACCTGAAACTGGAGACTAACAGAGAGTCACTGTGTCAAGTCCAATGACGTGTAAGCAAAATGAAAAGTTACACGCTGCCAATTCCAGCCCTGCTCACCTGCCACAGGCCGAGCACACACTTTTTATTTAGAGGAAATTTTAAAACGGATTCTCTGTCACACATCTGAAAAATATTAAACAAATTGGGTCAAAATTTGACTCAAAACCTGATGATTCGTGTAATATTTTATTACCATGAACTGTAATTTTTTTCTCTGCGACTCTTCATCTCAATCGTGTAATTATATATAACATTTAACCTTCAACGTCTAAACTCAAAGAAGACAATGGCGGTAAAATTTTGTTGATTTCTTTCTTCTTCTGTCAAACACACATTTTACTTTGATCGTGTTGCTGACGGCATCATGTAGAAATGTCTTTTAATTGTCTGTGAGTCTTGATTCAAAAATACTTTCTTATACTTTCTTCTTTTTTAGAGGCAGGTGACAAGACTTACACGTCACGTTTACTCGTAAGCCTTTGCACGTTTCCATGATTCATTCTGATCTACATACTGTACATCCAATTTTTGGCACCAAGTCTTTTCATAATAAAAGACGTGTAATTTTAGGCCTTTTATTTTGAATTAATACTTTCACAGTTTACAAGTGAACGACCCTCTGTTATTATCACCAGTTTAGCAAACAACGGTAATCACCGACTAAATAAAATCTAAACATGTGAATCACTTTTACTAATAAAGTAACTTCACTTCAGTGTTTTACATGATGCACCATGTTTACACTGCAGCACTTCCTAATGTGAGTGAGTGCAGAGCCGCCTCTGTTATGAAGTAAATGAAACCGATATGGGTAAATTAATAGCAGTCCAGAACTGGCGTCGGTGCGCATGCACAAACACCTCCATTACCATCTTTTTCCGCATGATATGCTTTTTAATCGGCTCGATTAAAGCCCGATTGATTGGTTTGGTGTGGATCGATAAAACGCCTCAATCGGGAAAAATGCACGAGTACATCCACGGCTCGCAAACAGTATGTGGACTCTCACTTTCACACCCAAACAAAACAATCTTTAAACACGCTTACGCTATCCGCACACCACTGACCTTTGATTTCCACTCACAACCACTTACCATAAAAAATCCATGATGATGAAGTGTGTATTTGTGTATTTGTGTGTCTGTGTGCGTACTTTGGCATCTTATCCAGTCAGCAATATCCGTAGCAATGACCACTCCATCACAGCTGCATCAGTAGAGTCATACATGACCACAACTGTGAGAGTATTTCATGAATAGTTTATGGATGTTGTTTTACTGATTGTTTTATAGGCTGGTTTTGGAGATGGCTTTGGGTGTGATACACATAGAAACGAAGATTAAGGAAAAACAAGATCGACAAATAACAATTTTTCTTTTTGCAAATATGCTAATTTACTGCTTTTCATGATGCCTTTCTTAAAAATGTGAATAATAAACTCAGATGAACCGAATAAAACGGTGAATTGAGGATAAATAATAAGTGTGCCAGACCCAAAATTCACAGAGCTTTTATTCTGACACCACACAAGAAAGACACACAAACAAGCACACACACACTGACAGAGGATAGACTGACAGCACCACCTAGTCACGCTCAAAAGAAACTGCACCTTCCAAGCCCCCCCCACACACACACACACACGTCTGACCCTCAGTCTGCTTTTGTGTCATTTATGAGTCTACTACTTCAACCAAAAAGAGATAAGTAAAGACATGACCCAGAAGCAGAGGAAAACAAACACATCATCACATTTTAAAACTACCAGACAACTTTACAAGCTTGCGAACATATTTTATCTGTTATTTCACTCCCTGCTCTTTAACTTATTTAGGTGTAGAGCCAAAGTTTAAAAACATGTGACATAATTGTGATGCACCAACCACAAACATCTGGTTTGCTGCTGTGGGCAGCTACGGTCACTCGAGCAGCAGATTAAAGCTAAGCTTGAGGAACAACACTCAGGAGAAATAATACTTTTAAAGTGCAGCGAGTTTCTATGTACTGACCATAAAAATATTCGTGCATAAATTTTGCAGATTACAAAGAGAATTTGAATGAACCCTGAGGCAGGTCAGCTCTTCTGTTCCAGGCTACAAGTTGGCCTTTCTTCTTTCATCAGCAGATATTCCTGCGTAGCCCCGTTTCCCCCTCTGGCATCACTTTGCTTTCCCTCCTTTGCTTCCCACTTCTCTCCTCCCTGCCTCCTTTCATTTTACACTGTTTCTCCACGGCTTCTTTCTTCGGCTGAGCCGCTCTCCCCTCTGACACGGTTCTCTGAATTTACCGTAGATTTAAGTGTGTGCTTGTCTTTTAATCTCATTCAGAATTAGTAACCAAAGTTTGGGGAAAAACCAGAAATGCCAATTATGACTTACTGACCTGCTTATAATGGTATTTTTACATATAATGTCTCATTTGTGACTCTATGTGACTCTTTTCTATGTTCACACTCAGCCTCCTGCTAGATGCGTCTATGGTACTAATCTTAAAAACCCTACATCGTCTCGTAGTCGAGTCATCGCATTCAAGAACTCAGGTGTCCACTCGTCGAAGGAAACTAATTTCTGCTGCTTGTATCCACAGCTCGCGAACGAGACCCCGAGACCCCCGAACTCCTCCACCTGGGGTGTGTGGACACTTCATCAATCAAATATGATCATTTTTCAGACCTCCACCTCTCCAAAAACCTGACTTCACTTTGATGTAAAGCAGAAGGGAATAGCCAAGCGTGGATTTCATTGTTGTGTTTAAAGCTCACCACTTGTGTTTAAAGCTCACTTTCTTGAGTGTTTTAACCACAGAGCTACATTTCTGCCCAAATGTGTACCTGGAGGAGTTAGTTATGGCTGTTCTATGTCACATGACATGTTGGTTTAGCTTTTCTGTGTTTGTGTTTGGTTGAGGCTCAAGAATGTAAGGGCCTTTCTCAATATGCGTACTTGTGCGTACTTGCGTTCTCGTGTACTCGTGATACGTCATCAGTCGGAGACCAAGTACTGTTCCAATTCGAAGTACGCATCAAGCCGAGAACACGAAAAAGTCCCGGATGTGTTCTCGCTCCGCCCGTTTTATCGAGCATGCATCGGTGGTGACTTGTGTGGACTTGGTACAGCTAAATATCCCAGAATGCATTTCGTCCAAAACTCAAACGCGGCAATGGCGGACGAGCGGGTCTAAAAACTTTTAAATATTACTCTTTCTGGGTCACAAAATAAACTTTTAAGTTCTTTTCAAGCGAGAATGTAGCTGTGTAAACTTCGAATATCTGCTCAGTTTATCAAGATATCATATATTTCCAAACGAGGTCCGACGTTTTCGGAGACGTCTGTGACCCGCCAGCTCCATAGCAGACAGCGAGGTCGAGGATTATTACAGCCGGCGAGAACAGCCGACTCCCGGCAGATCGTTTTCAACCCCCCCACCCCCCCGCGGTCTTTTCGCTACTCAGGTTAAACAAACCCCAAACCCCAGCAGCTGTCTATTGTATTGAGTGTCCACTAAAATAAAAATAAAAGCGTTCTAACATCTCACCTGCTTGTTTTTATTAAGGTATGTACACGTATGTACATGTACACTATTTTTATTAATAGAGATTTCACTACTGAGGTTAAACATGATATATAAGTCACTTAGATCACTTCTAAATGTTAATGTTTGGCTTATTTCGGCTTTTTATTTGTTCCTGAGTAAACCGGTTTGGCTGTGATTAAAGTTAAGCTTCATAACATATTACTCACAGTTAAATTAAGGACGGCAGTAAAAACTCCGGACCTGTGACATCATCAAGTACGCTGGTGTTCCAATTGTACAAATCGCGAGTCCGTGCTTGCGTTCTCGGCGAGTCCGTACTCCCGTGCGTTCTCGGCGAGTACGTACCCGCCGAGAACGCGAGTACGTACTCGCGTACTTGAGAATTGAGAAAGGGCCTAAGTAAAGGTGTGCGATGCTGATTTATTTCCTGCTTCACGCCGGAGCAACAAACCAGTGTACTGGAGGAACACCGCCTGTACTGGAGGAACACCGCCTGTACTGGAGGAACACCGCCTGTACTGCTGCAACATCCAACTCACACTAAAAAGAAAACTCCACTGTAACATTAGACCCATATACAAAGCATTTTACACATCTGACAGTTATTTATGATGTTACTGTATTTATTTGATCACATAAAAGGTCAGGAAAAAACATGCGAGACATCTGACAACCAGTTGATACTTTTAAGGTCTTATTTTGAGAATATTAAATGTTTTAACAGTTGTAAGATCCGCTGTGATGTTCTGAGTTATAGTGGCTCCTTACAAATCGGCTGATGTAAATCATCATGTTCCAGCACTCTGTTCTATTGGATATCCCCACACAGCAACAAAGAGCTTATCGATTAACACGTGAATCTGATACACCCGCGCTCGCTCTCTCAGTCTCGATACTCTGTTTAATCTGACTGTTTTATTCCTAAGGGTTCGCTTTTGTCCCCCACCGTGCGTTTTATATTCTCTTGCATGCTTTAAAAAATGAGTCAAACATTAACAACAGAACACGGGTGAGAAAACGTTCGCTCCCAAAGGATGTAAATGCTAACCTTACACATAAATGCCAAAGGACAGGGACAAAAATATTTATACGCACACACAGACGGACAAACTGAGTATGACCTCTCTGCTACAATCGATCCGTTGATGTGCTAATCGATAATTAGGATGGGTTTGTGTCTGTACGGAGAATATGGATGAATGAAATTCCACTGCTCAGCAGTTTCAGCGGTGTGTAGGTGTGTATTTGTGTAGTTTCGTGCGCATGTGAGTTCTCTTCCTCTATTGATCTCCAGTCACCTTGCCTCTCAGCAGAGCATGAGAAATCCAGACAAAACAGACAGGAGGGAAAAGATGAATGGGAGGCAGAAATACTGCGCAGAAAGAACTCAGACACAAAGACAAAGGGGGTCCACAGACACACAGTTCCAACTGTTAGACAGCCAGACAACAATGCACACCGAAACATATTATAGCTGACATACAGAGAAGAGAAAGCAGAAAAATTGAAACTGTCGCGAGTAAAGCAGCGCAACTGTTCAGTGACTTTTTGAACTTCAGTGTCTGTCACAGCGCCAAAATATAATGAAAACTTCTGTCCTACAGATGGTGTGTGTACGCCTCTGCATTCATATTTACGTGCATGACTGTTTGTATCCCTACATATATGCATTTATGTTTGTGCATGAAAACGAATATCTGTGTGTGTGTGTCTGTAAACCATCTACCACCATCTCCCCGAGGCTGTGTGTAGACCACGCTTGGCCATATGGAACAGCATTATGGAGACACACTGGCACAGATGGACACATTCTGTACTGGCCATATTCTCAGTGATCTACCAGTAGCTGTCTAAAAAACAGCACTCATAAGCCAGAAGAGCCTGTAACCAGTGATAACTGTTTAGGCACCCGCTGAATGAAAATGAGGGAAATCATCAAATCTGTGTTATTAACTGATAATGATCGCACCGATTCGAATATTCTGGACAAGTGTTTTCAAACTGGTCCTGCACCAACCAACCAGTACCTGGTACTCCACTACAGTAGCTTAGTATAATTTACAATTTAAGAGACACTCTAATTAGGGGTGCAACGATACTCGTATCGATATTGAACCGTTCATACAGTGCTTTCGGTTTGGTATGTATATGTATGAACAATACAACATTTTTAATTTATTTTATCAACTTTCCTTCTGACGATGCTGTCTGTGTTGAGCGCTCAGTGGATCTGCGCTCGACAGTGCAGCCTAGGCGGAGTAGTCGAACGCAGATTCACTGAGCGCAGCGCAAGCTAGCGAGACAGAAGCTAAGCTCATTGCAACATGGCAAATTGAACCTCCCCCACCCTCATTCAGATCTGGCGTTTGGAACTATTTTGGTTTTCATGTGACGTATGACCCTGAAGGTAGGCGCGTCATGGACAAAAGTAAAACAGTATGTCGGATGTGCCACGCAATGCTCAATTACATTGGTGGGAACTAGTGTGTTAGCGCAGTTAGCTCGTTAACGTGTTGGCCGTCCAGCCCCACGCACGGGGCGATCCGCGGTAGCTCGTTAAAGGAGATTTGCCGTGTTGTGGCGTTAACGTCATTTCAGATTAACGCTGACAGCACTAGTGGGAACACAACGAATATGACTGCACATTTACTCCGACATCATCCTCGTGCAAAGACAAGTGGAAGCAGACAAAAACAACAAGCACGCATGCTACAAACTTTACCCGAGTCATTTAGACAGCCGTTAGCACATGATTCTCCTTATGGGGACCTGATATGTTTAATATGCTGCTGAGAATATAGCCCAGAAGAAGCGTATAGTATAGCTTTTATTTTGGAAAGAGACATTTCTATGTAATAAACTCTCTTTTCCAAAGATGAGGGATTTCTCAATCAGATAGATTTATTTTTTTTATTACTTTGTTTCAGCAACATTAAATTTAAAAACTGTACTTTTGAGTTAAAATATATATTTATAATTTTAATAAATGACAAATTAATAAAGCATGAACATTTTTTGTGACACCAAAGTATCGAACCAAACCGTGAATTTTGTGTATCGTTGCACCCCTAACTCTAATTGTTCTTATGCTGGAACAACAATTCACCCACCGTCTGAAACCAGCTATTTTAGTTCCCATCACCTTCCTTTCAAACCAGCTTTCTTCTGTCTGCCCTCCCCTTGTAAAGAAAAGGTCTGAACAGGAGGCTGGGAGGGGTTTCTGTCTTCACAGCCAGAGCTGTGTGCCTGTGATGACCTTATTACGGATATTAGCTCTAAATGATGCAGTGTGCAGAGCCAAACGTGCATTGTTGCAACGTGCCAGCAGTTTAGAGCCTGAGCTTGTGGATCACATGGACTACTCGCCCATTTCCTGATCTCATTATTTGGAACTCTGGCTATGTTTAATATCATTAATCTTTAGACAAGTATACACAGTTGTGGTCAGGAGTTTATATGCACTCATCATCGGCTTGAATGGTCGATGGCCAATTAGGGTTTTTAATGATTTCTTTGAACTGTTCATTTTTCAGAGTGGAAGAATTATACAGCATGCATTATTAATGATTTAAAAAACAAGAACTGAGTGCACAAATTAAGAATTTATTTTGGATTTTGTTTAATCCACATGGGACCAAAAATACCCCACTAATATTTGGATAAAGGTCTCGTCCAGGTTGCACCATGACCAGATTCTTGGTAGGCATCAACAAGCATAATTCTGGATGGAAGTTTTTTTAAATAGGCGGGTTTCCCCAGCATGGACTTTTCAGTATAATCTACAAATCTTCAGTAGGGCCATTCCAGAAGCTTAATCCATTCCAAAACCAGTTTTTATCCAGGTTTGGGATCATTGTCCTGCTGAAACACAGTCAGCATCTAGCTGTTGATTTGAGGTGAAGATGAGGAAATTGGACGTAGTCCTCCTCCTTCATTATTCCATCCAGTTTGTGAATGTACCAGTACCACTGTGGCTGTACCGGATGATGCTACACAACCATGTTTGGCACAGTGTTGTTAGCTTTGAAACCTTCACTTTTACTCCTCCAAACCCATTTCTTTTCACCGTGGGCAAACAGCTCGGTCATTGTCTCATCTGGTCATCAAACGTTTCTCCAGAAGGCGTTTGGCTCGTCCATGTGGGCAGCTGCTGATTCTGGAGCAGGTGCTTCTTTATTGGTGGGTACCCTCCCATGTCATGACAATGTAAAACTGGCTTCATGCTTTACAATCACCATGAAAAATAGACAGTTCAAAGAAATGAGTAAAACCCAAAATTGGCATTCATGCCCGTGATGAGTGGATATAAATGTATTAGGGCTGCCACGATCAGTCGACTAGTCACGATTACGTCGACTATCAAAATCGTCGATGACAAATGTAATAGTTGACGCGTCGTTTAAAGCTTTGTAAGATCCTGAAAGACGCAGGAATAAGTAGTAGGATTTAAGAGTGTAATAACGGACTGAAACAGAAGGTGGCAGCACTGCATGTACAAGGATGCCAGCTGCCGTTAAACCTCGAAGAAGAAGAAGCAACTCCGGTATCGTAGCTGTGACCAAATTCAGGCCGCATCCTTCGGAGGCCGCATTTGAAGGCCGATTACGTTACAGCGACGTGACGAAGGCTGTCCAAATTCAAAGACTTCTGCAAATGCAGCCGACAAATGCGTCTTACTTTTCCCCAGATTTGAAGGATGGGTTGGGTGTATCCTTTGTGGCCCAGCCGATCCCAGAATCATAGCACAGCTCAGCTAATTCCAGTTTCCAACAATGGCGGCCGCTACTGAGTTTTAATATTACTCTTATTATTCTTTCTGGGTCACAAAATAAACGTTTTACATATTTTCTGGCGAGAATGTAGCTGTGTAAACTTCAAATATCTGCTCAGTTTATCAAGACACCACATTTTTGCAAAAGTGCGCTGACGTTTTTGGAGACGTCTGTTAGCCACTAGCTCGATAGCTAGCCGGGGGCTAGGCTCACTAGAGCCGTGAGAACACCGGACTCCCAGCAAATCGTTTTCAAACCCCCCACGGACTTTCGTTACTCAGGTTAAACATATATAAGTCACTTAGATAACTTAAAAATGTTATTGTTTGGCTTTTTTTAGTATTTTATTTGTTCCTGAGTAAATCAGTTTGGCTGAGATTAAAGTTATAGTTTTTACACAGCTGAATAAACGTCAAGCAGACAGCTGATTATCAGAAGTGTGAGATGCTCGAGAATTTACTCCGGTGTCCTGTTATATTTTAGATAGCAAGGAGCAGACGGCTGAGTTTATTAAACTCCACTGAGACAATCTGCAAATTTTATTAAAAGTTTAATAAACTCCGGGTCAGGGATGAGTTCCTGCCCCAAGTGGAGGAGTTTAAGTATGTTGGGGTCTTGTTCGGGAATGATAGGAGAAGGGAGCCGGAGATCGACAGACAGATCGTTCCGTTGTGGTGAAGAGGGAGCTGAGTGTAAAAGCGAAGCTCTCAATTTACCGGTCGATCTACATCTCTACCCTCACCTATGGCCACGAGCTGTGGGTTGTGACCGAAAGAACAAGATCGTGGATACAAGCGGCGGAAATGAGCTTCCTCCGAAGGGTGGCCGGCCTCTCCCTTAGAGATAGGGTGAGAAGTTCAGCCATCCGTGAGGGGCTCAGAGTAGAGCCGCTGCTCCTCCACATTGAGAGCCAGTTGAGGTGGTTAAGCTAGAGGAAGTGGCTGGCGAGAGGGAGGTCTGGGCTTCTCTGCTTAGGCTGCTGCCCCCGCGACCCGGCTCCGTCCCGGGATAAAGCGGAAGAAGATGGATGGATAACCTATCATCTTGTCTTTATTTTTAGTTAGCACATACCTTACACACTTCAAGCTGTAAGCTAATGATAGTTATATAAGAGCAGATGCTGCTGGTGCAATAAGCTGTACGTTTTACGTCCAATGGATGATGATCTGATTAGTTGATTAATCACAAAAATAATCGGTGACTAGTCGTTTGTGGCTAATAATCGTTTGTGGAAGCTCTATAATGTATATGACCAAAAATGAGGAAAAACCACAACAGAGTCCCGTTCCTTTCTCTCCACAGCAGGCTACACACAAAGTTAAATTTAACCAGCATTTTTCTGCAGTTTTTGTGTTTTTAGATGAGATAAATTAACATCAGGGTCTTTATTCTTATATGCAGAAAGATCAAAAAGGGGGAAAAAAGCTGACTCCCAAAAAATCTCAATACAAAACAAAGAACTTTGGTATTTTCTATCCAGAACACCTTTTTATGGACCTTGGTTTGCACATGGAGCTATGTTGAAGAAAATGTGTAATGATGTCAAAGCTGAAGCGCTGTGAATACAGCCTTAAAAAGTTGTCAATCTTTAAATCAATGCCAAGGTTTAGTTCACAGCACCTTCAGCCTCTGACAGCTCATTTATCCAGCTGTCTTTCCTTCATCCTCTCCTCCCCCAGCATCTTATCTCATTCAGTCGGATCTCCACATACAATGAATGTATGAGAGGCTTTTGAAGTAGGATTTGCTGGATGTGTGAGATGTGAGTGATTAGGCTACACACACATGTGTGTGCATCACGTTTTTGCACACACACACACACACACACACACACAGTGTTTTGGTGGTTGTTCTCTAAGGGATTTGTAGGTCAAAACTCTAAGAGGTAATCACTGGAAGCTGACAGCCCTAAACCGTGATCTGTGCCGTGCGCACGTATACTGATGCAGAAACACACAGAAAAAACGCACAAGAATTACAGATTAGATCTAAACTTGCTCGTACACATGTTAGCCATCTCAAAGTGGAAAACGAGATGTAATGATTTATGTTAATGATGCTTTCTTCAAACATATACAAACTGACAGACTGCTCGTATTCTCTTATTTTGTACATTTCAAACAACTTTAACTTTGTTAAACTTGTTAAAACCCCTTTGACGTGTTTTGCTGGAGGGTTGCTATATCGTGGTGTGGTCCTTCATATGTCTGTCATTGCTTTCATCAGTTCCAGTCAACATTTCACATGAATGACATAAAGGTTATTTGACCCACCCTAAAGCAGAATGAAAGAGCGTCCCTATTGGTCCAGTTGAGACAATCAAACTATCGCAACATTTTTTACATGGATTGTTTTTGGTCATTTTTTCTGTGTGTCGTTGATGATGCTGAACAACAACAGCAAACAATCAAATGAATATCAAATCATCACACATTGTCAAAATAATCATCTCTGACTGCCGGCAGACACAAAGACAATGATACGCTGATTAGCTGTAACTCTAACAATGTCGGTCATATATGTACATTTTAAAGTACCAAACATTATTTTTCTCTGGAGGATTTACTACTTTTGACTGATAGAAAGTAGTAAACACCACATTTTGTACCATCTTTAAGCTATTAAACGGTGATGTATGTGAAGCTGGGAGTGTATTGCATGTAAAGTTACATAGAGTTACATATAAATATGCTGCCTGTATCTAACAGGCCAGAGCGAAACTGATGATACTGATGACATGAGCTGAAGTGCTTCACAGTTATTGCTGTTAGACCATGAGCATTAACTCAAGTGCACCTGTTCATTGTTGCAAAACTGTTTGAAGACTAGTAAAAGACTTGCAGAAGTTTTGTATATATTAGTGCATTATTGTAAATCTGTAACATATTGTATTGTTTTAACAGTTTAGTCTGTGCCGGGCTCACACTGTGCGATTTTTGGCCCATTTTGAGCCGATTTTTGAGTCGTGCGACCGTTTTGGCGATCCGGCCGATTTTGGCCTTCATCGTGCGTCGTGCATCGTGTAGTATACGCGGGGTAACGAGAAGCGATTAACACCTCACGACCAGCTCCCGATCATCAATCGCTTGGTCGTGAGCACTGATGATTGAGGATTTCAATCGAAAAAGACGGCGCAGCACAACAGTGCAGCGTGTGATCTGGACACAAGCGGTGGAGGCACTTGTAGAACTTTGGAAAGCTCATCCGAGCCTTTTCGATGTGGCCTCACAAAATTATCACGACCACAACAACCGTGAAAATAGTTGGATGGACATTGCTGCTCAATCACAGCTGCCTGATCATGTTTTTCATTAGCAATTTAGCAAAGTTGATGGTGGTGTGTGTGTCTGACAGAGAGGGAGAGCGAGCGACAGATTTTCTGTTATAACCTTCATTTTATGGACGCACAGTGTGAGCACTCAGGTCGTATCAGAGCATCGGGTCGTATAGTGTGAGACCTGCATCGTGACCTACGAACTTCTAACGCTACGAACTGCGAGTCAATTGTGCAGTTTGAGCAGGAGCTGAATCGCGCGACTGAAAAAAATTGCACAGTGTGAGCCCGGCATTACTGTCTTGGAGCAACTGTAACCCACATCATGGCTCACACTGTGCGATTTTGTCAGTCACGCGATTCAGCTCCTGCTCAAACTGCACAATTGACTCGCAGGGGTTAGAAGTTCGTAGGTCACGATGCAGGTCTCACACTATACGACCCGATGCTCTGATGCGACCTGAGTGCTCACACTGTGCGTCCATAAAATTAAGGTTATAACAGAAAATCTGTCGCTCGCTCTCCCTCTCTGTCTTTCACTCACACAGACACACACCACCATCAACTTTGCTAAATTGCTAATGAAAAACATGATCAGGCAGCTGTGATTGAGCAGCAACGTCTATCCAACTATTTTCACGGTTGTTGTGGTCGTGATAATTTTGTGAGGCCACATCGAAAAGGCTCGGATGAGCTTTCCAAAGTTCTACAAGTTGTGCCTCCATCGCTTGTGTCCAGATCACACGCTGCACTGCACGTGCTGCTCCGTCTTTTTCATCGACGTTTATGTGTTTGCGCATGCGCAGTGTGAGAAGCTGCGGTGACACCCTCACGACGGTCGTGAGGGTGTCACCGCAGGTTTGAAATCCTGATTTCAAACAGGTTTGAAATCCTCACGACCAAGCGATTGATGATCGGGAGCTGGTCGTGAAGTGTTAATCGCTCGTTACCCCGCGTATACTACACGATGCACGACGCATGATGAAGGCCAAAATCGGCCGGATCGCCAAAACGGTCGCACGACTCAAAAATCGGCTCAAAATGGGCCAAAAATCGCACAGTGTGAGCCCGGCATAAGGGAGTAATAAAGTATTCTGAGTCTGATTCTGAAGACAACGCCATCCCATTCAATGTTTTAACTCCTTTCAATAGTTTTTTGTTTTGCCAAACCACAGAGATGGACAAACAAACAGATAATGTAGCTGAAGTCAAGATAATCCTGGGTCAACTGCTCTTCAACCAATCGACAGGTTGGCTCAGCAGGAGTTTGATGGGACCAAAGTCTACCTTCTAATGTTATTAGTATGAAACAAATATAAATACACAGAAAAAGGTAAACTGTCTAAGCATAGCATAATCCAGGCTCATGTAAAATCAGTAATGCAACAAACAAACTAAAATGCAATTTCTGATACAGTCACACTCAAAGCTTCACATACCAAAGTCAGCTGACCATATATACGTGATATACCTGTGTTGGTTATTGAGCTGACACAGTCACACTGCTGCAGAGTTTCTCTTTGTCCACTTTAGCATGGTGCACTTGTGTTTTCTATACTGCACAGAGAAAACAACTTTACATGTTGACTCTTAATAAAACAACAGTGCAATACTGTCATGATCCTGGGTCCTTTTGACCCAGCGTTTTGTGTTTTCTGTTATTGTGATTTTGGCTCTGTTCTTCCTCTGTTTAGTGTTTATTCGGTTCTGCTCATGTAGCGTTTATTAGTCCGTGTCCTTGCATGTGTAAGTTCCTGTTTTATTGTGAAGGTCTCTGTCTTAGGTCAGTGTGTTTTATTTACGTTTCTCCTGCCTCGTCAGCTGTGATGTCTTCCAGGTGTGTTCCCCTCCTTTTTCCCATCCCCTGATTCCTGGCGTATGTATTTATACGCTGTGTCCCATTTCAGGGTCTGCACGCTTGAAGTACGCATTTTAAGTGCGGTTACGTCACCGCCACGCGACGACGGCTGTCCCAATTCGAAGTGTACTTGAAATGCATACTCCAAATGCGCCGTCGATTTCCCCAAATATCAAGCGTGGTCCGGTGCACGCTTTGTGGTCCCATATATCCCACA
The DNA here is from genome assembly GCF_963576455.1 of Neolamprologus multifasciatus. Classification (NCBI taxonomy): domain Eukaryota; kingdom Metazoa; phylum Chordata; class Actinopteri; order Cichliformes; family Cichlidae; genus Neolamprologus; species Neolamprologus multifasciatus. The sequence goes on from NC_140454.1 coordinate 33,341,434, forward strand.
ATTCATAGCGCGGCGGTGGGTGTGGATAATTTTGCCGCAAAATACGGCAGAAGGGAGCGGCCAAGAGTGAACTGTCAAAAGTAAGTACTGAATATGACGTCACTTATTCATGTGCAAATGTTTAATAACGAAGAACATTAAAACATTGCTGTTGGCCACATGTCGGCAAAGTTATGTGACACTAGTGATGTTTGTACTTTCAGCATTAACTTGGTTTTAAAGCCTCTACTTCTAAATATACATGTACTTATAGTGCGCACCGTACGTAGTACGCGTAGTGCGCGTACTTCAAACGTGCAGACCCTGAAATGGGACACAGCCATAGTGTGTGTTACCTCGTCCTCGTTGCTGGTTCGTCTGTGTTATTTGGTGTTTTCGTGTCTGTGAATCTCCTGCTGTCATCCTGTGAATTCTCCCTGCAAGTTGCTTTCTCTCATGTTCAGGTTTGGTGTTTAGGTTTTAGTTTTCCCAGTGTAGCTTATGTCTAAGTTCGGTTTTTCGCCACGCTCTCCTTTTGTTTGTTATCACTCGAGTTTTGTGTCAATAAAGCCCTCTCACTTCACTGCATATCTGCATCTTAGGTCCTTTGTTAAATTCACACGGCTTGCCCCAGCAACCCGTGACAAATAATAAAATAAATAAAATAAAACAGTTAATAAAAATCATTAACTCGATTGTTACCACAACAGTGATTTTATGCAAAGTCCAGCTCTGTCTTCTCTTCCCATGTGGAGCTAATCCACGATAAGAAAAGAAAGTTTGAAGTTTGAAGGTGTGTTTAACCCTTTAAGACCTACCATAGAACCAAGTCCGCCAGAGCTTATATTATATTTTTACATGCTGTGGAGCCATTTTTGGGAGCATTTCAAGTTGCTATACATCAATACAACCATTACAGCCTAGATTTTAATAATATGTAGGAATTAAGTGCATAGTGATTACATAAATTGCAAAAAAGTGCAATAAACTACAAAAAAGTTGAAAATCGTTTTTGTTTTTTAACATATATTTCTAGTTAGAGAAATTTAAGAGGCTTATCCCTCAAAACTGTAAATACAAAAAAGTTGCACAAAATAGTTTCCCACCACAGGAAATTTATTTAGAGTGTCTTCATAGTTTTATTTTTGAAATACACCAATTTTTATACACTGCAGGAAAAACGAAAATAAATATTATAGTGCAAATTTGCAAAAAAGCAGCATCTGCATCAAAATAAACTATTTCCAGCAGTGCAATATGAGTCCTAAGCATCCCAGAAACAACACAGAAAGTCAGAAAGTCAAACATAACTTTTAAAAACACCAGTATAGGCTCATTGAGGCCCGGACCGTAAAAAACTACATTTCCGCGAAAATGACGTCACTTCCGGTTTCGGGCAGGTCATGGCGGACATGCGATAGTTCGCGCTGCCTTCTAATCCAATGTAGGAAGTGTTACAAACAGCTGATCGGATCGGCAAAGCATGTTTCTGGAATATTATGTTTTTGTTGCTGCAATTTCTTTTTATGCAGTTTTTGCAAAGCTATATGTGGAAGGAAACTGTGACCGAGGACAAGCTGATGGCATAAGATGTAAGTACAACTCCTCCGGTTTCATATGCAAAAAAAATATTGCGCTAGCTCACGTGGTTGCAGAGCTACCGGGATTTAAAAATAATTACGCAAAACAGAGCGTGCCGGTCTGACCGGTTTTAAAGGGTTAAAGGTTTAAAGCTAGACTTCTTTGTATACACACGATAAAAAACCCAGCTTCATCTGCTATCAATTTGCTGTCAAGGACATTTGCTAATAATCCAGCACTCAAGAGCAATTTATGCTAAACTTAACAAAGATATTTTGCTTCCTTTGAAATTGTTTTCCAGTGTTTCTCTCAACTCGACAAAGGTTTTAGAAAATTTCTTTGTTAAAAGCTTTAGACTCCCACAAAGGCACCCCATGTAGAACCACACCAGACCTTACTCGCAGTGGCCAAGTTCACAAAGCAGAGCCCCGATTTGTTCATTTTTCCCATTGGATTGTGGTTCTACTGGATGCATCTGACAGTGTGAGATACAGCGTCAGGCACAATTTTAGCAGCAAGCACAGGTTGCAAATATGTGTGACCAGTCTCATAGCAACAGCATGCAAGATGACCAGATCTTCTCTGCAGCATCTGCTCAATGTCGTCAGCCAAAAATAAAGATGTTCCATGTCATCATTCTTTATTTAAAAATATTCAACATTACCTCATGCTTGGCAACAGAGCTGGGATTAACTACAAGAAGCTGGTCCAATAGGCTAGATCTTCAAGAAAGCAGAGGTGGGGGACTATGCATGAGATGTTTTTGACACTGAAATTAACACTTCAACTTACTTATCTGAACAAGGAATGTAAAACAACTAATGAGCACAAAAATTCAATTAATTTCAACTTGCAAAAGCCGAGAAAAAGTCGGCGTTAATACCTCTGACCTCTCATAAGCTTTGGATGTGTTTCTCATGCTGATGACAGTTACTCCTTTATTTCCTTCTGCCGCTGCTCCATCATCCTGTCTTACCTCCACCTACTTGAGGTGAGTGACGAAAATTATGTGCCGCCTACTCAGGGAGCTGATGATGTGTGTGTCAGTGTGCACGTGTGTGCATGAATGCATGTGAGCGTGTGAGAGGTTAGGGTATTAAATGAGCCTGTTAACATCACTCAAACATTCAGGGACAGGTTCACTCTTCATAAAGCTCTCGCCACCTGGTACATTACTCTCTCAACGTATTTAAATCTTTCCGTGAACTGCTGTTAGCTCTGCAGATCAGTGTGTGTGTGTGTGTGTGTGAGAGAGAGAGATCACAACACCTCACACTGACTGCTTTTCCTTCTGAAAGGCCTGACGTGATAGGTGGTCCTTCCAACATCTCTGTGACTGAGGTGATGTGGAGCTCATAGAGAACTCAGTGATGACATTAGTCTTCTAAACAGATCATATTGTCTGTGCATAAGACCACAAATCAAATCCATCTCAACACTGAAGGAAGTGTAGGCAGAGCTGGATAGTAAAGATCCATAACATGGATCCGATCACGTGATTAGGTAACTTTAACAAGCCCAGATTACATTTGAAAGGATCAAAGTATATATTTATTTAAGCTACATTATAGAGCAAAGGATTACTTTGATTTTATTTATGTTGCTTCTGTAAAATATGCCAATTCATGACTACACAGTTATTGTACTACAGCGCTGACCAACTGTAAATAATAAAAGGAATTATTAATCTTTTTTAATTCAAAAGCAAACAATATTTATTATTAAAGTAGTCTAAAACCTGTCTAGGAGTATCCAATTTAGTCCAGCTTGGTGTGCAGGTACACCTTGAGCCTGACATCTCACAGGTAGATTAAAAACATTATCTTTAAACAGCCCTAAGGCGTGGATGGCTGCGAACTGAACCTTTTAAATTATTAGCTCAAGCAGCAAATTATGCTGTCTGCACTGTTGTGCTCTAACCACAGTGAACAAATTGAGACTGACAGGTACACTCTGTGTAAGAGATTTTTAAACTGTACTGTGCAAAAGACTTGTGTCACCCAGTATTTCTTTATATTCTGCTGAGAAAATGGGGTAGCAAACAGAGTTTGCACAATTATAAAACGCCTGAGAGTTAATTTTTGTTCTTCACTACAGCCTAGCTGCCTTTTGTTCAGTCCTCTATCAAGATGATCCCACTGTCACGATCCTGGGTCTTATGACCCAGCATTTTGAGTTTTAGTTCATTTTGATGTTTATAGTTTATGTTTAAGCTCATTAGATTTCTATGTTCATTTGCTTATTCTATTCCCCTTGTGTTTTCAACCCTTGTGTTTAGTCTCCTTTATCCTTCATGTGTTTCATGTCTGTTTCTTATGTTGTCAAGTTCATGTAGTCATGTCAGTGTTTCATTGTTTCCTATTTTATTTTGAAAGAGATCTTGTGTTCCTGTGTTCATCGTGTTTAGTTTTACTCTTCCACTGTGACATCGTTATGTTCATGTGTGTCAGCTGTCCCCCATGTTCCCATGTCAAGTCCTGTGTTCAGGTTTTCATATATATATATATATATATATATATATATATATATATATATATATATATATATATATATATATATATATATATATATATATATATATATATATATATATATATATATATATATATATATGCGCTCATCTTCATTGCCATGTTTAGAGTTTTGTTTGTTTTTCTGCCAGGGTTTTTCATAGTTCCTGCTTCCTTTCTAGTTTACCCAGTTTAGGTTATTGCTTAGTTTGCATTGTTTTTGCCCTTTTATTTTGTACTGTTCTGTCTGCCTTAATAAACAGCTCATCAGTTAAGTTTGAGTTTTAGAATGTGTGCACCTGGGTCCACTCTTCACACTCCACGCAGTTTGCCTCGGCAAACTGTGACACCCACAGCTGCTTCTCAGGAGTCAGAGTGGGTCAGACCTCCAGTCCAGACTCTGGGGAGGCCAATCCATGACTGATGTGTTCCACGGTGTGTTTTTCTATTGAGGCATGTTTTTGTTACATTGGCGGTGTTTGGGATCATTGACACAGCTTCCACCATGTTTCACAGATGGCTGCAGACTCCCTTCCGCTGAGACCATTTCTGATGAGGCTTCAGTGAACAGTAGATGAATCAACTGAAGCAAGTGATGCAGATCCTCTCAGGTCCTGAGTCAGCTCTCGATTTATTTCAGATACAGTTCATCTACTTTGTTGCGATTGCTCAGTGTTTGTAAGAACACACTTCATGTCAAGTTTTAAGCCAACAGGCATTTGGTGCACAAATGGCCATCAAACTGCGTTATCGTTGGTATTTTTGGTAGATTCGACTAGAGAAATGGAAACAAACGATATATATTTTTTGTGGAAGGCTTTTCGTAAGAAAGAGCCTAAAGGCACAAGTTAAAACTGGTTCTTTGCCAAGTTTGTTACATGTAGACACAACACTGGTTCATCCCTTCTTTTAGATGCCTTTATATGCTTCAGTGATATAAGCCAGCGTTACGTGGTCAGGTACAAGGAGTGGACTGAAGATAAGAGAAAAAATTAAAGATTAAACCCACCAAACCTTCTATTTATTAATTTAGTCTTAAAATTCAACATTTAAATGCTTCTAATAAAAATTCACTGGCATGTCTATTCCTTAATACGTTCAAGCCAAAGGAAAATTAACTATTAGACAAGCAGTTTGATTTAATAACTAAAGCGTATGGAAAATAGCATAAGCTGCCCTGCATGTCCTTAAGTCAAAGCAGTGAGCAGAGGCGAGAGAAGAGTGCCGTCTTGAGATCAGACGATGCAGCTTTTCTTATTTATTCGGTCATTTAGCCCGTCCATCTCTCAGAAACCCACATTCAGGCACTTCATTAAGATAATTCATCATCACAATGAATCCATAATGAGGTAGACTTCATAACACACACAATTTGATGCCGTGCCATGTGCCCGTCTATTGTAGGTGGGTCCCAGGTGTGGCTGTGTTTTGTTAATTAAGAGCCGAGGTCCATGAAGACTTCAGGCTTCATTGTTTATTCTCATAATAATTGAACCCTCTGCCTTGTTTCATTTCAATCGCTCTGTTAATGCTTTCACTATCACTTAAAATCAACCCTCCATACCCTGCCGATAAGGTGCCCCCTGCTGTCACCTCATGCCCACCTCATATACGGTTACCATTAACCCCACATTTGTCTTTATTTCACTTTCTCCTCCACAGTTCTTTAATTACCAGCCTCCCTCTGCCTCCCTTTTATTCACTTCTAACAATTAACCCCTTTCTCCTCCTTCAGCCGCCTGCTTCTCATTCATATGCTCTTACAAATTGCACCTATCTGTCTCACTGTCACTCTCCTAATCCCCTCTTTCTAGCTGTCTCTTTCTCGTCCTCCTTCCCGCTAGTCTCGCTCTATTTTTCCGTCTCTCTCAAATACCATTACTCAATTAACCCCCTTGGTGCCTGGCTAAGGGTCAACATATGTATCAGGCCTGGATCCAATCTGTGCCTCTGACAAATGAAGGGTCCACACACACATACATGCTAGCACACTAAGGTGCGACTTAAAAATGATTGGATTCATTAGAGGAAATGGTGAAAGAAAGAGGTAAGGGGCAAAGGGAAAGGAAGGGAGTGAGAGGAAAGGGAGGGGACCAAAGCTCCATAAATACTGCTAGAAAAATCAGGACATGGTAAAGAATAATAAGCATTAGAGAAATAACAGAGATAAAATCTGTATCATTGAGACCACAACACATATTGACAGGTAGTGTCGGGCAGAGAAAGAGTGAAAGAAAAAAAATGATGAGGACAAATTGTGGAGAGGCTGAAAAGCAGCACAAAGAGCTGAGAAAAAGTAGACATGTGAAAGAAGCATGTAGGTTCATTATAAGGAAATCCAACTGTCCAACTCCTCTTTATCCTGTCATAATGAGCAACCTCTCAATGTAACAGAGAGATAATGATACATGAGCCAAGCCTGAGTGACCTTTAGCTGGGAAAATTTCCATTAATTGGAAAAATTGAGGCCAAGCTAAAGCTATCTTAAAACAGCAGTTTATTGTAATGTTTAAAGCTATTGTAGTAGACTCTGGAGTTTATTTTAATTACTTTGCAATTTATTTTCATCCTTTTATCTCGTTTTCCAACTGTTGTAAAGAGCAAATTTAAGCTAAAATCACTGCAAAGAAAGTGCAGAATCAACAGCACACACAAGGTATTTGCACGAGTATTAACCTTCAAGTACTGCAAACAGGGCCTGGCTTTAAATCACACATCAACACAGTCACATGGCTATTGTACTATTTTACCCATTGATTTGTAACTGCAACGCAAGACACGCGGTTGTGTTTGAACTGGACGCCACCGTCGAGTAAAGTGTTTGATCCGGCCTCTCGTGTGCACACGTGTGCGTTTGTACACATTCACACACACCCACAGACACAACGATAAGAATGCAAACATTTAGCAGATGGCGGGTGGTTAAGAGAGTGTGAATGATAAAATCTGCCCACTATTCCGTTGACTTGTCCATTATTCCACTCCACTGCTTTTGAAAAGTGTGTGCGCGCGTGTGTGTGTACGCATTAGTATGTCTGCGTGCGGAGCCTTCGGCGTGCATGTGTATCTGTGTCTCAGTGAAACGATCTAATCGCGTCACTCTTGTCGTAAATGAGCAATATTAAAATTAAACCATTAAATTAAAACATTAAAACAGCCATTTAATTTTTTTGTCTGCTCTGTTTTTATTGTTTCTGCCCATCGTGTGTGACAGGCTGTAAGCGATCAAACTAATGAGGCATTACAGACCATTTCAAAACAAGTGATATTGTATTACCCATCTGTGCATTTGATCAAGTGAAGCAGGATGCGCTTGTGACATATGAAGCAGTGCAATGTCAAAGATTTTTTTAGTCATTAGTGCTCCTGGTGTGTGTGTGTGTGTGCTGCATTCTAACAGATGATTTGCTGAGGCCACAGACAAAGTTTATAATAAATACATGCTTCAGGCAGCACTGAGCACATTTATTAACATTTGCTTAAATCAAAAGACGCCTGATCTGCACTCCGATTATTGGCTAAGATTTATTTCCTGGGTACATCTTTGGTGTCACACAGTTCAAGACTTTTTGTTTTTGTTTTTAATGTGGAACCATGTTTTTCCCATCTCAGCGTGGGCCTCTGACATCTGTCTGACTCACAGCTGATTAACACGCTTCAGTTCGTGTTGTTGCCAACTTTGCAACTTTGTTACTAAAGAATCTGTGACTTTTCATACCTCTGTACATTTTTTTCCATTTGTGTTTTTATATTTTTGGTCACCAGCGCAGGTACGTGTGGCTGCTCTCTCGCCCCGGGCACGCTCAGTGAGCAGCATCACCTGAGAATGACCTGCTTACACATGTGCAACACAGAAACTCTGCACGAAGACGGGGAAACATAAAGAAAGTTTCTTTCAGTCCGATTGATCATTTTAAAATGAATTTTCTCATGCAGCCCTGGGGTTATATCCTCGGGACCCCTGAAAATGACTGCCTTTAATTAAACCGAAAGGCACCTGCCCTTCTCGAGTCATTTAGCCCCCACCAGCCCAAGCGTCTAATATTTTATGTTGATTACAACCAGAGCTCCCGAGCACAGAACGCGCTGTGTGGGCCGTTACCTGATGAAGACTGAAGCATGAGTGGTGGATATTATGTCTGGCCGGCTGATGGGAAGAAACAGCATTAAGCAGCCAGACTTTGAGACATACAGATGGGCTTCAAATGGTTGTTAATAAAGAAACTACACATGCATCGGGCCAAAGTTTAATGCAGTTTCATCCAACTGTCAAAACTCATTAGAATCAGCAAATAGTGAGGAAGTGAAATATTGAGGATTCTTAGGTAACGTTATCGGCATATTGCTCAAAATTAAGGTTAAAACTTGCAAATGGTGAGTTTCAGTCAAAATCAGTCCAACTAAAAAATAATTAGAAACAAAAATGACTAGACAACAACACCGAGTTATACACACAACATCCACTATGCACAGAAAAGAGCAATAAAAACGGAGCAAAATGCATCTGTAGCGGTGCAAAACAACACAATTCACCCAGAGACAAATGTTCCTTCATTCCTTTTTACAAACCTCAGTGTAATGAGACTGGTGACCTAAAGCATCAGAAACGAGAAGTTGTAACAGATTTTAAAACAAAAGTGTGGGACTCCTCCCCGAGGGAAGCAGCTGGGTCTCTGTGTGGCGCCGTGCTGGATGATTATTCTAACAAACTGGTGCAAAGGGCTGAAAGACTGGTGACAGACAGGTGGACGGGCTGATAAGAGCATCTGCTCTTATATAACTATCATTAGCTTACAGCTTTAAGTGTTTCAGGTATGTGCTAACTAAAAATAAAGACAAGATGATAGTTTATTAAATTTTAATGAAATTTGCAGATTGTTTCGGTGAAGTTTAATAAACTCCTTGCTATCTAAAATATAACAGGACACTGGAGTAAATTCTTCTGATAATCAGCTGTCTGCTTGACGTTTATTCAGCTGTGTAAAAACTTTAATCTCAGCCAAACCGATTTACTCAGGAACAAATAAAATACTAAAAAAAACCCAAACAATAACATTTTTAAGTTATCTAAGTGACATATATATCATGTTTAACCTGAGTAGCGAAAGACGGCGGTGGGTTTGAAAACGATTTGCGGGAGTCCGGTGTTCTCACGGCTCTAGTTAGCCTAGCCCCCGGCTAGCTATCGAGCTAGTGGCTAACAGACGTCTCCGAAAACGTCGGAGCGCTTTTGAAAATATGTGGTGTCTTGATAAACTGAGCAGATATTTGAGGTTTACACAGCTACATTCTCGCCTGAAAATATGTTAAACGTTTATTTTGTGACCCAGAAAGAATAATAAGAGTAATATTAAAACTAACTAGCTGCCACCATTGTTGGAAACTGAGCTGGGCCGCGCTATGAATTCTGGGACACAGCTTCTTCTTCTTCGGGGTTTAACGGCAGCTGGCATCCTTGTACATGCAGTGCTGCCATCTTCTGTTTCAGTCCGTTATTACACTCTTAAATCCTACTACTTATTCCTGCGTCTTTTGTGATCTTACAAAGCTTCAAACGACGCGTCGACTATTAAATCAGTCGTCGACGATTTTGATAGTCGACTAATCGTGACTAGTCGACTAATCGTGGCAGCCCTACTCCCGTGTTACGTGCACGCCATGTTGTGATTTTGTTAGTAGCAGCATGTTTGAAGGATGTTGCTCAAGGCATTTGTGCTTATAGGTGATTGTAATTATAATCATGCCGCTGCAGAACCAGAAGATCTGCTCTGTACTTCTTCTGTACACTTCCATGAAAACATCTAACATCTCCACCTACAGTATCGACTCTCCATAACGTGATCATTTTTTATTCAGTCTGCAGTTTAAGCAGTGGCCTTGTAACTCACAGTATATCAGAACATTAAAACTCTAATTGCTAAACTTAAGTTCTTGATACAAATGAGTCAATTAAGATCAAAATGTGCGTTTAGCAGCTACGAGACAGAAATTATAGCGCGAGGCTGCTGCACACACACACACACACACACACACACACACAAAAGTAATTTGGCCGAGCTAATGTATGCGCTGCATTATTTACAGATTGATTGCAGTCATCATTGATTGTGTGGACTCATAATAGCATTTACAGTGGGGCTGGAATATAATCGTTTAGACGTTCATCATAAGAAATCATTTAGTCTAACTTTCAAAAGGCAATTAGCTGTGGGGCTCCTTAATGCTGAGCGTGGTTCAAAAAGTTCACATGCAGTTGTGTTTCTCCTCACATCAGGAAACTCCAGGTTATCTATCGCATCATACATCTGTGTGTCTCTGAAGCCTGCAGTGAGTAATGGACCGAGCCATCTCTGAGGTAGACCAGCAGAAAGGATAAATAATTGTAGGCGATCTGGATAATCAGATGGACTCAGAGGTTTATGTTTAATAACGGTTGTTATTATTTGTAATTTACATTTACAAAGATCTGTACGTAGAAAACCATTTCAGGTGTGACTTTCTTCTTCATCAACCCGTCACCAGCTTTCTTTTCCCTTCCCCCTCCCCCTCTTTTCCCTTCTCGTCAGCTTAGCTCTTTCATTTTGAGGAAGAAAACACAAGCCAGTCAGAATAAGGCAATTATGACCCTGCTGGAAAGGTTATTATGCATAATGCCCTGTAATCCTCCTCTACAGTTTTCATCAGAAACGACATGAACATTAAGACCTTGCAGTATATACGTGCTGACAGAAATGGCTTCCAGCCCCATTTTCTGAAATCACACACAAAGCCGCAGTTAAAGCATTGATTGGTAAAGATGATGTAGTTGCAATGTGATTATTCATAGCTGCTTGTGCTGCTGTGACAAGATAATGAAGACAATAGACACCAGACAGTCTGGCAGCATTTGCCTTGAATCGTGTCGTTAAGGTAGTTTTGTGAATTTCTCTTTGCGTGTCGTGTTGGTCGACATGTCAACATTAATTAAACCGTGACCCTGATCAAAAGAGACTTGAGAGGGATTAAAAAAAATATGCAGTGTGATATGACACAGTGAGAAGCGGTTATTTGTGTGGGCGGACGCTGACGCAGTCCAGACAGCTTTTTAATCCCAAACACCGCAACAAAAACGTGATGCTTAAAACAAGCAGACGGACGTGCAACAAACCTCATTGTTCACATTGCACCTCTGTCTTCAGCTTAATGATCCCATTATTATTGTGTTAGGCACTAATTAATGATGATTTTTCTAACTATTCCAGCAGCAGGGAGTCTTGCAGGAATTGTTTCTCCACTAACTTTTAATTTGAATTTATTGAAGAATTAATTCCCCATTTCTGTGATTTATTTGTTCTGGTTTTAAGAGCAGTTTTACTTTTTAGGGTATTTTTGGGTTTCAAGTGTCACCTCTCTGTGCCCTTCTCTAAAAGCCTCCATTTACAGCAGAGAGATATTGCTCATCAGATTTAGTCTGCGAGTGGCTGCTCTGTTATCTCGAGCCAGCAGGGCTGCCGGGCTTGACCCCAGGTCGTCTAATGAAAGCTTTTTCTACTCAACAAATGTGTTTCACATTGACATTTTCCTGAGCTGCATCACTGACTTTGCTTTGATTATAGATTGGTTAGATGTTCCTAACTAGTGAAAACACATTTCTAATATATCTGGTAAAGGCATCTGTACTGGTACCACACCTAGCATCTCACAAATGATCTTGGATATGTGGAATATCATTAGACCTACTGAACTGGATGAAGTGTTAAAGCTAAAGTGGACCTTTCTTCTATCACTTCCAGCCCGTCCTAATCATATTTATCAACACATCTGTGAGGAAAGCCGAGTTCAAATATATTTCTCTTTCCAAGTCTGATGTCAGCTTTCGAAGGTTAAGTGAATAAACCAAAAGGCCAACTACACACACAAAAACAGTGCTTAAGCAACCTTTGCCCCCTCAGCCCCCCACATAAACTGGCTGCTGGTGAGAATAATATTGACCTTCCACTAAAGAAAGCATTGTCGATTATTGCTTTCAGACGCTGCACAAGTGTCATTTACTGGGCACCATTTTTATGTTTTTTCTTTACAGCCTAATCATTTAAAGTCTTCAGGAAATAACACAGTTTATTCTGAAAAATTTAATTATCTTTTAGGGCTGCCACAAACGATTATTTTGATAGTCAACTAGTCACCGATTATTTTTGCGATTAGTCGACAAATCAGATCATGCATCAATTGGACATACAGCGTACACCAGCAGCATCTGCTCTTATATAACTATCATTAGCTTACAGCTTTAAGTGTTTAAGGTATGTGCTAACTAAAAATAAAGACAAGATGATAGTTTATTAAATTTTAATGAAATTTGCAGATTGTTTCGGTGAAGTTTAATAAACTCCTTTCTATCTAAAATATAACAGGACACCGGAGTAAATTCTCGAGCATCTCACACTTCTGATAATCAGCTGTCTGCTTGATGTTTATTCAGCTGTGTAAAAACTATAACTTTAATCTCAGCCAAACCGATTTACTCAGGAACAAATAAAATACTAAAAAAAGCCAAACAATAACATTTTTAAGTTATCTAAGTGACTTATATATCATGTTTAACCTGAGTAGTGAAAGACAGCGGTCGGTTTGAAAACGATTAGCGGGAGTCCGGTGTTCTCACGGCTCTAGTGAGCCTAGCCCCCGGCTAGCTATCGAGCTAGTGGGTAACAGACGTCTCCGAAAACGTCGGAGCGCTTTTGAAAATATGTGGTGTCTTGATAAACTGAGCAGATATTTGAGGTTTACACAGCTACATTCTCGCCTGAAAATATGTTCAACGTTTATTTTGTGACCCAGAAAGACTAATAAGAGTAATATTAAAACTAACTAGCTGCCGCCATTGTTGGAAACTGAGCTGGGCTGCGCTATGAATTCTGGGACACAGCTTCTTCTTCTTCTTCGGGGTTTAACGGCAGCTGGCATCCTTGTACATGCAGTGCTGCCATCTTCTGTTTCAGTCCGTTATTACACTCTTAAATCCTACTACTTATTCCTGCGTCTTTTGTGATCTTACAAAGCTTCAAACGATTACGTCGACTATCAAAATCGTCGACGTAATCGTGGCAGCCCTACTATCTTTCTAGCTATACTAAATCAGTATATATAAAATACAACAGAAAAGAGGTTTAGCATGATGAAGCCAAGTGAATCCTTAGCCTGTATCCGCTCCTCTCATTTCTATGTGCAACCATGAGATGGATACTTTATATAACATGATCTTAAAACAACGAATGCAACTTGTTTACAGGTCCAAGTCTTTGTCATCCAGCATGACGACACTGTAGTGCCAAACTGGAAAGCAAGCCTCCAGCTTTAACTGACTCCAGCTGGTCCACATCGTGGTACAACGGTTCATCTAGAAGTGCTAAATACAGATTAATGCCAGGCTGTGTCCATATGTCTTTAGGTTGTGTGCATATTTGCTCTTCTTAGTCCTTCAAAAGGTTATACGAGTCATAAAACGTCCTTCCTGTCCACTATAGATGACTCAGATGTCATTTTCTTTATGCAGCCAGGCATTCACCATTATATAGTGATCACTGGCGAGTTGTCTTGTGTGAGCATTGACAGGTGTATCCCGCAGTCCTTGAGAAGGGTGGAATGGCCATAAACCTCTTCTTTCCTTAGGACCTCAGATATCAACCAGCAGCCAGACTGTGAGTTATATTTGATGAGGCTACGGCCTCATTGGTAAATTGCAGTACGCTGACACATATATCAGTCTACACTGACAGTCAACATATATTAACTGAGCGCCCTTCATATATGTGCATATGTCATGAACGCGAGCAGTCGATTTATCAGCTTGCAAAATGATACGACATGCTTTGTTATAACATCTGCAGATATTTAGAGTGCTAGTCGTCTATGTAATAAATATCCTCCTTTCTGTTTTGATAGGGTAAAAGGGTACACGCTCATGAGGGGGTTTGAATGGGGATCCATTACAAAAGACACAATAATAAGCATGATAGGATGTGTGTTTCGGGGTGTGGGGAGTGGTTTCTCTGATCTTAAATCTTATTTGTCAGGGAAGCTAAATGTAGAGTGTGTGTGCATTCACCAAGTGTACGTGACATTAATGTCCCAGAACAAACATCAATATCATATGAGGCAACAATGTTTCTCCCCCATCCATCCATCCATTACCAGCTAACCTTTTAAAACACACCCTAGGCCATGTAAGACTGTTTCTGCATACCTCCGAGATGGAAAAAATACATTAGGAATTACACTTCCAGCAACATAGAAAATGCTGATGGGAATCCATATTTTCTGCTTACTTTTCATTTCCTTTGGCACAAAGCTGTGAGTGTGCTTGAAAAACAACGTGCAGGGGAGGCATTAGGGTAATGGAGAAAAAAGGCTGGAGTGAGAGGGTGTTGGATGGGGGGACTAAAGGTGCATTTACCAACAATGCACAACAGCCCACATCATTTATTTTATCTGGTATAGTATAATTTTCCTAAGAGGTGGATCCTGAGGGAGCGCCGTGTAAACGAGACTGTTCTCTATCAAGCTGTAGAATAATGAAAAAATACAACAGTAAAATATTTTCTATGTTAATGCAAAGACAACGTGTCATCTGTATCCAAACGCAGCAGCAGCATTAACTTGTAGGCTGAGTTTCCTTTTCTAAATTAGACAGACTCTATATTCCTCCTACAATGTTTCGTATAGGGTGTTTGTTTTGTCAGAAAATTGTGATGGTTCACTACACCTAATTAAGCCAGATAAATACCGTCAGGCGTTTTATTTCCAGATACCTGGATTGGGAGGAAAATAATGCTAAATAAATTACACTCAGTTGTAGCATGCTAGCAGACTGAGCCTTAACCCTTTAAGACCTACCATAGAACCAAGTCTGCCAGAGCTTATATTATATTTTTACATGCTGTGGAGCCATTTTTGGGAGCATTTCAAGTTGCTATACATCAATACAACCATTACAGCCTAGATTTTAATAATATGTATGAATTAAGTGCATAGTGATTACTAGAGATGGCACGATACCACTTTTTTATGTCCGATACCGATACCGATATCATAAATTTGGATATCTGCCGATACCGATACGAATCCGATATAGTGTGTTTTTTAATCAATAAAACGTTTTTTTAATATCTTGCTGCATTTTGTATAAGTTTATACTCAAGTTTAAATAAATAACAACACTAAAGCTATTCTGTTAAACCTGTATGTAAAAAATACACTGCGCCCAAAATATTTCATAGTTCAGCAACACTGATCAAACTAATAACCTTAAACCTGCTCCATCCTCCCTATTCTGGTATGAGTACTATACTAATAGGGTTGCAAACTCCCAGCAAAAAAAAAAAACAAACCACCCTCCACCTCATGATACTTAATCGATGTAATCAAAATTAATTTGATGCAGGGGGGAAAATGCACAAAAATAAATTATTTTTCAAGAATAATTAAATAGATTCAACATCTTTCTTCAACAGAATTGCAGACTGCACGGATGGTATCTTCCCGAAGGAAAAAGTAGTATAGCTTACTATATTAGACTTAACAGTTACTATATACAGTAATGGACTTCTATATATTTTACATCAGATTAAAACTTTGGGTGTAAGAGTCAGATAATTATTTATTAAAAGCTCGACATTTTAAATGAGAATAAGAAAGAAAAGTATGTCTTTGTGCCCCCTTTTCCCTGTTCATGCCCTATCGGCCCCCCCTGGCTACACTTTGCTAGATCCGCCCCTGCACAGTTACCAGCGGTCAGCTGCTAGAAAAGGATCCTGGTGTAGAAAGTAATATTAAATAAATTCTAACAACAGCATATCAAGCTTAAACGTGCTGCTGTTGTTCAGCCGCTGGTTTCCTCTTTCTGGTGAGAAGTGGGCCAAAAACAAACAAGAGAGACGGACTCGCAACAGAAAAGCCAATCAGCTGATCATTAAGCAGTTTCACGATTGAAGTAGCAGCAGGAAAGGGAGAGAGAGAGGCAGTCGCTCCATATCTCGGTTGTTAAGCTTAACGTGGGAACGCTTTACAAACATTCAGAGATGAACTTACACACTTGCTTTACTTCTCTCTGGGAAAACTTCCTCGGAGATGAAATGCTGGTTTGCTAGCAAGGCTACAAATACACACAGCTGCTCTATCACGTGATGCATACTGCTGCTACGTGCTACGGTTATGAGCCGAGTTACGCCGTGTCGCAAGTTTTGTGAGGTGCTTTTTTGATATTTAATGGATCGGATTACATTTTTTATTTCTCACCGATATCCGATCCAGTAATTTGGGTCAGTATCTGACCGATACCGATACGTAATATCGGATCGGTCCATCTCTAGTGATTACATAAATTGCAAAAAAGTGCAATAAACTAGAAAAAAATTGAAAATCGTTTTTGTTTTTTTAACATATATTTCTAGTTAGAGAAATTTAAGAGGCTTATCCCTCAAAACTGCAAATACAAAAAAGTTGCACAAAATAGTTTCCCACCACAGGAAATTTATTTAGAGTGTCTTCATAGTTTTATTTTTGAAATACACCAATTTTTATATACTGCAGGAAAAACGAAAATAAATATTATAATGCAAATTTGCAAAAAAGCAGCATCTGCATCAAAATAAACTATTTCCAGCAGTGCAATATGAGTCCTAAGCATCCCAGAAACGACACAGAAAGTCATAAAGTCAAACATAACTTTTAAAAACACCAGTATAGGCTCATTGAGGCCCGGACGATAAAAAACTACATTTCCGCGAAAATGACGTCACTTCCGGTTTCGGGCAGGTCATGGCGGACATGCGATAGTTCGTGCTGATGTCTCGTGTTTTTGGAATATTATGTTTTTGTTGCTGCAAGTGCTTTTTATGCAGTTTTTGCAAAACTATATGTGGAAGGAAACTGTGACCGAGGACAAGCTGATGGCATAAGATGTAAGTACAACTCCTCCGGTTTCATATGCAAAAAAGATTATTGCACTAGCTTACGTGGTTGCAGAGCTACCGGGATTTAAAAATAGTTACGCAAAACAGAGCGTGCTGCTCTGACCGGCTTTAAAGGGTTAAAAGCTGGACAGATGTGCCAACTTTTTTTTTTAAACTCAGCTTCTATTTTACATAAAAATCCTGTGAGACTAACAGAATCCAAAGTCCTCACAGAGAGAAACTGCTTTTCTTGAATGTGAGGTTCGAGTAACAGTCCCACAAACCAAACAAGCTCAACTCCTTCAGTTCCCAGCTCCCTTCACCTCTTCTGTCCACTTCCTGGTTCAGAGATTACTGCCACGTTAGGCACCAACCACCATGCGGCCACAGAAAAGTGTAGAACGCTTTCAAAGCTGAGCTGGATGTGGAAATTAAAGATCTCACAAACTGGGGCCTCCAAACATACACACACCACAAGTTTGGGTACGCCAGGTCTGTCCAGCATCCAGGACGCTGGAGCCCACAGTAAGGGCACCTTCAAACACCCCACCCTGAGACTCCAAACAGGCAGGATCCATTTAACCATTTAACCGTCACTCAGCACGTGAGCACAAGCGACAGCCAGGACTTGTTCCCTAACCTAAAGCTGCAGAGAAGGAACCTTTTCATCTGCCGGGAACACCCCAACATCTCACTGGGCCAACCGCAGAGTGGTGCAGAGTCCAGGCTCTCTCTGGGAGACTGGTTTCAGGTCAAAGGCTGTGCGCTGAGGCGAGCCCGACCACATCTAGAGAGTTCCTCTTGACCACAAACACTCGCTCAGGCTCCCTTCTCACCGCAGAGGTGACGCTCCATAATCCTAAAGCCAGATTCATCAACCCCTGACGCCATCACTGCGGTGGAGGCGTTTGCGATCACGATACGGTGGCAATTTACGGAGGGAAACAGTATCTGAGTATATTTCAGCCACTTTTTTAAAACTGTACTCCTGACCTCTTTCTTCAGCAGACCTCAAATATCTTTTATTTTCTTTGTGGTTTTAAGCCTAAAGCCAGGCAGTCTGAGTCTGCCTACAGTAAAACACTCATCTGGGATTAGGAGCCATTTATTCATCTCAGCTCAGTAACACTATGACAGCCTCGCTTCAGAATCCAATGAATATCTCACACTTTCATTTCATATGCAATCTCTGGTGCTCAGGAGTGTGTATCGCCGATTCTGTACAGTTTATTTGTTTGTGTGTCTGTGTGTATGTGCCTTATGTGTGTTTTGGGGGCATTAGTGTTTTGCACTGTTTTCATCCCAGCTCTGAAATATCTATTTTCTAGAAATCGCGCACATTAATACTTTACGTTTCGATGCGTTTCGCTGTCATATTTGATGCCCTAAAATATGTCTTTGGCAGTTTGACTGCATTCGAAGTCTGTTACCTACAAGCATCGCTATCCTATTTGAGCGAATATGCGAGAAGAGAGCATCGAGGGAAAAGCTGAATAAAATACAGCACAGTCGTCAGATGTATTGTGCATCTTTAGGGATCGCCGTCACCAAGACATTCATTTAGTTTCAGTCATTAAAAGTCCAGCTCTGACACAGAAACCTGCTCGACTCGCTCCAACTCCGGACTTGCTATTCAAATGATTAAACACTTGTCTAATCATTTCCCTTCCACTCACATTTTGATATCAAACATTAACTCAATGCTTCTCTCTAACTGCAGAATGAAAGACAACACTGAAACTGCTGTAACCCTGAGCTCTCTCAGGAAACAGAAAAGGCTAAACACGTGCAAGAAAAAAATCGAAACAAAACAAAAAACGCCAAATAATTCAGTCTCGGGTGCTAAAGTCCAGACAAAATCAAAGACACACCATCACAACTGTTTCTAACGTAGAGGAACTAATCATCGCAGAAACTCCACACTGTGACACCGGCACATTAAGCATCACAAACAAGTAGCCAAAAGCAGGACCAGTGCACGATGCTCTGCAAATCTCACCAAAACCATGGCAACAGGCTCTCAGAACAATAATCTTCTCGGTCAGTTGCTGCTTTCCGGACTCTTTTATTGCTCCTGTCATTGAGGCCGTGCGCTGCGGCTCTGTGTGTCATGTAACTGCACCATTTTCACACAAGAGCTCATCAGGACGTTTCACTCAGCGTGGAGGAACAATCCAGGCTTTATGAAACTCTGAAATGTCACGTGTGAATATCAATTCTTAGCAACAGACACAGTCACGAGTAACATTTCTTCAGGTCAGTCTTGGGTAGGGATGGGTATTGATAAGATTTTCACGATTCCGATTCCATTTTCGATTCTGTTTAACGATTCGATTCTTTATAGATTCTCTTATCGATTTTTTTTTTTTTTTTAAAAGAAGAACACTAAGGTCAATTAGCTTAGAACTTTGTTTTATATCGTCTCTTTGAACAAGATAGAAATTTAGGAGTAATATGGCCTTACAAACCCAACAGTGAGATCTTAACAGATCCAACCTACGGCTCTTCAATGGGGTGTCACAGGGTCCCCAGGAAAAAAAATTGTGAATGTAAAATAATAAAATAAATATTCTTCTGTAGCAATTACACAAGAATATCCAATAATGTCCCTGCCTACAATTAAACACATTCACTTACCGAAAATCGGGGCATCTGCTGTGGCAAATGGGTTCAAGCCTTTGACCACAAACTTAGTCACTGCTCGGTGACATTCGTCTATCCTGGCCTGAAAGGAGACGCTACCGGTAGACTGCAGTGAGAACTGCCAGCATCTGAGCCAGACTCT
Source organism: Neolamprologus multifasciatus (assembly GCF_963576455.1). NCBI lineage: Eukaryota > Metazoa > Chordata > Actinopteri > Cichliformes > Cichlidae > Neolamprologus > Neolamprologus multifasciatus. Next base: position 33,361,221 of record NC_140454.1, read on the forward strand.
GTCTGTCTCTCTCATCATGGTCACTAAACGCACAGTAATGGCAGGTTTGTAATAAGGCAGATCGCGCTAACATAATATGCACTGTTAGCTGATTATTTACCTGCCGCATTAACGGGAGAGGACGTGCAAACGTTACCGCCGCTGCTGGGTTGAGATTCACGAGTCCGGAGCGGAATTAAAAACACGACATTCATTTAAGGTTATCGCACGTTTTGTGAGCAAATGCTTTTGCATATTCGTAGTGTTTCCTCCCTTAAATGAAATATCTACTTTGCAAGTATTGCAAGTTGTCCTGTTGTCATCCGTTCTCCTAAAGTATAACCAAAGTTTTTAGCGTTTGAGCCGCCATGTTTTCTGCCAGGTAAATGACGCTCCACAACGTGGTGACGTCATTCGGGGCGACTAGAATCGATAAGGGAATCGTTTGCAAAAATGGCAAACGATTCCAAGGAATTGAAACAGTGGGAACCGGTTCTCAACAAGAACCGGTTTTTGATACCCATCCCTAGTCTTGGGCCACTTCATGCATGTCACCGTGCACCAAAGCTGTTGGCATGCACACTGACCAATCAAGCCAAAAACCTTTAACTATAGCTAGATTCTCAAAAACAAAACGATCCTTTTAAAAGTAAAATAAGTGATTATTTTGACATGAACAGAGGCACAAAGACCCGAGTCTTAACAAACAGCAGTTCTTCCCACAGATTCTTACAGCCTCGTGAGAAATTGCTAACTACAGCAACTTTGTTCTTAATTAGTTCAGTGAATTTCCAACAAATCCTGCAGTATTTATACATGCTTAAAGGCATACAGTATGATCCAAGGACAGGGAAACACACTGTATCTGTACAATTTCTAGCCAGCAGGTTCTTTTTTAGCAGTGACCTAAATGAAAAATTCAGTTATCCATAGGACACAAGCTCATTAAAACATGTTGACACTGTTTTAATGTGCGGAGCCACCAAGAGAAGGGCTCCGGATTCATTTAAGGCTCCGAGCAATCATCAAACGGCCCTTACTCTAGGGGATGGGATTGATCACATTGTATAATGCTAGATCTTTTTAAAAAGTATGAAAAACTTCAGTTTCCAAAGGGGTTAAATGACAAATGACATTCTTCAGGGGAAAAATAAGAATAAACAGGAATATATGGATTGAGTTTGCCTCAAGTCTCCAAACGTGAATTACTAATGATGCTGCCTGACGCTGAAGGCGAGTTAAAACCTTTACCTCTGAGTTTTGCTTAAGAGGCATTATTGTATCAAGGGAGTGGCTTATATGCCACTGCAGCTCAATACTCTGCACACACATACAATGGCACACAATATACCAGACAAAGATCTCGACTTCAGCCTTTGTAACACTTTTGAGCAGACACACAGTATCATGTGCTCACTTACTTCTCTGCGTAATCAGCATAAAACTGTTGTATCAACTGCAGTCAGCATTCTTTTACTAGCTTTTGCATTTGGCACACGCTCCGCGTGAGCTAGCATCAAACCAAAGAGCGAAGAGAAATACACGGGACTGTCATGCACTGTTGCACTGCGCAAACCAAAGTGTGTCCAATAGCTTTGGGTCGACCGTCTGTATCCCTAAAGGCAGGTTGGACAATGACACCTCTGTACATTTCCAAAAAACAAATTGCGGTGCAGACTTTCAGGTATAAAAGTATTAACTGTTTTGAAACTGCTCGTTTCAGAGGGTCAAAAGTAATTCGACAGCTTACTGAAGCAGTTTTATGGTGAAGCCTGATTACCACAACTAAGGTGGATGATGATTTCAGAAGGCTTCCTTATGAAAGAAAAAGCCTTTACCAACCTCTAACCAAGTCAAGAACACTCAAGGAGATGGCAGTCTGTATTCAAGAGGCACCTTCATCAATGGAAATAGAGACAGTTTACCACAAAGTGCAAACCACTGGTTACACGCAACAACAAGAAAGCCAGACTTTGGCAGAAAACATTTAAAACCAGCCTGTGCAATCCTGCAAAATCGTTTGTAATGGCCTGCCAGTGCAACTGTGCCACTAGTGTTATTAATGTTTGACTGCTGATAGACACAGCTGATCGCACAGCGCTTCACAGTGCAAATGGATGAGAGCCCAAAGCAAACTGCAAAAGACACCCAAGAGTTTCTGAAGGCAGTGAAATGACACAAGACCACCTGATCTGGAGCTGAGCGAGCAGACTTTTTAGTTCCTGAAGGGAAAACTGAATTCACAGCAGCAACTGAAGGCGTGGAGAGAAGCTCAAGAGAAGAAGTACAGCATTACGTTGGATTTTGTTTTTAAATCCACAGCGGTGGTGTACAGAAGCAGAGATACAGAAATCGTGGCAAATATTTATGAGCCAAAGTAAATACTGTGATTTTGTAACTGTGCACAGAACAATAGCTGCCTGGTGCGTGTCTGGGGTGGTCAGTTGCACATGCCAGTGTAATCTGCTGTGCTGGTCAGTCGGGCAACAGGCTATTCCAGTTAAAGCTAACTAACACTATTGTTTTCAGAGTTATTATTAAGAAGCAGGGTTTCTGGTTTTTGGTTAAAATCAAATAAAAAACTCAAACCAGTCAGCTGTTCCATAAAAACATACACCAATCTGTATAATCCCATAATCCTACTTCAACAGAAACAATAGAATATGTTCTGCAGAGGATGTACTTACCTTGTCTTTGTCTTCCACCAGATCACTGAGTATGTCGTCGGGGTCTAGAATCCCCCCATCACAGTATTCAACATGATGCGTCCGAATGAAGAAATCTCCTTCCTACAACAAAGGACACAAAAATCAGCGACTTGTGAACAGACTTATCACCACATGATCAATTTACCTACAATTGTTTTTTAACACCTGCAACATTTCTAACAGAACACTTGTTTTGTTTTCTCCCATCAGGAATGACATCAGCTATCACAGACAGCAGAGTCTCAGTCGTGGTATTGTCGGACTGTTAACCACAACAGGCTGGAAAACTATCCAACATTTTCTGTCAGAATCCTAAAATAGTCACACTTCAGTCTGAAGGATACGGACTGCTGTTAAATTACACATCACAGAGCACAGAAATGATGTGGAGTTCATCAGTGTTGCATTCTTACGTTTCTTTAGGGATGTTTTTCTTTAGTTGTTTCAGGACGGCTGCCAAAATCTGATATTAAACCGGAGCTGAATTACTGAGATGTTACAGGTTGTGATCTCTGTACTGCAGAAGTTAGGATGAATCTCCTCTCTTGTCAATCCAGAAGAGAGATCTTCCTCGTCCATCTTCAGAGGAAGGTCATATTGACGCCCACACGGTCAAAACTAAAGATGGAGAAGCGGCGTTCAGTTTCCAAGGTCCAAATCCAAGTCCCGGAAAACTGAAGTCTTCTCTGTTCCCAATGCATTTGTATTAAATTTTACTTTTTATTAAACCAACTTTATCTTTCTTGCACTATTACTGCACTGAAAATGTTCATCTTTTTTACATTTGTAAAAAATGTGTTTTTTGTTCTCTCTAAATCATATTTATGCATTTATTCCAACTTCATTTCTAAATTGCAATTTTTTTGATATTTTTATCATAATGCTTTGTATTTCTCACGTATTTCTCACTTCTGCAACTTCAAGATTCCAAATAAATGAAAGTTCTCACAGTAATTGTTTTAAATATCGGAAATAATCCCAGTTCGTCCACTGTGCATGAATGTGTGCATTTGGTGCTACGTAAATAAAAGTGGACTGAATTCAAACACCAGTGGTGAGTTTGTGTGTGTATGAATAGCACAGTAGGCAATAATACATAACAACACGGATACATGAATGTAGCTTGTATTGGAAACACACGTTGGTCAAAAAGACTAGAAAGGCACTGTTGACCATCTGCTTCCTGTAATAAAAATCCTCAGTTTTCCAAATTCAAACACAGAACAATGGAGAGAGGCTCTTTAATTTCACACAGCGGTCAATAAGTTTCACATTAACATTAGGGGTGGGGGAAAAATCGATACTGTGTAGCATGGTGATATTTTGTTTGCTAATAATGTATCGATACAGGGACAGCAGAAATGGATACTTTGTTACAAAAAAGGTTTTTGTGCTCTGACTTCAGAGCATGTTGATCCTTTTTCTGAGCAACAATCCTGACATTCCTTCACTGTCCAAATGTGTTTCACTTGTTTTTGGCAGCAATAAACATGACAGTTTACTTATTTTAATTTAAGACATTTTTTATCTTAATTAAGTTTAAAACTTTTTTATTTAATGTAAAATTATATTTTGTTTTAATTTACTTTCAAATTCTTCAGTTGCTGAAGGGGCTGCATAGTTTTCATAAACTGCATAGTTCAGAATAGCTATAATTGTACCAGATGGTTGATTCAGTTAAGTTGGACTAGACTGTAATACAAACCGTTCAGTTTGTCAACAATCAAACTGAAATGAGAGAAAGACTGAGTGTGAGACTTTGATATTAGAGAAAATGAATATTGATAAAGTTTACCTTTATGTACAGAATCTGAATATTACAAAATATTTTAAAAAATTGCAATAATATCGTATCGTGCGTTAAGTATTGTGATAATATCGTATCGTGGGATGTATGGTGATTCCCACCTCTAATTAACATAGTAATAAATTAAGATTATTCTAATTATTTGATGGACACCCACAAGAATCTACTGCACACCAACTCCTCATTTATAAAGCCCTCGCTCTCCGACTCCCCTTCTCCCTCAACTTTGCCCTCACCTTTGTTTCTTTGCTCCGCACATCTCTCACGTCTTCCCCGAGGTGCCTTGTACAGATTACAGCTCTAGCTGGGCCCATTCTCTCTCCCTCCTCGCTCCCTTTCTCCGCCGTGTTGGGCCTGTGATTAATGACTTTGAAACTGTACTGGACAGCTGACTGCATAGAGCTGGTTGTTGAACAACATATTGAGACAGCACACAAGCGTGCACACACATACTCAAGACAAATCACACGCAGCCTAAGGAAAGGTGCGACTCCAAACACTACAGGGTGGTGCTCCAGTAAATCACTCTTTCGGGGTCAGATGCTCGTAATGTTTTTCAAAAACTCGCATTAGAAAGATTTCAAGATCAGATTGTGTCCACGGGTATCACTGCAAGGGCAACATTTCCTTCTATCAGTGTATCAGTCCAACTGATCTGACTGTGTAATCATTAAAAACAATATGTGTGCAAACGCGTACACGTACAATTACAAAACTCGCCATTTCAATGGCTATTCACCCATCTTTGTTGCACAAGGCTCTGAGACTGAGACCATTTATGCTCTTCTATTGTCTGTAACTCTTCCTCTCTTCCTTCCAGCTGGAATTTATAGTATGACTCCGCTGTAACAATGACTTGGCTGAGACCCAGTCCAGATGCATGAGATAGATTTTCAAATACTCGGTTTTATTTTCTTCTTTCCCCTTGAGCACTACCAATCAAGGCTTTGGAAAATGTTAACTCAAGAACACACACCGAGTGCGCGTGTTTATGTAACTGCCTGCGCTTTAAATTTTGTTTATCAGTTCTAATGTCCAGCGCTCAATCGGTCACCGTCACACAAACAGCGGGACGCCACACGAGCAATCGTACCTCGAGAAACAGGCGTGATGAGTTCAGCTTGTATTCTACTTCCTCACATCAGAAAACTACGCCGGGCCTGCTCTCAGTGTGTGGGCTGATCCACACCACCCGAGTACAATTCACACAGAAGCCTTTAATTGGAACTAATCTATTAAAGCTCAACGAGTCATTCATCAAATTACAACAAACTAGCACAGGTGGATTTTGAAGCGCTTACAGCTGAAAACCCAAATCCATCGTCTTAAAGTTATCATCGATTAAGCCCTAAACAAACTCCAGCCTCCAAATGTTCCAACGCTCACTCACCGCTCTGGTAGCTAAACTTTGTTCTCAACCACCTGACCTGCCAAGTTAGCTCATATTAAACATAGCCCCACCAACGTCAACAAGTATTTTTACTACCAAGGCAGAAATGGTTAGTCTGACACTGACAGCTTATTTTGCTCATGTGTCTACTTGGATTCAGCAAATTGACATTTCGAAGGTTGATAACTTGATTTTCACAGAACATGGTCTTTAAATCTTTGAGCAAGGAAAGATCCTGTGCACAAATAGATTTCCGGTAGTTTGTCTGTTTGCCAGCAGGATTACACAAACAGTACCAAGACAAATATCGTTAAACTTTGTGAAAAGGTGCAGAAAAGGCAGATCTTCTGTCACATTAGCACTGAATATTAACGAATAATCATGTGACTAGAGTCAGATGATATTTAACCTGACAAGTAAAGACTTATTTGCAAATTAGAATTTATTATTTCAGAACATGTAAAGTACTGAGAAAGTACCACATCAGGTCGAAGATGAAATACACCCAACCATAAATCTGACATTAATCAGCTGATTCTAATTATATACAAACTCATTTCAGTGGTTTCTGAAGTGACTGAAATGAGTCACTTCAGAAATAGTAGCAGTAGCAGTAATAGTAGCAGTAATAGGTAAAATTGTTTCCTGGTCACATGATGACACGCACCATGCCATCTTTCTCCAAGTTACATATTCAGTGGATCAGAACCTTTTTAAATTCAACTGATTGTTCACGAAACTAATCGGCAGGCTAATCACTACAAAAAGTGGGAAACACGTACACCCTGTAACCTGGAAACACAACGAGACACACGCAGTGAAAACAGCCTCGTTCCTTCGGCGACCTGCTGCTGCTATGAGGTCATCAACGCCTGTTTGGGTTTCTCTGTTACAGTAGGCAATCCGTACGGCTGTACCGACGAGAGACGAAGATTCTGAGAGATAAGCCGTGAGCACACTCGTCTAATCTGATAAAGTGTCAGCACCAAATCCTGTCCCTCCAACTCTAGTGGTTTCTAAACCCAGAGAGACTCGCAGATAGAAGTTTAAAGATAAGAGTTGTAAACACGCCGATCAAATCCAAAAATCAGGGGGATTAGCACTTAATGCAGTGTTTTGCCTGAGTCTATTTCAGATAATCTTGGGTAATTCGGGATATTTGATTCTCGTGACGTGATGTGGAAATGATTAATAGGTTGGAGTAAATTCCCTCCTGAGTGAAAACACTCTGTACCATCGCTCCCATTCTTATCTCTGAACAGTACGTCTTTTTAGCCTGCTGCTTAACAAACGAGTTTGGTATGCACACTGCTCTCAAACTGAAGGTCGTGCAAATGAGTGGACCTCGATAAACCACAGAGGTGTGATTGAAGAGTCACGCAGTGCGACATCCACACCACAGCTTCAGCTGAATACTCGCCCACGTTTAGATCCTTATCCAGAACTGAGAGGTCTGAAATCATGACAGACGTCAAGCAGGAAATGTATGTATGTATTATATCATTTTATTATCAATAATTCTGTAAAGGCAGTGACTAATATCCTGAAATTAATTCCGAAAAAGCAAAATAAACAATCTAAACTGAATCACCCACCGACCCTGCAACAGCGTCCCACACTTAAGATGGGCACACGCTCACTTTTCAATCATCCAATTAAGCAAAGATACATTTATTGTCACGTTGTATAGAAAAATTCACGGTTTGCTTACACCGACTCGAACAGTTTGTTCAAACAAACCTTTCCGAGTCCGTTCTAAAAAGTCAGGCTCAATAAACACATTCCTGTGGTTTGTCTACAGAGGAGGAGGCACGTGTCTCCTCCCGGCCTCTCCCTCGCCCTCAGAAATAATTGCCTGTGCCGTGGCATGGGGCCAGATTGTTTGTACGATTTTATCAGCTTGTTTGGCCACGCCTCATCAGCATTCCTGCCCCGACTAATGAAACTACACTGTACACCCACACTGACGAGAACCCTTCCATACACATCCACCTGGAAATCCATATGCACAAGTGTATACACAGGTATAGTGTAAAAACACCACCAGCCCACAAACCTGACGGATTTAATTTTTTAAAGCATAATATATGTATCATCTGGCCTCATCTATACTAGGGCTGCCAAAAACTATTATTTTGATAGTCGACTAGTCACCAATTATTTTTGCGATTAGTCGACTAATCAGATCATCATCCACTGGACATAAAAGTACAGCTTATTGCACCTGCAGCATCTGCTCTTCTATAACTATCATTAGCTTACAGCTTTAAGTGTTTAAGGTATGTGCTAACTAAAAATAAGGACAAGATGATAGTTTATTAAATTTTAATGACATTTGCAGATTGTTTCGGTGAAGTTTAATAAACTCAGCCGTCTGCTCCTTTCTATCTAAAATATAACAGGACACCGGAGTAAATTCTCGAGCATCTTCTGATAATCAGCTGTCTGCTTTTATTCAGCTGTGTAAAAACTATAACTTTAATCTCAGCCAAACCGATTTACTCAGGAACAAATAAAATACTAAAAAAAGCCAAACAATAACATTTTTAAGTTATCTAAGTAACTTATATATCATGTTTAACCTGAGTAGCGAAAGACAGCGGTGGGTTTGAAAACGATTTGCTGGGAGTCCGGTGTTCTCACGGCTCTAGTTAGCCTAGTCCCCGGCTAGCTATCGAGCTAGTGGCTAACAGACGTCTCCGAAAACGTCGGAGCGCTTTTGAAAATATGTGGTGTCTTGATAAACTGAGCAGATATTTGAGGTTTACACAGCTACATTCTCACCTGAAAATATGTTAAACGTTTATTTTGTGACCCAGAAAGAATAATAAGAGTAATATTAAAACTAACTAGCTACCGCCATTGTTGGAAACTGAGCTGGGCCGCGCTATGAATTCTGGGACACAGCTTCTTCTTCTTCTTCGGGGTTTAACGGCAGCTGGCATCCTTGTACATGCAGTGCTGCCACCTTCTGTTTCAGTCCGTTATTACACTCTTAAATCCTACTACTTATTCCTGCGTCTTTTGTGATCTTACAAAGCTTCAAACGACGCGTCGACTATTAAATCAGTCGTCGGCGATTTTGATAGTCGACGTAATCGTGACTAGTCGTGGCAGCCCTAATCTATACCTTAGATTTCTTATCTTAGTCCAAATATGTGCAGTCACGTGGTTTTATTTATTGATGTTTTATACATTTGGACAAGCAAGTAACGGTTCATGTATTATTTTAGTTTCAGCGTGTCAGCCTGAAACTGGTTTTAAAAGCACAGGAGCATTTGTTGCTCCTACACGTTTATTTGCAACCTATAGTGTGGACAGAAGTCGTTTTTATTTCTGACACACACCCGGTGCAGGTCCAGTTTTTGAAAATGATGTTTGCTTTTACATCCAACTGCTATGACACCAACAGCTGCAAAGTTTCCTGCAGATCCAGATCTCCTTTTTTGGAGACTCATGTCTGCTTTGAGTGCTCAGAGATGTCCGTATGCTGTTTGCAGCTAACTGCTCTCGCAGTGAATTTGCTGGACCATCCTGTACAAAGTGTCCCTTCAGTTAAAGTTGTTCAAGTAATTTGAAAATCCTTTTGAATGCTTTCCCAGACCCATACCCTTAGAACTTTTACTTTGTAGAACTAGTTTACCACATTAATGTATTACTGTATACACATCAGTCAGCCAATAAAGTTGTTCTGTATATTAGAAGACTTTGTTCCCCTTCCTTGTCCTCCGTGGCCCCCTGGTAGTGAGCCAGGTTGTGCTAGAAAACTTTACATTGCTGACTCACAGCCATCTGCAGTCTTAACTTGGAAGACTTTAGAAAACCATTCAGATCTTGGCAGGACAGTACAGGCTTTAAAAGCAAAGAGAGAACACCAGGACCTCAGTGTTATAGGCTTAACCTTTTAACAGCCACCTGCAACCTGTTGTAGCCTGTTCAAAGCATTTGAAAGTTTCATATAAAGATGCTTTTTTTTTTCTTTTCCCCATTACTACACATGCTCGCTTTGGTTAGATTCTTTATAATTCAACTGTTTACTTCATTTTACATGACGTGAAGATGCCAGCAACACTTAAAGTAATAGGGAACAGCTTTATTAAGTGAAGCTGGTGATGGTGGTGAAGTTGTGCCAGAAGAATTTGTTGCTATCAATCTACGATGAGCAGGGTATATAAAAGACAAAAACAACTCAGTGACATCTCTGAACCTTTGAAGTGTCCAATCATGTTTTATCATCCACACACCGCACAGGGGTCCACAGATAAAAAGAACAGTTATTAATATTTTTGTTTGTTTTATTCTTTGTAAATTATACCAAGGTTCAAATATTACTGATTAAATTTCATTGTTCACCGTTTGCTCACTTTGTTCAGAAAATAAAAAGAAAACTTCTCTCGATATGAAAAGCCGGTCAGTGTTGTCCATTATATTTGTTTGGCCTCCAAAATGCGAGTGTCCCAACACCGTCTCTGTTTTAATAGGACAAGGACAGCCTACTTGTGCCCATTATTGCCCTGGTATAATTAGCAGAAAGAGAAGCACGGCATCAGTGTTTGGAATAATGGTGAAAGGATTTAGAGGACTCAAAATGTTTCATTATGTTTTCCAATGTCACAGAAATTATTTAAACCAATTTGCATAATTCGGCCATTGCAATGGAGATATTATAAAGGGTTAGAGAGACATAATAAAGCCGCCATCGCCAGTAAAGTTTGCCCTAAAGGTCATATCAGTGTTTTCTAGATAAAGTCCCATTCATGCATTGTGGCTGTTCAGTTAAAGAAAACTGGTCTCTCCTGAGCAGGATGTTCGTATTGGCATCAAACGTGGAACCTATGTTTCTAATAAACGAAACAATAAACGTACTTTTCCCATGGCGGGGATCTGCTTTTTATTTTGAAACTCTGACATGATTACAGAATGCTGAGTGTCATTTTTCTGGATTATACAGGCAACACCACCTGCATTTCACTTGTACTGGGACTCATAAACACACAGTCGCACACGTGTCTGTTTGGCCAAAGGCAATTAGGCTGATAATTGGCAACTCCCCACAAAAAACAACCTCTGCCTTCATCCCTCCCTCTTCTCTCTGCTATCTTCAAATGCTTTTGTTCTGATTTCTTCACATGGTTTATTAATCTCCTCACAGCCAACGCTCTACAAAAACCCTGCATATCACTATTTTTTTCCCTTGATACGGTCATGCTCGGTGCTTCCCTTCCATAATTTGTGCTAGCCCTCTATGATCATCCATCAACGGTGATAGCTCTATATTATGCTGCAGCTGTCAGCAGGCTTGTTTGCTCTGATAAATAACTAAAGATCACAGCGCTCTCAGATCACTGATATATTGAGTGAAGTGAATGACAGTTAATCTAATATCTGCTCAATAAAAACTTGCAGACTAATTGACTAATCTGTGCTTTTCTCTTAAAAGCTAAATGAGATACACTTTATCTACATGAGTGTCCTAAAGGCGTGCTACAGCTAACCAGTACTGTCAGGATGAGAGCCATTCACACTGCGCTAAGCCTATGAAAAATGTTTTAACTATAATAAATGGTTACTATTTGAATGGTAAAAATACTTACTAGGCATACACTGGCACTTTTAAAAAAGACATAATCAAACCCAGGGCTCGCAAAATCGCTAGCCCGACGTCCCGGGGCTAGCGATTTTTTCCAGTCGGGCTACCAAAATCTAACTCACCCCTGCCCGTCGGGCTATCATAGGAAGGAAAATATATGTCTATGCTTTTGCATTCTTTTGCCAATGTAGCTGAGTAATTATGTCATTGGCATCGGTGAGCCACTGTCAATATGTGACATATTGAAATTGCGTTTGAATTTGCGCTTGTTTTTGCTTTCACTTTCATTTTGCGATCGCGCGAACGGTGTGTAGAGAGCGGCAGCACTGATTGGTGAGTGACGATTAATTGCGTACCAATTCCTCTGACATCGTCTTATCACCCATTAGCTTACTATTCAAACGCGACAAGTGAAATCTCTCGCAGCAAGCTTAAACATGTGAGAGGTTGAGTGCGCAAAGAATCGCTGACCGTTATGTGAGTGCGTGTGTAAAAGCAGCAGGATTTACGCTGGTATTTTAGTTCTGCTCAGCTAAATAAGACAGGTCAGGGTGAAGAAGGGGCAGCCAAAGAAAAGCTTACCGCAAAACGGAAAAGTTATGACAAATCAGACTATGGGGCAAAAAGAAAGCGCAGCTATGACGAGCTAAATAACATGATGTTCTGCCGGGTGTGTTCTGAGTTTCATTTGATTTCTGAGTCGACAAGCGCCTTTGTTACTGGGACCAGTAATTTTAAGAAAGGCCCCCATTAGAACCCATGAGAAATGCAAGAAATGCATTATTGCCCAGTCTGCAGTATCTTTCCCAGAACAAACAGCAATTGCAAAAAACATACTAAAAATAAACCAAGCACAACAAGAACTCCTGAATAATCAGTTTAGAACAGCGTGCTATGTTGCAAAGAGTGAACTACCACTGGCAAAATTTAGCAGTCTTTGCAAACTTCAAAAAGCAAATGGCCTCAATCTTGGTTCCACTTACTTCTTACCTGTGACTTCAGTGGAAATTTCAAATTCAGGATCTGACACAGACTGATTTATGTCCTACACAGTTCTTACAAATTCATAGAAATTTCTGTTCAATTAGAACCAAGTATTTGAGTTGATGTTTGTAATTTTTATACAGTTGTTGTGATTTTTATTTTAACAATTTTTTTGGTTAATTTTGGAGGTGAGAGATTAATTTTGTTTCTCTTGTAACAATATTCCGTTACAATATTATACATTAAAGTATAATATTGTAACGGAAACAAAACATAAAAATGCTTTCTTTTTTATTCGGGCTACTTAAATTTATTTTGGGCTACCAAAAATGGAAGAATGCCTGCCCGAAGGGCTACCAGAGATTTTGAAATTTTGCGAGCCCTGAAACCTCACTTGATTTTACAGAAGAGACTCCATCATGAGAATGGGTACGCTTCCCCCTCCTGATTCCTTTCTTTCTTTCTTTTTGCGTATTTGTCACACTTAAATGTTTCAGCTCAAACTATTTTTAATATTACACAAAGATAATCAGAGTAAATACAAAACACTTTTTTTTAAAATGCTGATTTCACTTCTTAAGGGAATAAAGTTATCCAAACCTCCCTACCCTGTGCGGGAAATAATTGCTCCCAAACCAACTGTGATTAACCACACTTCAATTTCAGCAGCCGTCCCTGATTACTGCCACAAATGACTTAAATAGATCTCAAAAATCAACACATCGTGACACAATCTAAAGAAACGCCTGATAAACTAAGTCAGCGTCATCGCTGTGATCGGTCCGAGGCTTCACAGGAGTGGCCGGCCTGCCAACATTATTCAAAGAGCGCATCAACGACTCACCCAGTAGGTCACAGAAGAACCAGAACAACATGTAAAGAACTGCAGGCCTCGCTTGCCTTAGTCAAGGTCAGAGTTCATGACTCAACAATAAGAAAGAGACTGGGCGAAACTGGAGAGTTCAAAGAGAAAACCAATGCTGACCAAAAAGAGCACCAAGGCTCGTCTCACATCTGCCAAAAAAAACATCTGGATGATCCACAAGACTTCTGGGAAAATATTCTGCGGACTGACAAGAACAAAAGATGAACTTTCTGGAAGGTTTGAGTCCCATTATGCATTTCATAAAAAGAACATCAGAGCAACAGTCAAACATGGTGGTGGTGGTGTGATGGTCAGGGGCTGTTCTCTAGTGGTTTCAATCAGACTCGGATATTTTGGCGTGACCTCAAACTGGTCATTCATGCTGGAAAACCCTCCAATGTAGCAGAATTACAACAACTGTAAACTGAACAGTGGACCAGAACTCCTCCAAAACAATGTGAAAGACTCATAAACACATAACTGTGTGTCCTCCTGCCAAGAGCGACACAACCAGTTATTAGGTTTAGGGGGAAATTAGTTTTTCACACGGGGAAGGCGTGTTTTATTATTGTTTAAATACTGCATTTTGTATTTACTCCGATTGTTGTTGTCTATTATTAAAATTTATTTGAAGCTCAGAAACATTTAGGTGCAAAAAACTCAGAAATCAGGAAGTGGGCAACAAACAGCAAACAGATCAGGCCAGAAAGAAAGGGGGGAAACTATTCACTAAACATGATAAACAATGTATCTACACTATAGGGATAAAAGAACCAGTTCACACTTCTTAATATAAGATGTCTGTTGTTTTCAGTCCCGTTGCCACAGGTGTGTAATATCAGTCAAAAGCAGGCTCATTTAAAAAGCTCAGCAGTTCCAAGTCTGTTACTGTAACAAGTCAGTCTGAGTTTTCACCCCTTCCAAATATTCAACGATCAGCTGTGTTCAAACGTCATCATCAGCACCAAGTCTGTGCACCAGGAGCTTCGTGAGATGGTTCACGATGACCGAGCAGCTCCTGTGATTATAACGTACAGGTTCCACACAGCGTTTTTTATCTAATTCATTCTGTGCTTTTCTTTACTCATTTCGTGAAACTATGCATTTACAGGGTGGGTGAGAAGTGAGTCTACAATCTTAGTTTCACTGGAGACAAAGGAGAGGGATGTCCCTCCTACACTTATCTGTGTACAAGCGCCTATATTGTTTTTTCACGTATAACTCCAAAATGAGTGATATTACACACTCTCTACTGAATATAAAATTTGTAAAATGGTTACGTTTTTGAAGAGCCGACCACAAGACCAATCGCAGCAACCCAGGCTTGATTCTGACCCAATGCCGTTTGCAGCGTGTCTTCCCCACTCTCCTTCTCTTCGCTAAAAAAATGAATAAAAGCCTCCAAAATAATAATAAAAACAGAATTTATGGCTTAGCATCAGTGTGGTGAACGAGTTCTAAATCCACATCCTAAAACGTGTTAACCAAGCTAAATTAGGTACTTAGTGATGCGAGACCTGCCTTATCTCTAAAAAGAGCTTTAAAGGAATTAGAAAAAGTTAGAAAAAGACCATTAATGTGTTAGTAAATAACAGCAGTTTCGTATATAAAAAGCAGCCATATCGAAGCCTTTTGTTTCTTCCATCCTCTCTGTGAGTAAAACTAACACGAGTTTTAATTCAGAGATAAATGTGAAACTAAAATGATCACAAACAGGAATTAAATCCTCTCAGAAGCTCACCTTAAGACTACATTTCATGACGCCCAACTCTTTTTGAGATCGCTCAAATGCAGCGCTAATGTCTGTGCTGTGCATTAGCTCCTCTTAAGCACCACTGTGGGAACACCTAACAAAGCAGCTGATAAATAGTACTGCCAGTATCAGTTAGCTACAGTGCATGCAGAAACACAAGATAATAAAACGCTTTTAATCCAAGCAGCATACTCTCTAAGTAGAGTGAAGCAGATAGGGAGGAAGGGGAAAGAGACAGACAGAAAGCTAGCAGTCTCTGTGACATAAAAATATGATTTGCCTGGCACTGGGAGGGAGGATTAGGGACTGGACCACTGTACAACACACACATATATCCTAGATTTTTAATGCCGAAACACGCTAACAGCCATAATTATACGGCTACAAGAGATTAGTGTTGCAGAAAAATGACTGAGTGACAACAAGAAAGTCAGAAAAACACACACACAGAGAAAATACTTAGGAAGAAGAAAAGGAGACTACAAATTCACCACCCCCCAAGAAGCAGAACTGGAGTCTGATGAAAAAATGAAGACAAGCAACAGGACAATTACTGTGAAAATGATTAAGAGGAAAAAGGGCTAAAACCATTTGAGAGTACAAAGTGCAGAGCGAAGGTGGAAAGAGGAGGAGAGACTGAGACTTGCTGACAAAGGTGTGGGAGACAGCGGGAAAAGGGAAAGAAAACAGAGGAAGAAGAGACGAGCAGGCCAAAACACACAGAGCGAGCATGTTCTTAGCAAAGAATTTCATTGACACCAAACAAAGACTTTAAACACTAACAGACCAAAGCAGCAGAGCAGGGAGGCGCTCACATCGCAGCACACCTCAGATGTTCCTGCTCTAGCTTCATAGCACCGCGTTAGATCTATGCTGCAGCCTGCAGTCCACCTTCCCTGATATGTAACTACAGCGAAGCAGACCTCAACTGCTGTGACAGGTCTGAGAAACACAGCATCCGCCCACAAGGACGATGCCTTTATAAAGCAAATAGCAAATAACTGTTTTATTATTAAAACAAAGCTGCCTTTTAATAAGTCAGAGCTACTAAAAGGAGACTTGAGAGTCAGTTCTTCAGTGAACTGTTGTCTAAGATTTATTGACTCTAATTCCAGCATGATCGGCTCAATCAGACTCGTGATAGCAGAGCTAATGGAGACACAACATCACTCGCTGCAGACAGTACCACACATCACGCTTAAGAGCAAACAAACTACAGTCAAAACAGTGTAAACTGATCTTTACTGTGAAAATGAAAATAGGCCCTTTCTTTGATTTATTCAAGGCATGTAGCCGCACGAATCCTTTCTTCAGACACATTTACTTCTAGAGGTAGTCATCATCATAGCTTCCATTTTCTGAGCTGAAGATGGTGACAGTTTCTCTATCCATACCCTTCTAGTTCTAGCTGGAATGGGGGTATCTTATGAAGAAGAGCTGCATGTGAGGGAGGACGTGTTCAATGAGGAAGAACAGTTTAAACAAAAGGGACACAACGGCTCGAGCTACGTGCACAGCAATATACAAGGAGAACAGGAGATTTATTTGTGTAAAGGATAAGAATGATAAATATGATGAAGGGGGCAAAACACACAGGAGGGTTGTGTGGTGAGGGGTAATATACGGACAGGTGGAAGCGGATTAAAAAGGAAAAAAGGGAGCAAGAAAAACAGGACGGCATCTCTAGCACGCTCTCATATAAACCCACACACACACCTTCGACATCTCTCCCTCAATCGCAGCTGAGACGATCCATCCATATGACTGCTGTGCCTTTTGAATAATAGACCCAATATGAAGCAAGTCACTGAGAAGATTTGGTTGTGTGATGGGGGTCATGGGGTTCCTGCCCTGAGAGCAGCGCCGGGAATCAACAGCAGTCATAAAGGAATCACAAGACGGAGTCATTTGCATTTTACTCACAACTAAATTGGAAATGACTCGCTCCTGCTCCTGTCTGGACCATCACAATTCATATCAGATATGCTTTTAATTTTTTATACAGCAATTATGGAAAACCGGACCTCCATGGCTTTGTCTAATTTCCCAAGACTTTTAGATGTGAAAATCATATGGTCCTTTCATGATATAAAAATGACTGAGCTCTCGATTATTCTTTCATGACTTCAGGGGGAAAACCTCAAATGTTATGAAAGTGCTGTTTCATAAAAACTTATCTGTCTCGGAGTTCATGAAAATCTTAACACATTATTACAGAACTACTTCTTACAATAAATAATGGAGCTAACTGACAGCTCAAGGGTGAGATGGACTCGGAGAGAGATAAGGCTGCATTTGTTCATGCTTTTTGTTCATTTTTCCCAAGCAGAGCGCTCGCTCTATGGGGTATCACTGACAAAAACAGATTTTTCTGCAGCTGCGATTTTTGCCACAGTCACAGTGTAAAGATTTGCTGCGTTTATTGTGTTGAATAAAAGAGTCACTTCTCGTGCCAAGACTGCTATCAGGCTTAATTGTAAAGACAGGTGCTTTGCAAACTTCTCTACAGTACCTGCTCCAGGAGTTTTCTGTATCTCTGCGTGGCTTGCTGGATGAGGTCCCTCACGGTCCATCCCTCCTTGCATGGCACCACCACACCTGTCTGCCCAAATGTTACTGTCACCTTCATGATGGCTGCTCTCCACTTTATCCCAGATCCGAGCCCTCTGGATGCAGATGATGAGCAATGTTCATAACAAGGAAGGCCTCCCGGAAAGACTTGACAAGAAGGCAAGGATGTCATCAAATACCAAAAATGTAAAAATACAGTACTGGCTGTAGGCGGCTTGAACACAGCTGCATCCAAATAAAAGTTAGATTTCTAAAACCCAAACTGCTTTCCAGAACTCTCCACAGGCATTAGTCATGTTGTGATCTCAGTACATCCAGCCGCCTTCACATGCAAAGGTAACCATGGCTGTCGCTCCTCTTCTCGTCTCCTCAAGCATAGCTAAGGATACCACTCAGCAGGTCTGAACACAGCTTCCCGAAGCGTTAAACTACTGCACTGTTTGTGTGATGGAGCTGAGCGGTGTGTCCTGTCATGCCTCACGGCGGCTTAACTGTAGTTAACTTATAATAAAGTTAGCCGTGTATCAGCTAGCTGCACTAGCCCCGGCTTTGATAACAAACCCGGGGTGGACGCTTTCAGTCTGTCACAGCTCTCCGATCTCCACACGCTTCCTCCACTATCACAGATGCCGTGTTTCTACGTGTTTTACCACTAAGACAAAAGTTTATCCAAACTTTCACATAACAGCTAGCCGAAGCTGGCTCCTTCGCTAGCTAACGTTAGCAACCTTAGCTGAACTTTGGAGGGAGAGATGCAGTCGGTCGGGCATCATTCCACAAGTTTTCCCTCTCCCAACTTTCCTTTTTTCCAAGCCGTCACTTGCATCCACTACATCCCGGACAGGCACGGTAAGAAGACGGGGACGCAGTTTTGATATTCGGCGGTAAACTGGGCGTGTACTGGAGCAGGTAACGGAGCAGTAAAACTATGTTTTGGAAAAGTTTTGAGATTCCTTCACTGCCGACCGCTCCTGACCAGTTCCTGACCAGCTCCTCCACCGCTTCACGCTGTTCACTTTCTTAAAGGGGAAGTGCTCCAATTAATGCTGCAGCTGGGAGTAATGCAGTAATGCAGATTCTCGGTTCTAGCCTGCAGTGTTAGGATGGTCAACTTATATTAACGAGTTAACCAGACCAGATGTTAGAGCAGCAGACTGCTAATCTGCAGGTTTCTGCTTTCTCTGATGCTGGCGTCACTCACATTACTGCTTTTTATATGAACCCAATAATGATAACAACAAGAGCACAAGCCTCCTGGCAGCTCGCTTTCTGCAGTATTTACTTTTACAGGACAGATCTTTACTTTGATTACTCAAACATTATGTAGGAGCAGGTAATCGATAATAGGTATTGATTTGTAATAACTGGACATGAAAAACTTGAGCTTATTATATGGTGTTATCATACAGTTTATTTTTAACTAACTCGGCTTCTCTTTCTCTTGACAATACTTTCTTTAAAGGTATAACACACCTTTGGAGTCAGCTGTGAAATGTAAAGGAAAGGTCAAATGTGCACTACAATGTGATATTGAGAATCCTCATATACCACTATCATTTCCTGAATGTTGGCAGTATAAACAAACACATTAGACTTTTAGCATGCTTTAAAGATAAAAGAGAATTTATGAAAGTTTGACCTTATTTGACCTTAAAGGAGAGGTCAAAGGTCAGAGGTTCAAGGTAACATGATACTTAGAATCCACATATATACTGTATTATTCCCTATATGCCTATATGTTGTCAATACAAACAATAGCAGTAAGAAGTAAGTAAAATTCATTTATACACCACTTTTTAAGACAAAGTGCTTTACAGGTAATATAAAACATATCAAACAAAACAACATATTACGCAAGAACTTTACCCAAATGCCCGTCTAAATATTTGAGTTTTCAACTGTTTTTTAAAAGAAGCCACAGAGTCCACGGTGCGTAGAGTGGGAGGTAAACTGTTTCACAGTATCGGTGCTAGGGTTTGGAAAGGGCGTCTGTGGAATAGCCAGAAGACCACCATCAGTGGATCTAAGGATCCAGTTTGGAGAGCAAGGGTGAAGAAGCTCGATGAGATGAGTGGGGGTCTCTCATACTGATATCTGAAAAAGCATTGTTTTAAATAGCTCTATATACCATTATTATCACTTTGACCTTCAGTCTACTGACTTGGAAGCATTCAGATCAATTCAATTTTATTTATACAGCGCCAAATCACAACATCAGTCGACTCAAGGCGCTTTATATTATAAGGTAGACATTACAATAACACATACAGAGAAAAACCCAACAATCACATGACCCCCTATGAGCAAGCACTTCGGCGACAGTGGGAAGGAAAAACTTCCTTTTAACAGGAAGAAACCTCCAGCAGAACCAGGCTCAGGGAGGGGCGGGACCATCTGCTGAGACCGGTTGGGGTGAGGTCAGAAGTCAATTTTGACATTATGTAAATCTTTATACGTCACTTTATATGTGTTGATAGGAAACACCACACTTGTAAAAGTCATAGTTTCTAAGTACGCTGACCTTGGTGGACGTAAGTAAATTTTTAGGGTTTGTTAATCTACAGCCCTACAACGTTTTATCAGGATTCATTCAAAACTTTTTGAGCTGTCACGTATGCAGATATTATGACACACATAACCTCCTTGAAAGAGGTGATAAAGTTAACTAGACTGGATGTTTGAGCAGTAAGTAAGTAATCTAAAGATGTTTGGTTTGTCCTGCTGCAGGTGCTAATCTGATCCGTTTTGCAGTATTTTGGCTGAATCTGGGCAGAGAGTAGTCCTACACACGTCAGAATTCATCCATCATTCTCATTTAAATGAACCAGGTTTCATCTGTCCAAAAACATTGTGTTTTTCAGAACACTTGAATCTTATCAGGCTCTTTTAGATGTTTCTGTTCTCGCGTGTAACCAGTGGTTTGTGGCTTGTTGTAATCCCTCTGTATTTACATTCATGAAGGCATATCTTGCTTGTAGACTTTGGCAACGATAAGTCTACCTCCTTGTGGCTGTTGACTTGGTTAGAGGTTGGGAATGTCAGAGACATTATTTAGGCTGGAGAGCGATAGAAAACAAAAGGCAGCAGGAAACTAACTGGACTACATTGGGAAAACTAACACATGACCTATGAAGCACAGACCACCCAAAAATAAACAAGGGGGAAACTCACACAATAAATACACAGAGGTGTGACAAGGGAAGTGGAAACACATGGGGAACACAGCAGGAACAAATTAGGTGAGACGAGACAGGAGGAAGAAAACCTGAACACGGAGACGGGACTGTCAAAGTAAAACAGGAAACACAATGACACAGATTAAGACACGCAGCTTGACACAGGAGCCAGGAGGAAGAAACGCACCTGGATACTATACGGACTGAAGAGACAAAGAAGGGAAAAGGTGGAAACGGTTAAGGGAGATGAGACGGGGAGGGAAGGGGAGAGAGTGAGGACTGAAACACAAGGAAAGGAACGTGAACAGAAAAAGGGAGACAAACACTGAGTCAAATGACCCAGAACCATGACAGTGAAAGACTTGTTCCCCCCTTAACCATGGAAATAAGTCTGTCGTTGTGGATTTTAGCTGTCATCTGTGGAATGTTAGCTGGACTCTTGGGTTTGCTGAGCTGACCAGTGCATTGAAACTTTTAAAAAAAGTACCAGATTGTTGATTGGCCACCCCGAAAGTTGTTGCTCTTCTCTGTAGAGTTTATTTTGTTCGTCTTTTTTCTTTCATTTCTTCAATTCCTACACAGTTCAAGCCAAGGTTTTCTTGAAACCCCACGAAACTAGAAACTATAAAAATGTGTCGTTGTCCAACAAATGATAAATCTAATTCTACAGCGTGGCTACCTGTCCAGGATGTGATAGCTGGGATTCACTCCAGTATGGATGGAAATAGATTGATGGAAATGCTGCTGAAATCAATGCAGTGTTCAGACAGATGTTGTTGTTTGAACAGTGCTCAATATTTGGCAAGAAAAAAAAAGACAATGCTTAATGTTGTCCTACATAAAACACAAATACACTTAACCTTCAAGATTATTAAGAAAATGTCAACAAATAGTTTTTGCTTTGTTTCTAACAGCCCTCCTTACTACCACCATCACATATAACTTCTTACCGGGGCTCACGCTGCAGACATCATGTTGTGTCAGGCTTCAGCTGTGTTATGTGAGAACTCGAGTTATTCTCTCGTGAGCAGAAGAGAATAACGGGAATCTTGGAGTAAATAGTCGTGGAGGGATTTGCCACTGCGACTCAGAAGTTGTTAGCTATTGAAGTCTTTTACTGATACAAGTATTGTCAAGTGCATTGATAAAATACTGCAATATGACAAGTATAACTACCTCCATTAAGCATATAATAAAATATGATACAGTCATACATGTTGCAGCAGAAGGATAGATGTAAATGAGAGGATCAGTGTAAATGCATCCTGGCCTATTGTTCCGCTGCCAAGCCTCGGACACTTGAAGGTGCATTAGAGTAGAGCCATCATTAACTCTGGTGTGAAAATCTGCATCATCGCCTCCTCATTAGACCGCAGAGTTAATTAAACACAAAGCTTTATGTTGTATCTTTCATTTTAACCTCTTCAGCCTGCATTCAGTCTGGTGAGATGTTCAGTAATGTGTAACACAAGGATTTTGTCTGTTCCAAAGGAATATTACAAAGTTACATTCAATACAAAAATACAGTGAAATGACAATAAATATATTTTCTTAAGATGAACATGGTTAGTGTCAAGTGTCCAAAAATGTAATGAGCTGGCCTCCTGTCTGAATTATCATATATTAAACCTGAAGTTATCATGAAATGAGGAAAATGAAGTATATGATATTAAATACAGGAGGCTTTGACTTTCCATTTTACTAATCGTGAAACCCAAACAAAGTCATGAACATCTTCTGGCACAAGTTCATCCTTATGATGTTGAAACCAATGAAAATACTGTATTTACAAAATAGTTTGGCTTTTCACTGTTTGGCTCATCTTCAAAGAGGAAACCCCTCCCTGTGGGGAGGAGTTTGGCTTTGTAATTAGCAGTTCAAGTGTATGCTTGTGAACGTCTGCAAATTGATTAGGGCTAGGCTTAGTTTCTGGGTCACTGAATTCCATTGCTACTAATGAAACCCAGGGGAGGAGGAGCATTGTGCATGCATGCATTTCTTTCTTCTTTCTTTCTGTTATGCAAGTTTGAAAGTTGGAAGTATATTTGCAGCTAATCTTTCTGCATAATTTCAAAATGTTTACATTAACTAAGTAGATCAAGGGTTATTGGCAAAAGCCTTTTAAAAAAATGCCCTCACCATGTTTATCTTTACAGTACTTTATACATGATTATAGAATTAATTCATAGCTGTAGACAAAAACATTAGATGGTCATTTTATGTTGATTTTAAATGACTGAGAGTTAATTCTTTTCATTATGTGAACTGACTGACAGCAATAATTTAAACATAATTTGCAGTTTTTGCAGTTACGTATTTTTCATTTAGTTATCTATTTAATTTTATTTTTGCACTTTTCTCCAACACTTCCAATAGCTCTACTTTAAAGCAGCAACGTCTTTATTATTATTTAACAAATAAATACGTTTGACATAAAGTGCCAAAAACTGCAGTTCCCCAAAAGACCACGTGGAGCTCCAAAACCCAAAAAGTACATGCATTGTCTCTTTGTTTTGCATTTTCCTTCTTGTGACCCTTCATATGTCGAATCTGAAGGTGCAGGCATGAGTGTCTACCCACATACTTAATACACAATTAGACAGAACAGCGATGTCCGTCTCGGCCGCTGTGGCACAGATGGCAGAAGCATGGCGGTCTCCACAAACCGACCCCGCTGCTAAGGTCTGTTATAAAAACACTGAAACTGTGTCCACGATATTATAATTTCCTATTTAAAGGTGATGAGAAAACAAAATATAAAATATCAAAAACTGTGGCTAATTCACAGCAAATATGTTTAATATATTTACAAAGTATCAAAACTAAAATCATGGGCAAATCTTAAAATAATATAAAATAGACCCAAATAATAAATTCTACAACCACAATGCAAACTGTACAAAAGGTCTGGCAAATTCAAATCATGTTCATGGATAACTGTGCATAACTGTTAAAGAGAAAGAGGAAACAAGAGAATACTGTTACACTTTTGTAAGACTAAAGTAACAACATTGACAGATTTTGGCTTTAAGCATAGAAAATAGTGTTAAAAAGGCTGGTTTAGTTTAACATTTTTTTAAAAGTAGCCAATCAAGAACATATGATGATGATATCACATGCACTACAACTATAATTGACTATTTTAGTCAGTCCTTACCCTCGAACAGCTGCCAGACTACATCCCCACTTTACTTTTCTATTCATAGACACATGCATGCTTCTATTCAAACCTTTCTCATTTGATCCATATGGCTGTTCATGCCCCCTCCTCACCCCTTATGGTAAAACCCTAATCTCAGCAGTGTTCTGTGTCATGCCTCCTCCATTATGACCCGTTAGGAACCACAGTGAACATGCTAGGATGTGAATGCTCCCCTGCTGCTGGCCCAGGTGCATCCAGTCACCGACAAACAAATCAATGTGGTAGAACACGTTCTGTTTTAAGGAAAGAAGAAGAAGAAAATGAAAAGGCACAGTGGGGAAGAGTAGAGTATTAAAAGATGCCTGTGTAATGCTTGCAGCATGGAAAAACACGAGCACTCACAAACACACATACACAGGGTACAAATACAGAACATGCTGGTCATGAAAGCACATTATTAGATGGACATTGAATTTGTTCTTATCTTAAAAAACTTTTATAATAACACTGAATATTAAGTGTTCACTTATATTCTTACTAAGCAGCTTGACATCAAATGAAACCTTTCAGAGGAGAAGACAAGACAGCAGCACATGTGGCTGAAGACAGTGGGGTGACTTAATATAGAAATACTAACAAACACTAATTATTTATCCTGGCCAACCCTTAAACTTACTGTTGATGTAATAAACTCCTCTTGGCTTTGTACTTGCTTAAGGTTGCAAACAGTGTTTCATTTTTAAGAAGACAAAGAGATGCAAGTAATTATAGATACATACATAACAGATATCAACACGTTCTCACTCCCAAACCGTAACATTTTACGCTAGGTGACAAATCGTCAACATATTACGTTTTCGGCTACCCACCACGTTCCTAAATGACGACCTCGGAAAAATGAGGAAATGTGAGAACCGTATGGACTCAATCTACACATGTTTGCTCTTTTTCTTCAAATCGCTTAGAAACACGCTATTTAACATCATTAAAGTCATGGTTAAGGTCAGGAAAAAGGTTATGGTTAGGGCTAGGGATAAGGTTAGGTTTAGGGCTGGAATACAGGGGTGGAACGTCTATTACCGCGGGAGCGTCATTGCTCTGGATTTCGCCCATAACCCGCCGCGTACCATAAGAACGCCGAAGGTCTCCTTTCGCGTTCCTCAGGAACGCCGCAGGACGTGACAAAACGTCGGCATGTTACGCCTCGGGAGTGAGAACGGGCTGCAGATACAGTCCTGTGAGTTGCGACGCCTCCATGGATCAGACTTCCCACAGATGCTTAATTGGACTGACATCTGGGGAATTTGGAAGCCAAGTCAACACCTCAAACAGGTTGTTGTGTTCCTCAAACTGCTCCTGAACTATTCGTGATTTGTGGCAGGGCATTATCCTGCTGAGAGAGGCCACAGCCATCAGGGAGTACTGTTTCCATTGGTGGTCTGCAACAATGCAAGGTTTCCCAGCAGAACATCACCTAAAGCATCACACTGCCTTCGCCAGCTCACCTTCTTCCCATAGTGTATCTTGGTGCCAGGTGCTCCCAGGTAAACGATGCACACACACTAGATCCCTAACCCCACGTAATGTAAAAGAAAACGTGATTCATCAGACTAAG
Source organism: Neolamprologus multifasciatus (assembly GCF_963576455.1). NCBI lineage: Eukaryota > Metazoa > Chordata > Actinopteri > Cichliformes > Cichlidae > Neolamprologus > Neolamprologus multifasciatus. Next base: position 33,386,801 of record NC_140454.1, read on the forward strand.
GCACCTTCATCCATTGGTCCAGTTCTGATGCTCGTGCATCCATTGTTGGTGCTTTCGGCGGTGGACGTGGTCAGCATGGCCACCCTGATTGCTCGACCTTCAGTCATCACGTGCATCAGTGATCTCGGCCACCCACGACCCTGTCGCTGGTTCTTTAAAGACCTGATTCCTAGAAGTGCCCTTCTTCTGATTGGCTGCCTCTCATCTGGCTTCGACAAACAGTGCTCATTCCCTTGCATGTTCCAGAACTGAATTAATGTATTATATGCCTTTGAACTTGTTAAAAAAACAAAGTGACTGACTCCTTTTATACTTAGCTGTACTTTTTCCCCTCATATGTTCAGCACTATAGTTTTGTCTATAATTAAAGGCCACCCGGCAGAGTTAATGTTGAGTTGATCAGTGGATCCTTCATGTGTGATTGATGTGAGTAACTTTGATTGGACAATATGTGTTTGAAAAACTTGTGCCAGGGCTCTGCTGACTCTTGCAGCCCAGCACAGCGCACAGCAGTGGAAAAGGAACAAACCTTTGGGCGTCAACCCGGGTGACATATTTCCATCACTGCCAGCTGGAGCCGGAGCCAATAAATACCAGACCACTGTAAGGTCATTTGACCCACAAAGAAAGGCCGATCGCACCATTTTCCACTGAAGATAAAAGCCAGATGTAAGTGGGTGTTGCTAGGTGTCTTTTGCCCTTTGTAAAAATATTCTAATACAAACCATATCTGAAATATAATCTGACACCAAAAAGATGAAACATCAAGTGCTTTATTATGTGATATTCCTCAGTGTTGTTTTTGCACATTGTTATTTGGCCTCAAGTGGCCAAAAACAATGCAGATTAAACATCAGATTATTAGAACCAGCTGGATAACACCGACAGTTTCAGCTGCAAAGCACCCGAAAGTTTTTCTATTGAAGGTCTTTTGCTTTACATTTGCATTTGCAGAGTACAGTAGGGAAGGGATGGATTTTGATTTGATGCATTTGTGAACAACAAGGCTATCATCTGCCCTAACAGCACCGCATGAATATTGTATTTGGCTGCGCTGTAGGTGTTATCAGAACTTATTCATGTAATTCCACCTACCACCGTTTCTGAGCTCATAACCCACATAAAGTCTCGTTGGTCCTAAAATGCATATGGAAATAGGACACGTTGAATAATGGGCTGACAAAAGAATGAAGTTATTTGTAAACCGCACTTTTTGCATGATAACGAATGCATCTCGAACGATGCTATATCAAGACTGGTGTCTTCAATAATGCCGTCTTTTTAATGTTGAACATTTTTCTCTGCTTTGATTACTCTGCCTGCGCGCTCCTTATTGCATCCTAAATCTCCAGATCTTATCAATAAATTATCTTAACTGAATAAATGTCCTGGCTTGGTACTCAGTGTGGCAATGAAAGATTTTTCTTACATCCTGCGGTCTGGAGCTGTGTGCGTGTTTTTGTGTGTTGTGGGCACATGCAGACAGATCGATACTAGGACCTGTCAGCGGGGTGATTTTGATCAGCTGCACTCTTTCCTCACCCCTAACCCCCCGGCTCCCACACACACACATATCCTCACAAATGGTCAAATCCCATATCTCGCTGCACAGTGGAAAAAATAGCGTGCTGTCAATAGACCCTTCCGCTACATGCTCTGACACGCAACCTCACACACATATGCACTGAAGTAACAGCAGCCCCATCGATCATTCGTTGTTCCAGCAGAGATCTTCACTGTGACATGCACCAGCCTTCCCTTTATCAGACACTAAAAACAATTCCACTGGATAGATGGATTAACTGACTGATTAACTGATGGGTGGAAGTGTTAGGAAACCAAATACAGTGGAATTCTGTGCATAACTTATGCCAGAGTAACCACTTAGCTGTCATAACGGGAAATAAAAAGTATGATTTTTTTTATCATTTAGAAAGAAAATATGTGTTTGTATGTAAGTTTGATTCAAAATTAAAAAGAATGTGCAGAAGAGCTAATATGTGGTGTCTTCTCTGTGGCTTTTGGGAAGCAGACTGCTCTTTGGCTATGTGTGACCATCTGCTGTGCTGTCTGCTCTGTGATAAACACCCTGACATCGGTGCTTTATGCACAGATTTGATGAGCTGTATCCAAATAATGTCTCAATCTAGACAGGCACGGGAAGATTTAGAAGATTTGGTGCAGAATTTGCACAATCTTCTATTTTTTGCAAATGAGTTTACAAAGCAGATATGGATGCACAAGAAACACAAAAAAGTTCAAAGAGAATTAGAAGTAACTGAAGTTTTTTATTTATGCTTTGACAGATTTGAGGATTCTGATGTATTTAATCAACAGCTCCTTTTGGTTTTGTGTTGCTCCCACTTTTATCCTTATAGGGTTTTAGTAATGGTCTTTGAAGATGCTTGTAATAATCTTTGGACTAGTTTAATTATGTTTCAATCACAAAAATCTAGCAGCCAGTGGATGTCAGCACGGAGCCTTGTGATCAGCATGTTTTACTCACTGTGTTTTACATGTTTCAGAAATGACTGAATTACAAATACGCCCTGTGGATATTTAGTAATTGTGTTGTATTCTATCTTTATTTTGAACATGTTAAAATAGTATTACAACAACAACAGAGAAAAAAACGACAAACAAAGAAAGCAAATCAAAAGGAAAAAGAAACAGTAATAATTATAATTAACTTACATGTTCAAAAAGGAAGAAGCATGAGCTTATTTAATCTCACCCCATTTTACATTATTCAGTAACTAATAGCACTAATAACACCTTTTCTTCCTGTTTATGCCCGTATCCATCATAAATTCTTCCTTACAATTTGTTACATGTATTTGCTTTTATAACACCAGTAACACATCAAAAGATATTCAAATTTACAGATACACACACACACACACACACACACACACACACTTGTATAAACATACATGCGCGCACACACACATATACAGTAGTGTGCAAAAGTTTTAGGCAGGTGTGGAAAAAATGCTGCAAACAAAGAATCCTTTCAGAAATATAAATGATTGTTTATTGGCCCCAAATATATTCTGCAGCAGGACAACGAGCCCAAACACAGCCAAAGTCATTAAGAACTATCTTCAGTGTAAAGAACAAGAAGTCCTGGAAGTGATGGTCCGGCCCCCACAGAGCTCTGACATCATCGAGTGTGTCTGGGATTACATGAAGAGTCAGGAGGATATGAGGAAGCCTACATAGGGCTTATATATAAGTATCACATGTGGAGTTCCCCGAGGATCCATCTTGGGACCTCTTCTGTTTAACATTTACATGCTCCCTCTGACACAGATTATAAAGAACAACAAAATAAACTATCACAGCTATGCAGATGACACACAGATATATATCACAGTTAGGGATGGGTATTGTTTAGGTTTTATCCGATACCGGTGCCAAACTGGTACTTTTGAAACGGTGCCGGTGCTTAAACGGTGCTCAAACCGGTGCTTAAAGAATGGAGAACACAAAATTGGTCCAAAAACCTCTCATGTTCAGCTGGTTTTTTTTGTAAAAAGATAACAATGTTGACCTTTTCTGCAGCTATAGGGCATATATGATATCACTCTTGGCTGGAAGCAGCTTAAACAATGGAAAAAAAACACAAACTGTGTCCAAAAACCTCTCATGTTTAACTGTTTTCCACTTTTTCTTTGGTCATTTTAGCCTTTTTGGCCAGGGTGAAGGGAGTATCTGCCATCAAACAAGAAGACAGCTGCATGTAGCTATGATGATGTTTGCTAGTTCACCTTACATTCATTAATGTAATAATGTGGTTAGCCTACTCAACGTAAATTATACACGAACAATATGAAGCTACTCACGCAGAGAAGAACGGCTGCTGCTGCCATCATCATCCTCACCACCACACCCGCAGTAGATGCGCTCGGTGTGAGATCTCGCAGCAAGCTATCAAATATGGCGCATTTTTTTTTTTTTTTTTTTTTTAAAACGCTATGCGTCGCAAAGTGTTTCATCGGATTTGAGGTGTTACCTCCTTTGCATAGTATCAGCTTAAAGCACTTGTTGCAGGCTGCTGAGTTTGCATCTTTTGCTGTGAAGTACAGCCAGACTTTTGACCGCTTTGCCTTGGGCATTTTTAATCTGTAGCTCTGCTCTAAAAGGGCCCGCCTACTATCCTCGGAAACGTAAAATGATTGGCTAGAATTCAAAGTGTGTGACATCTCAGGAAAAAAAAGCACCGAAATAAAGCACCGAAATGTGCGCTGCTTTTCGGTCTGGTTACTACCGTTTATGTCAGAACCGGTGCCATCATGGCACCGGATACCGGTACCCATCCCTAATCACAGTGTCACCAGGAGACCGAGGCCCTGTACAGGCTCTTGGTAAATGCATCGAGGAAATTAATGACTGGTTGTGCCACAATTTTCTCCAGCTAAACAAAAACAAAACTGAAGTAATAGTCTTTGCAGCCAAAGAAAAACGATTACAGGTCACCAGAGAACTTCAATCTATACACCTAAAAACCACCAACCAGGTGAGAAATTTGGGTGTAGTGATGGATGCAGACCTAAACTTAGAAAAAAAACACATTAAGACAATAACAAAATCAGCTTACTATCACCTCAAGAATATTTCAAGAATAAAAGATCTGATGTCTCAACAGGACCTGGAAAAACTAGTCCATGCATCCATCTTTAGTAGGCTTGATTACTGTAACAGCATCTTTACAGGTCTACCTAAAAAATCAGTCAGACAACTACAGCTCATTCAGAGCTCTGCTGCTCGAGTCCTCACTAAGACCAAAAAAGTGGACCACATCAGTCCAGCTCTGAGGTCTTTACACTGGCTGCCTGTCCATCAGAGGATAGACTTTAAAGTTCTGATGCTGGTCTATGAAGCTCTGAATGGTTTAGGACCAAAATACATCAGTGACCTCCTGACCCAGTATGAACCTTCCAGATCCCTCAGGTCAGCTGGATCCGGTCTTTTATCAGTTCCCAGAGTCAGAACCAGACACGGAGAAGCTGCATTCAGCCTTTATGCTCCATATATCTGGAACAAACTCCCAGAAAGCCTCAGATCAGCTGAAACGCTCAGTTTATTTAAATCCAGGTTGAAGACTCACCTGTTCTCAGCTGCATTTGAATAAAGCACCAAATCCACACTTTTAAGCTTAAATTTCATAACTTACATTTTAACTACTGATTTTATCTACTGTCTTTTTAATCAATTTTAAATCATGCTTTTTATTTGTTTTTGTTTTTGTCTCTGTAAAGCACTTTGAATCACCTTGTTGTTGAATTGTGCTATACAAATAAACTTGCCTTGCCTTACATAGATGTTTGGAACAACCTACCAGCTGAGTTCCTTCAACCACTGTGGTCACACCAAATACTGATGTGATTTAGATTTCTCTTTTGTTCATTCGCTGCATTTTGTTGACTGATGAAAATAAATGATTAACATATTCTTTGTTTACAGCATTTTTTCTCACTTAGCTAAAACCTTTGCTCAGTACTGTATCTAATCGGTAATACTTGGATCCCTGCATGTGTAAGATGATATTTTATGTATAAAAGACAGAAAATGTTGCAGCATGCAAAGATTATAATCCAAGCATCTCGAAACCTGAGTACACATCTTTTCTCTTTTCTACAGAAACACTATAATTAAAATCATGTGTTTATGTTGTATTTGTAGTGTTTGATTTATAAATGTACAGAAGAATCATAAAAGGCTTGGTTTCCTGCAGTTACTGAAGACCAAAAAGGTGGAAAAGACTCATTCTTTTTGCTGTTTGCCAAAAAAAAGTGACAGAACTGAAAATAAATCAACGAATAAACCAAAATGAGAGAAACTCTGAATTTCACACCTATCAGTTTGCTGTGGTTAGCAGGTGCTAATTAGACAAGAAAGAAATAAAATATGACCAAACACCTGTTTACATGAACTGAACTCGAACACTCGAACACACCTTGAGTTTGCATCTCTCTTTTTTCTGTTTCACACCAACGCACACACACACACACACACCTCTGGGTAATAGCTCAATTAACACGCTGTCACGTCAGGAAACGCGAGCCAACTAAATCCACCTGTCTCCAAGGAGGATAACGAAGTGAGAGGAAGTAATTGATACTATATTCATGGAAAGCTACTTTAAAAACTAATTATGTGTGTATAACAAGCAGAGAATTATTCCGACAGCTCCTGAAACCTATTAGCTGTGGGGATGGGAACGTGTGCGCGTGACAGCGTGACAAAGACACACTCTCTATTTGCCACTGATGCCACAGAAAAATGCTAAAATACATCAAAGCCGACTTTAACTTCACTATGAAAAAGGAATACTTACTTCACTTTTGTGTAATTTATCCCCAAAATGTGCTTGCACGCTGCGTGTGTTGATCAGTCACGTCAAAACATATACAGACTTACAACTGTGGAAGAAAGAAAAAACACAACAAGCAAACAAACCTGTTTTTGTTGTCAACAGCAGATAAGCTGCGTTCAGGGAAAACGGTTTAATGCAAAGAAACACGGGATATGCTCAACATCCCAAAGCTTCCTGCAACATGTGGCTTGTCCTGTGAGGTGGGCTGGTTATTTATTTTTATTTTTGTCACTCCAGATCAGACAGGGTAAAAATATGTTGGTGTGTCATAAACAGCTGGGAATCATGCAGCAAACATAACTCAGCTATGATCAGCTGTTTGCTGTTCCCGATGGTTACAGGGTTGTGCACTGCCAAGCTCTGCTCTAACGTTATGAAGCATCTGATGGAGAACATCTGATGAAAACAACCCGTCACTGTAACTCTGCTCCCTGTTCAGAGTGCGTTGCAAAAGCAGACGTTTTTGTTGCCGTTTAATCGTTTATGTCACGGTGAATTCAACTCAAGTTTGAAGGGCTGTCATTCTGACGCAGTGGAGGAGATCAATGAAGAGCAAAGGGCAGGAGTTTTGAGGTGCACGAGGTGAAGAATCACTTTATGAACACAAACAACAAGTCCGGATTCAGAAGACAGACTTTTACTTTTATCTCTACTTTTAAGATTAGGCTTCAAACTTTCCTTTTTGCTAAAGCATATAGTTAGGGCTGGACCAGGTGACCCTGAATCCTCCCTTAGCTACACTGCAATAGGTGGAGGCTGCTGGGGGACTCCCATGATGCACTGGGTGTTTCTTCTTCACTCACTATGGGGGTGTCCAAATTCATACCTATGTCACTGTGATGTAATTGGCCTACAAATGCGACCTCAGTAGGATGCAGCCCATGATCGTGGCTCAAGAGTTGAGAGTTCGCCTTGTATTCAGAAGGTTGCCGGTTCGAGCCCCGGCTTGGACAGTCTCGGTTGTTGTGTCCTTGGGCAAGACACTTCACTCGTTGCCTACTGGTGGTGGTCAGAGGGCCTGGTGGCGCCAGTGTCCGGCAGCCTTGCCTCTGTCAGTGCGCCCCAGGGTGGCTGTGGCTACAATGTAGCTGCCATCACCAGTGTGTGAATGTGTGGATGACAGGTTGTGTAAAGCGCTTTGGGGTCCTTAGGGACTAGAAAAGCGCTATACAAATACAGGCCATTTACCATTTTGGACACCCCCTTAGACTCCTCCGAATGCAGCCGACAAATGCGTCCTCCTTTTCCCCGAATTTGAAGGATGGGTCGGGTTTATCCTTCGTGGCCTACCATATCCCAGAATTCATAGCGTGGCCCAGCCAATTCCAGTTCCCAACAATGGCGGCCGCTACTAAGTTTTAATATTACTCTTATTAATCTTTCTCAGTCACAAAATAAACTTTTAACATATTTTCCGGCAAGAATGTAGCTGTGTAAATATCAAATATCTGCTCGGTTTATCAAGATATCGCATATTTGCAAAAGTGCGCTGACGTTTTCAGAGACATTTGCTACCCACCAGCTTGACAGCTTGCCGGGAGCTCGAGGGTCACTGGAGCCGGCGAGAACGGCACAACTCCCGGCACATCATTTTCAGATCACTGCTCTTTTGCTACTCAGGTTAAACGTAATATATAAGTCACTTAGACAACCTAAAAATGTTATTGTTTGGCTTTTTTCCGTGTTTTATTTGTTTGTGAGTAAATCGGTTTGGCTGAGATTAAAGTTATTAGATTAGATTTGATAAAATAAAACTTTATTAATCCCCCGGGTGGGTTCCTCCCTGGATTTCACACAACTGAATAAACGTCAAACAGAAAACTGATTAAACAGAAGTATGAGATGGTCAAAAATTCACACCAGTGTCCTGTTATATTTTAGATAGCAAGGAGCAGACGGCTGAGTTTATTAAACTCCAACAAGACAGCGGTGACGCAAATCTGAAGACTAGACGTCCAATTTCACAGCCGCTCACTTCCGGCCTACCCGACCTTCTGAGGACCCGGCCCACGTGTTAATCGACCTCTCTAAACTAAATCATACTAGTTATTAATCTCTGTCTCTCGTCCACAGCATGTCTTCCTTCTCTCACCCAATCCGGTCGCAGCAGATGGCCCCGCCCCTCCCTGAGCCTGGTTCTGTTGGAGGTTTCTTCCTGTTAAAAGGGAGTTTTTCCTTCCCACTGTCACCAAGTTCTGGCTCATATAGGTCGTCTGATTGTTGGGGTTTTCTGTAGGGTCTCTACCTTACAATATAAAACACCTTGGGGTGACTGTTGCTGTGATTAGATGCTATAGAAATGAATTGAATGGAAGCCAGTCACCATATTGGTCGGTCAGCCTGTTCCTTCCCCATCTCAGCACACTCCTGTTTCCAGACACACACACCCGCCACGTGCACAGGAGAAAAACATGCATATCTGCAACAAGTAAATATCATTGCAGTCGCAGCGGTGGAATCAATTCTCTGTTGGTTTTGGTATTTTCATGGGATTTGTTGACAACGAGAAAAACTTAATATCACCAGCCCGGTGCTCTAAATCAATGCACTTCTCAGTGCAATCAGAATTTGAGGTGAGCCAATGAATAGGGCAATGGGATAGGAAGCAGTAACTCTGAATTGGATTCAGAGGAATTGCAGACCAAAAGACCAGTGGGTTCATGCCCTCTATCTCCTGTCTCACTCTTTTACAAAAAATATGACATTTTCAATGCATGAAGCAATTTAATCTCTCCCTCCTCTATGAAAACGCCTGTAAATGAGCGTCTGTGAAATTAAGGAGATCGCCCAGAGATTGGTCAGTCTGTCGATCTCTCTCCCTCGTTCTTTCTTTGGCTCTGTCCTGTCTCCGTCTAATACAAAATATAAGATATTATCAATGCATGAAGCAATTTAATCTCTTTTCCTTTGCGCTCTCTCATATGAAAACGTCTCTAAATGAGTGTCTGTGAAATTAAGTGGGAGAATGGTCTGTTTTCTCTCAGGTCAGTCCCTCTCTCTCTCTTCCTCCTTCTCTCTCTGCTTCTGTGATCAATCCATTTGTCAGAGGTCAGACTTGTTCCCATCTGGGAGCAGCATTTTGCCTGCCAAACATTCCCTATTACCGTATGTAAATTCATTAATTGCAAACCCATAACCACATCATCCTTATTCTTTGACCTCTTATATCGAGCTCCCGCCCTTCCATTGCGATCCGCACACACACCCAAACACGTGCATCGTCAGACCCTCGGCCCTCATGCAAATAAGAAACAAATAAATAATTTAATATGCAAAAGTCTGGGTCAAATCCTCAGAGAGGAAAGAAAGCAAGAAAGAAAGAGAAATATTATGAAGGGTAAGAAAAAGATGGGGGCTTCACAGGGGCTTAAACAACAAGGCAATGAGAAAGAGAGATTATAGCAAACTGACTGACTGCCTGAATGAAATCAAGGTTTCTCAGAAAAGAGAATAAGATGCAGGGAAAAACATCCTTTTGTTATGTTAAACACACAATCTCAGTGGAAATGTCTTGGCCTGCTTTATTCATCTTAACACTGTCTCTGCAAATAATAGCAGAGATTGACACAGACTCTTGCTTTGAATTAATCCCCAAGCAGTTCAAAGAATTTTACACAGAATGCAATGTGTTGATGCCCTTAAGCCGGAGAATAATACGTTTACCGGTGTGCACTTGTAGATATCCACCTACTGTAAGTGCGTAAACTCTTAAGCTGTCTTAGAAATGGCAGCAATTGCAAAGAAGCATTCATTGTATGCTTCCTGTGTGCAAATGGTATGCTCCTTTTCAAGTGTATACAATATGTGCATTCCTGAAGATCAATACAATAAAAAAGGCAACTCACCGATTCTGTTCGAGCCTTCCTCGTGTCCCAGAAATTCAGTTTCTGTACAACTGCAAAAGCAAATATGTGTGTGCAGAAAAGACACATTTGTTGATAATTATAAAGTATTTCATAAGCTACGAATACGATGATATGATACGTCACTGCAATGCTCTTTCTCTCCCAGCACATGGTTAATGATTTAATCAGCCCATTTTCATTCCCAGGGCATCAAACGCCGCAGCTTGTGTCTCACACTATGTTAACAAGGTGACCTTTGGCGTCTGTGCCGTGGCGTCTCTGGTTTACAGCAATGCAGAGACAGTTCTCAGTCCCAGCTCGTCCCGTATGGTTTCTCGTCACGTTTAATCTGTATGTTTTGAATAAAAGTGAGAGAAAATTGAATTTATGTGCAAATGAAAACACGGTGCAGCACTGTGGAGGGTGGGAAAGGTGCCTGTTTGCAAACAAACTGACTCTCAACCACCAAATCTGCATCTTTAAACTGGTCCCTCATCTCTCTCTGTATCATATTGGCATGGCTGGTGTGTCAGTTCACCAAACAATGGCATTGATATCCGTCAGAGTTTGTTCTGAGAGTAGAATAGCAATTTAATTTTTCTATTCAATTCAACTTTATCTAAAATCACAACAACAGTCACCTCAAGGTGCTTTATATTGTAAGGTAGACTCTACAATAATACATACAGAGAAAAACCCAACAATCATATGACCCCCTATGAGCAGCACTTTGGCGACAGTGGGAAGGAAAAACTCCCTTTTAACAGGAAGAAACCTCCAGCAGAACCAGGCTCAGGGAGGGGCGGGGCCATCTGCTGCGACCGGATTGGGTGGGAACACTGATTTACAGCTGAAACATGTAGATGAAGTGTTTGGTTCCCTTTTCCAAATCTGAAACAAAGCAAAACAGGAACCGATCTGCAGATCTGCACTGCCGCATGAAGTTTTTATTTATTATTTATTGTCTCAGTCTCTTTTGTAAGCACAGAGAAACACAATGCAGTTTGCTGGTTCACTTGGGTTTTACTGGTAATGATGAGCTAGTGAGCAAGAACCAGCTACACCTACAAAGTATGTCTCGGACTCTGAACCGGACTCTGTCTAACAGCTTCATACGTGTTTGAGTTTGCTCTGCCGAAGCTTGTGTGCAGATTTTCACTCTACTGTATATTTTGCCTTAACCAGAAGTAAAAACTACTAAAACTTCACAACAGCCAACAGATTTTGGTTGTTGTCAACACCTCTGTGTTTTTTTTAAAAATGTGGATCATCTTAATTGACGAGCATATTTACAGAAAGAGAGGAAACAGTCAGACAGTTCCTCCAACTCCACGAGGGGAAAACTGAAGTCCTCGTATGCGCCCCTGATAGGTTTCTATCGCAGATACTGAAAGCCCTTGGTCCTCTCTCGCTTTATGTTAAATCCTCTATCAGGAATTTAGGTGTCACCTTTGACTCGAGTCTCACATTGGATGGGCATGTGAAATCTCTGATTCGGTCTTGTTTTTATCATTTAAGAAATGTGGCTAGGCTAAGCCCGGTTTTATCTCGCTCTGAACTCGAGACTGCTATACATGCATTTATTTCGTCACGCTTCGATTATTGTAATTCGCTGTTTATGTGTCTAAGCAAAGGTTCTCTGGATCGTCTGCAGGTTGTGCAAAACGCTGCAGCGAGGCTTTTGACAAAATCCTCCAAGTCCTCACATGTGACACCGTTGTTATCTCAGTTACACTGGCTTCCTGTTAAATTTAGAGTCGATTTTAAGATCCTGATCTTGACCTACAGAGCTGTGCACGGACTGGCACCAGCAGGTCTTTGAGGTCATCTGATCAGGGCTTACTTGCTATAAAAAATACTAAGAGGACTGAGGGTGACAGAGCTTTTGCCGCTGTGGCCCCGAGATTGTGGACTCTCTCCCCCAAACATTAAGAACTGTGGACTCAGTCGCTGTTTTTAAAAAAACAACTCAAAACTCACCTTTTTAAAACTGCTTTTGGTTAATTTTGTGCCTGTTTTATTTTCTCTTTTTAAATCTTTTTATGACTTGTAATCTTATGTGCAGCACTTTGTGATTCTGTCTTGAAAGGTGCTGTATAAATAAAAATGTATTTATTCATTTATTTACAAAAGGATGTCTTTCATGCCCCTAAAAGAACAGAGACGTCTGTGGCAGCATGTATGTGCAAAGCGACAGACAGCTGGTTATTTAACATCTTGGTTAATTAGAGTCAGATCAGTCACTGATCTGACTCTAATTAACCAAGATCTCTGTGCTTTTAAAGTAAATTCAGATTACTCGTTTCAACTCTCCTCAAAGAAGGACACCTTTTTTTATAACAGTGTCTATGATGTACACTCAGTGGGCCAGGGAAGATTTTGTGTCTGTAAATTTGCTTGTTCTTCTGTCTGTGTGGAAGCAAAGGACGAGGACAACAAACAGGATTCAAACTGAAAGCTTTTTTTTCTTTCTTGATTTTGGAATTGATGAAGCAGACGTCCTCTGATGGACTGATGACCTGCTCAGCGGGTACCCCACATCCCACTCAGCGATGACTGGGATAAGCACCACCATCCACGTGGGCCTCAGAGGATAAATGGTTAAGAAAAAGGATGGATGAATACAATATTAAACGTAGTTTCTTTTTTGTGCAGTGACAAGATGGCTTTTTTATTACAGTCATTTTCGATTTTCACATTCTGGAGATGTTGTTCGGCTTTAATGACAGTCTATTAAATGTTCTCTTTACTTTTTATTTATCTCAAACAAATGTTTTGAGAACAAAAAAGCAAACAGGGACAAAGAAAGATATGAGGCTAGTTTGTGTGCATACAGAGAGGTGCCACAAAGAGGAAAGAGGCAGAAAACAGAAACATGCAAAAAATAATAAGGGAGACATCACAGCAGTCATAAACTGAATTTTTAACAGGTCATGGTTTGAACAGGTCACAGGGCCGAAAGAGGGAGCGAGAAGAGAAATTGTGAGAAAGAAGTTGAAACGTGTGCGAAAAGGCGTGGATTTAAGTCTCCAGCGCAGAGAATGAAAAAGTCTTTTTCATTTGGCATTCACGTGTAATTGTTGCCTGAACAACACACACAAAAACACACAGACCAGCGCGCGCACACACACACACTGACCTTTAAAAGCTTCCCATGTTTTTGATAACTTGTTCTTTTCCTCTCCTTTCCTTTCATTATAGCTGAGTTTTTTTCTTCAAACAGCACCTGAAAGTACAGTAATGAAAAAAAAAGCATGCAAGAAAGACAGAAGACGTCTCCACACTGATTGAGCACCGAGTAGAAGTACAGAACGTTATGATATTTACTGAGGAAAATGTTCTCTTTATCTTTGGTAATTCTGCGCCCGTACCTGTTCTGTTCCGGCCTTGTGGCCTATGCTATACTTCACTGACAGGCGCTGCATTTTAAAGATGCCGGCATGAATGTTAATGCTGCTTTGGATCAATAGCATTTCTGGGAATCTGACCCTTTAACCTTCAAGAAGGACTAGAGCTACTGTGTTTTTTGTAAAGCAAATCAAATTGGCATTTTCCCTTCAACTGTTACCGCACACTGGTTCATAACCCGTAGATCTGCACATGTTTAGTTCAAGTTTGATGTGTTTCAAAGCTGAACGGTTGTGCTCTGCCTTACTCTCAGTCACATTTACGTTGTTATAGTGGTAAATTCAGCCGTATATACGGTGTGTATGTCCCATCAGAGCTCTCTTTTGGATCTGTATGCTTTCATAGAGAGGGAACAGCTCTGGCTTTGAGCACAATAGCACCACCTACATGTGGTGCAAGGGTTTGCAAGCTGCAGCTGATCAGAAGTAAAGGAAGGCTGATCTCAAAGAAGAAAGAAGAGAGCTCCTTTGAAGTGAAGAGTTGCACCGAGGTCAAGTTGGAGATTATTCTGAAGTGCAAAAATTCTTCAGAAAAGGTCAAGGACAGAATTGTTGACCTGTAAATGACCACAATAGCTCTACAAAAGGTTTCAAAAAAGATGTCTAATTGTCTTTTTGATAGTCAAGACAAATTAGATGAATTTTTATCCAGGGGTGCAAAAAAAATATAGCATGAGAGTAGGGAGCATGTGGAAGAGAACCTGGAGAGGTGGAGGTATGCTCTGGAGAGAAGAGCATGAAGAAAGACAGAATACATGTGAGTGAATGAGAGGGAGACAGACCGTGAACGTGCAAGGAGTTGAGGTAGTGGAGGTAGCTGAGCTTAAATACCATCCAAACCAACAGAAAGAGCAGTGAAGAAGAGAGTGCAGGCAGGGTGGAGTGGGTGGAGATGAGTGTCAGCGGTGATTTGTGACTGAAAGATATCAGCAAGAGTTAAAAGGAAGGTTCGTAAGATGATAATGAGACCTGCTGTGGCGTGTGGTTTGGAGACGGTGGCGCTGACAAGAAGGTTGAGCAGTTTAGAGGCGAGGCTGAGATGGTTTGGACGTGTGCAGAGGAGAGCGGATATACGGGACAAAGGATGACAAAGATGGAGCTGGAGGACAGGAGGAAGACATGCAGAGGGTTGGGGTGACAGAGGAGGATGCTGGGATAGGAGGAGATCATCAGCTGTGGTGCCCTCTAAAGGCAGCAGCTGCTGCTGGTAGCTTCATGCTTTCCCCTGCAGACTTGACAGCTGTCGGTATCTTGTCATCTGACTCAGTAAGAACCCAGAAAAGCAAAGTTTCCTAAATTTCTAAACTAACTTTTAACCAATTACTCAGAAAAACTCAAATCCTATGTAAGTATGCTTTGTTTTGAAGCAGGAAACCCGAGGTTTAATGCCCAGTGTGACTCTTAGCTTCGTGTGTTTTACATGTATACATAAGCATGATCACATGACGGATGCATGTTTGTTACTACAGAGAAAAAAAGGAGCTTTTTGCTTTGAAATCTCCGTCACTCCCGCCCCGCTGCTCCCTCACTTTATAGCTTTTTACCTTTTATCTTCATGCTAAACTCTGTCTGCCCGGTTAATCTGAGTTCATTACTTTTTAAATATCCTCCTTTCTGAGGTGGATTTCCTCT
The DNA here is from genome assembly GCF_963576455.1 of Neolamprologus multifasciatus. Lineage (NCBI taxonomy): Eukaryota > Metazoa > Chordata > Actinopteri > Cichliformes > Cichlidae > Neolamprologus > Neolamprologus multifasciatus. The sequence continues at coordinate 33,402,064 of NC_140454.1, forward strand.
CTCTGTGTCATGCTTATACATAACAATCGGTTCATCCCTGCTAAAATAAATCTTTACTCTCGGTGCAAAGTGGGATATTAGGAAATAAATAAATAAGAGAAGCTGAGATAAGATAGAAACAGCATGTTCGTTAGCTTCCTTGAAAAGAAAACTGATAGCTCGCCTTAAACCTGATGGAGAGCCGAGCTTTGAAGAAGAAAAAACGACTGTTATTCTTCTATCAGATCTTTGTCTTTGAAGAGGTTTGTTCCCATTTGTCTTTGGACAGACCAGGCCTCGCTGTGACCTTTAAACGGTTTTCATCTTCTTTTCCACCTCCTACTTCGGTTTTTCACCCGATCAGCATCGGTCGCACTCATCCATCCCTCTCTTCCTTCTCGTCGTATCCTGTCACTTTGAGCATGTCCTCTTTTAATAATAGCACCTCATCCTTTGTTGCTTTCTTATCCCTAAAGTTTTAAATGTCTGCAATAAATTCTCCCAGTGAAAGCTACACCCTTCACTGCTGTGCACACACTCAGCAAAGCACTGTATGATGATTCAGTGCTGTTTTCACCCCATAAAGCCATGACAGTATTCCCCTTACGGTTTGCTTGCAAAATAAAGAACAAAAAAATATATTTGCATCTTCAGCAGTACAATGGATTGTAACTGAGGTGGTACCACCTAAGGTTCGGGGTACTTATCAACTTCTATTTTTCATTCACAGGGTTGGAAATTGAGAACAAGGCAGGTGCTGTGGGGTAACTGTGTTAACACTAGAGATGGACCGATCCGATATTACGTATCGGTATCGGTCCGATACTGACCCAAATTACTGGATCGGATATCGGCGAGAAATAAAAAATGTAATCCGATCCATTAAATATCAAAAAAGCACCTCACAAAACTTGCTGCAAGGCATAACTCGTCTCATAACCGTAGCACGTTGCAGCAGTGTGCATCACGTGATAGAGCGGCTGTGTGTATTTGTAGCCTTGCTAGCAAACATTTCATCTCCAAGGAAGTTTTCCCAGAGAGAAGTAAAGCAAGTGTGTAAGTTCATCTCTGAATGTTTGTAAAGCATTCCCACGTTAAGCTTAACAACAGATATATGGAGCGACTGCCTCTCTCTCTCTCTCTCTCCTGCTGCTACTTCAATCGTGAAACAGATCAATGATCAGCTGATCGGCTTTTCTGTCGCGAGTCCATCTCTCTTCTTAGTTTTTGGCCCACTTCTCACCAAAAAGAGGAAACCAGCGGCTGAACAACAGCAGCACTATTAAGCTTGATAAGCTGTTGTTAGAATTTATTTAATATTATTTTCTACACCAGGATCTTTTTCTACGTAGCTGACGGCTGGTAATAGAGCTGGGTATCGTCACTGATTTCTAGAATCGATTCAATTCCGATTCACAAGGTCCCGAATCGATTCGATCCACGATTCAATTTAATTCGATTCGATTCACTTCGATTTGAATCTGGGAAATTTTGACAATCAGAAATATTATAATTCAGATCCGTGCATTTACATATTTTTGTATCTATAAAAAGGAAGCTGACACACGCAAGACTTTATCAAAGGTGTGAGCATCACAGCAGATGTCTTTGTGTCAAAATAGCTGAAGATAAAACACAGAAAAACATGAAGGTGATTTTCCTGTTCTGGGATTTTATAAAAATATTCTGCAGTAGATCAAAAACGAAAGAAAACCATTAATCAACACATGAACATTACCTCTGAAGTTACAGCGGTTTTATTAGAGACACGGCTGAGCGTTTTGCATTTTGCATAATTTTAAAAAGTTTAAATTTATTCAGTATTGAACGGCAGAAATTAGGTTTTCTTTTCGGAAGTAAGTAAAACTAAAAGAAAAAAAACGTCAGCCGACAGCGCTGTAAACAAAGGTAGACTTGTGCGTAACAAGCAAGCGAATAATGAAGAAAACAGTACAGAGAGAGAGGGAGAGAGAGAGAGAGAGCGAGAGAGAGCTGTGCACCGTGGTCTAAGCAAAACAGTAAAAGTCAGAGTGAATACATGACGGTGTTAATGTGAAGCCTAGTTTGGATCTTCTTTTGCTGCTGGTTCGGTCAATATTGTTTGGCGAGACATCAAACTAACAGCTTTAGAATCAGCGCATAAAGGGCGTGAACACAAAGCGCGGATCCGCCGACAGATCAGAATCAGCGAGCTGTCGGCTTTCAGCCCCGACTGTGAGAAAGGCGACATCTAACTGATTCTGATCCGCGGGTTGCGCTGTGTGTTTTGTGCAGAATCCGTGTTCCTGCTCTCATTTATTGTCTTAGCTGTTTGGTGGTTGTTGAAATTTTGTGAGATTTCACCAGAGATTCTGGCATTTCGGGCAAAATAAATTTATATTAAAAAATCGATTCAGGATTTTAATGAATCGATTTTACGTTATCCAAGCCAGAATCGATTTTAATCGATAAATCGATTATAAAAACCCACCCCTAGCTGGTAACTGTGCAGGGGCGGATCTAGCAAAGTGTAGCCAGGGGGGCCAATAGGGCATGAACAGGCAAAAGGGGGCACAAAGACATACTTTTCTTTCTTATTCTCATTTAAAATGTCGAGCTTTTAATAAATAATTATCTGAATCTTACACCTAAAGTTTTAATCTGATGTAAAATATATAGAAGTCCATTACTGTATATAGTAACTGTTAAGTCTAATATACCCTAGTAAGCTATAGTACTTTTTCCTTTGGGAAGATACCATCTGTGCAGTCTGCAGTTCTGTTGAAGAAAGATGTTGAATCTATTTAATTATTCTTGAAAAATAATTTATTTCTGTGCATTTTCCCCCCTGCATCAAATTAAATTTGATTACATCAATTAAGCATCATGAGGTGGAGGGTGGTTTGTTTGCTTTTTGCTGGGAGTTTGCAACCCTATTAGTTAGGTTGCTTAATATTTGTGCTAAGTACTCTTTAAAATACCAGAATAGGGAGGATGGAGCAGGTTTAAGTTTATTAGATTGATCAGTGTTGCTGAACTATGAAATATAGTGCAGTGTATTTTTTACATACAGGTATAACAGAATAGCTTTAGTTATTTATTTAAACTTGAGTATAAACTTATACAAAATGCAGCAAGATATTAAAAAAACATTTTATTGATTAAAAAACACACTATATCGGATTCATATTGGTATCGGCAGATATCCAAATTTATGATATCGGTATCGGTATCGGACATAAAAAAGTGGTATCGTGCCATCTCTAGTTAACACTGTGGCGCTTTTCCTCATTAATACTTTACATGAAGCATATTAGAAGCAATAAAACATTAAAATATAAGGTATAATTATTTGCAATGGGATAAGTCTCCTGTTAAAGATGCTTAAAAATCTGAAGAAATGGTGCAAATATGCAGCTTTTACTGCTTTTTTTGGCCTTTGGAAAAATACACAGTTCCCTTAGGATCCAGTATTTAGCCTTGGGGGCTGCATTTATGTCGACTGTCCCTGTCGGGGCAGAAATATGTGTGCAGAGAGGCTATAATGTACATGTGGATGCTTTACTGCGTACAAAAATTGAGAAGTGCAATGTCGTAAGTATGTCAAGCAGTATTGGAAGTGCCTGTTGTGTTCTCCTGAGATTCATATTTAAAAAGGATCGGCTGCAACTGTTGCTGTGTGACCATTAGAGAACAAAGGGACTCCTACCATGTCAGCTCAGTTTATGGTTTGTTACCATGGCGATGCAATGACATCTACTGTACATGCGGCTGAGGTGCTAACAGGGAACAGACCTGCACAAAGTCAGTGTCTGTGTGTGTGCGTGCAGTAAAACACAGTAGGCAGCAATGTTAGCATAATGGAAAGGATGACATTTATCCCACAAATTGCCTTGAAGTCAGCAAAATAAAATCCAGTCTTGGCAAGATGGCTGTCTGGTGAAAAAAAAGGATCCCGGGGAAGGAGAGGAAGCACGCACAGTGCTGCAAAGGGAAGAGCTAGTCATTAGAAAAACAACTGAAACCAACATAATGTGATATAATTTGATCCTGGGCAAAGCTGAGGGCAGAGGCAATTGCAGACTATAACACAATAAATAAAGCAGAAATATTTTTGTTTTAGTCTTGTTGGCTTTGTTTTGTATCCACCCTCCTTTAAAGGGAGAGCTGCTAACATATGCTGTGTGTTATAGATGCAGACAGCAGAGGCCCGGCTCAGTGACACCCACCCCTGGCTGCATTGGTCCAGGTTTGACCCAAAATTTACACCTTGTTTGAACCACCAGTGCATTTCTAAAAGATCATGAGGTGCGTGCTCTCAGCTCGTTTCCAACTCAAGAAAAACAGAACAGCTACAGGAAGATACGCTGTGGATTGAATTAAATGAGTCAAATAAGAAAACATGCAGACAACGACAGAGCTAACATGCTAACATCTTAGCTTAGCATGCAAACCTCATATAGTTAAGGCTAAGGGAAATGCCATAAATCTAAAAGTGAATTTAAAAATTATGATTTTCACCCTTTTTTTAAGGTGAAATTTTATTTTAAATTCATGGCGATCCATTTTAGCCTGTAGTTCAGCCTGGATTGAAGGGGTTGCTAATTTGGCTAAAACTGTGCAAAACTAATCAAATTTATCCGAGTGTTGTGCTGATTATCATGATGGCATTTATTTATTCTGATTAAGTTGTGATCCCTACTGATTTTTGTGTGCAAATGTCAAAAGACAAAAACAAACAAAACAAAAAAAGGAGGCATCCTGTTGGTGCAGCAGAAAAAATGTTTTTGTGCTGATGAGAGGAGACAGAATCACAGATCTGGCTCTGTCTGCCTGTGGCTGTGTTCAGAAGTCAGTGTGAACCTTAATAATGACTCTTTTTACAATTGTCTTCATCACAGTAATCTTCTACAGTGTGCTCGCACTCTGACGTTTATTTGAGGGTATTTTTTATTTCCATGCTGAGTGCGGACTCAACATGAAATAGGAATGCATTTAAAAGGCACCACTATGTGAACTGGGGCAATTTAGCTTGAAATCAGAAGCTATTGTTCATTTTCACATACTCTTTGCAGTGGAGGCATGACAGACTCTGCAGCAGTAACAGGTGCAATTAGCTGCATTATGCAGGAGTTAGATGGATTCAAAAAGAACCTGATTTGCCACCAAGCTCTAATTGGTGCAAAGACACAACTAATGATCGTTAAGTGGGGAATGATAGCCCCGAGCTAACTTTTCTCACTCCATAAGGATATAATACATAATTCATAGCTAACAGCTGAGCAAATGAGGACAAAGAGAGAGAAAGAGAGAACAAGGAGAAGAGATGAAAAAGACAGAGCGGAAGAGGGCCAAGGAGAATGCAAAATGTACACAGACAAACTAAGTGTGTGTGTGCTGGATGTGATGGATGTGGGTGTCATGTGCATTCATGTGTGGATGTGCATATATATGTGAATTTGGATGCTAAACTTTGCCTGCGCACCAACAGGCACAGTGTTTACGTGCGTGCATATACGTATACGTGTGTGTGTGTTTATGCTGTTTGGCATGCTGCTCGGTGTGTGAAACTGTGATTGAGGTGACAGTGAGCCTGTGAGAATAGTTAGCATCCACCAGACACACAGACTTGCTCACATAAGCACACTCATGAACACACAAGAACAGCAGCTGTTGCTAATTAAAGATTCATGCTCAAATTCCTGTGAAAACTCAATGTGGCAATGAACACTGGGGACAGGAAGGGAAGGAGAGCAGGGAGAGAGAGGGAGCAAAAGAATGACAGACAAACTGGAAGAGAGAGAGGACAAAGAAGATGATGATGGAGACAGTCAGGGATGCTGCGTTCAACATGGTGTTTAGGCTGCACGAGAACATTGCTTTAAAACTGTATTTCATACTTTTCATCTCATTACGACCATGCAAAACCACGGCACATGAAATGGTGATGATGCTCCGAGAGCACACCATGACTGTTAGCATATGTATGCGCTAATGGTTGCCAGAGATATATCAGTCATGCTAATGCCTGTTCAAGAGCTCTTGTCATCACAGTTTAATGCAGGAGGCACCACCTTTGGTGTTCTTTTCTTAGATGCTGGGTAGTGCTAAAGAAAAGCACTCCATGAGGGATGCTAGTGGCAGAAGTCTGGCTTTCACCCAGAGTACACGAGTTCATGCCCTGAGTGGAACTCGTATTTTTAGCCTTTTCATTTCCTTTGTTGCAACAAAACTACTGTGTTGTTGCACCCTTTCATTACAGTAACCGCATATAGAACATATTTTGCCACGTGCAACAGGCTTCTCCTCTGCAGTGACGAGTCCCAGGACACTAGAAGACAACATGTGCCCGGCGGGTCTCAGACTGTGAGGCTGGAAGCACACAATGAGAGAAAAATAGGAATGTATTATGAATATTTAAAAAGAAGAGAAAACCGGTTCAATTCAAGGATAGATCACCCAACACGCAAGCTAAACACCTCAACGGGACAAGCGTCAGGTGTATGCATGCACGTAAAGGTCAAAGGTCAGTCTTCTGAGGATGCCGACGTTCACATTTTGGACTGACGTTTGAGAGAGGAGTAAAGGAGGCCATCTATGACCTGAGGTTACAACTGCAGTCCTTAGATCCATTCACAGGGGTTTAAACCACCACTCACACCTTGCGTCAGGTGACGTTGCCTCAGCTGGGGCAACATCATACAGAGGTTTCATAGTTTGGCTCTGGTGATGTCACACCCACTGCTTTTTTTCACACCCTGTCTCATTTCACAACTCACGTGATTATTTTTGGGCTTTCAGGCCTGCTTTCAGTTGGACAGCCCTTACTAGGTTAAATACCTTGGATCCTCTGAAGTGAAGGAGCCTCATGGATGAGAGACAAAATGTCTTCATGAACCAAGTACTCAGAACTTCAGCTTTACTGTTATCGATGGATAAAAGCTGTCAGGGTTCTCAGCATCTAAAGGGGGGCATCCCTGACAAGGCCTGAGAAGGACCGGACTGCAGTTTCATGGCATCCACTTCACATGTTGAAGGCTTTCTAACTACCCTGTGTGCTAAAACATGCTAAGGGTTAAAATGTGATGACAGGCTTTTAGTGCTTTTGTACTGGTTTTAGACATATGCTAACTTTTCATTTATGTAAGACGCACGAGCCAGCCGAGCTTTTAAAGAACAGTTTTATGTTTTATAGAGCTGGAAGATGAAAGCAGACAGTCCTGTGTGGCTCCGCTGTGTTTGGAGTCAGTGTCTTTAGAAATGATAACATTTGTTATGTTATGGACCTCAGCACTGTTGATCCTCATTATGACAGCAATGAAGATTTTAGTGCAGAGAAAGAGCAATAAAGCCTTTTTAAAATGTTCTCCTGGGCCACGGGCACTTTGCATTTTGGTGAGCCATCGGATGTAATCGTAACAGCCTTTTCTTGGCATTTCCCAGCAATCGATAATTATGTGCGCTTGGAATTTTGTGATCAGCTGCAGGAAGCACTCGGGGTGTTTACCCCGATTCAAAGACAGGACACTAATATTACAAATATATGGTGACATTTAAGAGTGCAGTCAAATGTATTTTTACACAATTACATTCATCTGCACACAGAGTTATATTCTAACTGCTGGGAAATAAGAAAAGATTCACAGTAATAGAAAATGTCACTATATTTAGATTAGGTGACGACTACAGGTAAAACACACACACAGACTCGCACTGATGCAACAGGTAACATAATGTTATTCACACAATTACAACCATTTCTTAGTGAATGCTTTTTATGCTCCGTCTTCTCTTTTCCCCCGATAATTTCAAAGCAATCGCTCCTTTAAAAAGTAGAAGTGTTTACCGATGCCGAGCTTGAAACGTGAACCAGCTGTAAAAGGTGTTGAGGTTGATTTAACAGTACATTAGCACCTATCTTTTGTGTAATTGTAAACACAACAACAACAACAACAACAAAAAGCATCTGTCATCCCCGGGATGCTGCTGGAGTCTCACAGACACACATGCCCATATGGAAAAGAAATAGTAAAAACATATATGAGTTACTCATGAAAGTGGCCACTTTCTCATTACTTTCATATATTTTGTTAGTAAATATACAAAACATACACGTTTCATTATATAATTTTTCAAGGGATCTTATATGTGTTTTCACTCTTGTATGCTTTTCATACAAGTTTCATACAAGACAGATACAAACTTATTAAGATTTACATATATCTTTTCCATATGGGCGGTGTCGGGCTTAAGCAGAACTGAGTGTTTCGCCGTTTCGTGTTCGTGCTGTGAACGGACACGACGCTGCCCGCTGTAATATGTTTGAATTAAGAATAGAAAGTCAGTAACTGATGATGAAAGCATTTCATGTACATGTTCCTTATTGTACAAAGGCCAGTCCACTGTGCAATTAACCATTGAGCTTGGTTTTCAAAGACGAGCACACAACAAAGGCCAGAAGAAATTCACAATTAATAACTTTTTTCATTATAATTAACCAGCAATTTACATCCAACGTGACTTTTAAATGCCCTTTAGCATCCACAGTAATTTTCAAATTATTGGTCTTTTTTTCTCCGTAATTATTGATCGCTCTCGTGATTTTTTTCTTCTTTGAATGTGAAGAGGTTACAGATTTGCACTGGATATTAAAACTTTGATATAGGGCTGATGGCTGAGCAATAAAGGGGACAAAGGAAAAACAAAAAGTGACATTTTAGGAGACAGAGGAAGAGAGCAAGATACAAACAGATTAGATAGTGAGGAAAAAGAAAGAGGGATCACGGAGCGTCAGACAGCAAACTTACACTGTGATGAAATAAAAAAGACACAATAAATGACATCGAAACTGGAAATAAGAACATGCAGTTGATGTCATTACTGATGTTAAAAACAAGAACTGTATTCTGCATATTTAACTACTTTTGTTCTTGGTGGGATTGGTGGAGTTCATTTAAACTGGTTGGTTTCATGGCATGGTTTCAGCTTTAAAGCATAGTCCACATGTTTTCAGTAGGTGGAGGTCTTTTGGAAGGCCAAGGCTTCATCTTTTGGTTTGAGTTTGGATGATTCTCCTCGTAGAAAACTCAATTACACCCAAGTTTAAACAGTCTGGCTGTTAATTTGAGGGAGAAATGGTGAATTTAAGGTAGTCGTCCCCCTCCTCTATTATTTTATCCACTTTGTGTGATGTACCAGTACTACTGGCAGCTAAACAGCCCCAACATGATGCAACCACCACCATGCTTGAGAGCTAGTACAGTGTTCTGAGGTCTGAAAGCGTCACCTTTCCTCCTCCAAGCACGGTTTTCATTGTGACCAAATATCTTTATCTTTGCCTCATCTGACCAACAAACTTTTCTCCAGAAGCCTTAAAAAGTTGCTTTGGTTCATCTGGATGTCTCATTTTCAGTGGCTGAAATATGTTGACACTCATCTAAACAACTTCTTCAGTTTCTGTGTTGAGACTGAAACGTCTGTTGCAACTTTATTGCAGTTTATTGTTTGATAACAGCATTTTGGTTACTTTGTAAGTGATGTAAGTGTTAGTCACATGTTTAGTGAGAGCTGTTAATTATAGATTTAATTTTCTGCTAAAGGGGAGCATTTAACATGTATTTTCATTAGAAAACTGCGTTTCCCAGAATCCTTTGTGGTAGACGAAAGTTACTCTGGGTTTTAGCTAGCAAAGAAAGTTTCGGGAAGCCATTACATGTTGCTCTGATGTCGAGAAGTTTATTTGTTGTACATTTCCCTTTTTGAAGCCTTATATAAAGACTATCGTTTCTACAACTGATGTCCGATCCATTTTTTTGCCTAAGTGGATTTGCCACAACAACGTCGGTTGGATGAGTAATGAACAAAATCAGATTACTGGGATTTGAACCTGCATTAAGGCGTTCGGCTTGTCCATGCGGCCAAATTTCAGTTGAGCTTGAAGATGCTGATTTTGAAGCGGGAGCTTCTTTCTTGGACGCCAGCCTCTCAGTCCATGGCGATGTAAAGCAAGTTTTACAACACCGTAGACTTGTCACGGGCAGCTTGAGCCTCGGTGGTTCCTGGGTTGCTCCTGAACATCCTAATCGATTTCCTCTCATCGGAAGGTAACAGTTTGGATCTTCTTTTGGACAAAGTGGTGGAATCTGTGGTTGTTGTGAAACGGTCTGGAATGGACTTTGCAAAGCCTAAAAGCCAGGCCCATGCTGGGAAACCAACCAATATAAATGAATTCAGCCAGATTTATTCCAGAAGCTTTCTAATGACTGCCAATAGTCTGGTTGAGGTGGAGTTGGCTAAGGGACAATATTAGCCAAATATTAGTGGGAATGTATGTATATACTCAAGACTCCAAAATCCAAAATATTCTGGTTTTTAACATCTTCCGTGACAGTAACAGATGAAAACAACAAAACAAACAAAATCAGATTTATTGTTCAAAGAAATTTAAGTGAATTTAAATTTTTTTTTTTCAGGATGATTTTTAAAGCTTATGGACGAACAAACTGTTTGCTGCTCGTTATCTTTTTTCTAATCATTTATTAAGGAGGTAAACTTAAACACAGCTTTCACTGAGGTAGACAGTATGTCTACCTACACACTCAGCTGTTTCCTGTTGTGTATAAGATTGTTCTGTTGTTAGTATTAGTTTCCAACAGTGAAATAAATGTGCATTTAGGTGGGAGGTCGGCTTTCTCCTGGTTAGTTTGCGTGCACTCTCTCTGTCTGTATTCCTGTTTGCTTACTTTTGCTGACATGTGTAATTATCAGGTCTGCAAATGCACAGCCTGTGAAAATTACCGTTGGAACTCCATCCACATTAAAGCCTTTTCTGAGGTCGGTATAGTTACTTTTTAAATGTTCCCTCACCGATTTCATCGAGACATTACTAAACCATGTTTGGAGACTTGACTACTATAATCTGGAGTCCTTCCTGCTCCAGCTCTGCACTTTTGTTTGATCTGTGATTTGGTTTATGAACCTGCAGGGGCTTTAATGGAAGAGACACACACTCTCTGATCCCCATTATCTACCTTCTGCTGCAAAGAGAGGCAGATAAGAGGAGGAGGAGGAGGAGGAAGAGAGGAAAGAGGCTAAAAATGACAACCAAGTTGCGGCCCTCATTATCAAATCCCATCAATGGGGGAAGAGACAGAGCAGGGGGCAGAAGAGGGTATATTTATAAACCGAATGAGAGAAAATAGTGGGACGTTAATAATAAACTAAAAAAAACAGAGAACCAATGATTTACCAACAAAAGAAAAGCGATGCTGACCCACAGAGCGAGAGATAATAGAAAGAACAGGCCGAGCCTCAGATGTGTGCGTGTGCGAGGGGGATGAAGGAGCCCAGTCAGCCTTCATAAGCCACTGATTTACACAATCCCAGTCACCACCTAATATTTCATCTGTGCTACATTTGCAATCTCCCATCCACTGAGGCCATGAGCCATTACTGATGGCCAGGATCGCAGCATGGTGGCCCCCTTGGAGTAATGAGATAGAGAGAGGTGGGAAGTGAGAGACGGGGCATGCGGGAAGGAGGCGGTGGAGGAGGAAAAAGTAGAGGACAAAAAGGGGGATAATGGAAGAGTATAGTGGGACGGGGATGAGGGTGGATAGAGGTTTCTCAATGTGCCATTATGGAGCACGAAAGGAGAAAATCAAATAGACAAAAACATTTCAGAGATGGGCAGAGAGAGACGGAGATTGAGAGATGTGGGCTGAGTGTGAGCAAAGGTAGGGAAAGACAGAAAGAGCTGCGGACGGGAGATTGCTTTCCTCTAATTATGTGTCTTTTCGCTGTTGCAGAGGTGGATACGAAGCTAATCCCACCTGCCCTCCTTCCTCAGCCCTTTTTTCCCTAAAAGCTCATGTACTCTTTTTTTCCTTACCCACTTTCAGATGAGGCGTATTAGAGGCTGCTCATGACACTGAAATGAACAGATGGCAACATCGGTCCAAACAAAAGAGACATTTTGTGGTTCCTATCACCGTGACAACAACCCTCTACCCACCTGCACAACTTTGCTTCTGTGCCGTTAAAGGCGAGGCTCCATTTCCTGCCTGCCTCGGTCTACCTCTGTGTTTTTATCTGTGTGCTCACAACTCCACGTTTACTTACTATACTTGAGTACATATCTGATGTAGTGTATTGTACTTGAATTAAGAGGAATATTAATAGGACTTTTTGGGGTTTGCATAGATTTTAATGCTACAGTAACGATGCCTGCAGCCATCAGGTGAGCTGCAGTCACAATTCTGCTGATGTTGTACGTGAAGAAACAACTAAAGATATTAGTTTGCGTCTGGCTAATGCTAGCTGCCCACTCACCTAATAACACAGACAATTTCTGCTCTCTGGACTTTTGGCTAAACAGCTGCAAAAAATATTATTTTTACAGAGTAAGCATTTTTTCCTCTTGAAGAAGCCACGGGTGGAGCCACTGCATCAAGTAACTTTTATAAATAATTTTTTATAGGTTCCAGATGAACTTTTGCGAAATCTCGCAAAACTTTTCCGTGATCCCGAGTTACTTTTGCGAGATCTTGCAAAATAGACTGCATCCTTCGCAGGTTGCATTTGCAGGCCGAGTCGGTGTATCCTTCGTGACCCAACCTATCCCAGAATTCATAGCCCAGCCAATTCGTTTCTAACAATGGCGGCAGCTACTTCGTTTTCATTTTACTCTTATTACAGAATAAACTTTTAAGATATTCTCAGGAATGTAGCTGTGTAAACTTCAAATATCTGCTCAGTTTATCAAGACGCCGCACTCCCAGCACATCGTGCCTCGACCTCCTGGTCGGCTTCGAGCTGGCGGCCTCCGAAGGATGCACCCAAGTTTTGCGAGCGCTCGAAGTGTCTAAGTGTCAGGGATGTTACAGTAAGACAAACAACTTTATAGCATCGAGGTTTGAAATGAGCAACAGTCACTGCTGACCACCAAAGCTGCTTTTTAAACACGCAGGAAATCAGGATGTGTTAGCAGAATGCTAACGTTTTATTAGGGGTTTGGCTTAAGTGTAAATCAGTGTTTTATTGCAGTTCAGGTGTATCACTGATGCCATTTTTGAAACAAAACAAAAAATAGAAGTAAATAAAAAAGCTGTATTCACCCATGCTTATGTCATGCGGGCACCAACCTCTGCTTAACTGCAGCTTATTTCTGTACATCGGGATTAACAGGAAGTGACATAACTCCTCACATCAACTTGAATATGACATAACCTCCCCATTCCCAGGAATCCTGTCTTAATTTTTTTATCCTTACACAGAGTCTGTGTGGGAATCGGTTGAGATTGGATAACAGCTTTGGGTCACTAACTAACCACTGTTAGCTAGTGTTGCTCACTGTTGATTAAGAGAGTGTAAGAGAGGCATTTACTAGTGTGCTGCTTCTAGTGTCACTTGAGTAAAAGCTGTTAATGGACCTCCTTTATCCACAACTTGAAGTCCATCATCTCGGGCCTGCAGCTTTTAGCCGGTCGAAAACATCCTGCCCAAGTAAAAAGGTGATTAAAGTCGGATAAACGTGAGATAGCCATCGCATTCGATTTATTATCTTGAAAAAAGTGCAAAGAACAATCTTGTCACCATACGTCGGCGTTTCTTATTCAAAAGCATTTAATAATGTGACTTCATGCTAAAGATAACAGGGCTAATTACTCTTTTCTGATTATATTTGATTAAGTCTTTCTCTTCACACCCTCTGAAATCACACGATCTCATTGAAGGGGTAATTTCCTACTTCAAAAGCTAATTAAGCCAATCAGAGCACAAAGGACTGGCTGTAGCCGTGACCCAGCATGCACTACATTTAACAACCCAAAATTGCTAACAAAGTTTGTCATTCTCTTTTCTGCAAGGTGATTCGTGCTTTGCTCTCAGTAACTGCGCATTCAGGGCAAGCTTTGCATTTTACAGTTTTTAGTGTTTCTGTAAATATCTGTCCATCTCATGAGGCTTGGTCTACTGCGTAGCGTATAAGGTATAAGGTGGCTGTCAGTAGCAACAAAAAAAAGAAAAGGTAAGTCAAAATTGAGATGTGCGATCTTGACTGGACACCAGCATCGTGCACTTCTCACAGCAGCGTGGTGCACTGCAGAGACTCCATAAATGAACCGGCCAGGGAAAGCCCCTTTGAACATGCCCAGAATGAGTGGCAGGACACTCTGAACACGACTCCGTCTTCACCGCTGTGGCGGGAACAGTGGAACCCGTGCGAAGGGCTCTGATAGGCCCAGTGGGGAGGAGATTGCTCTGCCCCTGATTGGATGATTAGGGGCTGCGGGGGCTCGAATCAGCCGTTTTCAGGAAGAGAGTGGTTTGGTTAAGTGGAGTGGCACTGTGTGTGCTCTTTGTGATTGTGTGTGCGCCCTTTGTGCTCTGCTTAGGGTTTGGTGCCTATTCCTGTGTTTATATGTGTGAGTCTGTGCCTGTACGCGTGTGGGTGTGCGCAGAAGTCAGGGGAAGCTGGGAAGATTAGAAAGGGAAAAGAACAAAGCCGGAGGAGAGGAGTGGTAAGAATAGGTGTGTGTTTGAGAGTTTACCTAATGATAGATGGACGGATAAGACGGGAGGCAGAGGGGATGGTAAATAAGCGTAAGGAGATGGCAATTATATGAAAAGAAAAACAAAAGGAATGAAAGGAGTGTGGTAAGAGTGGTACAGGTGGTTGAACAAAGACCCGTGGTTATTTTAGTCAGCTGGGTACCCATGACAACTGAGGGACTGAGATATGTGTGTGTGTGTGTTCGCCTCCATTACTAGCTGGGAGGATGCGAACCAGCGTGTAGAGACTTGCATGTATTTTGCGTGTTGCTTCTGCAGCCTGTGTGTGTCGACTGTTTGCTCTCTTGCGCCTTTTCTTATTTTTGAATGTGGATTTTTAATATCAAAAGAATCTCTCTGCAAAAAAAACTGCCACAACTGTGCTCAGCACCAAAACAGGTACGAGACGGGTTCCATCACATCAACCGAGGAGATCCTTTTATGCATCCACAAGCACAACCATAAGCTGCTGTTTCTCATTGTAAAGAGTATTCCATTGTATCGTTATGCTGTGGATAAGTCCTAATTATTCTATTCTGATTATATTTGATTAAGCCATTCTCCTCACACTCTAAGAAATTACACAATCTCGCTGAAGGAGTAATTTCCTACTTCAAAAGCTGATTAAGCCAATCAGAGCACAAAGGACCGGCTCTTGTCATGACCCAGCATGCGTGATGTTTAATTATCTAAAATTGCTAACAAAGTTTTAATTTTCTCGTCTCCTCTTTGTGGTGTGCTTCACAGTTACGTGGCCTGATAACACATTTAATGAAGTCCGGAATGAGCTTTTTAGCAAGCCTTGAAACCTTAATTACAGTTCAGTGATATTTTCTATTGCGCATCACTGTAAAAGATGAAGTCAGCTATAGAATAAATAAAGAAATCAAAAAGAACAATAGAAAAACCAAAAATAAGTAAAATGAGAAGGTTTTTTGCCTCCACTCGCTCCGTGTCAACCTGTCGTTTATGTGAAAGAAAGAAGTGAAAGAAGAAGTGATATGTTTTTATTGATTAGCATTCAAATATCTCAGTGAAGACAGAACAAAGATTTACCACAAAGCAAGAAAGCATGAGACAAGGCTAATCAAAAGGTATTGGCTGAAGCATTTGCTTATTACGCCAACCCTTTTAACAAAAGATCTTTTAGCATGCAGCTCCTGTACACAGGGCTCGAAGCAAATAATAAAATTCAATTCAATTCAATTTCATTTATATAGCGCCAAATCACAACAAATGTCGCCTCAAGGCGCTTCATAGATACAGAGAAAAGCCCAACAATCATATGACCCCCTATGAGCAAGCACTTTGGCGACAGTGGGAAGGAAAAACTCCCTTTTAACAGGAAGAAACCTCCGGCAGAACCAGGCTCAGGGAGGGGCGGCCATCTGCTGCGACCGGTTGGGGTGAGAGAAGGCAAACAAAGCAAAAACAAACAAACAAACAAACAAGAAAAAACACCACCACCTTAGATAAGTAACTACATCAAAGCAAAAGAATCAAGAGGTTTTTTTGTTTTTTGTTTTTGTTTTTTTTTGCTCTTTTCATTCTTGATATATATATTTTTCTAATACTCTATTTTTAAACATATTTTTAAACAAGGAAAATGAACTACACCTTTTTAAATCACTGTCATAACTATTCCACAGGTTAACTCCTCTAACAGAAACACATCTCTGCTTTATATTTGTCCTTATCTTGTTTTTTTTAAAGAAATCTGTTCCCCTTAAGTCATATTGACTCTCTCTGACTTTGAACAGCTTCTGAGTACTGGGGCAAAGCAAGTTATTTTGTGCTTTATACATTATCTGTGCCATTTTATATTCAACTAAATCATAAAATTTCAGGGTATTCAGATTAATAAACAAAATGTTAGTTGGTTCTATATAGTTTGATTGGTTTATAATTCTTATAGCTCTTTTTTGCAACTTGAAAATAGGAAGAGTGTTCGTTTTATATGCATTACCCCATATCTCCAGACAGTAAGTCATATATGGAAGCAACAGAGTACAATAGAGTGTGTATAATGATTTTTTGTTCAGGACATGCTTTGTTTTATAGAGAATAGCAATGGTTTTTGACATTTTTGTTTTCACATGGTTTATATGAGACTTCCAACTCAGCTTATCATCAATTATCACTCCAAGAAATTTATTTTCGTACACTCTTTCAATTTCAATTCCATTAACCCTGATTTTAGATACATTTTTCATTTGTCTAGTGCCAAAAATAATCAATTTTGTTTTCTTTATATTTAATGATAACTTATTTACATCAAACCAGTTTTTTAATATATTTAACTCCTTTTCCGCTGTAGTCAGAAGCTGTTCTAGGTTTTTACCTGAGCAATACAGAGTGGTATCATCAGCAAACAATACACATTTTAACAGTTTGGAAATGCTACATATAATGCTACATATGCTACATATAAAGTTCCCATTTTTTTAGAAGAAGCTACACTGGAACATCTTTAGAAGGAAAAAAAAATATCTGGACATTTCTTTTTTCTCTTTGTGTTCATGTTGTGGTGATTTGCATTGTTGCCTCACAAGACGCAGGTCCTGGGTTCGAACTCAGGCTGTCAGCTCCAGGTACATCGGCTTCCTCTCGCAGTCCAGATACTTGCATTAGGTTAACTAGGTCAGGTTAACTGGTGACTGTGTGAGAGTGAGCGGTTGTCTGTCTCCCTGTGTTAGCGCTGAGACAGACTGGTGTGTCCTCACTCCAGCTGGGATAGGCTCCAGCCTCCTGCAACCTTGCAAGTGTAAGAAAATGGATGGCTGGATATATACAATAAAAATTTTCATAATAAAAGATAAAAACAAGTGAGTTGAACGTAAACTCTCGACAGCACTATTATTGTTTTATTTGTCATGTAGAACACAACCGGCCCGTCCCTTTGTGTGGCGTTCACACTGGGAGAAACTCCATAAAACAGGGATCACCAACCACCGCACGGAGCCCAGGCTCCTCTTTCCATAACAAGCTCCACCTGCTGGGAATTGCTTTGTGTCCCACTCGATCCATGCTGGCGCTCACCACAGCCGGATGCTTGCTGAAACACCTTCTTGCCCATGACTTCCCAACCATGTCGGCCCTGTTACACCTTTTGTATTTCCATCCGTTTGCTCCGGTCTCAGGTTCTCTTCTTTCTTCCTCTGCTGTTGTTTTCCTCCTTTTTTAAACTGCTGGAGCCAAAAGAATTAATTAAGGTTTGGGTCCATTTTAGCAAAAACTAAATAAGGCTGGATTCTCCAATATTTGATTTTTATATATGAAAGGAAACAAGAAAGAGTAGCCAAAAAAATTAAGGTAACACCTAAAAATCTGTGTGAAAACAATTTTTCACTTTGATCTTTGGTCTAATTTTGTTTCCACTGACCACAGTTACGTGATTTTGTCCTTAACATATTACACTTAACAGCTTCTCCAGACCCCTTCGCGTCTTTCACACATGCTCAGGTGAATCTGCTCTCATCTGTGAAAAGCACAGGGTGCCAATGGTGGACCTGCTAATTCTGGTATTCTATGGCAAATGCCAGTCGAGCTGAATGGTGCTGGGCAGTGAGCACAGCCCCTCACCTGTGGCTTGCTGGAGGTCGTTTTGTATCTCTGGCTGTGCCCATCCTGTTCCCCCTTGAACAAAGGAGGAGACACCGGTCCTGCTGACGGGTTTAGGGTCTTCTATGGCCCGGTCCAGCTCTCCCAGAGTGACCACCTGTCTCCTGAGATTGTGCTGGGAGACACAGCAAACCTTCTGGCAAACCCTCCACCAGGATGGCACTACCCCACTTATAAAGTCCAGGTGTCACTCATGTTATTAGTAGTGACACTGACACAAGCCAGCAGCCAAAAAGACGACTGATCTTATTTACTGACATATTCTGATAGTGTTCCAGAAAATAAAATGTATTTTTTACTACTACTTTGGAATCATACTCGGCTCCTTCTGCTTTCCAAGGAATATTTTGACAGTAACTAATCTAGACTGTATCAAATTATATTTCCATCTTTACCCAAACTTTCCCCTTGTTTGTGCATATTCTTAATTTCTTGACAGTTCAGTTTTGTACAGCACATTGTACTCTCTGTACGCTCTGTTTTGTGTAACTATTTTTAAATCCCAGTAGAAGTGCAACCACATAAGCTAGCGCAATAAATCTTTTGCACGTGAAACCAGAGGAGTTAAACTTACTTAAGATGCAATCAACTTGTCCCAGGTCGCATTCGACTTGTCGTGGCAGCTTCCTTCCACATATGGCTTTGCAAAAATTGCATAAAAAGCGCTGGCAACAGCAAAAACATAGTTTTTTCCCCCTACGGTGCCTTTCAAAGGTTTACTGGTGTTTTTAAAAGTCCTGTTTGACGTTATTCCTTCTGTATAGTTTCCAGAATGCTTAGAACTCACACTGAACTGTTGGAAACCGTTTATTTTGATGCACGTGCTGTTTGTTTCTCTTCTTTTGCAAATTGTGCACAAAATATTTATTTTTGTTTTTCCTGCAGTTTATAAAAATCTCAAAAATGTAACTATGAAGACACTGTTGGAAATTTGTTTTGTGCAATTTTTTTTTGCATTTACAGTTTTGAGGGATAAACCTCTGAAATATGTGTAAAAAAAACAAAACAAAAACAATTTTCAATTTCTTTGTAGTTTATTGCACTTTTATTGCAATTTATGTAGTTACTCTGGGCTTAATGCATACATATTATTAAAATTTGAGATATAACAGCTGTATTGATATTTAGCAACTTGAAAATATGAAGATAAACTCTGGTTGGTTCTATGATGGGCTTTAAAGGGTTAATGTGTCTCTCAGTCTATAATTGTCTTCACAAATGTGTCGGAGAGACACAACCATGACGGTAACCTGTTATATGTGACGAGGCATTCATCCATTCACTCTACATCTTTTCACTTCTCACTCGTGACCTGATGCTTTAGCAAAATGTTAAAATGTGGATGGTAACGATCGCAGGCTACATCATGTTTGTGTGTCTGTGATGGTTTCCTCTCTGCTTTTCTTGTCATTACACATTTCTGTTTCTGTGTAAATGTTTCTCTGCTGTGTGTGTGTGTGTGTTTGTGTGTTTTCAGCTGTTTGTCCTGTCCTGTTTTATTCTTCACAGTAAACATCTGTTCAGTCGTTCTCTCCAGAGGGACAGTGGACCCTCTCTGTATACCTACAACTGTGAATCCACCAGCTAATGAGCCTTTCTGACAGACACACACAAACTCGAGTACAGTCTCGCGGTGCCGTGCACACATAAATGAGCGTTTACACACAAAAACATCGACTCAAACAGCATGTTTCACACAGAGGCACGCATTTTAAAATAATTGTGTCTAATCCTCTTGAAGATTCAGGAAAAAAACAAACATTTTATGTGGAAAGAAAATATATGTGTATCAGTTTGTGTAAGTTCTGCATCATCAGCACCGTCAAACCAAAACTGCAGCACATTGTGTGTCTTATTAATCACGTGTTTAACAAAGCAGTCGACGCTCTCCAGGGAAGAATGTGTCACTTAATCTGTTCAGCTCTGACGAGTACAGAAAGAAAACAGCTATTGGCCCTAACGATGGAAGCTTTTAAGCAGTGTTATTTAACATCAAAATTAGTGCTGATTTGACTGTGAGAAAGACTTTGTTTACTGTTTTCTTGCTGCCTATCACACAGACTCAGCAATCAACGACGCGGTAACTGCAGACTAAAAGTCACGTCTTGGTTAAAACAAGCCGGCAAAGAGTCTGGGCACTGGGTTTGAATGCCTCGCAGGCACCTCCCCGTGGAGCTTTCACGGGATGTCTAACTGGGAAGAGTTCCCAGAACAGACCCAGAACACACTCGGGGGATTTGATGTCCCACTTGGCCTTTAAATTTCTCCACGCAGATGCCGTGGAGAGCAAATCTACTGCACTTGCTGCAATTAAGAGCCCGTCCTCAGGAAAAATGGACTGATAAGATAAAGAGGACTGAGACACGTGCATAATACTGATGCATTCTTTGAATTAATGCGGTACAAGATGTAAAAAATCGAGCTGACAATAGCTGGTGGGATCTGTAAATGATGAACGCAACATTTTACTGATGCTTTTCAAGCGGAAAGTAAATGTTGACTCAATATCACGGATGGAAAGCATTCGAATTTGGACACGAATAGCAGAAAAGGGCAAATGGACTGCATTTGTAGAGCATTTTTCAAATCTTATTGACCACTCAAAGCACTTTACACTACCAACTGCATCCACACACATACCCACAGGGCACTTTGATTGTATACATAAAGCACTCTCGCTGTCTACACGTACACATCAGGTAGTTTTTAAAAACCTTTTCAGTGTCTTGCCCAAGGACTCGTCTTCATGTGAGGAGTTGGAAATTGAATCATTGACCTTCATATTAGTGGACAACCCACTCGAATTCTTCACTTGGTGGATTTATAGTTAACAGTTTACTGTAAAAAAACACTTTGAATTGTCGCACAACTCAAACGTACATGAGTGCTGAGTACTGTATGCTGCACCTATAAGACTAAGAGCAGTGGTCCGGTGTAGTAGGGCATGGGTCAATTACAGCAGAACTGCTCAGACTGAAAATATAAGGCTATTGTAATGCACTTCTATGTGCAGTCATGAAATCTTTATCTAAACTGAAGAATGGGGGAGTTCTGTGCAGAGAAAGCACTGACCCTGTGATGCTTTGCTTTCTGCTTTTAAAACATTTATCTTTCCTGTGTCTTTGTGCAAAGGGAAGCAAATGTTTCAGAGTGCAATCTGGAAATCAGTGCGCTCGGTCCTCCTTAAATATCACGGGACTCAGGAATAGCAAGATATTCTGCTAAGACATATACTGCTGCAGGTCTGTGCACTCAAAATTAATCTGGCTGACCTTAAATGTAGAGAAAAAAGTGGGAAAATAAAAGTTTGGTTTCTTTGTTTGATGGCGGAAGAAAAACTAACACAGCTGCTTTCACAACTGCAGATAAGGAATCAAATCAATCCGGCCTTAAAGTGAGAAGTGCTTCCATACGTACTCTCCTCTTTTTGAGTGTACACCTGCTGGCACATTGTCAAGTACAGCTATATGGAGGGCACTGCGAACACATACACTTCTCCAAGCACTACCTGTGCAACCTCTGTAGGGTCCAGTTATCCTGTCTTTCTTCTCTCACCCCAACCAATCACAGCAGATGGCCCCGCCCCTCCCTGAGCCTGGTTCTGCCAGAGGTTTCTTCCTGTTAAAAGGGAGTTTTTCCTTCCCACTGTCGCCAAAGTGTGTATTATTGTAGGGTCTATCTTACAATATAAAGCACCTTGAGGTGACTATTGTTTGGCGCTGTATAAATAATATTGAATTGAATAGAATTGAATGGAGTTTATTCCCCACATTTTTACACCCAAACCACTAACCTCCATGCTTTCATGGTGTTTACACCAAATTCTGACGTAACTAGCAGCTGATCTGCTGTATATAATAAACAGGTCGCCATGTTTCGATGGCGACCTCTTTTTCTCCAATCGATCTTTCTGAGTTAACTTCAATAATTACTTCCTCCAAACCATCAACGTGTCTTTTAGACCCCATTCCTACAAAACTGCTCAAAGAAGTCCTGCCATTGGTTAATTCTTCGATCTTATATATGATCAACCTATCTCTAATAATCGGCTATGTACCACAGGCCTTCAAGGTGGCTGCAGTTAAACCTTTACTCAAAAAGCATCTCTAGACCCAGCAGTCTTAGCTAATTATAGGCCAATCTCCAACCTTCCTTTCATATCAAAAATCCTTGAAAGAGTAGTTGTCAAACAGCTAACAGATCATCTGCAGAGGAATGGTTTATTTGAAGAGTTTCAGTCAGGTTTCAGAGCTCATCACAGCACAGAAACAGCTTTAGTGAAGGTTACAAATGATCTTCTTATGGCCTCTGACAGTGGACTCATCTCGGTGCTTGTCCTTCTTGACCTTAGTGCAGCATTCGATACTGTTGACCATAATATCCTATTAGAGCGATTAGAACATGCTGTAGGTATTACAGGTATTGCACTGCAGTGGTTTGTATCATATCTATCTAATAGACTCCAATTTGTGCATGTAAATGGAGAGTCCTCTTCACACACCGAGGTTAATTATGGAGTTCCACAGGGTTCAGTGCTAGGACCAATTCTGTTTACATTATACATGCTTCCCCTAGGCAGCATCATTAGAAGACATAGCATACATTTTCACTGCTATGCAGATGACACCCAGCTCTATCTGTCCATGAAGCCAGATAACACACACCAATTAGTTAAACTGCAGGAATGTCTTAAAGACATAAAGACTTGGATGGCCACTAACTTTCTGCTTCTTAACTCAGATAAAACTGAGGTCATTGTACTCGGCGCTGAAAAGCTTAGAAATATGGTATCTAACCAGATTCTTACTCTGGATGGCATTACCTTGGCCTCCAGTAACACTGTGAGGAACCTTGGAGTCATTTTTGACCAGGATATGTCCTTCAACGCACATATTAAACAAATATGTAAGACTGCGTTCTTCCATTTGCGCAACATCTCTAAAATTAGAAATATCCTGTCTCAGAGTGACGCTGAAAAACTAGTTCATGCATTTATTACTTCCAGGCTAGACTACTGCAATTCATTATTATCAGGATGTCCAAAAAACTCACTGAAAAGCCTTCAGTTAATCCAAAATGCTGCAGCAAGAGTACTGACAGGGACTAGAAAGAGAGAGCATATTTCTCCTGTTTTGGCTTCCCTTCATTGGCTTCCTGTTAAATCCAGAATTGAATTCAAAATCCTGCTCCTCACATACAAGGTCTTAAATAATCAGGCCCCATCTTATCTTAATGACCTTGTAGTACCATATCACCCTATTAGAGCACTTCGCTCTCGCTCTGCAGGCCTACTTGTTGTTCCTAGAGTATTTAAAAGTAGAATGGGAGGCAGAGCCTTCAGTTTTCAGGCCCCTCTTCTGTGGAACCAGCTTCCAGTTTGGATTCGGGAGACAGACACTATCTCTACTTTTAAGATTAGGCTTCAAACTTTCCTTTTTGCTAAAGCATATAGTTAGGGCTGGACCAGGTGACCCTGAATCCTCCCTTAGTTATGCTGCAATAGATGTAGGCTGCCGGGGGATTCCCATGATGCATTGAGTTTTTCCTTTCCAGTCACCTTTCTCACTCACTATGTGTTAACAGACCTCTCTGTATTGAATCATATCTGTTATTAACCTCTGTCTCTCTTCCACAGCACGTCTTTTATCCTGTCTTCCTTCTCTCACCCCAACCAATCACAGCAGATGGCCCCGCCCCTCCCTGAGCCTGGTTCTGCCGGAGGTTTCTTCCTGTTAAAAGGGAGTTTTTCCTTCCCACTGTCGCCAAAGTGCTTGCTCATAGGGGGTCATATGATTGTTGGGCTTTTCTCTGTATCTATGAAGCGCCTTGAGGCGACATTTGTTGTGATTTGGCGCTATATAAATAAAATTGAATTGAATTGAATTGAATGTTTCGCTAAAAATGCTGTGATTCGTACCTCTGTGATGGGGCGCAGTGGGCAAAGTGGACAACTGCCCCAGCCTTTCCTTGTTTGGCTTGTGGAGATCTGACTGAGACAGAAACTTTTGGCTTTTATCTCCTTAAATCATTCATTTCATCTTTATCACACGTTGGATTTATTTGTGACCTGATTTCCGGTCTTCTATCTCGTCTGTCAAACATTAACTACACATGCAAGCTGAATGAATTAGTCTAATGAATCGTCATCACTCTGATCAGTCCGTAGAACATTAACAGTTTCCTTTTATGTTTTAAGAACTGCAGTTTGCTTCTTTTTAGTTCCAACCTGTTGTAGTAAATCCTCCAGCCTTATGCTGTGTTAATCACAGACAGGTAAACATGCACGCCTCCACACTGCAGAGGCATCCAACGCTGCTGTGCAGCCATGAAGGGTTAAATCAAAATGCCAACTTTTGACTCTCATCAGCTCTGAGCTAGCAGCAAACCCACGAAATCTGGGAACTAAAGGGTTACGTCTCCCACACATTTATATTAATATTGATATAAATCTACTCAAGTTAAAGCTGCGCACTTTAATTTAGCATTCATATTTCATTTCCAGCTGGAATAGTGTTTAACAGCTATGAGCCGTCCGAAAAGACGACCCAAATGAAGGACACACATATGATAATAATAAAAATAAATTTCATTTTAGATGCTTTTCAAAACACTTAAGGTCATCTTTAACAAAACATTAGCAACAGACAAAAGACGTACTTACAGTGTTTGAAATCACAGAGGCTTCATCTCCACACAGCAGGTGGTAACAGCGCTCTGGTGCTGGACCTCCCGTCGCCAGGGTCTTAAACTCTCTGGACAAACAGAGAAGAACAGGAAAATAAACAGACAAACATACAACTGTGGACCGCATGCATTAGCACATACATGTCTGTCTACCTACATACAAACATTTGAGGCTGTGTGTAAGATTATTTGGGAAGATCAGCCTTTAACTCCATCGAGTACCTTTGATTTTAGGTGGAAAGTTGAATGCATGTCTGCTCCTATATAATAGCTGTTCGTATTAAATTATGGGTTTTTATATATTTTTGAAAATTTAAAACACCTTGACACTTTCAGGGGCTTGAGAAGACGTGCAATGCTCAGCTAAAAGGTTTGCAGGGAACTTGTTGCATGTTTCCTCAAATCCTTTGTGCTTCTTTTGGCCCCAAGAGAACAAAATTAGACAAACGCTAACATGTGGTAGTGCTTGTTGTGCTGCCACAAAAACAGATCCCAGAAAATACACAGACGGCTGCTACCAGTACAATAAATCCTAATCCTTATACTCACAGTTGTTACACACTTACAGTATGGTCTGTGCACAACTCGCAAAAGAATGTACACAAAATCTGCACAGTGGCTTATATATAATACAGCTCTGGATCCCCACGGACCAGACGGACAAAGCCACAGCACGCCCGTCTGAGCTGTAAGCTGTAATAGAGTGGTTAGGCAGCAAAAGTCAGAAACCCTGCTAAACTGCACAGATTCTGCAAAAACACTCTTCATAATTCTTTGATGAAACACTTCAAATTGTAACTGTTAGACTCTGGGATTCTTCTAAACAGGCTGGTTAGACGTTACACCACTGTGCTTACTTAAAACACGAGTGTAAGATTACTTACACTGACCAGCAGCGCATTCCTGTCCTGTTCATGCTACTCGTGAATAAACACATTAACTGCAGGTGTGTGAAACGAAATGAGAAGACGGGAATGATGGAAGAGCAGAAAGTAGATTAAATCAGAGAGGAAGACGTGAAACATCACTGGGAGAGCTGCAGATTGACGCAGACTATTCAACAGTGCCATCTAGTGTCGCAGCTGGGAATAGCCTCGAACTCGGCCTCGTTAAATGTACCGGGGCAGAACAGGGAGCACACAGGAGGAAAAGCACATTTTGGGCACCTTAATAATAGTTGAGGAGACATTGATGGAAATGTAGTTTGTAATATAAAGTAATTCTGAAAATTTTCTTTGCTGTTTTTTTCCTGCTACAGTGTTATTCCATTAGCTGAAATGTGCTCTCTCTACATCCATCACTGATCATTATGGCATCTTAGCGTAATTGCCCTCCCCCTGTTGTGTGTGCGCACACTCGCCGGTCCTGAATGCCAGCAGTAATATCTCAGAGAGAGGAGAGAGAGCGAGAGAGAGAGACATATGCATACCCAGCTCATTTCCACCGCCAATCAAATTACCTGACCCAGCCGCAATACATCACTGCCAAACTGTTTATTAAACAAAAAGCCATGATTAAATTATTAATGACAGAGATTAATTAAGACCCCGTGCAGCACACGTGCACAAAGCAGGCGGAAAGGCGTGCACGCAAAAATCCATGCACCAGAATGCCCAGGCAGGAGCGCGCACGCACACCAACGCACACACTAATGCACACACGCGCGTAGACAAAAACGCCATTACTCTGTTTCACACATTTCAAGCACACGATCGCCTGCACAAATACACATTAATGTCCACGGCTGCTTGTGGAAAGAGGGAGTGGGGAAGGGAATAATTTGACGTATAACTTCTTTTTAATGTGCGCAGCAGATACAGTAGACAGTAAACAACATCAACACAAAGTCAACAAACAACATTAACGAGCTCCTTGTCAGCAAACTTTTCTTGATGTTACCACCAGGGTTGGTTTATGGCGGTGCTTATGCTGCTCTAATGGTTTGTTAGGGGGAGCATTTGTTGCTGATGGGGGGCCCGCTGTGCTTTGCGAGTGTGTGCTTACGTGTGAAGAAGAGGGTTTTGTGTGAGATTGGACTTCTTACTACGCAGTATTTCACAGTCAACATGGCAGCTTTTGTTTATACTCACTGATTCAAGTTTAAAGTCATGCAAATAAAAGATCATTCATGATGCTTGCAGTGATTTTATGTTATTTTTCAGTTGTTGTCCCTTCATTTGCCTTTAAACTCACAAAAATGAACAACCTTTAATTTCGGAGGTCAGCGTGATAAATGCATTTACCTGCAGGATGTAGATATTTCTGCCACCTCACAGGTGAAACCTCTATTTAAAGATTTCTCTCATAATGTCTCTTTATAATGGCACCTGTTCTTCACACTTATTGCAGCAGCAGTAATAACCGAGTGTTATAATAAATAAAAAAAATCACATACAGAAATAACACTGTCATGAAATATTTTTACCTGATCTCATTATGCATCTATTTGTCAAACTGTTCTGGAGGTTTATTATCCTACCAGTTAGACACCCTGTATGCTGTTACCAAGGAGACAGCTATCCTTTGTGTTTCGGTTGTGTTAACAAACCTCCAAATGACACGATTGATAAAAAACGCAAGAACAAAATATTCATATTTAAGCAGCAGATCCACACTTCCTTTTCATTTTAATGTTTTTTTAAGTCGCTGGATGCAGATGTTTTGCCTTTCTTGGCAGATTGTTCTGCTCCTCTTTGCTGGAGGGAGGTTTTTTTTGCACGGTGCGCACCACTTTACAATTCTCCAAAGGTGTTGAATTGGATTCAAGTCAGAGCGCATACTTGGCCGGGTCAGAGATTTCACATTTTGTTCTTTAGCCCATGAGAGCTAAGCAGGTTTTTTTGCTATGTTGGGTTCTGGCTTCCTTGTGAAAACATGCTCGTACAATCTTAACAGAGTCGGCCAATCATAATGCACAATTTAGTTATTTCAGTTATAAACATAAAATTGTAACCTGTAATTGTAGGGACATTATAAGAGATGTTTTTGGTTATTAAACTTGTTTTGACAACAAAGCATTTTTCCTCCCCGGGGTTATGATACTTCTATGATCATGCTGCAGTTTTC
Organism: Neolamprologus multifasciatus; assembly: GCF_963576455.1. Lineage (NCBI taxonomy): Eukaryota > Metazoa > Chordata > Actinopteri > Cichliformes > Cichlidae > Neolamprologus > Neolamprologus multifasciatus. The sequence continues at coordinate 33,429,943 of NC_140454.1, forward strand.
AATAGTTGCAGTATATTGTAAACAATACATCAGGTCAATAAGTTATCATCATGACCAATACTCACCTGCACGTTTCTGCACTCATGCAAACCCACATCGCCGTGCTCCATGTCTCATGGTCGGCACCTTGCTCCGGTGGTCGTCGCCAAACCCACAACAAACACGGGGCAAGCTTTTTGATCCAAACTGATTCATTTTAGTTGAGTCTAACAGAAGAATGTGTTTATCAGGCTTTTTGTTTTCTTTGCTAAACTTTAATCTTTGTGCTTTTATGTGAAGAATTGGAGACATTGTCTGACTTCATGCAGAGTCCTGTCAGAAGCATCGGGTTTCTGCAGATAAGCCCTGTGCTAAATCCAAGCCATGAGCACTTATCTGTCTGGTTTTCTGTGCAAGATTGCTTAAATAACATAATGTGCATGGCATTTGTGCACTTTGGGTTCTTGTTAGTATGGCTGCTGCAGCTGCAGCACGTCGCTTTTCATTTTCACTAAAGGAAACAAAAAAGGAAATGACTCGGAGAACGTCCTTGACACGGCCAAACTTTGGTCCCTGTTATGTTGTTCCTGACACCCTTTGAAAGAGTGAGTTGTAGAGGTTTGCTGTATCTGCAGAGGAGATTGAGGATTTCCAGCAAGGCTAACGCAGTCTTACTCCACATCACACTCATTTTATGATAGGGGAGATCTACGGCTTGAGATTGGTCCCGGGGCAGACCAGTAGACACTGGCCATAAAAAACAGAAGCCATAAAAGAATGGTGATGTGTGTATATGTGTGTGTGAGAGTAAAGGATAGAGAGAGGGAATTTGCATTGTGTGTGTGTGCGTGTATAAAAAGGAGCTAGCCTGGAGAGGCCAAAACAATCACCCAGTATCAGCACTTTATGGTTGAGAATACTATATCACCCTGACAACAAAGGCAGTAAAGCGCTGTATGGCGCTGTAAAACATTGTGTGATTCTGCAGTGAGATGATCGTTAGCACAGCTGGTTAATTGCCTGACCACACCTCTTCTGACACACAAACGCGTGCACTCACCGACCCACTGCCCCACACATGTGTACGCACAGAGAGACTCACAGATACACACAAGCAGGTCGCGCACACAGAAACGATTCCCCAAAGAAACCATAAAGACGTATGATGGATGAAAGGGAAGGTTGTTCAGGATAATCAGTCAAGGAGACAAGGCGGCATTCAGATGCTGCTTGTTGTTCCAAGACAAATTCATCACAGTGTAATTAGTTTGCGAGACTTCAAACCCACAGTCTCTTTATTGTTTTACTCGTACAACCTCAGAATAACTACAGTAGTAATGTTTGCGAGCACGCCCTCCGTCCCATTAAAGGTGCATCAGGACATTTTTTTAGTCGTCTTGTCAGATTAAAGAATTATGAAAGCTTGAAGAAGCAGTTTTCCATCTATAAGTCAAAATTTCAGCCCATTATCACAAATTTTTGACTTAATAACTTGAAAGTTCTTTTCTCAATATTTTCTCTGTTAATATTTTGACATAATAACTTGAAATTTTGACTTCTAAACGGCAAAAACTGCTTATTTTCTCAGTGGAGAAAACAAGCTTCCGTGCAGACTGAATATTTCAGTTTGGATCGTTCTGTCCTGAACTTTTTGGAGAAGTGCTCGTCTACTGAGCTTTTAGTTTGCTTTAGTTTGTTAGATTCATGCCAGCATTCGTTTTCTTTGGCATGTAACCAAACAATAACACAACACGGACAAGCAGTCGCCTCTGTGCGTACGTGTGTGAGGTCTGCATAAAACTAATGCATCTGCAAACAGGAGGATGAGTGCTGGAGTCATAAAAGGCATCTGTCATATAACTTTACACACTGTGCATGACTTTCTCACATGAGGCAAATGGACGTTTCTGCAGGATAAACAGCACGACCTATAAATCAGAGCCCGTCCTGTGTTAACAGTAACGGCTGAGTGAAGAGTGTGTGTGAAGGGTCATTAAGATTAAACACAGTAAAAAAGGAAGAAAATATCCCCCTGCAAGCCTCCCTTTCATCCATGAAATTCCTTTAGGTTAATATCGCGTTAACCAAAAACGCGGCACATCTCCCAGAACCTCCACGGCTGCAGCAGCGCCCCAGATTTTTGTGTGCAACAGTGTTTACTGTACATGCACACTGTACATGTGCCAGCCAGTTTATAGGCAGTCAGCATTAATACAGGCACTCAAGGATAATGAGTAATGAAGGGACATCAATAAGGGCTATGAGCGACATATCTGACGGGGCAGCTTTTAATAATGGCCACCGTCAGCACAGACACACAGACAGATGGAGGGGGAGAGAAAGTGAGCAGAGTAGAGAGGAGTGATGATGGAGATGGATGGAAGAGCAGGGCAAGGAAAGAGAGACAGAGTGATGGAGGCATGGAGGAATAAAGGATTCGTCCACTCGGTTATTGCCATACCCACTTATCCCTAACAGGGTCCTGGAGGACTGAAGCGTGTCACCGTTTGCTGTTGGGCAAGAAGTATTTTACATTTTACACCCTGGACACATCAGCAGTTCACATAACCCCATCACCATGCTACTCCTGCGTACACCACACCTGGCTGTAGGTGTGTTTTTATCTTTGCATTATCCCTGCAGCGGTGCACCTTTTACCCTCTGACAGCTGGGATAGGCTCCAGCCCCCTCCCTGCAACCCTGAACTGGAAAAGCAGAAGAAAATGGATTGATGGAAATGCACAATCGATAGAAAACCACTGAAACTGGCTCAAACCCCGGGGATTCCATTAAGATGGACAATATGAATTTAGGAAAGACTTGAAACTTGGCTGCAGTATTTTTAGCATTATTAGAGCACGACTGGCCTGCCATTGGTGGGGTCTTCACGCTTGAAACGGGGTTACTGACCGCCGTGCAGATCCACGGTTCGTCTTGCCACAATAGCTGCCAGGAATTTTTTGTGTCCCTGTTGACCCACGCTGGGCCTGCTGCCGCTGGCACCCACCACAGCTGGATGCTTGCTGAATCGCCTTCTTCTCCAGGGCTTCCCATTCACCAATCATATCTTCCCAGTGACTGTTCTTCACTGCCATGGATGCACTTTGCTGCAGTGTCATCCTGCTCTTCTGCCATCTTTCCTCCTCTTAAAGGGGCTGGACTCTGTCAGCATAGCTCATTAAGCTAGTTGAGGGCAAAGTTGGGAAGTAAAACTAACCGCAAAGCATTAAAAACAGCATTTTCCACAATAAACACACACAATACCAAAATATATAAAACAGAACCACAATAAATAACACAGAAAGCACAAAAAGCCACAGCAGAAGTACTTAGGCTCAGTTCAATAAGCTAAGTTCTCTCTTTTCTGTTTTCTTGAATGCGTGATCAAAAACATTGGCGAAGCATATGAGAGCATGTAATCATATTCAGAGAAATGAATCTATTAAAAAACCCAACCAGCACATTGATAATTACGCTGTACATTTGAAAGGAGGGAAAGTGCTTCTATCTCCCTCATAGTCTTTAGAACATGACTCAGCTTCATAGAAAACAAAAGCAAAAGTAATTAAGACCTTTCGCCATTCATCACTGAAATTGAATCGTGTGAAATACAACCCAGCATTATTATCTGTAGCTGCTAGGCCACTGCCTGGCGCTCAGATATATACATATATATTACAAATAATGGAGGAAAGCAGCTGAAAAATGAATAGAGCAATTTTAATTAGGGGAGAGCTGTGTACTGTGTTATCATGTGCGCCATAATAATAATGAATATGCACGGCCAAGCAGGGATAAAGTGTGTAATGAATGGTATGTCTGTTATTACCTTAATTAAACTGATTTCAAGTAATTCTGTTTGACCGAGCAAGAATCCAGCGGGAAAATAATATTCTGTCTTTATGAGCGTTTCTCTGAAAGTTTCTCTGCTGCAGTTGGATATATGCGTTTTATATTTCAGGAGACTGCGCAGTGCTAAAAGATGGACTGAGAAAGACGCAGACAGACAGACAGACACGAGCGCCGTCTTCCATCTTACTTAAAATGTAAATGGTTGCGTTGGGATTGGTTAAGGCTTCACTGCTAACGAGGCACGCCGGGGTGATAGATGGAGCTTTAATTCTGAGAAGGAATTGAACTACAGGCCTGGGAGACATTAGTTAAGCAACATGGCACCCTTCCCATCCATCTGTGCCTCAGCCTCCTCCCTTTCAGCTCTTTCCGTCCATTCTGCCACCTTGGTTTACCATTACTCAGGGACACGTCACGGCCGGGCCATCCATCAATCCATTGTTTCCCCTTTCTTTCCTTCATTCACCTCTCTTTACACCCCAGCACACATTTTAAAAAGTCTTCTTTCTTCTGCTCAGGCTCACCCTTCTTCATCTTCTTCATTTAAAACTTTCCACAACTCATCCCAAACACTGTGCTCATGAAACTGTGCTGATGAGTAAAGGTCGCTTTTACTGTGATGCAGGGAAGAGAGGAGTGCTCAGACTTTATACTTCAGCAGGACTATGAAGACGGGACGTGGCTGTTGGTTTAGTGTTGTGAGCCGGCCACGTGCAGTGGTGCTCCTTCACATATTACACTTTGCTTTACATAAACATCAGATTTGCATTAATCAATGCACTCTGTTTACATGGCATATTAGCATGAAGCAATCCAATCACAGCTGTGGCGGTCTTTATCGCCGCAAACTACATTTGTTATTTGTGGGGAGGTGCACCCCGGGCAGTGTGTATGCAGTCGCAGAGTACTTAGGAGTGTAGTTTAAGAAACAAATAAATCAAAGTGATTATTTTAAGGCTCTATTAAGTTAGTGTTAATGAACATTTCACACATCTGCTGCTTTTATTATGAAAGAGTCACAGGAAACATTTTTCTGTCCCCGTGGTTAACACTGATGCTCTTTGTTCATTGCAGTTACATTAAAATAGATACTGATCATTGGTGGTGTCTGTCATTAAGATCCATGCCTCCATCCATCCATCCATCCATCATGAGCTCCATCCATCCATCCATCCATCCATCATGAGCTCCATCCATCCATCCATCCATCCATCCATCATGAGCTCCATCCATCCATCATGAGCTCCATCCATCCATCATGAGCTCCATCCATCCATCCATCCATCCATCCATCATGAGCTCCATCCATCCATCATGAGCTCCATCCATCCATCCATCCATCCATCATGAGCTCCATCCATCCATCCATCCATCATGAGCTCCATCCATCCATCCATCATGAGCTCCATCCATCCATCCATCTATCCATCATGAGCTCCATCCATCCATCCATCCATCATGAGCTCCATCCATCCATCATGAGCTCCATCCATCCATCCATCATGAGCTCCATCCATCCATCCATCCATCATGAGCTCCATCCATCCATCATGAGCTCCATCCATCCATCCATCATGAGCTCCATCCATCCATCATGAGCTCCATCCATCCATCCATCCATCCATCATGAGCTCCATCCATCCATCCATCCATCATGAGCTCCATCCATCCATCCATCATGAGCTCCATCCATCCATCCATCTATCCATCATGAGCTCCATCCATCCATCCATCCATCATGAGCTCCATCCATCCATCATGAGCTCCATCCATCCATCCATCATGAGCTCCATCCATCCATCCATCCATCATGAGCTCCAACCATCCATCCATCATGAGCCCCATCCATCCATCGTGAGCTCCATCCATCCATCCATCCATCCATCATGAGCTCCATCCATCCATCCATCCATCATGAGCTCCATCCATCCATCCATCCATCCATCATGAGCTCCATCCATCCATCCATCCATCATGAGCTCCATCCATCCATCCATCCATCCATCCATCATGAGCTCCATCCATCCATCCATCCATCCATCCATCCATCCATCCATCATGAGCTCCATCCATCCATCCATCATGAGCTCCATCCATCCATCCATCATGAGCTCCAACCATCCATCCATCATGAGCTCCATCCATCCATCATGAGCTCCATCCATCCATCCATCATGAGCTCCATCCATCCATCATGAGCTCCATCCATCCATCTATCCATCCATCCATCATGAGCTCCATCCATCCATCCATCCATCATGAGCTCCATCCATCCATCATGAGCTCCATCCATCCATCTATCCATCCATCCATCATGAGCTCCATCCATCCATCCATCATGAGCTCCAACCATCCATCCATCATGAGCTCCATCCATCCATCCATCATGAGCTCCAACCATCCATCCATCCATCCATCCATCATGAGATCCATCCATCCATCCATCCATCCATCATGAGCTCCATCCATCCATCTATCCATCATGCGCTCCATCCATCCATCCATCCATCCATCATGAGCTCCATCCATCCATCCATCCATCCATCCATCCATCCATCATGAGCTCCATCCATCCATCCATCATGAGCTCCATCCATCCATCCATCATGAGCTCCATCCATCCATCCATCCATCATGAGCTCCATCCATCCATCCATCATGAGCTCCAACCATCCATCCATCATGAGCTCCATTAATCCATCCATCCATCCATCCATCATGAGCTCCATCCATCCATCCATCCATCATGCGCTCCATCCATCCATCCATCCATCCATCCATCATGAGGTCCATCCATCCATCCATCCATCCATCATGAGCTCCATCCATCCATCCATCCATCCATCCATCATGAGCTCCATCCATCCATCATGAGATCCATCCATCCATCCATCCATCCATCATGAGCTCCATCCATCCATCCATCCATCCATCATGAGCTCCATCCATCCATCCATCCATCATGAGCTCCATCCATCCATCCATCCATCATGAGCTCCATCCATCCATCCATCCATCCATCCATCCATCCATCATGAGCTCCATCCATCCATCCATCAGCTAGTTCTCTGGTTCTTTAAGAAGTTTGTAGTGCAGTAAAAAAAATTAGAAAAGAGCGAAGACAGATGTTTACTTTGATTACACAAACATTACGTAGGCGTATGTAATGAATAGTAGGTTTGTTTTAAAATTGTAACATGAAGAACGTCAGCGTATAATAATAGTGTCCAACAGTATATTTCTATCTAACTCAGCAGCTCATTCTCTTTAGAGATGTCGCACATTTTAGGGTCACTGATATAAACTAGGGCAGCAGAATTTTAGGCACAGTTTTAAAGACGAGACATTTTGTGAAAGTTTTGTGAAATGTGACACATTTTACATCTTTATGCAGCACTTTCTATATGTTGCCAATAAACACCACAGTTGTAAGAGTCATAGTTCCAAAGTTCTAAGGTGTTCTGTCAATTTTTGACCAATAAATCATAACAATGTCCATGAAGAGTGGATGACAGCCAGATTTTAATGGATCGTTAACATGACCTCACTCTACAACATTTTACCAGAATTCATTCAAAACGTTTCATGTTTGCAGACAAAATGACGTGCACACGCTACCAAAAACATAAACTCCTTGGTGGAGTTTCCTGTGACCTTTATTTGTATTTTACATTTATTTATCATTTCTGGCCAGCTGTTGAAAACGCAGCCTGAAATTAGAGTAAAATAAAATATGTCACCCATGGTAACCTATGTCATGAAGCCGTACACACCCGCCAATCAAACGGTGTCACATGCTCACCAACAGACTGAGCAAAAGAAGAGCGGATCATGGACAAAGCAGCCTAGAAGCTGGATCTCATTGATTATACAGTTCAATATTAGACTGAAGGATGCAAACACGTCGGAAAAAATGTGAAAAATGCAGCATTTTAGACTGATTTAATTTAAGTGTGAAAGCATCGCCGTTCCTTCCTTCATACTTTCCTTGTCTCACTCCTCCTTCCTTTCATCGAGCCTTCCCCGCCACGCTCCCGCCTCCAGCGTCCATCATTTATCTCCCCGAATCCAACATCGCTTCATCCTTACTGTGTACCTTCCCTCTCTTTCTCCTCCCTTACAACATATTAATCCTTCGTGCCAGTGTGAGCCCTCCCATTCTTGCACTTTTTCATCACTCTTTATCTCCGCCTTATCTTTCTCTCTCCCTCTCCCTGCAGCACCACACCCTGCCATTGTTGTCTCTGTGACACATATTCTTCCCATTTGTCACTTCTCCTCCTTTAAATGAAAACATTCATCCCTTCACCTGTCCCCCTTTACATCCCGCTCTCCCTGTTTATTTACTCATCCCTTTCTTTTCCCGGGAAAACTGTCATCCTGTTATGGAAGGTAAATCCATCCTTCTTCTACTGTCCCCCTCACTTCCCCTTTGTCTCATCCCTGATCTCCTCAAACTGTCCTTCCAGTCATACAAAGTGCATGGGCTCTTTTTGATAGCGGGTATCTATTAAACACAGGTTCAGGCCAGATTTAGCAATAACACAGGACTCTGGCTACATCCATCTTCTCCTCTTTGCCTTTCTCCACTGACCCCTCCCTATCTGCCTCAGTCCATCCATCCATCACGCTCTTCTTCTCTTTAGTGTTACACATGAGCTGGTGGCAAGGTAATGATTGGTTTAAACAGGTAGTCTGTATGCATGGAGGCTCGCTAAACGATATTAATGGTGTGTGTTTGTGTGTGTTTGTGTGTGCTTTCCTGTATATTGCATGAGACTTAATGCCCTCCAACATTATCAAGCCCCTGTGCGATAAGCACGTGCAGACAAGAATTCACATAATTACTTTATGTAATAACTATCAGTTCAGTCACAACCTGCAGGACGAGGTCACCGCAGAGTTTAATGTTAACGTTTGCATCCCGCGTTTATCGTGAAAACACGCATTACTTTTTCATGAGGCTGTACACAAATGTGCTGAAAGGATTTCCTTCTGCATAAATGACTTGCTCACGTTAGTGCAGCAGTGGACGAGTACGACTTCCTGCTAGCAGCAGCTTAGTTGTTAATGAGTTGGTGTGTTTTTATTAAAGAAAAGTTTTTGTCCAAAATGCTGACTTTAATTAGTTTGATTAAATGTTCATTTTCCATGTAATTTTGTTACATAATTACAGCATAAAATGATAAATTTAATGAAATTCAGTTTATGCCAATTGGATAAATAATCCTTAGATTTCACATATTTCTGTTGCATTTTACTATTTTACTATTATTGCTTCACATTTATTGAGGGTTTATGAGTCCAGCTTCTGCAGGCAGAACCATAAACCATCGAACTCCAAATCTGAGACGCAGCAAACATTTTTACTCTGCTTTTCAAATGCTGTTTGTTTAACTTTCAGATGTAATGATCTCATTCTGGGTTCAAATTGCCCCCTTCACAAACTAACAGACATGTTACACACCTGCATTTTCTACTGCACAGCATCACACTCTGCCAGAGCTGTTACAGTGTTACCCTTGATTAGAAAGGATGTGCCGCTGAGGAGATGAGGAGGCCTACAGATGATATGTATGGGACTGATAACAGCAGACTTTTGCCATTCAGTAGACTGATAACATCCAGACGTGGCGACCTGCTCAATCAGAACCTGAATGTCCACCAGAGACCAGCTGTCAGCTATAAGAGATAAGAGACAAACTTCAGGTCCATAATTTGTTGGACAGCTGAATCATTTTTTCCATTTTTGTCTCGGTACACCAGCACGGGGGTTTTTAAGTCAAAGACTAAAGATGTGACAGAATAAAAAAATGATTTCTGTGGTTGAGAAAAACAGCTTCATTACATTTAACCAAGTCAAGACACTCGACTGAAGGTTTACACCAAGGTGCAAACCACTGGTTACACTCATCATCAGGGAGGGCAGATCGGACTTTACCAGAAAACATCTAAAAGAGCCGGCACTTTTTTTTAAATTTGCACCAGAATGAGGGAAGGAGCAAAAAAAGCTCATGATGTGAAGCACACCACATCACCCACGTCTCCGGTTTTTATCAGTTATGTGAAACTGCCAAAGTGAAATCTTTTCTTTCTCCAAAAAACGCATTCATGCCTTCATCACCTCGTGATTGGATTACTGCAGTCCTCCGTTTTTGGGTGGAGAACACTCAGATCTCCATCACTTGCAGTTTGTCCAAAATACTGCTGCACATTTTTTAACAGGTCAGGTCACTCAATTTATTTTATTTAAAGTTATTTAAAGTTTCTGGGCTGCCTCTCCTCAAAGTAGCCATCCATCAAGACTTTCTCCATTTGAAGCAATGCATCATCGGGGATTGTAACATTGTAACAGCCAGTCCTTTTATCGAATTAAATTATTGAGCTGTGGTTTAATGTTGTTTTTTAACACATGTGTTGCTTAAAATGTGCTACAGAAATAAAACTGACATTGACATCACACACTGTTTTATCACTGGAGAACAGACCCAGGACTGCAACGCTTCACAGTCAATGGTCTTTTTGAGCCTGTGAACATGGGGGACCATGTCTATAACAACTACACAGTGCAATTCTTATTTATATGCCATGAATTAAAGTTAAAAGTTGACACTTTAGTCACATCTCGAGGTGATGTAGAGAGGCAACATGATAAAAGTTTAATCCTTGTCCAAATACTCCCAGAGATAACCGTGTATGTGAGATCTGCAGCAGGGATGGGAAGTACTCAGATTCCACGTCGTGTTTCTTGAGCAGACACTAAAGTTATTACTTGTCAAAAGTCTGGCACATAACAGCTTAGCAGCATAAGAAATGATGACACCCAGACAGAAGGTGGGGTATTATAGGCTAAAGGACACATTCTCTTGAGGAAGAGGCCGGCAGCATGCAGGCGATCACTTCTAAGCTGTGTTTGTTTTCTAGTGAGTCACACATTTTGACACTGAAGACCACCAAATGACAGAAAAACCTAAGACACATAAAGGGACTGACTTTCCACCCTGTTTTACATTAAAAAGTGAGAAGAAGCTGTCTTTGAATGAAACTGCTGGAAAACCAAAACAAAACAGAAAATAAAGCTCGCTAGCTGAAGTTCATAGCGGTATGCTCATTTGCGTGCACTGCCGCCCACACACGCCTACGCACGTGTGTGCAAACAGTGGGTGAGAAAGAGTCAGACTAAGAAAAGACCTTTGATATTCAGCTTTCATTATTTGGGCAACATCTTCTGCACGCATCTAAATCTGCAGAAACGCAGAGTTTCAGCCAGAAAATGTTTGTGCTGCTGCGAGTTCGCTTTATGTTACGTTGGCTGTACTGAGGTCACTCTTGGATTAATTTAGACCTTAAACAGAAGGTCAGTTCGTCCGTGCAAACTCTGAAAGTTAATGTATGCGCGAGTCTTGCTTTAATATAACAGGAACATTTAACACTTTCTCCTCTGCTTCTATTAATCGTTTCCTTTAGGTGCAAGGGGCGAACTTGAACTAAAGATTTCCACATATGCCTCAAACTATATTCACAACATGCTTCCCCACATCAGTGTATCTGTGCAATTCAACAGTGCCACCTAGAGCTCAAGGAAAGCATAGCAGCAGTGAATTATGAGTGGGTGCAGATCTGCTCATCAACATACTGTCATTATCTGTCTTCTACTTTGACTCAGTGTGTGTTTGCGTGTGTGTGTGTGCACATCTTGTCAGTCACCTCCGGTGTGATCTCTACAGCTATAATTATTCATGGTCGGTCAGCTGTCAAGTCATGCCGTTTACATTCATGCATGAGTCGGACAAAGATGCAGAGCAGCACATTCTCAAACACACGTTTGTTATGAGCTGCAGTGGCATCATATATCACCATCGTGTGAATAAATGCATCGCTTTGCTTCATGAATGAAGAGTGTGTCCGGGTTACATTAAGATCCACCTGCACGAATTATTTAAAGACACAGCAATCAACAAGATCGCACACAAACATCGCATCACGCCACCTTTCAAGCATCCTCGTGTGGAAACATCCTGGTTGTTCAGGCGAGCACAAAGCCTCACACAGCTTTTTGTGTGTTCCCCTCAGGGCATTAGTGTGATATTGGCTATTTCCTGTTTTGAAGGCGAGTTACTTTACAGTCAGGCAGAGACGCAGATGGCCTAGTCACCTCTCGGTGATGGTCTGTGACTGACATGATTGCTGTGCGGTCTCTGTTTGTCTGTCTGCCTCTTTCTATTCCACCGCGACGTCCCTCATTCCCTCTCTATCAGCCTGCTTCCCGACTCGTTTTCTAGTCTCTTTGTTGCTTTATCTGCTGGTGCATGAACACTAAAGTGAGTTATTTTCATAGTTATCTCATGTGGAGAGGGCAGGGTCAACTGTTAGAGTGGGTGTAACAAGCAGGAAGTTGAAGCAATAAGTCTTTCTTTGTTTTCGAGGCTCAAGAAGACGTAATTGTTCACGGATGAAAAATAGCTGTCAGTTAGAAAGGTTAAAATAACAGCTGTAAGACGCAAGTAGGCTGCACATATTTCATGTTTAACCAGCACCACACCCACTACATGTCTTCCTCTAAAATAATACCATGTAGCTGCAAAGGAAATGTTATCACTTCCACTGATGGAAATCCCACGTCCTTAAAGTCAAGTCGTGGGAGACGCAGTGGCGTGAATGCATAGACAGAAAAAATAAAGTCTGCTCAAGGTACCTGATTTTTATACGAGTTTGAATGTTTACCACAATTACATCAAGAGCTCTCTACATTTATGAAGTGAGAAAGACGACTCAGAGTGAAAGCTTTACTTCCACAGCATTGTCCTGGACTCAAACGTTGTCCTCAGCTTCCCAGCGTGTTCAAACGTGAGAACAACAGTTCCTGAACCACATATGTGATGAACAACACCCCTGACATGCCAAAACAGCCATATTTGACATCCTGAGAAGGAGAACATCAGAGGCTGAGTACCTACAGGTCGTATCTGCGCATGCAAACTGTACAAAAACATAAATTCAGGTAGATTTAAATAGATAAGATCCTCCAAGAGTCCTCACACCTGATTCTGATTGTTCCTACCAGAGCACAGCAATAAACAACTTCACCTTCTGACAGTCATGAACATCTCATTTAGAAAAGGAAGGAAGGGTGGCTGTGTTGTGTCTGCTGCACTGTTTTATTAGCCGTGCCAGAACGACGGTTTGAAATATGACCACTTCCTGATCTCCGTGTCAGCTTCTCCTTCGTCTGCGTTTCTGTGTTTTTCCCTCTGTGGCTGTCAGTCTGTGGCACAGCTCACACATACACATTATCAACCTATCATCATGGACTGCTGATCTATGATAATTACGTGTCATCCTGAGCCAGTTTTATTATTGATCGCCGGCTGTAATGATCAGAAGATGCAGATGATGGCACCGCCCTCATTGATTACCGGTGACAGCTAAAAAGCATGGCATAATTCTCATTGATCAGCGGTGACGTTGTGTAAAAAAATGGTGTCATCTCCATCGATTAGCAGTAAAAATGTGCGGCAAAGACGCCCCGTCGGTCCCCACCGAGTGGAGCCCTTTTACACGCACTTGTATTCATCATGTGAATGTGTGTGGTACACGTGTGTTAGGAAGATGAAAAGTGACAGGAAATAGACTGAAAAGAAGATGCTAAACTTTGCAGATCTTTAACACCTCTATAGCCACGGCACGCCCCAATAGAAGAGACCATTTCATTAGCAGGACAAGCTGCAGAGAATCGGCACCGAGCATCGCCGTTACCCCAAGAGGAGATTTGTGGCACGGCGGGTTTAAACTGTTTCAGAGGCAGGTGGTTTAGATGTTGTGGCTCATTGGCGGCACATTAATAAACTGAAATAATAAACTACACAAAAGCTCCACCTGACAGTCACTGTGTGCAACTACACATCTATTAATCTCCTCTTTATAAGAAGAGCCTGTGTGGTGCAGGTTTGGTGTGAGCACTTACCTCAGATTTATCGCACTTTCAAACAGGTAGGTAATCTAAGACATGCGTTAGTATTTCCATGAGCTGTGATAGCTGTAACATTTGTTTGTGAGTGTAAGTTACTGCTGCTTAATATCACTTTTGGTGAAGAGCTTATTATTTTTGCACTCTCCTTATCGTCTCCTTTACTCCCCGCACTCCTCTCTGTTCCCGTTTCTTCTTTCACCTCGTTCTTCTCGGTTAGTCGTGATTTCTTCTTCCTCACTGTCTCACTCCCCCATCTTTGTGATTTATATGTTTCCTGGTGGTATTTTTTTCCCCCTGCTACCTTGATGAGTGCTCAAACACACATGCATACACACACACACACACACACACACATTAGATGGATGAGCTGGAGATAACTAAAGCAGCCAGACTTCACTGTGAATTATAATCACCTTCAATCTGTGTCTCTGAATCCCTGCCCAGTTCTTATGTTCATGGGTGGGTGTATGTGTGTGTGTGTCAGGAAGCTCTCCTCTCCTCACCAAGTCATGTGTGAGCTCCTCTTTCATGAATGTAAGTGATGGAGTTTGTTCCCTGAAGGGTTGCGTACGAGTGTGTGTATATGTCATTGCTCCTACTTATTATTCTCTGCGTCCCCTGGTGTTTGACCTGTTGTGTCGAGTTGGGATATAATGCTATTTCCACTGCTGCTCACATACAGTGCACACACTCAGACACACATACCTTGAGGCAACAGCCATCAGGGTCCATCACTCACCCTCACATAAGGTATTCAACTGCACTATGTCAATGTCACATTGCCATTGGCCCAGTGTGTGTCTGTGTGTATAAAAAAGGAAGAAAGAAAGCTGGTGGTCCAGCAGTCAGTGAGGTAGGAGGAGAGAATGCACACTGGAAATATAAATCTCAGACAGAGAGAGGAGAGGAGAGCGAGGCGATGTTTGAGGGAAAATCCATATACCTGAACTCGCCAGCGGTAACCTGCACACACGTGAGAGTAAATTTTACAATAAACAAATCGTTTAGTTTTTGTTTTCACTTCAGTCTTCTTCGAGTTGATGCCAAAATGAGTTTGCATGGTAGAAAAGGTTCAGCTACACGAGGAGTGCTCCACATAGACACTCTGATCAGAGCAAAACTGGCTCAAATTTCATAAACCGTGTAACCGCACGTGTCTGAGTTCTTCCTGCACACTCCCGCCTCTGTGATGTAAACTTGTGTCCTCTCCAAAGTCATCCGCGTCCAAGCTGAAACGCTCCTCCCAGGACACTTTTCTTTTTAATGCAAACTCGTTCAGAACTACGAGCAACATAACAACAGCAACCACGGCAGATGGTAAATATCCATCTTCAGAGAGCTGCTCAAACGCCGGATAAGACAGCAACATGAAGAAGACAAATGCGAGACCTATTCATCACTTTTACATGTCACACTAGTCTAATTAAAAGTGTGGGTGCAGTACAGCATGCAAACAGCACACTGTATGAAATCATATCCCATGTAAACAAGGAGTTCAATGAGAGTATGTATCCACGTCGCAGCAGCCAAGGCGCAGTGTGATCTTCCCAACACCAGAGGCCGTGAACTGCTGACTGAGTAACGTTTGGACTGTTTAAGAAAGAAATACATAAACCCTCAGATCCTCACGCTCACTGGCTCGTGCAGATGTTTTCCATCGTGTCTGCAGTTTTCTAAATAATTCCATTATTGTCCTATTTTCTATAGCCCACTTTAAATACTGCAGCAACTCACAAGAGAGAGTCTTAGATCGCTTTGATGTTTGAAATGTAAATTTTCATGTAAATGTGCCAGAAATTTATGAAGAAAATAAATAATTTAGTCGCTGTGATAATGTGCAGGAACTATGCACAAAAGCAAACACAGCCAAAACATGTTTTTCACTTTCTTCTTGATGACTAATCAAACCTGATGGTGGAAGTGAAGAGAAACAGATGTGATAGCAAGGTTTTCATGGCTGAGGAGGTAACTGTGCTGACAAATCCTCAAGCTTACAGCTCATAATAGAAATAAACACAACCAGCATGTCTGAGTGAGAGGGGCCCACATGGGCGAGAAAGAGTAAAATGGGGTGATGCTGCCATCTACTGGGGAAGACAGGAACAGCAATACCAACCACTCATTTTGAAAAATCTATAATTTCCTTCCTTTTTGTACCTGCCCAGATGTTTGTTAACTCGGACTTATGACTCACTGAAGCATTAAAAGAAGGGATGGACCAGGCTTGTGTCTTCACATAGCAGATATCTTAGTATCTTTATCTTAATCTGTCCAAAATATCTTCAACACACGAACAACATCTGAAAGTGATGTCCTCAACAAACAGGAAAAATAAGCCTGACACAAGACCTGAGAGAAGCTTCTGGACCTTCAGCTGATCCGTCTTGAGCCACAGGTCTCCTTCAAAAAGACTGTAAAGAAGTGCATCAAATATTTATCTGAACTATACCATAAACTAGTCCAGGGGTCGGCAACCCGCGGCTCCGGAGCCGCATGCGGCTCTTTAGTCTTTATTTTGCGGCTCCGGGTGGCAGTGGCGGTCCTAGCCTGTTAAGTGCCCTGGGCGAACACCCCCTCTGGCGCCCCCCCCCCCACACACACATACATATGAAGAGGGAGAGAGTATGCATAGTATGCAAACGGCTACTAAACAGACCTCTTACTTCGTCATACAATGAGAACAGGACAAATCAACAATTGACACTGACTAATTAATATTATATTATTGTATATATTGTTTGGAGTTTAGTCTGTTACTGTTACTATTTTTACCATTTCTTCTTGGAGGAACTGTAACCCACATAATTTCCTTAGGGATTAAGAAAGTATTCTGATTGTTAATGTTTTAGGATACATGACCTGCCATTATCCAATGACACATCTGGTTACCTGTGTCTTTTGCTCGTTCCTCCTTGTAGGAGCCATAATTAAATGTATTGAATTTTAAGGATCACTGGGTTTTTATTTGTTTGGTTGCTATGGTGATGTTCAATGGGAGTCACGTGGGTGCTAGCGGCGACATTAAGAGGGCGTTGTCAGTCTGTCATTCATTGGTTTGATTTTGACAGAGCAGGGCTGGGTAGCCGTAGTTTTTGTTGACCGCAGCACAACGAGTTTCCCCTTGTTGAATTAGAGCCTGTGATGTTTTAAGAGTTTGAATCGCGAGCCGATCACATTGCTCTGTAAACTTTTCAAGCACTTTAATAAACAAGCAAGCAATTCCACCTCTGGCATTACTGCGTAAAGTTGACAGCGCGTCAGGCAAATAGGCAGGCTCCATCCCCGGCCTCTAGCGACTGTGGAAGTCGCTACACTCCTCTTCTTTTCTCTTTTTTTAAACTTTAAAAACGGGTTGTGTGTGAGACTTTAAATAAACAAAATATAAAATATACATTTTAAATTGTTATTGATCCCTTTACCCCGAGTCCTAAAGTGTATATATATATATTTTTTTTTTACTCTTAAATATTTATTTTTGTTTTCTTGCACTGCTGTAACTGGAGCCTCGTCGTCTCGTCTCTCTATATACTGGACTGTATGTAGCGGAGATGACAATAAAGTTTACTTTGACTACAGCAGCAAGCAGGCGCAATGAGGGCTCTTACGCTCACTTTTCGTGTATAGAATTTTGAAAAAACATCGGTGCAAATTATAAGTCTGTATCATGATGTCTGGTGTTTTCGTGTTTGTTTTTATTTTTGTTTTATTTTGAGAGTTGGTAATTTTTGCTGCTCCAGCCAATCCCCCGTCGCCCCGCCCTCTCCTCCCTGTGCCGCAAGCAGCAGGCGCACCTCGCAAACGGAGGGCGCCCTTACTCCCATGGGCTATAGAAAATCGATCGGTGCCTATGCCATTCCCAATATGCGCTCGCATGATGTCGGGGCAGCATGAGTACAAGCTATTTTTTTTCTACCGATGCCCAATGCCGCCCCCCACCACGATGCCGCCCCAGGCAACCGCATCTAAAACCGCTACTGCCGGGTGGTTTGGGAAATTAAATTAGAAGTATTTAGCTGAAGTGTATTTTATTTATGTTAGTTCTTTTTTTAACTTGTAGTTCTAAGTTGGAAGATTATTGTGATTTTAAAAATATAAAAATAAAATTACATCTTATTTTTTTCATTGCTCAAAATAAGCGTCACACTCGCGGAAGCCGGTATACCCGCCGAAACGCCCGGGTAGCTGGATCTTCGGATCCACATTATGTCGGTAGCTGTAAAATGTGTTTTTGTGAATGTAATTTTCTCTGTAGCACTTCATGGATTTCATAAGCAACACACCTTAGTTGCTCTGTGGATTCTTTTAAAAAGCAGTTAAAAACTTTTCTGTTCAAACAAGCCTTTTGTTGATCTTCGTATTTTATATTCTTTACATTATTTACATTTGATCTTTTACATTGTGTATAATGTCTATTGATTGTATTGTTTATTTTAATATTTGTGTACAGTGCTTTGTGACTGCCTGTCTGTGAAAAGCGCTTAATAAATAAACTTTACTTACTTACTTTAGTTGTTCACACAAAGCATAAAGGTAAAAAAAACAATATATACAGTGTTATCTTCATTTTAGATTTCAAAAAGTATTTGCGGCTCCCAGTGTTTTCTTTTGCGTGGAAACCGGGTCCAAGTGGCTCTTTGGGGGTTAAAGGTTGCAGACCCCTGAACTAGTCCAAAGACTACTACATCGTCTTAGGTGATGACTCCTGTGGAGAGAAACACACTGCTCCTAACTGTGGATCACGCTCACTCCAGACTGTGTTTTAATGTCCCAGGGACAGCTTTAATCTTCCGGACTGCAGCGCTGTGCTCCAGAATGATCACACAGGACTTTCAAACAGAAGACTCGAGTATTCGAGGGATGTGAGAGCAGATATTAATAAAGCATCGGTATAAAAGGCCTCTTTCTGCTTCATGTAATGAGACACATATTGAAGTATAATAAAAATCACACTTCCAGTTTCAGAGCAGTAAACTCAAGAAGTGTGAGTTTTGAAGTGTTGCTGCCTTCGCCACTGCAGTCTGGACCATCAGGACTTACTGAGTGTGCCATTCATCCCTGGAGTATGTGTGTGTTGTTTTCCCCTGTTTCTTTTTCACGTGGATAATGTAATTGACCGAGGGAGGGAATTCAGACTAGGACAGAAGGAAGCACGTAACAGGATCGGCTCGTGCTTGGAGTTTGTGCCCTTTTTGTTTTGGTTTTTTGGAGATTTTTGAAGAAATCTTTGACTGACGGCTGTTTTGGGATTTTATTGTGAAGGATCAATATCCATAATTTAAAAAAAAAAAAAACTTTTGGAAAGAGCCAATGGGAGCTAAGTTTACCATCTGCTGCTGTCGCTATCTGAAACACAACCAAGAAGAGAGGAATGCTATTTTGCGGTTAGAGAAACTGTTACAATCCCAACTCTTCACCCTTTATTCCTCTTCTTATTTTAATATACCAAAGTACACATTTATAGTATCCTACTTTTATTTCTTTTTCTCTAGGTTGCACAGCACTCCCAGACCACTTGAGCAGCTATCCAGTGGGTCTAGTGACAGTGAGACAGAAGAGAAGAACATATTCGGACCACCACCTTCAAAAACGAGTCAGTGGAAAAACCAGCAAAGCCAGAGGAGCACCGCTGATCAGCGGGCCATCGCAGACAGAGCCGAAAACACTCCCATCAGTCAGGGACTGGATGGAGAGTTACAGGCTTTCATCAGCATGAGAGACCAGACTGACGAGGCTACGGAGGTGACAGAAAACATGCTGTACACTACAGACGCTGAAATAAGCGTATTCAAACCGCAGCGTTTATCGCAAAACTGGGAAAAAACACATATTTATAAAACAATCTGTTCTCATCCGGGTGGGTAACATATAGGAGTGAATCTGCTCACAGGATATGCCACTTAAGCTTGTAAACTATATAATAGGGTATTTTTTTAATTAATATTAATGTGTATTCTCCAGCATTTTAAAAGACGTCGAGGTAAATTCCAGTGAATGCAGCTTTAATTAAGAATTTAAGGAATCTTTCAAAAAACACAAACAAAGCAAAACCCAACATTTACTGGCCAAACTGTAGTTCCTCGTGACTGGATGCTGTCAGAAAATTTCCATCTGCTCTCCACTGGATCTCTCTAATGTAATAATCTAAAAAGGGCAGACACACAGGTGACTTTCATAGAAGCCTGATTTATGTCAATAAATAATAATAGTGCCACAGATACAGCATAGTGTTTCAGTGACAAAAAAGCCATAAAGAATATGCATAAACGCCTTTGTTAGATTAGATTAGCAGAGAAAGTGCGAGGCCAGAGGAAAAGCTGTTGCTCTCACTCAGAAAATGAGAAAGAATGCAGCGGTCTAAAAACAGCTATTCAGCAAATGTGACCACGGGTCAAGTAGTGATTGAGCACCGACACACACAAACACACAAACGACACACAGAGACCACGTGCTCCTTACTTACTCAGTCACCCAGCGCCTATCACTGCTGTTTATTCGTCAGTTAGACTCCATCAAAATAACTTTGTCAGTGTGCTGGTGGATGTACAAACCCCAGCACGTCGCGACTTTTGATTTTGCTTTTGCATCCTTATTTTTTCAGGGTTTTTTGGTGACATTAGCAAGCAAAGTTTATTTGTTTGTTTTTTCTCAACTTTTGAGTCGTGCTTCATTTCTGCGCAGAGGGACATCAGGACAGAGGCTGTCTTCTCAGAATTGCAGGACCGCAGCTCAGTGAGAGTTTGAGTTTAGTGCACACGTCAGGCTGCAGGACACAGTGGGCACATTGTGTAAATAAATGAACTCCTTGATGGAGATGTAGGTCATTAGCTTGGCAGGCCGGTCAAAGAGAATATTCACTGCACAATTCTCAGCATGCTGCGGGACTGCTTTTAATATTAGGACAAAAACAAAAAACTCAGCAGGCCTGAAACATTAAAGAGCCCCCACAGCGGTGGGGGGTTATCTAGAAGATGAAGTAGGACATAACACTCTGTCAACTTTGTGTTTTGTATACTTTACAGTTAAAATCTGTTTTTTCTGCATAATTTAAAGACAACTTTTCATTTTTAAGAGTGGACTTTTAACTCATTCCCAGACAAACACAGTGGCTGTGTGGATCGTGTGAGGAGCCAAAGTGCAAAACATGGGAGACAGAGTTAATAAAGTCAACTTTAATAGCTAAACTCTTTTATTTCTTTAACTCAGTCACCTAGTGCTTATCACAAAGAAAAAAAAAACGTAATCCAACATACAACAGCAAAAGTGTTTCACAAAAAGGCAGAAACGTACACTGATAGAGCACAGACGATGTTGCAACAAGAAGGCGGGACTATTTATACACATGTGTATAAATAGTCCCGCCTAATCTACAAATTTGGGATCGCACACTAGATAATGAGGAACAGGTGAAGACAATCAAGACAAAGAGACAGACGGGGGATTGAAATAGGACATAACTAACCTCCAAAGTAAAACAGGAACAAGAGATGAATGAACTGTGAGGGTGTAGCACCCCACCCCTCTATACTGTGTCCAAAACCTGGGACCCCCATTTTGACCAAACTAGGTTTGCTGTTGGGTTTGAAGCAAAGTAAATACCACAATGATTCTACAGTTTCCAACATTAAACACACTTGCCTGCAGGTTAAAAATCACACACGATTTTAAAGAATTTACCCAGACAACTCTTTAACACAAGAAGCTCTAATAACACGTCCAAAAAGCAAACTGCTAAATATTAAACCCATAAAATAAAATATACCTTTCAACGAGGACATTGGGTCACTAAAGAATAATAAGTAAACGTCTGACGAAACAAAAAGTACAAATGGCTCTGTGGTCATGAAAATACTAAACAGGATTCAGCCGTCATTCATTTTGTTATTCATGCATGTGCGATTCATAAAGCCTGAGGAAAACTGACGGCTCTTAAGTGGAAGGTGTGGGTGGACTGCTTCGTGGACTGGTAAATAACTTTCTGCTGATTCATGAGGCTGACATTTTTGCTTTTTTAAATTGAATACACTGCAGAAATATCATTTCCCTCAGTTGTAAGTTGCATCCTCATTAGTATATTTTAATTAGGAAGTGTTTGTCCTGTCTACAGGAATGGGAGAAGTTGAATTATGACATACATACCTTGCGCTATGCCAAACGAGAGGTCAGAGCTCGGTGGAAGAAAATCCTGCTTCAGCTCGGTGAGTTCTTGGTTGTTTCCGCTCTTTTCTGCTGCCTGTGTAATTCCCTGTTCTTTCCGCTGCTCATCTCTTTGGATCCCTGCAGGTTACCAGTGTGAGGTGGACGCCTTGCTGTGTGTGAACAAACAGAGCCGATTCAGTCGAGATGAAGAACATCTTAACAAAGCGACTGAACTGTTGACGCAGCTGCTGGACCACACCTCTCTGTTCCCTCCTGGAACAGGACACCAGAACCGATACCTCTGTATCATGGTACACGCAAACACGCATCCATAACATTGTCAATCCCTGGTCCCTGGACATTATTCCTACTTTTTCGAGGGAAATATTGGACACTGCAGTATCTTTTATCTGTTTTAAAAAGAAAAAGTCTGGTGAATGGATCTAAGCTCCCATTTGTGTATAAATGGACTGTAAACCTGTTCATGGTGTAGCCAGAAAATGGGTGTATGGATTTTCAGGCTTCATTGATTGTCATAACACAGAGTTTGCTCTTCTGTAAGTTTCATATGTCTTCTTCACCCGTGGAGTACCTCAAGGCTCCATTTAGGGCCTGTTTTCATTTACTGGTATAAACCCCCTCGAGACCCTATTTGCTGTACACATCTCCTGACACTTCTCTAAATATCAATATATCTGCTTTTGAATTTCAGTGACTGCTGGTAATGGGTCCATCCTCTTTCTTCAGTTGCAGGATTATAAGACAGGTGATCCTGTCTGGTCCTCTGAGAACCATAATGTAGCCATTTAAGATCAGTATCATCGCACCTTGATGCTCATTTCAGGAATCGTGGAGTGACACTGATTCAAGTTTAAATTCTGCTACTTTTTTCAGCTTTTTTCTGAACATTGTCAAATTGAAGTCCATCACTTTTCTCAACTCCAGAATATTGCTCAGTTCACACTGCGTGGTTTGCAGCTGCTGCAGTAAACATTTCACTGGCTTCCTGTCAAATGCAGAACTGATTTTAAGGCCCTTTTATTGCTTTTTCAAAGCCAAGTGTGGGTTGGCAGCTGGAACTTTTGCTTTATTTCTGTCGTGGTTCTGGTCATTTTCGACACAGCTTTTTCTGTTTGTGTTTTGGTGTTTTTTTTAACTATGACTTGTTCGGGTTTTTGAGTTGTGCTGGTTTGATTTTGTATTACGGGTTATTCTTCTTCTCTGTTTTATGTGTTATATTCTTTCTGTCCACCACTCAGTGTCAAGTTTGCGTTTTTGTGAATTGTTTCTGGTTTCCTGTTTTACTTTGAAAGTTCATGTCTCATGTCAGTGTGTTCAGTTTTACTTCCCCCCTGTCTCGTTAGCCTAATTTCTCTCAGCTGTGTCTCCCTCCTGTTGCCCATTCCCTGATTACTCCCCTGTGTATATAAGCCCTGTGTTTTCCTGTGCTCGCTGTTGTGTTGTACTTTCTCCAAGCTGTGTGTTTGTCGTGTTCCAGCTTTGTTTTGTTTCAGTGAGAGTTATTTTTATGAGGAGTTTTCCAGCATTAAAACTGTGTTTTGAGTTCAAGTCCTTTCTCCCAGAGTCCTGCATTTCAGGTCCTTTTTCGTGCTTGCCTGCCTGCCACACAGCCCACCATGACAATTCCACTCTCGCTCTTAGGCTACGTTCACACTGCAGGTGAAAGCGCATCAAATCCGGTTTTCTGACCCTATGCGACCCATATCCAATCATGGTGTGACAGTGTGAACGGCACAAAACTGATATTTTCAAATCTGATCTGGGTCACTTTCGTATGTGGTTCTGAATCCGATAAATATCCGATGTTTTAGAAAGCTGCTGTTTGATGGTCATGTTGCATTAAATCCGTCTTTTACGTCACTGACACAAGACAGACGCCAATTA
Source organism: Neolamprologus multifasciatus (assembly GCF_963576455.1). Lineage (NCBI taxonomy): Eukaryota > Metazoa > Chordata > Actinopteri > Cichliformes > Cichlidae > Neolamprologus > Neolamprologus multifasciatus. The sequence continues at coordinate 33,453,785 of NC_140454.1, forward strand.
TCAGTGCCGGAGAAGACATCGCGAGCGCTTCCTGGTCATCCAGTGAAACATTTTATTTGTACTGTATAATCTGCAGATTCTGACAGAAATCTGCAACTATCCTTTGAAGCAGCGCTCCTCTAAAACAGCAATAAGGATCATTATTAGGTTATTTACATTATTATGTAAATAACAAAATAACTTAAAGCAAAAATTGGGAAACGTAAAGTCCGAAGTCTTTATATTAAGGTGCATCAGTCAAACAATACTGTTGCTCTGGGTCTAAACAGAGCACGTTGTGTGTGACGTCTTGTTTTGCGCATGCGGGCGCTTTGAGCGTTCACACTAGAGCACGTTTGCTGTCGCATTTTATCTGTAGTGTGAACAAGCAGACAAAAAAATCGGATTTGATCAAAAAATCAGAATTGAGCATCAAGACCTGCAGTGTGAACGTAGCCTTAGATACTCAGACCGTCTGCTTTTAACTCCTTCTTGATCAAGAATAGAAGGAAAGGATGCTTCACAGTAGCAAAGCTACTCTATGTTTGGGCTTTATTGACCTGCATGTTTGCAGCATCCTTATTTGCATTATGATCATATAGTTTTCATCCTGTTCTTTTTTAAAAAAAAAACATTTTTATTACATTTTGATTACGTGTCGATTTTACAGTTTTTCTTTGCCTGTCTTGCTTTTTATTTTGTTGTTTCCTATAATGTGTGCAGTGTTTTCGCTAAGCTGTAGTTGTTTTTAAGCTTGCTGTATAATTTGAGCAGAGAAATAGCAGTCGTTACCCCGTCACCCAGCCCGGTGGCCCAGGATGTTGTCTTGATAAGGTTAATCTTGTTAGGCTGCGTTTTTGCTGTTTTGTTCAGAGATACAAAGAAGCTCCTGTTTATCAGATGAAACTACAGTTCCTCTCACTTTCTACCCGCCCTGTTCTTCACTCGTCTTTCACGTCTTCTCTCATATCTCTACTGTTTTGTTGTTGTGCCTCTTCCTCCGACTACATCTGTCTGCTAAACAGTCTTTAACTACTTTTGTGTTTCTTGATGTTTCTCTCAGGACCGCCTGGTGTTGCTGGACAGCGCTGAGGACTTTGTCAGACTGGCCAAGGAAAAATATCCCAAGAAAGAAGGCTGAGAGGCAGTAACAGAGAAAATGTGCCAAAGACCAAAGGAGTCCTTTAAAGAATGTGGACTCATGCTGGAGACTGTTTTAACACATTTTACCACATTTGAGCTTTAATTTAAATCCTGAAGTTTAATTTTAACCGAAAACCCTTTTCGTCCCAGCTCAGTCTGTTAACTTGTGCTTGTGTTGTTTAGCTTATACAATTTGTAAAATACAAAAGAAAATACTATTTTTAATATTTATTTCTACATCGTCACATCATTTTTAACTGAATCCATAATTTTCAAAACATTATTCAGTAAAAACTAAAATAACATTTGAAACTATATTATTGGTCTCAGTATTTTACACAAACCATTTAAATGTATTTAAAAATCATCTTTAACACTCTTTTGTTAACACTTGTAGGAGTAAACTGTGTTTATTTTCTGTCATATTGTGACCATTAAAATATATTCACTCATTACCTGTTCAATCTTTTTTTATTTACTGTAATAGTAGTTTTGTCCAAAAGGTGGCAGCATATATACACATTGTGGAAGAGACACACACACTTTAACCACAACCACCAGTTAACCTAATAAACATGGCTTCAGACCTACAAACTGCTGTCAGAGCAACCAGGAGGTCTGAACTGGAAACCTTGTTGATGTGAGGTGACAGTGCTGACCATCCCACACTGAGACTCTACTCCCTCCTTAAAGTTACCGCTTCACAGAAGAGAGAAAAGGATGAATCCTCATGATTTGCTGCTCAAACTGTGATCGTGGAGAATGAGGATTAAGTTATCAGGTTAAATTTAAGACGTCCCAAATCTGGATTTAGCTTTCAGTTCAAAGAAGAAGTGCTCGAAACACGTATTCTTTATTCTTCTATAAGAAAAATGGAAAACTATGCACACAGTGAGTTATGCAGGCTGTCTACCGGAAATTAAACTTCCTTTTCTTCCCGCTTTTAACCCCCCTTTCTCTAATTTTTGTACAGGATGCCGATGATAACGTCCCATCTTTGCTTTTTATCCAAGCCATTTTAGAATAACTGTTAACCTGCACACACACACACACCTGAGACTCTCCACATGTTCAGGTTCAAAGGGTGTGTGACAACGTTTTGTGTGAGGTGCACTCCTTATTGCACAGATGCATATGCACAAAGAAGCAGTTTACTCTGACCCAGATATTGTGCTCTTCAAGGCCCCTTCCAAAGTTTGGGAAACAGATGTGGAACTAAAAGAGGGGAGACGCTGGGGGAGGGGAGAGTATGAGATACGGACCAGTGGTCTGGCAGCATTGAACGCCATTGTGCTGCTTGCACCTTTTTCTCATTAAACCACTGTGTGTCTGTGTGCATTTTTACATCGAGTACTGCTTGCATCATTCCACACACACACACACACACACACACACACACACACACACACACACACACACTGATCAGTTTGTATTTATTGGACTGAAATATGACAGAAGACAGAGAGTCATTGATGGAGAGGGTGCTTTTGTATGATGTCAGACTAGAATATTTAGACAAAAAGACGTGTTCTGATTACAGGGTTAAAAGCTCACTATATAACCTTTGGAAAACACACTTCTCATCTGCTGTGTGTGTGTGTGAGTGAGACAAAAGCAACCAAAGGCCAGTCAGCGAACAGCTCGCTGTGGTCAGTCACGATCACAGACACAGCGGTCATTCAGACAGTGACTCCAGCTGATGGTCATTTTACGAGATGCTGAAGTGGATTGTTGTCCCCAGACGCACAAACACAGATGCGTAATGTTAAACGGTTTGGTTTCTCGGGGTATTCATCACAAAGTCACGCCTGAACCGTCTGACCGGCGTGCCCTGATTCCTTTGTCCCAGTTTTTGAATCTTATTAACAGATTTTATCTTCTCCTTCCTGCAGCAGCTGTTAAACTGTTAAATTACCGCAAAAGCAAATAAGAGAAAAACACCATTGTGTTTCTCTTTTTGTCTTCTGTCTGTGCATTTTCCCCTTAATCAGACTGTTCCCGTTTATTAAAGATAAACCAACACTGTTAGGGGAAGCAGAGCGACAGATGGTGCGTTTCATGTCTTTCAGTAGCTGCATTTGTTATGAGATAATAAAGTGAGGACCCACATGCAGACACAGTAAGCGTTAATACTAGGCTGATTAAAAAAACAAAACTTACAAAAAGTCCTGGAAAGAACAAAAATCTGGTACAAATGAAGCGGGAATCCAGGAAGGTAAATATGAGGGACACACAGAGCTGGAGGGTAAACAGGACGACGGACGAGCTGATTGGGTGCAGGTGAAACCAATGAGGGCGGGACAGACGACTACAAAAGACAACAAAAGAATGCAAAACAGCCAAAAACAAAGTTACAGAAAGTTCATACGAATAAACCAACATGTAGCAGTGATGTGCACAAGAATAAACATGAAGAGACACGACAACTGCTCAGGGTAGTTTAAAAAGAGAGCCCACTGCCAGCATGGAGTGTGAGGTAAGCAGACCCAGCTAACAGCAGCAGATTTTTATCAGGCGCTGATTTGTCTTCAGTATAAAAGTCTTTGGTTTAAGCTGTGATGAGAGGCTCTGTAAGTCATATTTACAAAATGCAGCATTTTGCATGCAATTTTGTCATTTACCTGTTCAAAATTCATGCACTTTGCATGAAATATGTAGTGCACATAGCGCACTGCACATGTGCCACCCTTTAAAGGCTGGAAGGGTTAGGGTTAGCTACGTTATGTGATGACTCTCCTGTCTTTGCCTCAAAGCAGAGGACCAATAAACACAGACCTGGAGTCTGCACGATGAAATAAGCTCAACTTTAGCAGGAGGTCTTTGTCGTCGATGACTTCACTTATGCAAATATTGACAGTCTTGCAAATAATTCAATTCAATTCAATTTTATTTATATAGCGCCAAATCACAACAAAAGTCGCCTCAAGGCGCTTCATAGATACAGAGAAAAGCCCAACAATCATATGACCCCCTATGAGCAGCACTTTGGCGACAGTGGGAAGGAAAAACTCCCTTTTAACAGGAAGAAACCTCCAGCAGAACCAGGCTCAGGGAGGGGCGGGGCCATCTGCTGCGACCGGTTGGGGTGAGAGAAGGAAGACAGGATAAAGACATGCTGTGGAAGAGAGACAGAGGTTAATAACAGATATGATTCAACACAGAGAGGTCTGTTAATACATAGTGAGTGAGAAAGGTGACTGGAAAGGTAAAACTCAATGCATCATGGGAATCCCCCGGCAGCCTACGTCTATTGCAGCATAACTAAGGGAGGATTCAGGGTCACCTGGTCCAGCCCTAACTATATGCTTTAGCAAAAAGGAAAGTTTGAAGCCTAATCTTAAAAGTAGAGATAGTGTCTGTCTCCTGAATCCAAACTGGAAGCTGGTTCCACAGAAGAGGGGCCTGAAAACTGAAGGCTCTGCCTCCCATTCTACTTTTAAATACTCTAGGAACAACAAGTAGGCCTGCAGAGCGAGAGCGAAGTGCTCTAATAGGGTGATATGGTACTACAAGGTCATTAAGATAAGATGGGGCCTGATTATTTATAAGCTCGATATGCTTCACATCAAGCTAGGAGTGAGTGAGTGAGTGAAATTGCTAACATATTTTACAACCTACAGTATGAAGATAGTCCAAAGACGTTAAACGCATAATGCAGGATACATTTATATATTAAGCCTTGTAGCTTTTTTAAAAGTGCTACTGATGTTTGTCAGGGAACAAGAGAAACTTCATATGGTCTCGTAAAGGCCTTTTTCTATTTATCCTTCCAGGTCCTCGAGATTTTCTGGGACTAGTTAAACTATTTTCCAGAGATTTTCTGGTCAGTATTAGTATATCGTTTTGCATGCCTGGTCTTCAGAAAGATTAGAGCACAAGTTATCATGGTGAGCTGAGCGAGGAGTAACCCTTCATAACCCGAGGTTAAACCTGACGTTATCTCACTAAACCCCTGATCCTGCTTTTGCACGCTTTGCTTCATTAAGATGTGACATTGAACAAAGCTTGCTTTGCTGACCCCCACAGGGTCAGGACCTTCATGTTGATGTGCAGATAAAGAGCAGCGTGCTGTGGTGACTAAGGGTGTACTAATAAACTGTCATATGTGTTTGGAGGTTATGCAGCTGACGCAAAAGCACGAGTCCACCAAGCGTTTACTTAAAACCAAATATACACGGATCATTAAGTGAATAATTATTACGTATTTATTTACACGTGCGTTACTGGAGACTAAACGCGTTTAAGATCAGTCATGTTTGCAGCTGTTTCACCGGTGATGCGCTCATGCTCACATCATCATCTGATTCACTGAACCACAGCTAACTGAAGTAATGCAAACATTTCTTAGACCTCTGTTGCTGTTGTGGTTTTACTCAGCTGCACTTTTAGTGTTGATGAAAAAATGCATGCTTACAGACCTAAATATGATGTTTTACGGTGTTTGGACTGAAGCTGTAAATTTTTCACAGAACGTTTGGTTTCAGGTAAGAATATTCATGACTAAGCTTTGAATGTCGAAACAAAACCTGTTTTTCATTTCTTCTTGTTAACCATCATGCCCCTTTGATTTAAACGCATCAAACTACATATTATTGATTCATTAAATAAATATAAATACGAGTTTGTTTAGACTCGTCTTTACGGGACCAGGCAGCGTGCATTTCCTGATGCCCCATTTGAAACCTTCTCCAAACTTCCATTGTTTATCTCTGACAGTAATTTATGATAAGACAGTGCTGACAGCAGAGTTACACCCATTCATGCAAGCAGACATACACATACATGCGCACACACTCGCACACACTCGCAGTAATTTGTAACGGATGTTTGAAGAAGAGCGTAAACTAACCAGGCCAATAAGCGCTGACCTCGCTGACTCCAGGCAGAAGGTCAGAAGTCGAGTCTTTGCAGGAAAGGCAGCGTTATTACGCCGCTTTAAAGTCTCATCCATCAACTCCAAATTTAATATCGCCTGTAAGACAACATTAATTATTTTGCGTTCTGGCATTACCAGGAGGCCAAATACATCATAAAACAGAGTTAGCAGTGTTTGTGCAATCGCAGCCTGATGTTATGGATATTACTCTCATTCTTACTTTCTTAGTTCAGGCAGAAAATAATGCAAAACACAGACATGCCGCACGAGTTGAGCAAGTCTTTGGGCAGGGCAGGGTGTGTACAGCATGTCTGTGGTCATCGCTGGTGGATCGGTAATTACACAAGTCCACTGGTGCTCTTGAAATATCCTGATTTGTGTTCCTTAAATTGAACACGATTGAAGAAGATAAATGGTGTCTCCTGAATCGAAGACTACATCAACTCGTTGTTAAACGCTTGCTTTCCAGGACCGATCATGTTCACAAGTGCTCGGCGTGTCCTTGTTTGGACCAATAATCACCAACCCTGCAGAAACATGTTGAAAAGGGACTGAAAAAAATTTCATCTCTCCCGACTGAAGGGGAGAAAGGTGAAAACCCTTCATCTCATTGCAAAAATGTTCAGAAAAAATGTTCCTTTAAATCCAAACTTGATTAAAAAGTGAAGGAGGAACTCTCTCCCGGCTTCTTAAAGCCCAAAGTGTCTCTGCGATGCTGAGGTTCGGCCTCTGGCGACGCCGATTGTGCTCCACTGTGTGTTTTTCTATCCAGCTATGTTTTTACTGCACTCACACTGCGTCTGGGACCATTGTCATGCTGAAAAGTGAAGCCATGATCAATTAGAGCCTCTACAGATGCTGCTGCATGGTGGATCTAAAGGCACCTTTCTGTGTTCATAATTCCATCCATTTTTAAACATCACCATCACACTGACTATAGTGCAGCCCCTGTTCAGCTGTGTTGTACCTCTCTCCTGACCTCTCCTGGATCCTTAGCAGCCACATTTCCACTAAGACCACTTCTGATGAGGTCCTTGCTGTATTTTTTCATATTTCCCGAGAGCAGGACAGATATTTTTAAGCCTGACACTTCTTCTTTTGTCCTCCACTTACTGAGTTTCCAGCTAACAGCTCTCTGGAAATCACCTTTTTGGTGCAATGAATTTTTATTCATTCTGCCAAAGAAATGGGAACAAGTAAAGTGATTTTGTGAAAAGCTGTCTAAATACACTATTCTTTGCTAAGTTGTTTGTTTTAGACAGAGTGGCCCATATCTTGAATTAGGGGTGGGCCACTAGGTCAGTGTTAAGTAGTTTAATAAACAAAAGAAAATACTACGTCCCTCTGAAAATGGTTGGATACAAACTAACTGGCTATGTTTGAGCAATAATACTTTAAATATTACAAGAAACTCCCTGAAAGCAAAATATAAATAAATGCGTGGAATCACTTCGACCTGACATGAGCCTTCACAGACGTCTAATCAACAGCATTTGTTCACTTTGATGTTAGAGAGCGGCTAACATCGTCTTTTTAAAGACCATCATGACTGGACATCCAGATTTAGACCAAAACTAACATCCATGAATAACTGGTGCTTGGTGGGCACCATTAAAAAGGAAACGGAGGATACAAATACAGCTGTGTATATGGAGTGTATATGTGTATTAGAGCATTCACTGAAGTGGCTTTGGTGTTTTAGATAATCTCACACAGCTGGCAAGCAATTCCCTCCCCCAACCTGCCGACCGCTGTCTTCAACATGTGGAGTCATGTTCATCCTTTTGATACGTTTTCCCTTGCTCAGGCTGGTGCGTTTATTAAATGATATCACTGCCTTAGATCTATTCTACACAAAACCAGTTGCGTATGGCAAACACTGAACCTTATATGCGGGCTCGATACAATGTCAGAGTCAAGCTGTTAACGACACACACACAGGCTCACACACACAGAAAGATAACAGTGTCTAAGAAGCTCTTACGCGGATCCTTGTCGTCTTCATCTCCCCCTTTGTCATCTTTCCAGTCAGACAGTGATTCATTCCCCTTCACGATCACCTGGCTGGGTTTTCTGTCATCACTCATTTGATGTTCACCCAAACTACCTGACTTGCAGACGCAACCAAAAAGCACCCACTCACGTTCACCATTTCTCTGACATGAATCAGAGGTTGTACTGATGGTATATCGACTGCATCCAGACTGGCTGACAGAGAAGAGCCTCTGTATGACATAAAAGACATCTTGACTGTGAATGATGTCATGTAATGTCGGTGTGGATAGAAGAGAAGCTCTGCCTTCAGAAATACTTAAATACAAGAGGCAGAACACAGAGAATACAGTAAAGGTGTACTTACTGAAAAGCATCAAAAAGGTTTTCATGTCTTAAAATAAACCGTACAGTCAAGCGTTTAAGACGTCACCACTAGCAAGATGTGCAAGTTCGTATGTGTGTGTTTCATGCATGCACCACAGCTGGGAGGTTACAGGAACATTTCTGGAATACTAATAGAGTACTAATTCAGCTTCCATGGTCCTGTCTACCACAGTGACTTCATATTCTATGTCTGTACCTTTAGCTGAGTTTCCACCCAAGCACTGTTCATAATTATGATGCAGTGACTCAGAATAGTTGAGTGAAGCTGAAAGAAGGAGTAAAGTACAGCAGAGTATAAACAAAAAGTTCTGCGTCCGTCTGTAAAATGTGCTTTTCTTTGGGCCAGCTCTCAGCAGACGTACAGATTTACTCCTCCAGTGTGTATTGACAGCACATGGATTCAAAACAAACTTCCCCATGATGGCATGCTGCAGGAAGCTTTTTCAGGAATCTCTGACCCGTTGTTACTGGCATTAAGTCCTTGTACAACTGCAGAGAGACCTTGATTTGTGTTTTTGTTGTTTGGAGGGTGTTGGACTACCCCAAGTTAACATCTTGGTAACGAGTGAGGGGAAAGCAGAGCATAAGTTTAAGAGATGGACCAGTACAACATCCAAAGTGATGCAGATGCTGTACTGATCTCTTGTGGTAAAGAGAGAGCTGAGCACAAAAGTGAAGGTTACCGCTCAACCTGTCTTCCCACCCTCACCTACAGTCGCGAGATCTGGTAGTAAGAGAAAAAATGAGGTAGAAATGTGTTTCCTTCTAAGTTTGGTTGGGCTCTTCCAAGGGTGAGGAGCTTGGTCATTCAAGAGGGACTCGGATTAGAGCCGCTGCTCATCCACATCAAAAGGAGGCAGATGAGGAAGTTAAGGCATCTGATTAGGATGCCTCCTGGATGTCTCCTAGGCAAGGTGTTTCCCCCGTGTCCTACAGGAAGGAGGCCCAGGGTTAAACCCAGGACTTGCTGGAGAGATAACGTCTCGGCTGGTTTGGGAATCAATCAGTGTCCCCTCGGATGCGCTGGAAGACGTGGGAAGGGAGGGGAAGTCTGGGCTTATCTGCTTAAACTGCTGCCTCTGTGACCTGAACCTGGATAAGCGTCAGAAAATGGATGGATGGAATTAGTACACACAAATGTGCAAAATCAGCTTCAGCTAATGATTACACTACCACAGACCGTGAAAGATACGGAGGCAGTTTTTGGGCCTGAGGAGTGAAGCTAATGCAGACGTGCTTTATACCTCCATCCTTCCTAATAGTCAGCAGTTTCTTAACAAGCGCCAGTGTTGCCAACTCCTCAGTAAGGAAAATCGCAAATGGCGTCATCGCCTAATTTGCATAATTGGTCATGTTTATTTAATTGTAACCGAAGTTGTAGGAGAGAGAAATAACATCGTGGAAGAGACAAAGTGAGTAAAAAACACCGTAAATGCAGAATATATGTAAGAATATATTTAGAACTACAAATTTAATTTATTTTAGCAATTATTTTTTTATGTCACAATTCCAACCCTGATCCTTTATCCGGACTTGGTACCGGCAAAAGTGACCCCAAATAGGCACTCTGGTGTTACTTTTTGTGTGTGTGTTTTTGAGTAGTTTTAAACCTTGTGATTCACAAAAAGTAAGAGTAAAAGAAGAACTGACTGTGTTACAGTCAGGGCGGGAGCAGCGGCTTCGCTCATCCACAATTCATTTGCAGTTTGGATGCGTAGGGGTCAGAATCTCCTGCTCTGACCGCAGCTAGGGACGAATGCTGTGTGAGGACGATCCGCCGCCTGTCAGCGCTTTGGCACAGGCGAGGTGCCCACGGCATCACCCACTGCTTGTTGAGAGTAAGGGCGATACGTGCTTTCGCGTCCAAAAGTGGTCATAAATCTTCCTATCTGTTTTGATTTTATATACTGTTTTGTTTGTTTGTTTTAATCAACTTTAAATCATGCTTTTTATTTGTTTTTGTTTCTAATGTCTCTGTAAAGCACTTTGAATTACCTTGTTGTTGAATTGTGCTATACAAATAAACTTGCCTTGCCTAATAACACTGGTCACTTTTTTAGAAAAAAAAAAAGTCGCTAAGGGGGTCTGAAAACTTGCTAAATATAGCAACAAAGTTGCTAAGTTGGCAACACTGACAAGAGCCAAGTTGCTCACCTCCAGGCTTCAACACAGAACTGAAGGGTGGTTTAAGTCTCTTAGCCTTTTATCCTTTGCCACTATCTGCTAGGGATGGGCAATATTTACATGTCCAAGTGGCCACCATCAGTCGACCAAAGAAACTTTCCCCCCCACCGTTTAAACTGAGTAAAACAAGCAAGCTAAAGAAGCTAAAGGATATACTCACATGAAGGAAGCTTTGCAGCATGTTTACTTAAACAGGTGGGATTGTGGTGGTGTCTGAAAACTAGCAAGAAACAGCTAGCTTACCTAGCATGTGCTTGAGGAAGGCTTGCTAGCTAGTATTAATGTCAAAATTACAATGCCAGGTCGTCTCAAATGAAGAGTCGTTGTTAGCCTCTCTCTACAGTTACTGTTCTGTCACTGTTCTTCTCTTTTTGCTAAGATCTAATTCTCATGACAAACATTGCCATTTTTAACTCAAACTTACGGAGTCCCGCAGGGGACATGGGAGAAAAAAAAATTAAGACGGAGGGCCTTTCTCAATATGCGTACTTGTGCGTACTTGCGTTCTCGTGTACTCGTGATACGTCATCAGTCGGAGACCAAGTACTGTTCCAATTCGAAGTACGCATCAAGCCGAGAACGCGAAAAAGTCCCGGATGTGTTCTCGCTCCGCCCGTTTTATCGAGCATGCATCGGTGGTGACTTGTGTGGACTTGGTACAGCTAAATATCCCAGAATGCATTTCGTCCAAAACTCAAACGCGGCAATGGCGGACGAGCGGGTCTAAAAACTTTTAAATATTACTCTTTCTGGGTCACAAAATAAACTTTTAAGTTCTTTTCAAGCGAGAATGTAGCTGTGTAAACTTCGAATATCTGCTCAGTTTATCAAGATATCATATATTTCCAAACGAGGTCCGACGTTTTCGGAGACGTCTGTGACCCGCCAGCTCCATAGCAGACAGCGAGGTCGAGGATTATTACAGCCGGCGAGAACAGCCGACTCCCGGCAGATCGTTTTCAACCCCCCCGCAGTCTTTTCGCTACTCAGGTTAAACAAACCCCAAACCCCAGTAGTTGTCTATTGTATTGAGTGTCCACTAAAATAAAAATAAAAGCGTTCTAACATCTCACCTGCTTGTTTTTATTAAGGTATGTACACATATGTACATGTACACTATTTTTATTAATAGAGATTTCACTACTGAAGTTAAACATGATATATAAGTCACTTAGATCACTTCTAAATGTTAATGTTTGGCTTATTTCGGCTTTTTATTAGTTCCTGAGTAAACCGGCTTGGCTGTGATTAAAGTTAAGCTTCATAACATATTACTCACAGTTAAATTAAGGACGGCAGTAAAAACTCCGGACCTGTGACATCATCAAGTACGCTGGTGTTCCAATTGTACAAATCGCGAGTCCGTGCTCGCGTTCTCGGCGAGTCCGTACTCCCGTGCGTTCTCGGCGAGTACGTACCCGCCGAGAACGCGAGTACGTACTCGCGTACTTGAGAATTGAGAAAGGGCCGGACTTTTGCGAGATCTCGCAAATTAAACTCGGGATCTCGCAAAACAAACTCTGGATCCCGCAAAACAAACTCGGGATCTCGCAAAACAAATCTCGTAAAACGTTTGCGAGATCTCGCAAAAGTTGAATTCCAACAATGGCGGCAGCTACTTAGTTGTAATATTACACTTTCTGGGTCACAAAATACACTTTTAAGATATTTTGAGGCGTGAATGTAGTTGTGTAAACGTCAGATACCTGCTCGGTTTACAAGACATCACATATTTGCTTAGTACTCCGACGTTTTCGGAGATCTGACATCCACTAGCTCGAAGCTAACGGGAGGTCGAGACCTACTACAGCCGGGAGGAACACCGCTTTCCCGACACATCGTGCCTCGACCTCCCGGTCGGCTTTGAGCTGGCGGCCTCTGAAGAATGCGGCTAAAACTTTTGCGAGATCCCGAGTTTGTTTTGCGACATCTCGCAAAAGTCCGTCTTCAAAAAAAATTTTTTTTCTCCCGTGTCCCCTGCGGGGCTCCGTACAAACTAGTAGACGCAGTGTAGTAAGAATAAAATCATGTAACGTTCGTCATGTTCATACCTGGCTGCTGGCAGTAGATTAGACTGTTAGACTGTCGACGCTCAATCACAGTACGTGATCTTTGGTGTACCATGATGCTCATTAATGTCTGCTCAGAGCTGCCAAGCATCAGGATGATTCATTTATTGTGATAGCTGATCAAGGCTTCAACCTTTCTACTGTCTTTCACTCAGCTCCACTCAGCATGCTACAGCTAGAAAACCCCTTCAAGCTTCTTTGTCGCTATGATTAAACTCATGATCATTTCTCAAAATGCTGAAACTGCTTCAGTGAATGGGACAGAAGAAATTATATAAAAGGTTTATAGTTTCTCGAGACAACTACAGTGGATTTCAGCATCATAAAAGTCTATATTTTTGCAGGAAGTAACATAAAAATTTCATCAGTGACTGAAATAAGTGCCAAACTTCCTGTGGCTGAGAGGTGCTTCCAGAGGGCTGAAAGACTCATTTCTGGCTCTAACAGAGTGGGCACATTTCCTCACAGACCAACGCTCTCGTTTACACATCATGTCAGATTTATACCTTCGAGGAGATTTGCGCCCGCGTGTCCCTCAGTGTGTCTGTAGGTAGGAGGTGTATTCTTGCTCTGGGACATTGGGGATATGCATCTGCCTGACTCTGCATTCTCCGTTTTCTGTGACTCACCGCCCAGAAATCCACTCTGGTCGGTCTTCGCACACACATTCGCACACATATACAGACATGACAAATCCTGGGCTTCCACCGTCATGAGCTCACTGAAAAACAGCTGCCATTTGCTCACTGAGGTCAAATTAGGGAGAAACCATACTGCCTGTCTCTTTATCGGAATATATTCCTAAATACGCATCAGTATTCTGCTTTGTCCTCCCAGCTGCATTTACTTTTTCTTTCTGTTAGTCAAAGAACGAGTCTGGTTTAGCTGAACCTACATCTTCGTTTAGTAGCTGGGTGTTAACGACAAAACCAGTGGAGCAGCAAGTTAACTGTAATCAAACCACACAGTTTTGAAATGTTGATAATATTTAGTCACTGAATTTGGAAACTTGTGAACACATGGTGGATGAAAACTGAACCAGGACTCTAGTTTGGATGTTGGTAAGGCAGAGGCTGCATTGTGTTTAAAACCAGTGCGGTTACTTAACGCTTTCTGTCAGCTCTACAGTAACGTTGGCGTGTACACACTTGATGCTAAAACCTATAATCTATCAAGAGGGGACGTTAAATTAGCCTTAAAAGGTTGGGAATGCATTATGTAAATGAATTTAATCACAAAAAAAAACATGTGCATGTTTGCACGGGCTCCTGTAAATGTGTGTGTTTCTGCATGTTTCTTTGCATGCATTTCATTTGGCTCAGCATCCTATCTGACTCAAAAACTTTGCTCCTCCCTTCCCTCTGGGAGAAACACAACACACACACACACACACACACACACACAAGCAGAGGTGGGCCCATCAAACAGCAGGCTTTTCCCAGTGTGGTATGGTTAAATGATAGAGCATGAGCTCAGCGGCGGTTAGGCAGAGGACTGGAGGGCAAAGAGGAAAAACAGTCAGCTGCTTGGATATGAAGGCAAAGAGGGAGTGACAAATCTACACAGAGAAAGAGGAGAACAAGGGATGGATAGATGGCACTGCTATGCAGTTCAGATTTTAGTTTATTTTGTCCACACACGTGTTTCTATCATGCCACAACCTCATGACTGAGGGTTAGACTCCAAATCCACTGCTGAAAGCTCATATTGTGGATTTTTGACTGACGTTTTGAGGCCATTTGCATGATTACTGCAGAGGAAGTGCTTGCATGTGTGTGCTATGCTATTGACAGGAAGTAGGAAGATTTTGACACCACTGAAGAAATGTTCATAAATAGCTGCTTTTCTTTCTTCTTTATATGATCTTTTCTGTGTGAGCACACTCTGTCCCTCCTCCTCCTCCCCTCCCTATGCTCACCTCCTTCTCTCCTCTGTGTTTGAACTCTGCCTAGTGTTGATACAAGAGCTACATATATGAACCCCCCCCCTCCTCTAATGACCCACAGTGGGGATCGCAGTGTTTAAGACAACACAGCGAGGGATCTTTGGTTTGTTATTTCTGGCTATGATTCATAAACCCTTTTGCATAAATGAACCGTGACTGACTCCAGGTCCCTCGAAAGGATCTCACATTCTCACTGACATCATGTTGGGCTGAGAGTTCGGTGAGATTAAGTTTACATGTGTAACTGGAAGTTATAACTCTGTCACATTCATGACATCACTGAGATATCGCAGCTCTGCGCTGAATCGGTTTGATCCTCAACAAGTCATTTAAGCTTTACGGCCAGTTTGACAGGTGATACTACTTTGTGCGTTTTTGTCTGTTGCCTGCACGTTGTTTGACTTTGACCGTGGTTATCATGACGATGCGCTGGGAGAGGCTGATAAGAGGTTCTCCTACAGTTCGAACCCTCCATTTACCAACAGATTTGAAAAGCATGATGCTGGTTTATTCTTTCAGTTTCTCTTAAGAACATAATACTGCTCATCGGTGATGTCGGTGTTAGCCTTTGCACACACAGCCTTGAATGTGAAATGGAATATTCCTGGATTTAAGGAACGCTTACAGGCCAAACTTAACTGACTCATCTTTGTCTAAATCGCTGATGTGAAGGAGAAGCACGATGAGATGGGGGCAGGCAAAAGATAGAGATTAGAGAAGGGCTGGAGGAGGGGGAGGAGGTTAGAGTAGAGGAAGTGAGCGTGGATAAGAGGAGGAGGAGGGAGTCTGATATACTGATTGTGGACTCTGGTTTAGTCTGGAAAACTTCCAACCCTGTGACAAAGGGGGAAAACCAGGCTTGGGGTCATTCTCTTCTCTTTTCGTAAAGCCTCTGTTTGCTCAGAGAAGCTGCCAAGCTGAGCCGTGCTACACCTCTGAATCTTTACTTTCTCAAACTGGGCCTCCTTATTATCTTTGGTACAGGCATCATCAGAAAACAAGTCCTGTGGGGAGGGGGGCTTCGTGATGTTTTTAGGTCAGTGCAATTAACATGCTCATTTTGCACACCCCTTTGTGCATGGGCGTACATATGTATGCTCCTGGGCAAAAGCCTAATTCAGTCTTTCTTTACAATGTGGCTCAGTAGTTCTGGAATTACAGAAAATGAGAAAAAATTGCTTTCGGGAGGTTTTTGTGGATTTCTGCGATGTGCTGTAAAATCAGAAAATCAAAATGTATTTCATGCATCCTTTTTGGAAATGTGAAAGGTCTGTATTCTTACACAGAGTGTTGTGGATTACGCTCTCTCATGTACATAACATGTGAAAGAGCCCTGGTTTGATCCCAGGATGAAGCACAAATCCCTTTGGGTTCTCTCAGGAAAAGCATCTGGCATTAAAAATGTGCCAAATCAAACATGTGGAGCAGCCCCTGGTGAATAAGTGAGCGGCTCAAAGTAGCTTTAATACTTCTGTATCAGTAAGTAAAATCAAGCTGCCTTAGCGAGAGTTCAGTAATTTATGTTGTTGATTCTTAAATTGCACCCAAACAGCAAAGATTGTGCCAAAGACAACAGCTCCTTAAATGGACGAGCTCGGCTTCAGAAGTGAGTCAGCTCTTGTTGGCTCCCATGACAAAAGGTTCAACTGCTCCAGAAGAAAGAAACGTGTTTACAGCACGGGACAAAAGACGATTGCGGTTCTTAACAGTGTTGTTGGTGGCAACTGTTGCAATTTTTATGCTTCTACCTGTTTCTCCAGCTAACTGAGAAACCTAACTCGACCTCTTAACCGTGCTTTCATTGTTTGGTCATTTATATTTTTTGATGATGTTATATGGGAAATTATATGGCTTGCTCTGCAGTTTATTTTAGAAATTGTCCAGAAGTTTTCACTTCAGGTTTGTGATGAAAAACTGATGATTTATGTCAATTTTCACTCATTTTCAGGAAACTGTGCTGGAGTAGTGCCCAGGGTACACTTTGCTAAGTAAGCTCGGTAGCTAGCTGATAATTTGGTGCTCCAGCCTTTTGTCCAAATAAGGTAACTTCTGGCTCCCAAAAACAAAACATGGTCACAGGCCCCAGGGACTGTGATGATACATAAATCCAGCCATAAATGGCCATTGGAAAATATAATAAATCTATATACAGTCATGTAAAGAAGAACGTTTTCAGACGACTCTTTTCTGCTAAGAGGTAACATTTTCAGTTCAGTTGGAGCCCTGAGGAGATGTCACTGTGTCACTCTGTCAAATGTTAAGCAAATCCTTGAAGTTATTGCAGTTACTCTGGCGTATTTGCAGAACGGATTACAGTGGATATGATTTACAGATTCAGTTTCACATAGCATAAAGTCTGGGGCGCGGAAACAGCTTCTCTTTGTTTGTTTATAAAGGAGAGGATGAAGCCACTGATTGAAACCGGAGAAAGGGGGGACAGAGAGGAGAGAGAAAGCTGAGGGGAGGATACAAAAAGATTAAAAGGGACAGAAGATAAAATATGACAAATTAGGGCCTCATCTGTTTGTCTTTGATCTTCAAAAATTCTCAAAGGAGAAATTTGCTTTCTGCCTAGCAACCCCAGAAGAAGGCTAATTAAGAGTTTATCTCGACTGGTAATGGCTAGCTTGAGAAGAGATGGTTTTACTGGCTGAAATTTGTGTGTATGTACGCGCACACACACACACACACACACACACACACACACACACACACACACACACACACACAGACTTCCTTTAACTCCAAGGCCAGAGCCCATCCTGCTGTTATGCTATCATGCTGTACTAATTGTAGTGACTTACAGGGCGATGGAAATATGGTAGACGCACACAAAAGCACGCACTGATTCACAAAGATCAATGCGCACACATTTACACAAATCATTTCTTTTTATAGTTACTGCGAGGCAGATTGACTGATTAAAGGTTTTAGCTGAAGGATGAATAAAAACATAAAAGCTCTCAGATCAACTCGGGTCATCCAGACTGGGAGGAGTATGAGAATGATTACAGAGGAGAAGAAGAAGAGACAATGGGCAGGAAAAGAAAGGGACAGCAGTTGTAGAAAATATAAGAGAGACCATGAGGAGGGGAAAAAAGATGAATTAGAAGCAAAAAGCAAAGAGGGAAAAACTGAAAAGAAGAGCGGGTCGAGTTTTGTTTGAGACCAACTCCCTCCTCTGCAACTCCCAAAAGTCCCTGTAATCCCCCCCCCCCATGGCTGTTTGGATAAATGTGTTTGGCAGATGTGGTGGTCGCTATCAAATGTGATCAGCAGAAATCAAGAAGAAATTAGGGTTGACTCAAACAGACGAGGTTGTTGCTTAAAAAAACATTATACTGAAGAATGAGGAAAGAGTTTAGTGTGAGAAAATGGATGTGAGAAACCAAGCGAGCCAGAGTGGGAACCTGGCCTGGAAAAGACAGAAGAGGGCATGTGTGAAAATACCAGCCAGTCTTATATAATGAATAGCTTTTACATGTGACTGCGCCTGCTCTTTGTTTGTTTGCACACAGTATAGCCTTAGCCTGTGATATAAGATATGCTAGATCAGTGATTTTAGCTTCATTTGTAGTAAATCTGAGCAGTAAGTCAGCAGCTTGAATTTCTAATAGTTGCTTTTTATTGCCTTCAGTGTTTTCCTTCATGCACCATTATGGAAATATGTCTCTAAAGGAAACTATGGAGGGGATCTCTGGAAGTGTTTACACAGCCACTGTTGTGTTTCTGCACTCTATTTCAAGTCTGTACAATTACATATTAAGGGACACAATGTTTTGCTAATCCCATATTATTTAAGACTTTGTGAGTACACCGATGTCTGGTGTTTGTGGTTTTCTTTTTCATTGGTGGGATCATTTGATAAACACGAGTTGGTGGGCAAAGCAAAGGGTTTGTTTTCAATCGGTGTCATTTTACGGTGGACATATGTTGTTTCAAACAACAGAACGTTAATGTTGCAACGTCTGAGGCATGCACACACACACACACACACGGGCAGACCATGTCCTTCTATGGTGGTGCAAGGGTCTCAGAGTCTTGAGAACACGAAGTGGTGAATCATTGTTTTGTTCCACAGACGTACAAGCAGCAAGTTCTTTTTTCTTCTTTTTGTTGTATCCTGTCTTGTGTTGGTTGTTAAACTGCTCAGCTGATGACAACAGTACACACAGTTACAAAGAAGTGAACTGAAATCAGTGCAAAGACTCCTTTGAATTCTTTCCTCTGTGATTTTCCCTTTAGCCGAGCCACACAATCAAACCCGAGTCATCGGTTTTGTTGTTTTCTCTGTTTGTTAGCACTCGGGCCACAGTGCAGATCTGCGTCACATATGGATTTCAAAATGCTAACCTAAACGAAAACCCAGTGAAATCATCAAAATTCAGGAAAGGTGGCGCGACAGTTTGAATGAATCAGTTCTGGTTTCTCAAGAGGGGACTTTTGGAAAGTGCAAAATATTCATGACAGCATCAAAGTTTCAACGTAAAGACCCTGCAAACAATTTGAAACAGGAGATGGTTTCATCTGTATTTTCATTAATACATTTAGCACTTGTATGGTAAATGGACTGGTTCTTATATAGCACTTTTCTACTCTTCTTAGCACTCAAAGCACTTTACACAACTTGTGCATTCACCCATTCACACTTGTCTAAGTGCTTTTTTTTTAGCTAACATTCACATGACAACATATGCATTCATACTCCGATGGATGCATCGAATTTGGGGTATCTTATCTTAGCATCTTGCCCAAGGATATTTGGCATGCAGACTGGGGGGAAGCCAGGAATCGAACCACCAACCTTCCGATCAGTAGGTGACCTGCTCCACCACCTGAGCTACAGTCATCCCAATAAGTATGCACTTATACAGTGCACACAGTATATGTGCATATGCAGTATGTGTAGTTAGCAGCAAACTCATGTAAGGCTTTCTGGTGCTTCTGCTCTTTCTCTCACTGAGCTGAGGTTGGATGAAGAAGACAGGAATTAATAATAACTAATGATTAAATGCAGAGAGGTGTATAAACACGTAGCGGGTGAAGAAGAAACACCCAGCCTACGCCCATTACAGTGTGACTAAAGGGTGTAGTTCTTCCTGAACAACAAGCAGACGAAGAAGCTTCTCCTTTATTTTCCTGGTGTTCACAGGTACGAGTCTCCTCAACGTCTTTTTGAAAAGCTCAGAGATGCTGCATGAACTTATTCACACAGCTGTAAACATAAAAAACAGCGCTGTTGCTTTTCTGGTTAATTCTGTAAACATTTTAAAAGAGAGTCTAGAATGGGGGAAGTAGTTAATTAGTGCTGTGCTGTTGTCCCTACTTTAAACCTCATTTATCCAAATTAAAAGTCCCTGACTAAACAAGACTGGTTCTGAGTTTGTAGACTGTACAACTTGGAGCCTTTTCCCCACTTTAAAAACTCTGTTCAATGAAATGTGACCAGATCTTAGAGCCAAATACCAAATGGGGCACAAAATAAATTGAATTTTAAACAGCTATTGAAAGTCAGAGTGAAAGAACAACTTCTGGGCTCATCATTCTTGCTTTGTGGTTTCCTTTGTGTGTCTAGACGAATATGACAATTAAATGAGGGGCTTGAAACTCACTTGTCTGTAATGAGTTTCAAATGCTGCAGAAAGTTGAAGACAATTCAGTTCAATTCAACTTTATTAGGTAGTACCTGTAAAAGACGAATGGCGGACCCGACCACATTCCAACGCTTTCAGCGCACACTTTGATGTCCAGTTGTCGTACTTTTACACTTTCGGCTGCAGCTTTCGGCCGCCAGTCGCGCACATCAACATCAACAACAATAACAACAGACAGTCAGGATCCAGCGCAGACTTTAATGCAGGGGAGGCGTGATGAGTTCCGGTGTGTCGGCTCCCCGCAGCGGCGCCACAGACCACGCCCCGCCACAGTACCAGATCACAACAACAGTCACCTCAAGGTTCTTGATATTGCAAGGTAAAGACCCCACAATAAAACCTGGATTAAAGTACACAAATGTTTCCTGTCACAGGCAAACAGAGTTAGCAGTGAGCGGAAATATAACAGCAGAATGGCGAATCCCTCTATGAGGGAGTTGAATAAAACTCTATAATGCTACGATCACAAAAGGAAAGGAGTCGTATATACAGTGTAAAACCAACGTCTGTGACTATAGCGACCTGTGCACTTGACAACCCTGAGATGGGTAAGCAGTTTGGAAAATGCATGGATGGATGCCAGCTGGACCAGGAGCTGGTGAGAAAAAGCGTTCTTTGTTTTTTCCTTTTAACTTCTAGCTCCAACATGCAGTACTGCAGCTGCACCTTAGCGAGCTGTAATACCTCTCAGCTGGGTTTTCTGTCATGTGGTATTTTTCCCTTCTAATTTCCACGTCTCTCTACACGCCACATTATTAGGCAGATTAATAAAGACCCAAAGGAGAGTGGGCTGCATAGGCTAACAGTCACTCTTCTGTTCTGATATGAGATTAGATATTTGGGGCAGGTCACTGCACAACATCAAAGACCTGACCTGGTATATCTGCCCCGGTTCAGTGGACAGGTAGTCTGTCCCAATAACGCCGGCCGTCTAGAGACATAAAAGGAACGTAGTCCTCCTCTCAGGCTCGTCTACCTCCTGCACACACGAATATCGCTCTCTGTTGTCATGGAGCAGTAGATTTAAATCCCCCTCTTGGGGTAAGACATGATCATTTGGAGTCCGAACACAATTCAGGAGGAGACTTTCATATTTATTTGCACAAATGTTTGCCAAGTTATTACATAATTCATCCGTTCATGAATCAGCTGTCTTATTTTCATGATGTGTTCCTTTTTTCTCACCAAACAAGGATTTTATGCTCTGTTTATGGCATATCCAGATGTTTCCTTAAGAAGTAAACTGAGAACAAACACACCGATCTGATGTCAGCAGAAACACACACTACCTGTCTCTCTTTGCATCCCATCCCTCGCTCGCTGCACCCAAAACAACTGATGTCTTTCCAATACTACTGGAGAAGTTGCATAGAGTATGCATCTCCCAGTGTGTTTCCATTCACTGGTTTCCAGTCAGGCCAAACTGACTCATGCAGGTTATGACATAACACGGCGACTCAGAGAGAGGAGGAAAGGAAACAGAGCTGCAGTATCGTTTTATACTTCTTTCTCTCACAAACCAAACGTATGACAGAGAGTACTGAAACAGTGCCACAATGCCTGACTGCAGGACCAAAACTCAACTCTAACATCATTAAAAGACCAGCTCACTCATATTACACGACATACCCTGTGACACTCGCTTCTAGAGGGGTTTTCCACACAGATGCTTTAAATCCAGGGTTCTCAGACTGTGGCAAGCCTTGATAACATCTTACAGAGCCTCTCTTCCATTCAAAGCGAATGAACCTTGTAGTAGAAAGAGCTCTGAGTACGAGTCCAGTCCCTGGATTATCCACTACACTTTTCTTCAGTGTGGGCAGCAAACCTCCAGAGCACGCTTAATGTTTTTTAGCAGCTTACTGAGAAGCTAGTGGAACTCATGGGTGTGGGATCAAGAGCTGGTGTCGGGTGTTTCCTTTTTATTAACCCTTTAACTTTAACTTTTACAGGTAGCTGCCACTGTGTCTCAAACATGCAGCACTAACACTGGACAGAAACTAATCTAACAGCCACATCACTAAATGCTAAATGAAGCCGAGCGGCTATAAACGAGGGAAAAAATGAAAGAATGAATGAAATGAGGAAAGCCCACCATCCTCTGAACAGACACACCACAAAGATGAAGAAACAGAGTTTGATGTGTGTGCTGCATCTGTAAACTGGCACCCAGTCATTAAAAGCACTTCCTGCTTCCAGTTAAATCTGTTTGATGTGAGTGAAACAGAGCGAATGAACTTTTTAAATTGTGCCATTGACAGCTGTGAAAGAGGACATTTGATAGAACTTCAGCATGAATGGAAGGATCACACACACCTGTGAGACAAGCATGTCTGCAGTAATCCGTACTAATGTTAATCTCAAGTACAAAGCAAAGTGACTGCATGGGGTAATCCCTGTGCAGTTGCTGCCTTTCCAGCAGCAATTTGTAATGCAACAAGTTGCAGTGAATGTTTCTGCTCTGCTGTGGATGACAGATGGAAAAATGATGAGGTGCCTTTAGCCTCCGGCCCAAACCTTGAGGATCCCTTGTAGACTACATTGTAGTCGTGATACTTTGCACACACACACACACACACACACACACACACACACACACACACACACACACACACACGTAGAGACCTTCCAAAAACATCTCCATCTGTAGTTATGTGCCTCTAATTAGAACATGACTGTGTGTGACTCACATCAGAGAGAAGTCATCATTTCCCAGCTCTCCTGTTTCCATGCACTCTGTGCTTAGTAACTGTTTCTCTACAGCATTGCAGTGACTCAACAAAACATATCTGGAAGCGAGGCTGTTGGAGACTTTGCCTTCTTTAATTTCATTGTTTTGTCTTGTTTTTTTGTTTTGTCTTTGTTTTTTACTTTTTCTTGTCCCTCGTTTCTTCATTTCTCTGGTTCCCCTTTCGGGTGCCCTGTTCTGCATTCGAGTTATGACTTAGGAATTCCTCACCAGTGTTATGGTGTAACCATGGCAACCCCAGTCTGAATATCCCATGGTAACTAGACTGATGTTTCATATAAGTCTCACAATATTAGTTATTTTTATTCCCTTTAAACGTTAAATTTGGGAAACAGCCTCCCGTGATCCGTTCTTTTTTTTTTCAGGTTTTAGTTTAGAAAAGAAACTAAAAAAATAAATAATTTTTATGTGAGGGAAAGGTCATTAAAGCATTGTTCAGAAACGAGTACATACACATGTAAATGTGCAGATTAAATACGAGCAGGTCGGAGAGGGCACAGCAGGGTGAGACGGGTCACTCTGTGGGGTAATACATCTCGGTTAAGTTATCCACAGAGCACATTGTCCATTCAGCCTCTGATACATGCTAATATTTATCAAGTTACCAAGAAGTTAACAACTCAGATTAAGCTCTCCCTTTCCACCCCAGTGACCACAAGGAGAGGTAGAAAGAAAAGAACCGTCATCTAGGAAATATCATGTGTTATGTGGAAAACTTGATCTGGAAAATCCAGAAAGGTTTTATTTTTATGTCCAACTTTCAGGCTCCTGAAAATAAATGTTCCTTTTTACAGGGAAACAGTCCTTCTGAGAAATCCCTTTAAGTCCTTCTCAGCTGTAGGATAAAGCTGATGTTTTGCAGGGGTGACTAAAAACACCAAAACTACATGGTTAACTTTGTACAGGTAGCTTTTTATGGTTAGATGTATTTATCTGGAAACGTTAAACATTTTCAGTGTACGTGCTTAATGCACATTTATGACTGCTGGGGTCAATAACACATTATTCATTTATAGTGGCTAAATATAAAGAGAAAACAGCATAATTCCCTCCTCACTGAGAAGATCTGCAAAAATATTTCAATCTTGAGATTAAGTTTGAAAACCGTCGCTGTAAAGAACAGGCTTTTACGGTGGTGTTAGGACACAAATCACATCTGTCTGTGAGGTCTTCCAGCTGCAACACACACACACACACACACACACACACACACACACACACACACACACACACACACACACACACACACACACCAGACCCCCTTGTGACTCTTGTAACTTCCTCCCATCCAGCATCAGTTCCCTGTGGGGGTCCACGGCCCACTGGATTATGGGCTGTCACCAAGAGATAAACTGAATGCTGCAGTGGTGACATCATCTGTCTGTTTGTTTGTCGGGTTGTCACTGGGGAATTGAAGAGATGGGATAAAGGAAGGAGGAGGGATTGGAAGCCAAAGAGAAAAGTGGAGTTTTGGAAAAAGAAGGAGAAACATGGAGAAAGAGGAAGTTTAATAAAACAGCAGACATTAAAGAATTCCAGGATAAGCAGCTTTAACCCACTTTGTCTTCTGAGTTTGTTCAGCCCTCAGTAAGTGCGCTGAATAATCAAACACTCACAGTTTGCACTTCCTCGTCGTTTGCTTTCAGAGGACAGCTGCTTAGTCTGGATGGACTTTTCAATTAACTGCAGCTCATCTGTGTATTATTCTTAGAAGTTAACAGTAACGTCCTTACCAGCAGGATTATTTGGACTCTTAAACCTCTGAAAGCTGCTGTGCTCACGATTTCACAAAGTAAAAATGTATCCAAATGCATCCTCTAATCTTTTGTGGTTTTATCCAAAGAAAAGAAAAAGAAAAATCAGATGTACAGAAAAAAGTATTTCTAATCAGGTAATCAGATAAATATTATTATGTGTCATGTTATAGTTCATGCATAACTTAACTTGCCTTCAGAAACAGTAAATAATGCAGAAATTTCACTGAAACAAAACATCAAAGTGAGAACTTGAAAGCATCACGTTAGTGTGTTATCTGTCAGCTTTAAAGGTGATAGGAGGTCATTCTGTTTGCAATTAACCAACCAAGAGTTTTAACACTGTTTTCACTAAAGCCATCATTTATATTTGTAAACATACAGAACTACAGATTATGAATTAAACTGGGAAATATTGCTCATACAGCCCATGATATCAATGCTGGTGTTGGTTATAGAAAATCACGCTGAATAAAAACAATTTTGGCTTTAGAGTATCGTCAGTCACGAAGGGTCAAATATGCTGGAAAAATACATTCAAAGGCATAAAATCTCCTTATGTACTTGAACTACGTGTTTCTTAGTATGTAATAAAACTTTATTTACTAAGTTGTTGCACAAAAATACACAAACACAAATCAAACAGTCTTTTCGGGGAGGTCAGATGGGAATCACCCTAAAAACATATGAAGAAAGATGCCCAACACTTGGAAGAGGAAAGGAAAGAAAATCTAGGAAATATCACGTATCATGTGCGGAAAGCCACCTCATCTGGAAAGTCCAAAAACATCTGGTGGTTATGCTCACCTGCTAGTGCCCTTTTACTTTTATACCTCGAAGGTGTTCCAGGTTTTCATGTGATGGCGCTTCTGAGATTTCCCTTTAATCCCTTCTCAGCGTGTTACAGGTCGAGGACAAACTGCCCTAAACACTAAAACAACGTGGCTACATGGTTACCCGTCTAACGTATTTACCTTGAAACATTTAAAATGATCTTTAGCTACATCATGCATAACATCTGTTTTCGTTCAGCACTTAGTTTCATTTTGACTTTTTCATTCTGTTTAACCAACTGAACTATGATTGTAGAGCACACGTCATTAGTGACTTTAAAAACCAAGAAATGGGTGCAGTTTGAATGTATTTCGAATTTTATGTCATTCACACAGAATCAGAGAAAATCTGCGTGTATGTACTTTAAACAGTATTTCAAAAGCACATACAGCCTCACATATACACTCAGAATCACTTCAGTCTTTGTGATGAAGTGTTGAAGCTTCTATACTTTAAGCTGCCATAGCTGAGGCCTGTTAGCTTCTCCTTAGTGATCACCATGGATACACCTCGTAGTCCTCCTATATGAGGAGCATCAGTTCAAATAAATATGTTTGTTTTTGTTCATGTTTGACCATCTCTGTCTGCTACTTTCACCAGACCCTGTGTGTCACACTTTCCAAGTGGGTAGGACGACAAAAACACGTGTATCCCCATGACTGTAACAGTGGATGTGGTCCATGAGGTGTATATGACACATTAGCGTGTTTCCTGCCGCTCGTTCTAATCCGGTGGTTGTGGATCTGAATCATTCATATCTACGGTGCGCTGAAGCTCGTGGTGGTGGAGATGGTCGAGGCCATTCCGCTCTCACGCTCTCTCGGGTTGTCATGCAGTTTTCCTGCACGTCTCCACAGCAAATGGCTGCGGTTGGGTTTACACAGAAAGGGTAGATATCAGCCTCTCCTGGGGGGTGCCACCCACATATAATACAACCATTTTCATTTGCTTTTTTGAACCAAGCATCTTATATGCGTCTAAAACTCAAGAACAGTCAAATAAATGAGCAAACACACTGTGGGAAAAATAAAATGTTGTTTGATGTCGATGTATTTACATTTGTGACAGTTTACTAGTAAAATACTAAGATTGTGAAGATAAGATCCAAACGTAAAACCTTTGCTGGTGGCTGTGAAGGATCCCAGTACAATAACAGCTGCAGATATTCATGGTACATTTCAGATCTGAACAGGTAGAAACTGTGAGATCTGAAGATATCCAAAACTAACAGAAGTGAGAATCGTGTTGGGCCTGAGCGTCTAATCGCTCCATCTTTCCTTAGATTGTGAAATCATCTCCCTGGAGGAGAAGGATGAAGGCAAGAAGCTGGAAACAAAGAAAATATGTTAAGAGAGACTTTAAGTGATTTTTTTTTTTTGTATAATTCCCATTTTTAATATGAAACGCAGGTATTTGGGTCTGTGTATATACAGCATGCTACTAAACAATATGTAAAATGGCACTAAAAACTAGAGCGAGTAAATTAAATATAAAAACCAAGTAGTAAAATATAATAACTGATCTTAATACATGTGTGGCAGGGAGCAGCAGCAACGATTCACAAAGCTTATATTCAATAAAGCATGTCGTCGAGGTCCAAGGTTATTTATGAATTAGATAAAATCATACAGTATTGTACTTTTAGTGCACACAACGCTTTAAGACCTACTGAGAGAAAAATGTGAATGCATGTAGACAATTACAGGTTTTGTGTCATCGTGCCATCGTGCCACTCCTTCCTCCTAACGACTATGCAAAAAGAAAAAAACGTTCTTTTCTGATGTGTCATTGCCAAGTTTGTTGATGGATGAGCACAAAAACTGTTACAGACATTCATACTTCCTTGCTTGAGTTCATTTTATTGTGAAAGGTGATCTCCCAAAAGTCTGGACAAAATCAAATCATTTAAAAATAATCACACACACAAAACTCCAGGCAAGAGGACAGAAAGGAGCTCCGAACTCTCAAGAATCTTTGCTTAGAGCCAAAGGAGACTCCTCTGAGACATTACAGTAGTATGCAAGGAATGACCGTTGCTCAAGACACACTAACACACTTAATGATTAAAAGAAAGAAGGAGGCAGAGAAGAATGAACGATTGCCTGCACAAGCAGACGGCACCAAAAGGCTTTCGGACGAGCGTGCCGAGAGAACGAAGGAGAAGGAAACAGGAAAAGCTGGATGGGAATGTGCAGTTGCTTTGCAGAGACTTTGCAGCTGTGACCTCTTTCCTCACACTTGTCCTCCTTCTCAAAATGATCATTGTGCATGTGTTGTGTAATGCATTCATAGAGTTACAGTATGCTTTCCACACCTCAGCATTAACCCTGTATTTGCACTTCCCAAATTTCTCAACTCTATACTCACTTTTATTATCAGCTCTCACGACGCCCCCGCTGCCTGGAGCTTACTCATATCGTCTGCAGAAGACTGAAAAACATTTCCAACCTTCCTTCTTTCGCTTTTGCACTTTCCAACTTTCGTTCACCTTTTTCTTGACTTTTTATGCGCTCTCACAGACCTTCCACTTTCCTTCTTCAGTGCAGGATGTTTGCCAACATCAAGATCTCGTGTAGTCTGCTCTGGTTTCTGCAACCTTCCAGCTAAATCTGGGATGAGAAGATTAAACAGCATACAGTATTTCATATGTTTTATAATACAGATTGTATACTTTTACAAATAAAAGGAGGTGTGGTGTCTGTATCCATGCTTTCCTTTATTCCACAGGTCACATAATGGAAACATTTCCTGAAATTCTGGTCATCCTGCTTAATTTGCTTTTAATAGCAAATTACCCTTTGAAACCAGTCACTTTAACCGTAACGATGTTCTTGCATTGAAATGCAAAGCCACATCAGCCATTTGGTTTGCACAATAACAAGATAATGATGTTAGGTTGGATTTCCAGCTTCATCATTGTCACTCATCACAGCAGAGCAGTAGCAGGAAGAGATTAAGTTAACCAGAGATGGGCCACTCAAGTGAGGGGGCCCACAGGTTGAATTACTGCAGTACACAAGTTGATTTTTTGGGGGGAGAGTTTTATGAAAAACCAAAAAACAAAAGTGGATTATTAAAGATAAAAGTTTTGTTTTAGATGAAAGCATCAGTGAGGGGAAAAGTAACCACAGAGCGGAAGCATTCCATTTATTGTTGGCAGTTTCCTATGGTTAGCCTCAGTTTGTGTGTAACAGCATTTTAATGTCACATAATTATCTCACTGCACAAGGTTGGTTTAAAAAATGATTAGCTCATGACGCTGGCATGATTAGATGACGCACGTTGTTTTCCTGTCCTTTGCTACACGCCTGAAGTTGTTTGTTCCTCTGCTTTAAACATTTTTGTGGTTTTCTGTTGTCACGAGTTGTACGTTAAAGAAGAAAGAACCAACAGCTCGCTGTCCCAAAGCCATACGGAGAGATGAAGAAGCACAGCGCATCATGTTGTCGGTCAGTAACCAAAAACACATGTGAGGCTTTCTGCGCTCAGGAGCGATCTTTCCTCAGTTCTTCAGAAACACTGGATTCGAATCCAGTGTTTCTGAAGAACTGAATCCCATGTGAATGCCATGTGCTGATCAGCACATGGGATAGGATGACCTGCGTGTCTGCTGATCAGCAGCCGAGTTAGTGTATGTCGACATACAATGACTCAGACTTTTATGCTGACAGCTGTTGAATCTGTTTCATATTTCTAAAATTTTTGAAAAGAAAATATGTTTTCGGTCATGCAGCACACGCCGACAAACTTCCCATACATGAGCCAAAACGTAACGGGCACGCTGGTGCATCATAATCAGTTCCCCTGTAACTAATCACTGTCTCTTGGTGTGAAGCAAATGCTCAATAAAATGAAGTGTTACGACAGATGTCACAGCAGAGCCAAACGATGCCAACATAAAATCTCTTCTAACGCCTCAAAAATGTGCCCAGATTCCCTGACGCACATAACATCGCAGTCAGAGCGCCTTCGCTCACATTTCACGTGGCTTGATTGGCTTAAATTACCAGCTGGCTGCCGATTAATCTGCTTTACTGCTGTAACTGTTGAGCTCATGACATCGCAGAGGAAATAATGACACCCTGTGAGCTGTTTTTCATTTCTAGCAGGGCCTGGAGCGTGAAGTACACATCAAGCGGTAACCCATGTAACTCCAGTCTTTGTACCATAAAGGTGTCTGCATTTACATTTCAGGACATGTCCACATAAAAGCTAAGTGCGCAGCAGAACTGCTGTCGAATCAAAGCTGTTAATGCGGTTAACATCCTAAGCTGGAGACTTGGGTGCAGTTAACTATGAAGGGCTTTCCTTTTATTAAACAATTAAGTTTTGACGTTGAATAAGTTTCCAGATTCTAATTTCACTGTAAAAAACCACAAAAGTCTGATTCACTTGGAGTTTTTTCTTCTAAAGATAGCAATCCCCAAAAGAAATAAGCAACTCCTGGTCAGATGTAATCCACTACTCATGCTTTTTATGAGTTCGACCGAAATCAAATCCAATCAAAAACCAATGAAATGTGGAAGCTACGAATCAAGAGGATGGACGGTGGGTGAGACAGAATGGCAAACCTCTGGATTTGCACGTTACAGGAGTTAGCTTGTATCACAGTGGACTCGTTTCAGTAAAACACCTGGACATAAACACTTTCCAGACACTGGAACTGTAGGCTACTGGAGACTTTCCAGACACTGACGCCATGTGACCTAATTCCTGCAGATCGCTGCTCAGACTGTATAAAACCTATATGCCAAAACACTGCATTGCATCGGTGCCCTGCAGCAAAGCGAAGTCTGGTTGGTGCACATGAAGCAGAGGAAGAAGCTTCACATGAGATGCTTTTTATCTCTGGAGAAAAGAGGCGAAGTTTGGTCTTGAACCTAGAGGCAACGCTGCTCCCCTGTAACCACCAGTCCCCACCTCTCCCACTCCCACCCCCACACACAGTTTGTTAAGTTTGGTAATCTGCGTGATGAAAGGTTATTTTAGAGCAATTCTTCTTCAAACATAAAAACAAACAAGCAAACAAACAAATAAACGAAGCAAAAGCAAGACAAAGCAACATTACATATGAATGATCTTTGTTTCGCAAAAGCCTGCCTGCCCCACGTCTGCGTGGGCAGTCCCTCTCATTGTTGCACCTCCCCTCCTCCGCCTGAAAGTAAGCCATGCCCAGATAAATCACTCCTAGCACAGAGTGGTAACCTGCACACTGGGGCCGCAGACTGCAGAGGAGGACAGAGGGAGCAGGCTGGGACGCGGCAGAAAGCGCACAGTCTGATTGGAGCCGAGTTCTCTGGGTGTATTTGAAATAACACTTTCATATACGCGTATAATTACAGCGGGACACCTGCAGCTTCATTCTGCTTTCATTGAGTCACTCTTCGACAGTATGACTGGCAGCACCATCGCCAGGGTGCTGGTTGCCCTGTGTATCGGGAGCGCAGTGAACTGTATGCCCAGAGGGACGCACAGGGATCGGCGTCAGGCGCATCAGCACCACGTCCCCTCAGTCTCTCAAGGTAAGCCGTTTGTGAGTGAGTGAGTGTGGCAGCCTGTGAACTTCCAATCTGAGGCCGGGGTGAGGACATTTTAATTAAACTGCAAAGTTTGCGCATTTTCTTTTTTTTTTTTTTTTTTTTGGGGGGGGGGGGTGTCCCTTGGTGGTCCTTGCTGGATTGTGCAGTCATAAAACTCTGGATTAACCCCAGCCACCAGAAAACCTCCTGTCCTCCCCAGACTGGGTCTAAGAATGAGAAGGGAATGAAAATACAAAGAGCGCCAATTGTTTAAAAGCTGGAAAAAGTCGAAAGGGAATCAGATGTGAACAAAAGTGGAAGGTTATTATTCGCTGCTCTGTGCAAATGATTTATCACTCGGCGTTAGGGTCCTTTGAAGTCAAGTTAACACATCCAGGCACTTTCACAGGCAGGGGAGAAGCCTTGTCCTCCAGCAGAGCGGTGATTCCAATTTAGGGTTTGCTTATCATTGTGTGGGAGAAAAGTCCCGTGTCTGTTTTTAGCTGTGGTTAGGGCTGGACAAGTTTCCAGTGGCTGCATTTGTCTTTCAAATTTTAAAAAGATCTCTTGCTTCAATCTTTACCAAGCAGCTTTAATC
The DNA here is from genome assembly GCF_963576455.1 of Neolamprologus multifasciatus. Classification (NCBI taxonomy): domain Eukaryota; kingdom Metazoa; phylum Chordata; class Actinopteri; order Cichliformes; family Cichlidae; genus Neolamprologus; species Neolamprologus multifasciatus. The sequence goes on from NC_140454.1 coordinate 33,485,468, forward strand.
TGTATCACTCAACTGTTTTTTCTCTCTGTCTTGTTTCCATTTCCACGTGTCAGAGGGTTGTATGGAGAACGGTCAGTTCTATGGAATCAGTGAACAGTGGGAGCGGCAGTTTTTGGACAGCACTCTGGTCTGTACCTGCCATGGAGTTGCAGGAATCAAGTGTAAAAGCAAACCCCAAGGTTGGTTTGTGGGCTGTTAGCTGCGTCCACAAAAATCACATCTATTCTTCATTTCTGTCTGAGAAAAGAACAAAACATGTACCAAAAACCTCTTTTCTGCTGTTGCTCTTAAAGAGGAAAGGTGCTACGATAAAGTCAACGAGCGGTACTACACTGTGGGAGAAACCTATGAGAGACCCAAGGACGGCATGATCTGGGACTGTACCTGTATTGGATCTGGGAGGGGCAAAATCAGCTGCACCATTGCCAGTAAGTGTGTGATACCGTGCGCCTGTTTTAACTGCTCTAACCTCAGACCACACGTCTAGGACTGCCAAACAGTAAACTGGTTAACCCCCCACGCTCTCCACAGCTGATTAGAACCTGGTGCCATGCAGCTATTTGCAGTTAGTGGTTACATAATGAAGCATCACATTTTTTCAGTTCCCTTTGTTTGCTTATGCTGATGAGCCTGAAATCATCTCTAAAATCATGTCTTCTCCTTCTCTGCACCTAGATCGCTGTCATGAGGGCGGGGCTTCATATAAGATCGGTGACACCTGGAGGAGACCCCACGACACAGGAGGCTACATGCTGGAGTGTGTCTGTCTGGGTAACGGCAAAGGAGAGTGGGCCTGCAAACCTGTTGGTGAGTCATTCAGACAGGCAGTGACTAACAGATGCATTCTTCTGAATCAGCCATATGTGTGTTTCATAGACAGTGCTGAGCAAGTAATTAATGAGTTTGTACCCTGCAGCTGAGCGCTGTTACGACAATTCGGCGGGTACATCGTATGTTGTTGGAGAGACGTGGGAGAAGCCGTATCAGGGATGGATGGTCATGGACTGCACCTGCGTCGGGGAGGGAAATGGACGCATCACATGCACCTCCAGAAGTAAGACAACTTATTTGCTTTGCTTTGTCTGCCCCCATCTACACTTCTGCTTTGCTTTCAGCTTTAGCTAAGAAAAATGAAATTCAGGTTTATTTATACAGCACCAAATTACAACAACAGTCGCCTCTTGGTGCTTTATACTGTAAGTGAAGGACCCCACAGTAATACAGGGAAACCCAGCAATCAGACAAGCAACTATGACCAAGCACTTGGAGACAGTGGGAAGGAAAAACTCCCTTTCAACAGGAAGAACCTCTGTAAGGACCATCCTCAGGAAGGGGCAGCCATCTAATTTCCTGCCGTCCTACTTTTATTCATTTGTGTTCGAGATTTTTCTTGTTTTGCATGATCTCCATGGATACGTAAGCTTGTCTGTCCCCCTCAGAAAGTCACACAAGCAGAAAATCTGAATTTATTGCTGCTGTTTTGAATCACACATGTCTGCACATCCTTTAAACCCTCAGTGAATGCCATCCACGTAGTATAGAGTCTTCTAAGAGGGACTAATAGTAAAGTGAGCTTGTTATTTCTTGGAGAATTTTAAGAGGCTGGGGAGGAAATGTTTTCCAGCTGTGTCGACAGTTTAAACCGTCACTCCAGTCCTTTATTATGTTGGCTGGTGCATCAGGTAATAATGAATGCTTTTCTCAATTAGTTTGTTGTTTTATCCAAGTGCTCAGGGTGGCCTTGGACACTTCGTAGAGTTCATCAATAAATTTCCCCATGTGTGCACAAACATGCAACCAGCTGCTAGCCAGTGATTCAGGCCCCACTCAATCGCTGCAGAGTTTCCCCCAAATCACCAGACTGCTTAGAGTTTCCATTTATTTTATATTCTACTTATTTCCTTCTCTCCTAGATCGCTGTAACGACCAGGATACTCTGTCCTCCTACCGTATTGGAGAAGCCTGGGCCAAGACCGACGCCCGGGGTCACCTGCTCAAGTGTCTGTGCACGGGGAACGGCCGAGGAGAGTGGAAGTGCGAACGACATGCCTCACTTCACACCACGGGCTTGGGTGAGGACTGATAATATCCCTGTGTCTATTCTCCCCGGCTCTGTGCGAGCAGAGGAATGCGTACCAGAGACACATGTTGTGAGGCGAGAGAGATAAGAGGTGCCGAGTGTCCAAGTGATGAAGTGAGAAAAACGCAGCTTGGAACTCGTGATCGTGACCTCATGAGAAGCAGAGGCAGAAATGGGAACTCGGGAAAGTAGATGTGCAAATGTAGGGGGAAAGTGATGACAGGCTGTGAGACAGAACTACTAATAATTTCACTTGATCCTTATTCGTGCTTTTTATCTAACTTGAGCTGTTGCTCTGATATCTGACTGGTGTAACGTGTTGTGTTTCAGGCACTGGCTCCCGTGTTGTCACCAACATCCACCCTGTGGTCTACCAGCCCGACGCTGTGCCCGAGCACGCCCAGAATGGAGCCTGTCAGACGGAGACGGGGCTGATGTATTCTGTTGGCCAGCGCTGGATTAAGAAACAGGGAACTACGCAGATGATCTGTACCTGCCTTGGCACCGGGTCCAGCTGCAACCCATGGGGTAATGAATTATTTCTTTGCAAATTTGCAAATTACAAAGTTCACCTGCAGAGTTAAGCATAATTAGTCTGACGGCAAAGTCAGATATACAAAAACGACTGTCAAGTGGTGTTTATGCCTCTGTTTGTTTTCCCATCCTCCTTCAGATGGACCTGCTCCAGTATACGGTGGCAACTCCGGTGGTCTGCCCTGTGTGTTCCCTTTTGTTTACAAGGGAAAGACCTACCACTCTTGTACCTCCGATGGACGTGCTGACGGGCAGCTGTGGTGCTCCACCTCGTCTGACTTTGAGACAGAGCAGAAATTTTCTTTCTGCACAGAGAAGAACGGTGAGCTAAAAGCTGGAGCGCTGACGTGTTGACATGTTCAGATAGAAATATCATCTCTTTGATATTTGAAGAAAATGAGTGTGGGCTGTTGCGTTTTATTGACAGTAGGGCTTCTCCTGGTCAGTGCAGGTAATCCCCTCACAATGGGAACAATAGGGCGTGAAGATGACATGTTTCCTTTAAATGTGAGGCTGTTCCCATCTCTTAACTTAAAGACCTCTTACAGGTTTTCTGATGTGCAATAACAGCGAGGCTGCAGTGAGAAGGAGGCAGCTAACCATGTGCCTCCTCCTGTGTAATGACAGGCAGCTGGCCAGCTGTGAGATGGTTTTCATTGTAGCACCCAGACCTGCTGTTCTCCTAATGTGTTAAACAAAAACCCTGAAACGTGTTAACAATGAGCTGCTACATTCACATTTGCCCAGATGTCACAAGCTTGCATCAAAAGCAAGATGCACAGTCTGTCAAGGAGATGTTTATTAAACTTATTACTTATTATTTCTTCTTTTCTTCTTCTTTAGCAATCGTGGCAACACGTGGCGGTAATTCTAACGGCGCTCTCTGCCAGTTCCCTTTCCTCTACAATGGCAGAAACTATACCGACTGTACCGCAGATGGACGAAGGGATGGCATGAAGTGGTGCGGCACCACAACAAACTATGATGACGAGCGGCGCTTCGGGTTCTGTCCCATGGCGGGTAAGTGTGTGTAGAGTGAGAGAGGGCTGTTAGCTCATGGCTCAGCAGTTTCCTAACAATGATGGCAGCTAATTGCTAATTGCAAAGTCTAACCTCCACCCCAGTCTGAATGCTTACCTGACCTTTACAGCTGATTGAATTAGCATAGAGGCAATTATCAGCGTGATGCTAGAAAGCAGCCTGGCCTGATATCACAGGCAAAATCTGTTTACACTTCTTACACCTTTTGTTTACAGCTTGGTGCCAATTAGTCTCTGTGGGTAACAAAGGAGACTGAAGCCAGTGAAACTGTGGGAGGGGTCGTTAAAACCACACTAATGTCTGAAGCAGTAATGACAGCGATGATGTTGGTGCCATCGTGCTGTAAAAAGAGAAAAATCTGATCAATTTAAACTTTGGAGACGTAAAAGTCACTTTATACAAAGCAGCTGAGCTGTCACAACAAATGTTTTGGCATCGCAGTGAATACATTCAGAGCGCAGGGCTCCTTTATATTGACAGTAATGACTTCACAGGCATCGTCAAAACAAACACGGTTGTCGAGGTGTTAATGGTGACGTTTAATCAGGTCTGGAGCCCCCCCCGCCTCCACCTGTGGCAATCTTCTTCAAAGCTTTCTGCAGTCTGCCGTGTGCCCGCGGGACAGCCTCCAGCTGTGACCCACAGTCAGAATTTAACCTCCATTATGCAAATATCATCATTTACTTGGTTAGATCCTCAATCTAACAACCAAACAAAACAAAGTAATCCCTTTCTCAGATTCAGCCCCCATGCTTGGTTAAACTGTAATCAGCCTCTCAGCTGCTGATAAATCTCTTTGGCAGGAATTTAATTTAGTTCCCACAAATCGGCCAGCAGCTTTTTAAATAGCCACTTTGAAGTCATCAAACCAGGGTTTAAATCACACTAAAGACTATTAGTTTTATTAATTTTAAATAGATGACTGCTGATGGACTGCAGACTGACATTTAGGCAGCTGTTAATGGGTTTGTAACTGGAACAGATCCACATTTTACACGGTCTGAAGGAAAGGCTCATTTTAACTGTGAGGGTAGAAACGCGTCCAGCATGAATTCAAACAAAAATCCAACAATATCATTAATTGTTTCAACTGGTCAGGACCGCTAAACCCAGAAACAAAAACACATATATATGGACAAATGGACAAAAAAATGAGTGTCTTTTTTTTTTTTTGGCTCAATTTTGAACTTTCCACTTAAGAAATGAAAGATCTGTGGTTCAGTCCCAGGAAGAGACACAAATCCCTTAGTGTCAGAAAGGATATCCGGAGTTTAATCAAATAAATAAATACATGAAAAATCAACCATGCAGAGCTGCTCGCTGCACTGACCCGTTGTGAATCAGGGAGCAACTAAAAATAGCTTCTCGTCATTTACTCACTCAGGCTTTCATGCATATTTATTTTGAACAGAATTCGTATGAAAGTTTTTGCATGTTTTTAACAAAAGAATACACAAAGGTTTAGTGTTAGTGACATACAACATGCAAGACGACTTTTAATACAAAAAATATTTTATTTTATTTAAACCCACAGCAAAGCCTTCCTAAGTCCTTTAGCCCACCTTCAAATCGAATCAAATCACTTTTATTGTCACATCACATGTGCAGGCACACTGGTACAGCACATGCGAGTGAAATTCTTGTGTGCACTCAAAAAAATGAAATTGGGTGGTTGTTACATGCATAAGATCCAAACTTAAAATTTGAACTAAATAATTTCATGTTTCTATGGTGAACGTAATTAAATCATGTAGCATCTGCATGAAATACAGCAACTTAATTTGTTCTTGTTGAGATGACATCATACAATCTAGTAGCCTGGATCCAGCCACTCTTACTAGATTGTATGATGTCATCTCAACAAGAACAAATTAAGTTGCTGAATTTCATGCAGATGCTACATGATTTACGTTCACCATAGAAACATGAAATTATTTAGTTCAAATTACAAGTTTGGATCTTATGCATGTAACAACCACCCAATTTCATTTTTTTGAGTGTATATACATATTTTACAAATTAAATAGAGTAAACAATAAAATAAAATATATAAAATATACAGAGGTTGGTAGTTGAACATGTTGAAGCTCCAGTAGTGAAGCTGAGGTGTCTATGAAGTGTTCAGCAGTCTGATGGCCTGGTGGAAGAAGCTGTCTCTCAGTTAGCTGGTTCGGGACCGGATGCTGCAGAACCTCCTTCCTGATGGAAGTAGTCTGAACAGTTTATGGCTGGGGTGACTGGAGTCCTTGATGATCCTCCCTGCTTTCCTCAGGCACCTTTAACCACGTTCTAATCATTCCTGTACTTATGTCCTAGCTACAGCCTTCATGTGCACGCTTTCTTTCCACACATGCACGCTCACACATGGAAGCAGGTCTTTACTTGCATCAGACACTTTTTCAAACTTATATCTCTCTGGAAAAAATCCAAACCACTCACTCTTTTTAATTATGGCAGATTTCATACATACGAGAGCACACGACAGCTGTTTCTAGCTTTTAATCAAATTTTCTTTGCTATGGAGACAAAGACAGGTATTCTGTGGGGGTCTGCATCCTCTCCCACCCTGTGCAGTAATAGCAGGGTTGAGTCAGTGATGTCCAAAGGGCATCGTTCATGTTAATGTGTTTGTTTCCATCATGATAAAGGTATGCTGTGTGTGTGTGTGGATCTGTGCATCTAATTGTTTTGTAGTATTTCCTCCTCATTAAGACCAGCAGGAGGTGTAACATTCAGTTGCTTTTGTGTGTCCCAGCTCATGAAGAGGTGTGCACATCGAATGAAGGGGCGATGTACCGTGTAGGCGACCAGTGGGACAAGCGTCACGAGGTTCTGGGTCACATGATGCGGTGTACCTGTGTTGGCAATGGCAGAGGAGAATGGAGCTGCATTGCTTACTCTCAGCTAAACGGTAGGTGTCCACACGTGTAGCTGTAGGATACACCATGGCAACAAGCAAGGGGCTACAGACTGGTATTAGATCTCCCTGAGTGTAAAGGTGAAAGGTCGTTCACCTGCACAGCTGCACTTTATGGGCCCTTAGCTGCACCTGCACTGCACACAGACACACAAACCCTGCACTGCACACAGACACACAAACCCTGCACTGCACACAAACGGTGCTCAGCATTGTGTTGAATGTCTGTTTCAGACCAGTGTAGCGTGGATGGTTTGACATACGAGGTTAACCAGACCTTCACCAAGCGGCACGACGAGGGATACATGATGAACTGCACCTGCTTTGGCCAAGGCCGTGGCCGCTGGAAGTGTGACGCCATTGGTGGGTTTGTCATTGCACGCACACTTTGCATTTTTTCCAGTCATCCTAATCCCTGCTTTGGTGTAGGGTCGAAGAACAGACACGACTTATCGACTAAGCTTATGCTGCGTATTTGTTAAATGGGCTGAGAATCCTCTTAATTTTTATTAGTAGTTAAAATATAATAACTCACAGTGAGTGCAGGCTCTGAACTGTAAATATATATGAGTGTCATGAGTTTCAGTGCCCTTGTTTTTTGCATGCTGTTACACTTCCTCTTTGTGCCCTCAGACCAGTGCCAGGAGCCAGAGACGAGAGCCTTTTATCAGATTGGAGACTCCTGGGATAAAGTCATCCATGGAATCATGTACAAGTGCTACTGCTATGGCAATGGTGTTGGAGAGCTGAGCTGCGAGCCCCAGCAGACGTACCCTGGTGAGGTTTTAAATGTGCTTTTGTTCGTATATTTCGGGCTGACGTGCGGCTGTAGCAGCAGGAGCAAAGGAAAATCCCCAGGACTGTGGTACAAATACAATTTAATTTACTTCAGCTTAAAATACATTTTCAGTTTATTAAAAGTCCAAAGAATAACAGGAAGCTGTAAAGACCAAAGGTTAAATGACGACTATCACACTCTCGCCTGTCGCGGTCCGAGCATGCTCGTTTTTTCCTCACCTGGGCACCTTTTCCAGCATCACTTTGTGCTCCAACTCTTGAAAAATGTTTGCTCAAGTCCCTTTGGGAAAGAGGCTGTTGACTTTGATGTGAAGTAGACAGAGCCGGGAGTGGGTGTGATTTCCTCTTTGACGAGTGCACCCCCCACTCTGAGCCTTTGTTCTTGCCAGCATGTGGTACAGCCCCTGTGTTGTTGCCACAGCTGTACCAAACGCCACAGTGCAGGGCCTGTATCCAGCCCAGACACACCTACTACACACCGAGCTCCCTGAACAGCAGGTTTCAGTTTGTGGATTTTGGCGTCACGTTAATTCAAATCTCATCTCGTAAAGTTTAAACCAGCGTCACTCAGAGCGAGACGTTACTTCACATTCAGTTACCTGGACCGTAATCTCAGCACACACCTTTCAAAATCACAGATTTTAGCTGGATTTAAGTTCCCTCTTAGTACACTTTCCTTTTATAATCTATCACTATTACCTTCATAACAGACTCTGGTGTGTCTGTCGTGCACGTTTAATGTTTTTTAGGTGCTTTTCCAAACTTTTCTCCAACTCTATAAAAGAAAAGAGTCATGCACACGTGTGAGCTTGTGTGGTGGCTTTAGTGTTTCGAGGAGCAGAAACATTTCCATCTCCTGCAGCTTGGATAAATTTATCAGGTTAGTTCCAAGTGAGGCTGTAACTTTGTGCAAATGGTGACTGTTCCAGGTTTAAATGGACTGTTACTGGTTTGCTCTGTATCTGAAGCAGGTTGACAGAAGATACGAAATGTAGGGCATCGTTCTACCGTAAGTGGCCATAATCACAACCAGCTGTGAACTAGCTCCGCGTGCATGTGCATGCATGCTCTTTGGCATACAAAATACAGCGTGCTAAGATTTAAGGGCAGCAGGAACCAGATCCAGACTGAAAAACCATAAAAGGTAAAAATGGAAAAGCAACAGATTTCTAAAGCTTCTGATTTGGCACATGCGTTGATAAGATCTAGAAAAAAATGTTTTCTTGTCTGCCGTCTTTGTTTACGTCTTCTTGTCTGGGGTGTAATTGAATCTTTTGATGCATTTCTTATTGTTAGGATGACTCCCAGAACGACTTCCTTTTGCCGCTGTCCTTATCACCACCTCGCGGTGCGTCCGTCGGTATCAAGAATGAATGTTGTGTCTAAGTGTGAAAAGTAAAGGGTCAGGTCTGCATGCACATGCTTGTACATTAAAGAGACATAAGTAAAGCTGGGGAGAGTGAGGCTCGTTGTATAGCCGCTCTGCCGTGAGCGTGCATCCGTTCGTGCACCTCCCACATCTGATTCTGCATAACCCTTACCCTCGCCAGTGGCCTGTGGGGCTGTAATAGGCAGTAATAGGTCCCAGATTGTTTTTGAGGTTTGCGTATCTGCTAGAAACTTATGGTTAACCACGCCACTTGCTCAGAGACTGTGATTACAGGTTTGCTTTTTGGAAAAAGCGGTTAGAAAACCTCAGTTCTTTATAGAAGCTACCAGTTTCTATGAGCCCAGCTTATGTCAGGAGTCTGCGCACCACATGACTTCTGTTTACATTCAGGATGACTCGATATATCCCCTTTGGATTTCTGCCTCTGCTTATACCACTTCTCTTCTTTTGTGTCTTCTAACCTGCAGAGTCATCTTGTATAATTTGTGCATTGTTCGGTGAACTCCTACACTTCTGCAGCTTTTTATAGTGCAGACTCAGACCCTTACAGTTTTCTCTCAGATGGTGTAATGACCACCAGATCTCACCACAGCGATGTTGTCCCCTCACAGACGAGCACTAATGCGACGGCTCAGGTGGTAACTGTTGTTTGGGCGAATATGGGGAAATTTGTTGGTTAATTAAGCAGCGAAACATGTTTCTTGGATGGAAAAGAGACTACATAGTGGAGGAATAAGTTCTGTGTGTCAACACTGTGTGAGAATTACAAGCTTCATGCTAGTGTCAGTTTTTAAAGTGTTTTTGCACTTTTTTAGCTTCTTCTGAGACAACAGGAAAAATCTTAAACTACGGTGGAAGCAGAAACTGTTGAGAGAAAGCAGAATCTGCGCTGGAATCTCACACAGACCTGCTAGTTTTTCACGCTTTTTCTCTGCCGTGTTCAGGAAAATCCTCCCACACACCCACTCGCTGTTAAACTGGGTTATGTAAAGCTATTGGTTTTACAAAACGATATCCCACACTGGAGCACAGATGTGCCTGTTCTCCTCAGAAATGCACACTGGTCACTCACTGCACAGCGGCTGGTAAAGCAGCTCTGTCTCTATCTCAGGTGGTCACCGCCCCGTCCAGGTGATCATCGCAGAATCTGGAAACCAACCAGACTCCCACCCTATTCAGTGGAACGCCCAGTCGTCTGCACACATCACCCAGTACATCCTTAAATGGAGAGTGGTAAGGTTTTTTTGGAGATGTTTCCTCTTCCTCCCTGATTGGCCTAAACTTAATTAACCATTTAAAACAACGTCAGCCTGTAAACTGTCCCTCAGATCTTACATCTCATGTGATTTTACAGAAAAACTCTCACAGCCCGTGGAGAGAGGTGGCAATTCCTGGCCATCTAAACTCGTACACCATCTCTGGTCTGAAACCTGGCATCACCTACGAGGGTCAGCTGATCAGCGTGCTGCATTTTGGGCGCAAAGAGGTCACGCGTTTTGACTTCACCACCACTTATGGATCCTGTAAGTTAACGAAGTCACTGATGGTGTTGGAGGAATGTGTATGGGACTGTCCTGAACAGTGTTGGTCAAGTTACTTGAAAAAAGTAATCAGTAATTAATTACTGATTACTTCCCCAAAAAAAGTAATCCCGTTACTTTACTGATTACTTATTTTCAAAAGTAATTAATTACTTAGTTACTTAGTTACTTTTTAAAAACATGATTTACAACCTGAATAGGTGATAAAGTGATAGATCTTTCAGCCCAATTCTACTTTTTCTGCATAATCCATCATACAAAATGTAATCAAATGGAAAAGTCTCTTTTTAAAACTTGTTTTGTTAGTTTTAATCTTTTAACTTTATGCATGAAGCAAAATTTTAATTATATGCACCATTCTCTGACTTGAAGAAATTAGTTTAACATTTAAACCTATTTTCTGCACATTCCAGCACATAAAAAAAAAACAAATTTATATATATATTTATATATATATATATAATTTTTTTTTTTTTTTTTATGTGCTGGAAAGTAAAACACAGCAGAAAATAAATTAAAGTCAAAGACTAGCGGTCCTTTTGCTCTATTTTCACCTGTAAAGCAGGAGTAGAGTAGGCGGAGGTTTATCCTGGTGCAGGTGTGCAGCGGTCAGTGGAAGGATACCGCAGTTTCTCTGTGAGTTTCTCATTACATCGTAGCTACTCGGTGCTTGTTTGGAAGTTTAGGGGTTTTTTCGCTATAAAAAGAAGTTTTCTTCCCACGCACAGCGGACACTAATGTTTTTGTCACTTTTTATGGAATCAAACTCAAAGTAAGGTCAGTACTTCCACGCTTTAAACGCTGCACGCTCATACTCTCTCTGCACTCGATATATGATCCATTGTTGATCTGCACACAGCTGTTGTCACGAACGTCGCACTCGCTTACGTCACTGTCATGAGACATTCTCGCAAGAAAATCACGGTTTTAGTAACGCAGTAACGCAGCCTACCTACGGGAAAGTAACGGTAATCTAATTACCGTTTTTGCAATAGTAATCCCTTACTTTACTCGTTACCTGAAAAAAGTAATCGGATTACAGTACCGCGTTACATGTAACGCGTTACTGCCCATCTCTGGTCCTGAATAACCAATCAATGACTTTCCCTGTAGTGGCTACAACACAAGGCGAGACCACCCCTCTTCCGCCTGTGATTGACATCTCAGAGTCTGTAACCGAGATTACCTCCAGCAGCTTCGTCATCTCCTGGGTTTCTGCCTCGGACACAGTTTCGGGTTTCAGAGTGGAGTACGAGCTCATCGAGCAGGGACAAGGCACTGGACAACCTATCGTTCTTGGTAAGTGGAGATATTTACACTTTAAGATCAAAAAAATTGCTTGTGATTTCAGAATCACAGAAATTCCCTCGATCATCACAGATTTGTTGATCCAAAATATTCTCTTCCTGTCAGATCTGCCCCGCACCGCTACCTCTGTGAACATTAATGAGCTTCTCCCTGGGAGGAAGTACACCGTTAACGTCTATGAGGTCACTGAGGGAGGAGAGGACAACCTCATTCTTACTACTTCACAAACAACTGGTGCGAACACACATTATTTGTCATCATCATCACCTTGATTTTACAACTAAATGCAGCACTGAAATACAGTTCGTGTCATGCATCAACACGCACACCACAGTGGTTATAACGTCGTTTTCACACCTTGTTTCATAGTACCTGATGCTCCCAAGGAGCACGAAGTGGGGGAAGTGGGAGATACATCCATCATGATCAGCTGGGAAAAACCGCTGGCTCCCATCACTGGTGAGCTACGCTAACATTTTCAGTCGCTGGCTATTGAACTCGTCTGCCTACACACGGGTAACTGTTTCCTCTTCCTCTGTGCAGGTTATCGTGTGGTCTACACTCCATCAGTAGAAGGTGAAAGCACGGAGCTGAATCTCCCTGATACAGCGACGTCTGTGACTCTGAGTGACCTTCTACCAGGGAGCCTGTACAACATCAGCATCTACGCCATTGAGGACACCCTGGAGAGTGAACCCATCTTTGTACAAGTCAGCACCTCTGGGGAACCACTGCCAGGTAAATGAGTGCTACTGGCTGATTGGTCTAAAAGATGTAAGAAATAATCCACGATGGTTCGTGTCAGCACCTCTAATCTTTGCATATCATAATTTGATCTTCCGCCTGTGCCTCCATACATTTTGAATTAATACACTTGCCACGAGGGCACCTATCATAACCTGCAAGTTGTCCTGTGGCGTATTTAGAGATTTATGCCTGTTTCCAATCCTCAGTAGAAGCAAGACGAACTTTCCAAGGAAAGTCAAGTCACCGAGTTCACAGCTGTTGGGATGGAGTTATGTAAAACCTGTTAGTCTGCCAGGTCAAACATGTTGTGGCCCAGTCACACAGATGTTGGAAGAGTGTGTGTACAGTTTGTGTGATGGACTGAAGATGTGTAAATTGGCTGACCGAGTTTAATATAAGGCAGAAAAGTGAAACTCCACCTCACACCGCAGCTCATATTAGTCAGTTTTAGGCTGTTTGTTGGTTGCCATTGGTGTTGGGTCCTGTAACGTCCTGTAACAGTTATCATTTATAATTATTTACACACGTGTTAAACACATCAGCCGCATTAGACTGGATTTATGCAACAAGCAATGAGGGTCACATGTTTTTGGAAATGCATTAGTCATTTAGCTTCAGTGGGAAATTCGGGGCTCTGCAAAGACCCAGCCTACAAAGCTTTGTACAATAACTCAAAGTTTGCTATGAATCAAATCGCCAACTACTTAACTTGATCTGGTATGTGTTATTTCCCTTCGTTTATTCTGCTGCTCGGCTCAGATTTATTTCTCCTCTTACTAATTTGTCCAGTGCTTTTGTCTCCTACCTATAAGTGGTAAAGAAGTCAGGCTCTCTGAGTTCTTCCCTCAAATGCTTCTGCATGTTTCCTTTATTAAGGGGAAGATGGTCATACACATTTAGCTGCATGTGCTGAGTGATCACAGCCAGCAGGAGCTGGACTCCATCCATTGCATTTTTTTCTGCTCAGCATTTTTAAATCATTTTAACCCAACGTTTCAGTTTTAAAGAACACATACTGACATTTGTTTGTGTCGTACCCACAGATGAAGTGGATTCCCCGACCGACCTACAGTTCTTTGAGGTGTCTGACAAAAAAATCGTTCTGACTTGGTCCAGACCCTCTGGTGAAATCTCTGGTTACCGGGTCAGCGTGGTGCCCGTCGATGAGTCTGGTTCTTCTCAGCCAGAGATGAATCTGCCCGTCAGTCAGAACGCCTACACTGAAGTGACGCATCTACAGCCAGGAACGCTGTACCGGTTCAGTGTCTATGCTGTTCGTAATGGACACGAAAGTTTGCCACTTATTGGAGAGCAATCTACCAGTGAGTATGACAGATGGCCTCCAGACTACAGGGAAATCATTTACATGCCAAACCTGGATGTGAATATACACAGCCTCTCTTCTTTGCGTGACTAAAATCTGGGTAAAGAGGCATTAACATTAACACAACCACACTGTGAAACAGACAATACAATGTGCACATGTTTTAGTTATCCTATAAATACACGAAATCATGATTACTGATCAGAAACCATAATAAACAAGTGCTTATTTTTCCAGTGGCACATATTTCCTGTGGTAGAGTTTTTTGCATTTTGTCAGGGCGTCTGGGGATTTAGTTTTTCCGAGCAGCCTGGGCTCTGGTCCAGACTGTGGGGGCTCTGCGGGGGCCATTCCATCTGTCATAGGACCCTTCGTTTCTGAAGATGGTTTGATACAACTGGCTGTTTGAATATGGGATAAAGCAGACAGAGATGAAGCGTGAAACATGCATGCTCTGTATCTTACAGTGTTCATTATCTGTCTTCTCAGAGCCAGATGCCCCCACAGACATCCATTTTGCCAATGTGACCGAGGACAGTGCAGTGGTGCAGTGGTTTGCACCCCGTGCCAAAATTACCGGCTACAGTCTCTTCTTCACTGTTGAGGGCTCCAACCCCAAGCGGCTGCGCCTGCCTGCCCGCCTCACCCAGTACACCCTCCTCAACCTGCAGCCAGATACCGAATACACAGTGACTCTGCACGCGGAGCAAGGCAACACCATGAGTGCGGGAGAGACGGCTTTGTTTACAACCAGTGAGTATCCAGTGCATTGAGCTTTGTGGCCACCGAGCTTATACTTCAAACTTTTGTGCGTTTTGCTATTAAAAAAGAATTTTCTGGATAAGTCGAGTCAATGAGGCGTGGCCTCCTTCAAACACCAAAGCATGAATATTGAAGTTTTTGCTGTATTTATATTCCATGACACCAAAATCCCCTTCTGTGTTTGTAGCCCCAGCAATGGGTAATGCTCCTCATTTCAACACTGATGTGACTGATTCCTCCATTATAATCACCTGGACTCCAGTTCCCCGCGTTGGCTACAAGGTACCCTCACTTACAGTATATTTTTGCATGATTTGCCTTTTTGGGTGCAGGTTTTCTTCTTTACGTGTGTAATTCTGTTTTTCTTTTTTTCCTCATCCTTAAATGCATTTTCCTGTTTGCTGTGCAAAGCACATTCCAGTTATTCTTGCTTGAGTGTGCGCCTCTCTGAGTTAGCTACTAACGTGGGAACTTGAACCCTCTGAGATATATCTGATTGGTTAGAAGATGTCGCACCAGAGATGAGAATGTTCTGCTGGCTTCACTGTTCTTGGGAAAGCACTGACCTCTGACCTTTACCTCCTGTACCCCCAGTCCGTGTCTCGCTCTGCTCAGTCTGTCTGACTGTGTGCATTTATCTTTCAGCTGACAGTACGGCCCAGTCAGGGTGGGGAAGCCCCGAGAGATGTGACCTCTGACTCAGGAAGTATCTACATTTCCGGTCTGACTCCAGGAGTGGAGTACACCTACAGCGTCCAGCCGGTCATTAATGGATACGAGCAGGGAACTCCGATCACACGCCGCGTTGTCACACGTAAGTGGACTCTTTTCGTTCCACTTTCCAAACCTTTTCTTCTCTGTTTTGCATTCTTTTTCCACACGTCCTCCTCTGATCTTCTATCCTTCTTCCTCTCCAGCTCTGTCTCCTCCAACCGATCTCAATCTGAAGCCTAACCCAGGCACCGGTGGCGTCACAGTGGAATGGAATGGAGCCAGTACTCCAGGTACACACATGTGCAATAAAAAGAAGAATCCCAACAAACAAATCATGAATAGCCAGTCTAACAATTGAATACCTCTCTTATCCCTCTAAGACATCACCGGGTACAAAGTGACATGCACTCCTACTGATGGACAACAAGGAAACAGTGTGGAGGAATTTGTGGAAGCTGGTGAGAACTCCTGCACTCTGGAAAACCTGAGCCCTGGTGTGGAGTACAACATCAGTGTTGTCGCAGTTAAAGATGAGATGGAGAGCACTCCGGTATCGACTGTCATTACACCAGGTGAGATGTTTAATTTCATAAGAAGGCCTCTCAGAGGTTTGAATGGGTTTTCTTCCCGGTCCATCAGTCCATGCAGACAGGATGTGCATGTATGGAAAGTCATTCTCTAATCAGCTGCAGAAGCAACAAATAAAACATCAACCTTCAACTTTTAACACCTACCAGCTCTTTTCTGATACTGTTGCTCACTGCATAGGCACCAGCAGCTAAGTGCCTATACTAAAGTGACTCATATGTAACACTAATGCTTTTAATGTTAACTTTATATATCACCAAATGGTAACATAGGTATATTACCATTTGGTGATAATATAAACTTAACATTAGGGCTTCCATCAGTGTCACCCTGCTGGAAGTCCAGTGTTTGTGGCCCAGATTAACCAGTTTGTATCCTTTCTCTCCTTTTTCTTTTTCCTCACGTTTGTTGTTTCTTTGTTTGGCGTTTCTGGGTTTTTTCTCTCTTCCTTTCTCTGCCCCCAAATCTCTTCCCATCCATCCAGAAGTACCACAGCTGACTGACCTCAGCTTTGAGGATGTGAGCGACACCACTATCAGTCTACGCTGGACACCGTTCAACACCAAAGCCATCACTGGTTACAGGATCACTGTAGTTGCAGCCGGCGAGAGCGTACCGATCTTTGAAGACCAGGTGCTGCCCACAACTGGTCAGTACACGGTCTACGGACTGGAACCAGGCATCGACTATGACATCAGCGTTACCACTCTGACGGAGAATGGCGAGAGCGAGCCCACCACGCTCACTCAGCAGACCTGTAAGAAAAAAAATCCACACGTTTAGTGTGAATTCACTGTTTAGGTTATATAATGTAATAAAGCGCTTATTAAACCTTTGATACGGCTCTTTAAACAACTGAAACCTTTAGGTTGCTGATGTAATTGCTGTGCGTGTTTTGTTGTCAGTTTAATAGCCCTGAGTGTGTGTGTGTGTGCGTGTGTGTGTGTGGGGACCATCTGGTATTAGTTGAGAGGTTTATCATACTAAGGCTTACCCTCCCACCCCCCACCAGTACAAACAGCGCTTGTTCTCCCAGCTTGAAGATGTTGTAAAACTTCAGAGGAGGATTTGCACTGACACACAAACACATCACAGACTCGTCTTTTAAAAGACGGTCGTGTAAATATTTCACTTTCTCTTTCAGTTGTTCCCTCATGTTTGTCTTTTTCTCTTGCATCCTTTCATGGACTTATTAATTTTCCCGAATCCCGTTTCACAACAAGTAAGAAATCTCATAAATCTAACAGTCTGCTCTGTCTTTCCCACAGCTGTGCCAGCTCCCACTGATTTAGCCTTTGGGCAGGTTGGGCCAGACACCATGGAGGTCACCTGGGTCTCTCCCCAAGTCCCAAACACTGCTGACATTAACAGTTTCCGTATCAGGTAGGTGAAGAAACACAAAAATGTCCTCATGCAGTAGCTTGTGAATATAGCTGATGTCGGTCTCTGTATCGTTCAGGTATCATCCCATCGATGATGAAGATGAGATCACAGAGACCAGCGTAGGAGGGACGGCTAACAGTGTGGTGCTAAGAAGTAAGCTGTAGTAATCATGATTAACACACAGCCAGGTGCAGTCACAGAAGAAAGGGCTGCATTCACATCTGTGGCGTTGTTGCTGTCTGCAGATTTGCTGCCCAACACCGAGTACCTGGTGAGCGTGATGTGTGTCTATGAGGAGAGGGAGAGCTCGCCTGTGGTTGGCACTCAGAAAACAGGTGATTCTAAGTCGGGAGCAACTTTGCATCAGCCTAGAATCAGCCACTGGCATCATAAGAGCAAGTGAAATCATCTTTATCCTTCTTTGTCCCGACCTGCTGCAGCTCTGGACTCACCCGTCGGCCTGCAGTTCTCTGAGATCATGACCAACTCCTTCACCATCCACTGGTTCGCTCCGCAGAGTAAGATCAGCGGCTACCGCATCCGTTACCAGATGGTCACCGGCGGGAGATCCAAAGACGAGAGGCTGCCCCCGTCCAGGAAGCACTTCACTCTGACAGGACTCACTCCTGACACAGAGTACTTGGTCAACATCTTCGCCGTGAGCGGGACAGAGGAGAGCCTGCCGCTCAGCGGGACACAGAAAACAAGTATGAACGCCACTTTCAATGTTTTATCCACTCACGACGTTATCGCCAACACGTCGGATATGTATTTATTTTTCTTTCTGGCTTCTTTGTCCAGTCTCCGATGCTCCCACTGACCTGGAAGTGCTAGACTCGAACCCGACAAGCATCACTGTCCGCTGGGCTGCTCCCCCAGTTACTGTGCGCTACTACAGGATCACCCATGGAGAGTCAGGTAGACGTACAGATTTAACTTGTACTAAGAACTGTATATTTTTCTGACTATATTATTCCTTTTTGCAATTTTTATTTGGCCAGTCATTAGTAAATCGTTACACTTGCAAACAGAAGGTCTTTTTGCCTCAGGTGGTCATGGTAATCCTAAGGAGTTCACGGTTCCTGGCTCTCAGTCCACCGCCACAATCTCTAACCTGAAGCCTGGAACTGACTACACTATCACTGTGTACGCTGTGACCGGCAGAGGAGACAGCCCCGCATCCAGCATCCCAATCTATGTCACTCATAAGACAAGTACGGACACACAAAGTGCACAATCTCTCTGAGACATAACAGCGTTACACTCTCCTTTTCATCTGTTTTCTTCTCTCGCAGGTGTCGACTCTCCCTCTGAGATGGAGGTGACAGATGTGAATGACAACAGCATCACAGTAAGGTGGAGCCCCGCCGCAGGCCCCATCAAGGGTTACAGGGTGACCGGGGCTCCTAGAAATGGACTGGGACCATCTTTTACCGAGGTGGTGGCTCCAGGTACGTTTGCCACACTCACAGCGTGTTGTGAAGTTTAGCTGTAAACTTTGAGCCGTGTTGATTTTCCCTTTTTTGTTGTTTCCAGATCAGACAGAGTTTACTTTTTCAGGCCTGATGCCGACGTCGGAGTATACGTTTAGCGTCGTTGCTCAAGTACAAGACGGAGAGAGCTCTCCACAGGTGGTGACGGCTTCGACAAGTAAGGATTTGCCTTGTGGAAACTTTTAACTGAAAGTTTACTTAAACGACATCACCTTCTCATACTTGTCTTTCTTATCCTCTCTCATTCCCTTTAGATGTAGACCGCCCCAAAGACCTGACCTTCTCTGACGTTGATTCAACCTCACTGCGGATCACCTGGGACAGTCCCGAGGGAACCGTCACGTCTTACCGAGTGTTTTATTCAAGTTCTGAAGAGGGGGAGAGAGAGCTGCTTCCTGCTCCCAGAGGAGACGCCGAGTCAGCCGACATATACGGTCTCCAGCCCGGCACCGAATACACCGTGAAGGTCATTGCTCTGTACGATGACACAGAGAGCACAGCCGTGGTTGGGACACAAGCTACAGGTAGGGAAGGGAACATTTATAACTACATGTTTGAGTACATTTTCCAGCGTCAAAGCTTTCTAATTAATGCGAAACAGCAGTTAAAGTGAAAAACCCAGGTTTCCTCATCTGTTTCCTAATAACACTTCTTTTTCTTTTCTTTTTTCCCTCCTTCCAGCAATCTCTCCTCCAACTAACCTCCAGTTCTCCCAGGTCAGCCCTACTTCTTTCATTATGCGCTGGGACATGCCGGGTCTGGACAATCAGCTAACAGGGCTCAGGGGCCTCACGGGCTACCGTGTGGTGGTAAACCCAAAGAACAAGAGCGGGCCTACCAAAGAGATCAACCTGGCCCCAGACACCACTCAGGCACACATTTCCGGGCTCATGGTGAGTAAATTGAATCAACTTCCAGTGCCTTAAACTTCAATAGCTTAGCCATCACAGATACTGACACTTTTTCAGTCTCTCTTAAGCATCGATACCAGACGAGAAAGAAAAATGTGTTCACTGATAAGTTGGGAATAATTGTGTACATGATGTAATTGTAAGCATTTAGCCTGCTCGACCAGCTTTTACATGTGCAGTAACACACACACACACATGTGGAGGTCTGCACACTTGCAGACTCTGTTTAACGAGGCTTTCACAGGCACACCCATACCTGTGCACAAACATGCACAGACACATAATCTCGCAGCTTCAGTCGCTATTTGGACTCTCAGCCTTGTGGAGGATGTAACCGTATCTCTTTGGGTCCCGTTAGATTGCAACCACCTACGAAGTCAACGTTTATGCCCTGAAGAACTCTCTAACCAGCAGGCCCGTCCAGGGAGAGGTCGCCACCCTGGAGAGTGAGTTTATAAAACGGATAATTTGACGCATAAAAATGAAGAGCTGCTTTTATTCCACCTTATTAATACTTTTTCTCTGGCGCTGCTTTGCTTCAAGATATCAGCCCGCCTCGCCGTGTGCGTATCTCTGATGTTAACGATTCCACCATCACGCTGACATGGCGGGCCAAGACAGACCCCATCTCTGGTTTCCTGGTTGAGGCCACGCCCACCCACTCCTCTTCCGGCTACAGACCCATCCAAAACACCATCAGCCCTGATTTGCGCTTATACACTATTACAGGTACGAGACAGCAGAGTTGAACATGTGTTTCTGCAGAGACAGACTCGCTAACATGTCTGTATTCACACTCTAGGTCTGGAGCCTGGCACCAGTTATAAGATCAACATCTATACGCTGAAAGGACATGGGCGCAGCGTACCTTTCACACTCACAGCGACCACGGGTAACATCACACAGTATTATATATTTACTTAAGGAAGAAAGACTTTCTCCATATTTCCTGAGTAATCACTTTTCTGTCTGTCTTGTAGCTCAGCCTCTGGTCATCCCACCCACAAATATTCGCTTCACCTCCCTGAATCCGAACAGCATTTCTTTCATGTGGGAGCCGTCACGCAGCCCAGGCATTACAGGGTACTACGTCACCTATGAGGAGGCGGGTGGTCTGCCTCGAGAGGTCCTTCCTAGACCCCATGCAGGCCAGGACTTTGTTACCATCAATGGTAAGTGTCCACGAGTGTTACTACATGTTATGTAAATATTTATTTTAAAAAAATGATGAATCTTTTTGACTTTTTGTTTGAAAATAGGTCTGAAACCAGGAACGGAGTACGTCATTAAGATCGTAGCCCTGCAGAATGCTTTGAGAAGCACACCGCTGGTGGGGAAAGCCAGAACCCGTAAGTGCAGACGTCCACCTGCAGTCGTTTATCGGCCAGAGCAGACTTTAGATATGTCATTTTTTTTGTTACAGTTCAGCTACAGATGTTTCTCTGTATGTCGAATGTTATTAAACGCTTTTATTCTGACTTCTGGTATCACTTAAGAGAAACTGAACATTGCAAAGTTATAAAAAAAGAAAAATTATTCCCATCACCTTTTTAAAATGTGATATGCTAAAGGTGGGACATGGTGTTGTGGAATAATATACTCAGTTTAATAGTACTTCTACAAAGACTTACAGATTACACCATTAAATAAAAGCCTTAAAGGTTGTTTCCCACTTGCAGCAGTTAGATGATGTAATGAGAACTTTGACTTTGATTATTTTTCACGATTGTTGTTAAGAGTAACTTCTCTCAGAGAGACAAACCAGCAGTAATAACTGCTACATGAGCTGTGCTGTGCTGCCCTCTGCTGGCCATGCAGCACTACTGTAAATATGTTGGGCAATTTATGCTTGCAAGAGGGTCCAAAGCTCTTTTAACCATTATACAATGAAACCAATCCAACCTAAGTACTGGAATCTAAGAATCTAACAGCCAGCACACGTTTGTCTTTAATCCAATCAGAACCAGCTCCAGATTCTCAGCTGTTGTTCCCTGAGCTGCCTCAGCTTCCTGTTCCTCATCGCCCCACCACTGACATTCTGGATGTTCCCGAGTCCTTTGACGACAAAATGTAAGCATTGCCACAGTCATATGGAAAGACTGTTCTTTAACCACCTTAACAGTGTTTTCTGATTTTGCACCTCTTGATTTTTGCTGTTTTATCATCCCTTTCTTTTTGTTTCTACAGTTTTAACCACGTCCACCTGGCTGGCACCAGCGGCCAGAACCAGCCAGGCCAGCAGGGTCAGCATGTCTATACAGAGTATCAGGGTCTGGGCCCCAATAATGGATTTGGCCCCTACAGTGGACCCAAGGAAGGCCAGAGACCCACTCTCAAAGAGCCCTTAATTTATATTCCTGTGGCAGGCCCTGATGGAAACAGAGTGCCTTTGATCAAGGTGGGTGAGGCCCTGACGTAGCTATAATCTAGTTTCAGTAAAGCAGTGAAAGCATCTCCAACATTTTGCATCAGCTTTATTTGATGAAATCAAAGTAAAAACAAATGCATGCTGGTTTTTGATTTCAGAGCAGGTACAAATACATGACCCTAATTAATATTCATGTGCTCACACTTTGTTCCATGTGGCTCCTGTAGGTGAGCGACGGCCCTCTGCCTGGTCTCGCGTTTGGTTTTGCTGACAGTGAAACAGAGATTCCCCAAGAAGCTCAGACAATCACAACCATCTCCTGGAAACCCATCCCTGACACGACAGAGTACGAGGTGTCCTGTAATCCTATCACACACCTGGAGGAAGGAGGCTTCCAGGTACAGACGCGTGTGCACACACATTCACGTGCGAGCTCGTTTGATACGAGAGGACGTTCCTCATTCAGCTGCTTTATCTTTCTCCACACAGATGCGTCTCCCTGGCAACTCCACCAGCGCCACTCTGATTGGACTGACGTCTGGAGCTTCCTATAATGTCATTGTGGAGGCCATGAAGGGCGGGGCTAAAGAGAAGGTTTTGGAGGAAGTCGTAACCGCTGGCGATGCTGGTACAGCAGTTTACACTCGCAATTTTATTCTTTGATCACAGAAAATTGATAAGTAGAAAAGATTCAAAGAGTCTGAAGTGAAAAATGGGAAAATATTAAATCAATAACCTGATAAGTTTCTTAATGAGCAATAAAAAACATTTTGTTTTTTTGTCTTCAAAGGTGGCATCCCCATCACCCCCAAACGGGACGTGTGCTACGACACGTTCACACACACCTACCATGAAGTGGGCTCAGAGTGGGAGCGCATGTCAGAGACGGGCTTCAAGCTGTGGTGCCGCTGCCTGGGGCTGGGCAGTGGGCATTTTAGGTGTGATTCATCCAGTGAGTGGCTTATTAACCCCATCCCAGCATGCTTTGCAAAACCCTACCATGGAATTAAAGTCCAGTAATAATTCTATGTGATATAAACGCGAGGAATTTATAAGAGGGAGGCATAAAACAAGCAAATGGAAATTCAGTTAAACACACAAAATGATGCCATTTGCCTTTATGCACATTATAAATTCCTGAGTCATAGAATCAGTGGATGATCTATGTGCAGCAGCATGCAGTAATAAAATGTCAGCATGGGCAGCCACAGCAATGAGGAATAAACCTTTGCATAGAACATTTTTTTGCCTCGGGCAGATAATCATAAAGACAAAGACTTTACTGTGTGTGAGTCAGCTGTAGCCTGCCCATGTGGATCCCTCTGATCCTTCTCTGCAAACTGTGAAAACCTCACATCAAACCGATCTGCCCGACTGAGCCGCGCACTCAGTTATTTGTATTGTCCATAACTGCAAAGCTAACACGACGATACGAGAAACTGAGAGCATTTTATTTTTCTGTATATTTATTATTTGTCTGCAAAGCTGCATAAATATGTATCTGTGAATGGGCTCGACTGATGAACTGCTTTCTTTATCTTTTGCACATCTGTGCATTCGCTCCCTCTCTGCATCATTTCCTCGTCCCTTTCTTTTTTCCTGTCTGTCCCTCTCTTTGCTGCCTCTCCCTTCTTCAGAGTGGTGCCATGATGGCGGCAATAACTACCCTATTGGAGAAAGGTGGGATCGCCGCGGTGAGGATGGTCACATGATGAGCTGCACCTGTCTGGGCAACGGCAAAGGAGAATTCAAATGTGAACCTCGTGAGTGCTGACTGCTGGACACGCACAAGAACCGGGTGTCGTGTTAGGTTGATGATACGAGAACACGTTTGGTGTGAAGAAAGTGATGAGGTCTATGTCAGAATTTCTTTAACGTGTTGCGTTTACTCTCATGCTTCTTTAATTTCCATCCTTCTCCAGATGAGTCGACGTGCTATGACGATGGAAAAATGTACCAGGTCGGGAAGCAGTGGCAGAAGGAGTACCAGGGAGCCATCTGTACCTGTACTTGCTATGGAGGACTACAGGTAAGAACGCCACCTGTGGTGTTGCTTTAAAGCTCTTTAAAGGTGTTTGTGTGCGCTCAAGGCCAGGCTGGTTGTGTGTGTGAGTAACATCTCTCTCTCTTCTCTTCAGGGCTGGCGATGTGAGAACTGCAGGAGGCCAGGAGGACAGCCTGAGCTGGAGGCTGACCTCCTCCAGCCTGTTCGCCCAGACGTCTTTCATCGTTACAGAGAAAATGCTCTTCGCAAACTGGTCAGTGTCTTTTTCTAATAGCAATCGTTCCAATGAAGATTTACATCCGATAAAAATGTAGCTGTAGCCCATAAAACATGTTTCCTCTCCCTCTGACGTGCCCTTCTCTGTTCTCCAGAACATCCAGTGTCCGATTGAATGTTTGAGGCCGGAGCTGCTTGCAGACGCTATCAGCCCACAAGAGTAGAGACGAAAGGAGTACGAGTAAAGGAGGACAAAGTGACGAGATCCCTAACAGCGTCAGCATCGCTTCAAGATGGAAGCCCCCGCTCGCTTTTGTGAAAAGGAAATATTCCATCAGATTTGTGCCTTAATTTTTCCCCACCAAATTGTAGTGCCTTAACAACACTTTTCTACTCCAATCCTTGTGCCTTTCAAAGACCTGTAGCAGCTTTCTTTGTGGGTTTTGAGCCTCTTTTCTTCAACAGAAACAGGGATTTCTTCCATCAGAGTAATTTTAGACAAATCTGTCAGAGCACAAATCCTGCTGCTTCACCCCCTTGAACGTTCATTCCCTAAATATCTCTCTCTCTCTCTCTCTCTCACTCTCTCTCACACACTCACACTCACACACACACAGAAGCAGTATTGTTATGTGTGTTTTGACTGTCGTATTGGTGCTTTTGTTTTCAGAACATTCCTCTTTCAAACACAGAATGCATTTATGCAAATCTCTAAATGATGTCTGTAGCCACCTTTTGTTGCCATATCCGTTTTTTTCAAATGCATTTAGATAATGGTGGAATGCATTTTGTGGGTCCATATCAATAGAAAGAGGGAGAGCTGTTTTGCAAAGGCAGTTTCAAAGCCATGCAGTATTGCTATTGTACCCCCAAAATAACTTTTAGCTCCTGTGGGTCAGTTTTAGTGACAGATACAGAAATGACCGTCACCATCAGATTAAAATAAAACTGCTATGACAGTTTTTATTAGCGTGAATCTACATTCTTTGTAGTGAAGTGTAATTCCCTTTGTTACGAGGAAAGCACTCCTGTAAGTATCCTGTGTATATCTGTGGTCTGCTAGTTTGAAGAGCAGCTGATCTTTTTCAATGATAAAAAAGATTTGAAACAGCCTTTCTGTTACTTTTGATGTGTCTGCTATTAATCTTTAATTCACCATGCAGACGGTTGTCATCAGCAATATGAGTACAAATTATAGAACCTATAAAAAATCAAAAAGTAAACCCAGAACTGGCTCACCTAAAAATGTAACTGTTGTTTCAAAAATACGTTGGAGAATTCACCATAATTTCCCAGTGGATTACATTTTAGTGTTTTTTTTATTTTAATTTTTTAATTCAGTTCTTTTATTTATCCCTTGTTATTCAGGCATTTTGTTCAGTGCTATTTTAGGGTGTACACTTTATTTTTGATTCATTTGTTTTTTATGTTGTTGGTGCCAGACTCTGAACTACTGTGGACTGAATCTTTTTAATAAACTGATAAAAACACATGTCTGTTAGTGAGACTGAATTCATTCCTAGTTATCTCTACAAAACAGAATTATGACAGTTTTATACAGTGCCTGAAGTCACTTTTACTTCAGTGAAATATTTACTTAGTTAGTTTGGTCAACAAACGCTGTAGTTTTAGTCAGTTACCTATTAAAACCTTGGCAAAGACTGTTTAAAAAGCCTAAATCAGAGAACCATGCGGGGCGGATCTAGAGAGATTTTCTTAGGATGGCATGAGGGTGGCAAGGAAATCAAATGGTGTGGCAAAATCAAAGCCTTTTTTTCAGACACATATGCAGGTGGTTACATATTGTTACAATAATTCAAATGCAGTAAGTAAATGCGTTTTTCATATAAAAATAGTTTATTATTATTTTCTGCAGCCCACATAATTAAACGCTTTAGTTACATAAAACATGCGGATTTTGATCTTATGTACTGTATAGCCTGTATAATAAATATATAATATGTAGCCTAAGAAGTGTAAAATCCACAAAGCTATGGGGCGGTTCATTTACAAAGAGTCTCACTTGCTTTTCATACTTTTTTGTTAGAAAAAAAATCAAATTGTTACATGCGTAAATTTATACACCATGTCAGAAATCTGCACTGTCATGAACAAAAACCAGTTAAACCTAATCTTTCATGATTTGCTGAGTCAACACTCTGAGGTCCAAAATATAACTGGCCATTTTTGATTTTACATTTGTATTTCACCTTTAAATTGTTTTATTTTATTGTTTCCCTGCCATGCTTGGTATCATTCTTTATAGCTCAACCTCACGTGTCTGAATTTAGTTGTTTTTTCATTGACATACTGTATTAGTGCAACTGATCAGAAATCACACAAAAAACATAAAATCCTAGTCGTTTTTCTTTTTACTGTAAAACCCACAGATGTGTTGAGTAAATTATTTCGATAACTTAAAATGCAAATATAAATTGTACATTTTGAAAACGTGCACACATTTTGTAAACATATACAACTGAGGTCGGTGCTTTTATTTTGGAGGGCTATACCGCTGACGCGGGTATTTAGTTCCGGTTAGGGCGTTAGGGCGTACTTTTCTCATCCATACGTCTTCTGGATGTGCTGGAGCCTATCACAGCTGAGAGGCTGGACAGCAGCCTGTCGCAACGTTATTTATTCGAGCCTTCAATTTTGAACTTTCACAAACAACGATTCTTTCTACCGGGCTTCTTCACGTTTCTTCACTGAGCTACGCGACATTTGATCTGTAAACATTAAACCCTCTTAAAACGGACATTGATGCTTTTATTCTGAAAGGTTTAGCGGAAGTGTTTGTGTTACCGTAACTGCGGTACCGCGAACTGGACGAGCAAGTTTTGAGGACGAGTGAAAGTCCAGCCGAAGCTCGTAAATACGGAGAGAATGGACGGCGCTTCAATTGATAGTTTAATCCTGAAGCTCCACGACGTGAACGGAGTGAAGTTCGGGGAATACAAGCTGAAGAGCGGCCTGATGACACCCATTTATATCGACCTGAGGGTGCTCGTGTCCCACCCCGCGCTCATGAACCAGGTAACACGTGCTATCTTCGTGACTGCAGAACAGAACAGCTTAAAGCGATACCGGACACATGAAACGTCTGCCGGATGCACTTTTTAAAGGCAAAAGTATCTGTGTAGGCACTCGTCAGTTCCTGTGTAATATTCATACTCACGTGGTTTATTTCACAGTAATGTAGCAGACACAAAGACTGAGTTTCAGGGATCAACTCCTTTCACGGAAAATAGCAGTTAAAACAGATAAAACTGGACCTCTCACCAGCTAATCATTCACTCCAGCCTCAATAATCGTTACAGGAATCAGCAGCTTTCTGAACCTCTTCAGGTCACTCAGGACAAGATAAAGATGAGCGTTTCAAACCATTCAGCTTTAAACAGCTGTATCAGCTTTTTAATTAACATTTTATTAGAAGTTCATCATCTGCAACACATCACTCTAAACTCTGATCTTTTTTTCTGACAACAGACCCAAACTACTGTTTTTTACTTCCAGGTGGCAAATCTCATCTACGAGCGAGTGCAGGGAGAGGGTCTGCAGTTCGACTCTGTGTGGGGTTCCTTACACAGCCTTGCCTTTGGCCACAATCATCTGCTCACAACACGAACTGCCCATGCTCATCAGGCGGAAGGAGGCCAAGGACTATGGTGAGCCGCTCTCAGCTGATCAGGTTTTCAAAAAAATAAAAAATGCTGCCACTACAGGCTCTGATTAAACTTGCTGTCCAGATGTTTGAAAAAGCTGAAGCCTCGGGCACTACCCCCACTGAGGTGTGCATGAATACACAGGTGTCCAGTGTAGGCAGACATTAAACTGTTTGAAATCCCAGTTCAATGGTGCAGAACCTGCGTAAACCAAACCTTAAAAACAAAATGCAAAGCAAGAAAGTGCGTGCTTCATCTAGCATGCTATATTGTTGGTTAATATTTCATAGTTTGAGAATTACTGTGAGTTTGTCCTTCAGCATGGACTCGTAATTTGCCTTCTGTAACTCTGCTTCAGGAACCAAACGGCTGGTGGAGGGGTCGTTGCGTCAGGGGGATACGTGCCTGATCATTGAGGACACGGTGACCAGCGGCACCAGCATCCTGGAGACTGCTGAAGTGCTCTACAAAGAGGGACTGAAGGTCCAGAATCTAACGTTATAGTAAAGATAATAATATCATAGTTACGCTGTACTGATGTCATCAAGAGCAGCAGATAAGAATGACCTCTGACATGTTTTTATTTAAGGTGACGGATGCAATTGTACTAATGGACAGAGAGCAAGGTGGCGTGGAGATGTTGGCATCAAAGGGAATCAAGCTCCATCCCGTCATCTCCATATCTCAGCTGCTCCGTGTGCTGCAGGCAGCCGAACACATCGACGCCCAAACCGCCCAGAGTGTCCTCGAGTTCATCCGGGACAACAACACTTTCAGGTACAACTCTCCAGACGTTTTCCCCCCAGTGTAGCTGGTGTGTTTGCTTGCATTACACTACAATCTAGAAACAACAAATCGGTGAAACTGTCACCTTGACTCACTCTCAGGCCCAAGAATGGCACAGACTCTCCAGCCAGCAAGAAGCTGTGTGTGGAACAGAAGCTGGAGCTCAGTTATTCAGAAAGAGCCAAGTTACCAAGTATGTAGAACTTAAATTATTTAGTTATTTCACGTCAAAGCAGAGACTGGTGGTGTTTTCATTGAGCTCCACACACATGCTGTGGACTGCTCTTGCTCTTTTCTTTTCTCATTTTCTGTTCCTTCTGTTGTCTGCAGACATTCATCCTCTAGCATCAAAGCTGCTGAAGATTATGGAGGACAAACAGTCCAATCTTTGTGTGTCTGCTGATGTAACCAGCAGCGAGGAGCTGCTCCAGCTGGCCGAGTCGCTCGGTCCAAAGATCTGCATGCTGAAGACCCATGTAGACATCCTCCAGGTACAGCAGGATCAACTAAAACCTCAAATCTGTACATGCAACAAACAAACTGATGTTTAGTTTTTTTTCCATATGTGTTAACAGGACTACACATTAGCCTTTATTCAGAAAATGCAGGCCTTGGCAGAAAAGCACAACTTTCTAATCTTTGAAGATCGCAAGTTCGCTGACATCGGGAACACAGTCAAGCATCAGTATGAGGGTGAGACGGTTTCACGTTCTTTTGGTCGTGTAAATTCAAGGTGACTTAAAAATGTCTCCAAAGTAGTCGAACGCTGTGATCTTATGTCGTTTCTCCAGGTGGTTTGTACCAGATTTCATCGTGGTCCCACATAGTGAATGCCCACGCAGTGCCGGGGCCGGGAGTGGTGAAAGGTCTGAGCGCTGTAGGGAAGCCTCTGGCCCGAGGCTGTTTGCTCATAGCTCAGATGAGCTCCCAGGGATCTCTGGCTGCTGGTGAATACACGAAGGCTGTGGTGAGCTCATTTCTGTGTGCTCTTCTTCTAAATTTGTTTACATGTGCTTTGTGTTCTTTTCAGTTTACAGCTGTTTTGTGTTTTCATAGGTACAAATGGCAGAGGAGCACTCGGACTTTGTGATTGGGTTTATCTGTGGCACTAAGCTCACAGAGAGGCCAGAGTTCATCCACATGACCCCCGGGGTGCAGATGCAGGCTGGAGGTAAGTCTGACAGCTTTCACTGAACTTTGAGCTGACGTTTCTTTGTTTATCATCATTTTCTTCACTTATATTCATCATACTAAAAGAACTACGAAGTGAGTTGTGAACGCAGTGTCTATATGAAATCCACCCTACTGAAGATACATGGATACACTCAGTGTTACATCCCTTGTTGTTGTAACCCGAGGATCACACATGTCCCATCAGGAGATTCAGAGAGTTGTGTTAACTCGAGGTTTTTATAAAGTTCAGGCCAAACTGCCCCTCATGCAGCCTTGCGCTCTGCTTTATGGTGCCATGACTCATTTCTAACACAGGGTGGTGCTATAGTACATGAAACTAGTGCTGCCCCTGCTATTGCTGATCTCCCAAAGTCTGTATCAGTCTCCTCTAAACCTATTTTCCCTTCTCTCGGTCTCCCTCCCCCCTTACAGGAGATTTGCTGGGCCAGCAGTACACCACTCCAGAGGAAGTTATCTACAGCAAAGCCTCTGATGTCATCATCGTGGGACGAGGCATTTTGGCAGCCTCTGATAGGGTGGAAGCTGCAGAGTTGTACAGGAAGTCGGGCTGGGATGCTTACAGAAAGAGAGTGGGCCAGAGCAGCATCTAAGTAACTCTCTGACTCGAGTTTCAGAGTGCACCTGTAACGAGGACCTGTGCCGTGATCAGAGTGTTTTGAAGGCAGCGTGTAATTATGCACACGCTACCGTTTACTTCAGGTATCACTTCCACATCAGCGTGCAACACTACAGTGTGCATTTTACTGTTGATCTGCTGCTTTAAATGTTTTTGATTCATTCCTTTAAATTTGTTGCACAACTTGAACTGATTTCTGATCAGGTTTCAGTAGTTGGTTTTAAATAATGGATTGAGGTAATTCCTCCGGTCTGAGTGCTGCAGTGACGATTTCAAAATGGAGATTCACTTAAAATAGTGCAGGATGTCTCTTACAGCACGAAAAAGACCACATCGTGTAGCTCTGTCTATGTCACAGAACCACCACCCCTGCATGCTAGTGCTAAAACACTAGATAAAAATGCTAGAATATTTTGTGGGGGTGGTGTGACTGTGAGCTCTGTCTGCATTTGAATCACCAGCCAGCAGGGGGCTCTGTTTGGGGTTTGTTCGTTCTTTCTGGGCTTCCAGGGGTTCTCTCCAACCTCCTCCCGCACTCCACAAACTTGGGATACCCTCCAATCCCTGCGTGACCCTGAATTGGATAGGTGGAAGAAGAAGAAGGACACTGTAATATTTCAAGCATCAAGTTCAGGGCATTTTTAATTCACAGAGGTTCTTCATTAGTCTTCACGTGTTCACAAACAGCATAAATCCCATGAAGGAGCCGTTTAACTGCACCTGCGTGTACTGTTGGTGGATTTTGCAGTTAGTCACAGCGCAGTACTGAACAAACTGAATGATGATTTAACTCTTGATTTTGGGAAATACTTAATTTTAGGTACTATGGACCCACTCAACAGTGTTTTAACTCCTGCACTTGTTTGGTTATTAGTTGATTATTAACCTCAGATTACTGTGACTTGGATGAGGGAAAGCTGAATGGAGCTCATACCTGTCTCTATTAGATCTATTGTCTGCCGTCCTTATCGTTTCACATACATAAATAAATGATCTTTATATAAATTTATGACTCTTCTTTCTAAAGACATTAGCTAGATTGTGCCTTGGATCCATGGCGGTTGCAGGGCAGGCACTACATGAGATAAAGGAGCTTCATATTAGAGTCAGTAGTTTTATTCTTTTGATGTTTTTCACCTCTGCAGATGGTTTTCACACCACAGGTAAATTATTTTTCAATGAACTGTAAGAATTGAGTCACTGTGTAAATAAGTAGGATGAAGAAATGCATTTCATGATGAGGAATCATTCATGAATATGCCATTGTTTAGAGCACAGAGATGATGATGATCCCTGTTTGTTGTCCTCAAATATGAAGGTGGTGCTTCTGTGGCTCACACTGGTTTTTCCAGCTCCGCTCACAGGTGACGGTTCCTGCATACAAAAGAAATGGTGCCCACTGGTTTTAAACTTCCCCAAGTGTAAATTCACCAATAATAATAATAATTGAGAAAAGGGCTTCTTTTACTAAGCCATCAAATAAAAGCATGGAAACAGTGTGTATCACATGGTTATAAAAAAACAGGCAAATACAGAGACTTGCATTTAAATAAAGTGTCTCTTGTCTTAATCATATGTGACCCGGTTGTGGTTACGTTCACCGTCAGTATGCAAAGGCCCATTTTGAGGCAGGAAAAACCCTGCAGATGTCAGTTTAGATTAAAATGTGGGGAATTTGGAGGCCACAATAACACCTTGAAGTCTTTTTGAATTTTTCTTTTTTTGGAAACAACAATGTTTTTTTTCCCATGTGGAAGCGTCGTGCCATGGAACATCACGCTTCTTGTGCTGGCTTTCCTTCTTCCCATAATGCAAACTGCTGTGATACGCAGTCAACTGGTCACCCACATGATGTCAAAGAATCTCTAGATGGATACAGTCAAACAGTCAGGTCGTTTGATTATGTAATTAAAAACTCTGTGTGCTAATATGCGCTGTGACACCAGCACTGAGGGTTTCACTGTGTGGTGCTGCTTCTGTGGGATTGTACTGTCCATGCACACTCATGAGCTTTGGGTGTCCATGACCCTTGGCACCGGTTCACCGTTGTCTTTTCTTGGACCTCTACACTCAGAAAGCTAAAGGTGCCAACTGGAACCAAAAGTGGTTCTTTAGACTGATGCCATAGAAGATGCCACAAAGAACCTTTCAAACAATGGTTCTTTGAAGAACCATTTCTTTCAGTGGTTCGTTGAAGAACCTTTAATGGCACCCCAAAGAACCATCAAAAAAAGGTTCTTTGTGGTGCCTTTAATGGTTTTTCAAAGAACTTTTTTTCAAAAGGTTCTTTAAAAACCATTTTAAAGAACCTTTTTTGAGTGGTTCTTTAAAGAACAATGTTAAATCTTTCAAAATAAAATAAAAATAAAATCATAAATTGGATATGAGTAGGGTAAAATAAATAAGAGCAAAGCATAGACATATATTAATGGTTTTGTAGTTACCACAACATAAAAATGCATTTTAACCCTCAGCACAACATCACTACTAATACATGTCACATATTAGTCATTTAAACAGTAATAATTCAATATTTTTTACTATACTATAAATAAATATATATAAATACTATATTGTGGAGGTAACGCAACAATTATTACATGTATTGTTTAATTAATAAAACATAAGAAAGTGATAAAAAAAAACATTAGAAATAGCAATAGCTTCATAACAGACCAATAAATCAACACACTGTCATCAGCAGATGTTTCAACAACTAGTTTTTGATTAAAATGATCAATGAACTTCAGCGTTATGTAAGGTAAGTTTCATGTCCTTTGTTAGTCCAGTTTAGGACAATGTGTCTGACATATGTATCATATCAAATATATGTCATATCAAAACAAGCCCACACCTGCAGTTTCAGTTTTTCATAGGTGTTTCCTGTCAGCTGGTCAATGAACAGTGTGTTGGTTACATTGACATTCTGTTGTGCAGTTGTTATTTACTTGTATTTTATAATTTGACTCTACATACTGCTGGGTGGTTTGTAAAGTTTACAATAACTAGTAATATCATTATGCTATATTTTCTAATATATACAATAATCTCAAAAGTAATGCCTTGAAGCAGAAAATAGTAATATTTTATTAAAATTTCAAACTAAAGTACAGTATTTGAATGTGTGTATTGTGTCTACTGTTTGTTCAATTCAATTCAATTCAATTCAATTTTATTTATATAGCGCCAAATCACAACAAATGTCGCCTCAAGGCGCTTCATAACTCACCATATTCATAAATGTCTTAATAATAAATTCCATATTCTATTCTATTACATTATTTGTGATCAATGGGTTTGCGGGGTTAGGGGTGTGTGTGGGGGGGTCTTTAGGCTTTGGCCCCCACACCTGCCACCAGTAGCCTATATTTTTAAGCAAGTATTTCTAACTTTTATTTGAATATTCAGTTTCCTACCATCTGCTCTTAAAGGGTAACCCGAGGGAGGTAACCCGCCCTCCCCCTTCGCACACACATGCACACAAACAAAACACACAGTATAATCCACACCCTCATTATAGTGAATAAATATTTATGCCATTTTACACCATCAAACTTAGATAGCTAAGGATGAAGAACCATTTGTTCTTTAAAGAACCGTTTGTAATAGCTGAAGAACCATCTACAAAATAAAAAGGTTCTTTGACGTATGATGGTTCTTTAAAGAACCATCTGAAGAACCATTTAAGAACCATAATGTTTCTGAGAGTAGTGGCAAGTATACAAGCAGTCCTCATCAACCACTGAACGCAACTTAATGTGTTTTGTTAATAATACCTTTTGAATACCTTAATTTTTAATACTTTCTAAAGCAAATTGCTTATCAGTGTGAAGCAGCCTTATTAAAGAAAAGCCTTGTGGTGTCAAATTTTCTCTATAACAGCCACAAAAGTCTTTCCAAGGATCTCTCCTTTTAACCTAGAAACATGAAAATAGGAAAAAAGGTTTATCCCAAGATCATAACAAGGAGTTAAAACTAGAGTCCACAGCAGAATAAGCTGTTTGACATTGGCAGAGAAGATTTAATGAGGTTTTCATGGGCACAACCTACATACTCAGCTCTGCTGCTCAACCCACAAATGCATTTTCCCACAAATGTGGCTCCATTAAAGGGGAAACAAACAGACCTTCCAACAGTATAAGATTTACTGCCAAGAAGCATAGTTACAGCAAAGAAATAATCACCCAAACACACACTTCACTACACACTTCCTCACTTTTTATATCATAAATTTATATCAGCGCACTTTGTATTGTACAGGTGAGAGCCTATAATATTATTCAGAGAACCTGGATGATTACTATGAGGAAGAGCTTGGCTACAGAGGGTAGAAAAAGGTCCCTTTGAACAGGAAGAGTAGCCATCTGCCTTTCCAGTGGAGTGAGAAGAAAGCCGTGTGAATAGAAGAGCACTGAGAGACAACAACATGAGAATAAACAGGTGGGTGGGCTGGTAGGGACAGTTCAGCGATATAGATGAGCTGGAGCTTTAGTACAATAATCCAAAATCATTTGTATCTATTTTTTTCCTGACGCTGTAGTTTTCAGATTTAGATATACTAGACTCACTGAAATATCTGAATGAATGAGTTCATCTAAACACTAATACCCTACTAGTACTCTTTGGGTAAATGTGTATGAAGATATGTTTCCTGGTGGATTTCCCACCGAATTTGAACACCAAACTTTTCCTCCACTAACTCTGAGACGATTTTCCCTCAGAGTTACAGAGCAAGGTGTGTCGCTCTGCAGCAGAAAGTTATTTGCAAGGCAGATAATATGAAAATGATTCCCACACGGACGCTGAATGAGACAAAACGAGCAGGTTGGCAGGTAGCTACGTTACAATGAGCCCTTTTACAGTTCAGTGCAGGCACAAAGGTCGTTGCCCGGCACGGAGAAGAGGAGGGGGGGGGGGGGGGCTTTGGATGGAGCAAAGGCGTTAGTAAGAATAATTCATTTTGTGTGGGTGTTTGGTGTGACCTCCCATCAACACACACACACACACACACACGTAGAGACAACCCTCCCCCCTTTATGTCAATATTGGATCAGAGTAACGCACCATGCGACAGGTGTCTGTGCCTGCCCCGAGGATCCACTTCGAGGGGTGGAGAAAGGAAAAGAGTGAGCGGGTGGAGAGAGAGAGCGTGTAGAGGTATAAAAGGTGAGGTCTGAGGCTGCGCCTGCTATTATTTCTTTGCTTCTTCTAAAGGTAAGCTTTGAAGCTCCTCACTCGTTCCCTTTCAGAGAATCCATCCTGACAACTTTTGCTTGGTGCTGTAACTTTTTAAAATCTTCTCCTAAAGGTTGAACATGAAGAAGCCAGCTGTTTTATGCCCATCACATCCCTCTCTGGACCGACTTACTCTGTGACCTTTCCCCGTTTGTCCGTATTTGCTTCACGTTGAGCCTCACGTACAATACCTGAAGATGAAGTTTTGTTCGTTCGGCTCGCGTTACGCAGGTACGGGTTGGCAACTGGAAAAGGCACAAGGATGACTTTTAGTTAGGGAAGAAGATCACTGGGGAGCCTTTAAATGAGACAAATGATAATGTTGTTTCCTGCAACCAGTTCAAGGTGTTTTCATTGAATGTCCCAAAGGGACAGGTAGCTGAGTCAAAGTGTGGCCTTTAGTAACGTGTCAAGCATTTCTAAAAGAGAAAAAAACATCGGTGATGAAGCCAGGACGTCTGCTCCCTCTGAGATAACATTGTTTTAGTAACTCCAGGGGTGTTGTACATTTCACCGAACAGGTAGATTGTCTCATTTGCATACAGCTGGCAGCAGCCAACGCTCTAACGAAAGCAGTGGCAGCAGAGAAGCAGCTCACTACCTGACTGAACAAGTAACAATCATTCAAAGTCTGACGGGTAAAGACTCTTTTGTTGTGTTTGTTTAAAAAGGAACAAAGGTGCTCTGATGCTATAATAGATGTTGCAGTTTAAACCTGACATGTACTGTATATGTCTTTTCTTCCTTTTTTTACTGAAAAAGTAAAGATATCTAAGTAAGACTATGTATCCCAGACTCAACTCAATCCACATGTTCTGTCAAAAGCAGCCGCCTTAAACAGACACACCTGTCTGCTCACAGCAGCAGTAACAGCGTCAGTGACACACGCTATCACTGCT
Source organism: Neolamprologus multifasciatus (assembly GCF_963576455.1). Lineage (NCBI taxonomy): Eukaryota > Metazoa > Chordata > Actinopteri > Cichliformes > Cichlidae > Neolamprologus > Neolamprologus multifasciatus. The sequence continues at coordinate 33,521,983 of NC_140454.1, forward strand.
GCAAACGTGGGTAACTGACACTGGGACTGGGTCCAAGTAATAATCACTCACTGGTTTTTTTGGTTTTTTTGGCGGGGGGAGGGGGGGTCAGTGAGTGGTTGAACCTGTCTTTGTGTGTTTGCCTAAACTGCCCCAGAGTGACACGAGTACGCACGGAGAAGGCTGACATTTACAGCGTCAGGGATCTGTAATTCCCTTTAGTGCTTTTTTGGATAATCATTTTCCTATTGGCACATTCATGATGACAGAACGTGTTTTCCACGGGGGGTCTGTATGTCACCATCCATCTCTTACGTCATAAAGAGAGACTGCAGGCAAGCACCAGAGAGCAGAGAGATGGGCTTAATGGGACGTTATGTTAGCCATTGACTAAACATTAACCACACACACACACATGGCAGACATCTGATAGAAGCCATCTGTTATTTAGAAACTGTGATGCATTATTAAGCCACCCCGATCCTAATATTCATGCTTTCTTTATTTTGTCTTACACTGAACATTATTTACACCTTTGTAGCATAAAGTGCTGTTTTGATCCACAAGCCTGAGGGCAGAGCTATAAGCTGTGCCCTGGGTGACAAATAAAGAGCTAAAAACACAATTTTTTATTACATATTTAAAAAAATGTTTACACATCTAGTTCAATTATAGTCCACCCCCCCCCCCCAAAAAAACCCCCCTAAATATACCAAACACTTAATTAAAACATACAGAGAAAAATGCATTGAACCTTAATTATACAGATACAATTGTATATTCTTTGTATTTCTAGGACTTCATTGTGGCTCAAATGTTAAAGACTGTATAATTTTGACTGTTAAAGATCTTTTGTGCTCCTTTTGCTATATTGTCCCTGCTATATCCCACACACTCCTAATAAACTCCAAAAATACCTCATTTTTGCAGGATGGCTTGTGAGCAACATCATGAGAAAGCCTGTCCTGCATGTCATTCTTTACCTGAGAGCCTATTTGCCTCAGCTCGAATCGCCAGTCAATATTTGTTTAAAACCAGAGGAAGGGAAAGCTCACACTCCTCAGTATCCTGGTTACCTTGTCCCGACTGGTCCTGCTGCTGCTACACCCTTCCGAGCAGCTCCAGCAGTTGCATTAGTTGCAGGTAATTTGTTTAGGAGTCACTGTGGAGGCCGAGCCACCTGGCTGGAACGAGTTGAAATAAACATAATGCCACAGTCATGAGTTTGGACCTGTTGGTTTTATCACCAGCGGCTCCCTCACTAACATATTTCCTCCACAGAAGACGAAGGAGAATGTTATTTGTACCACAAATGCATAATGTGTAAGATGACGTTAGTCAGTAGCTCAGTCCTGTTATTGCTCCTCACGATGAATTTAGTTTTTTACTGAAGATTTAAAGCATGTTAGAAGTTTCAGATCAAATAATTTGTAATATAATTATTAGTTATTAGCTTAATGAATCCCCATTAAATCAAGAAATCACTTAAACAGAAGCTGTCTAACAAAGTGAAGTAGGCCATAAGAATTCAAAGAGCAGCACATCATGCCACAATCTAAAGAAACAGCTGAGAAACAAAGTCACTGACACATGTCGGTCTGGGAAGAGTCACAAAGCCAGTCTAAGGCTTTGTGGCTCCAGTGAACAGTGATGAAGCTTCCCAGGAGCTCAGAGAAGAGCCCAGAACAACATCTAAAGAGCTTCAGGCCTCACTTGGCTCAGAAAGGGACCGGGAAAAAATGGCCTCCGTGGGAAAGTCAAAGGAGAAAAGCGCTGCTGATTTTTCTGCCAAAAAACATCTGCATAATCCCCGAGACTTCTGGGAAAATATTCTGTGGACTGACGAGAAAGGCTGAACTTTCTAGAAGGTTTGAGTTCTGTTACATCTGGATCAAATTAACAGAATTTCATAACAAGAACATCAGAGCAACAGTTGAACATAGTGGTGGTTGTGAGATGGTCTGTGGCTGCTTTGCTGCTTCAGGACCGGGACAACATGGATTCTGCTCTCTACCAGAGGAGTGGGCCATCAGTTTGTGCCCTGAAGCTCAAGAGCACTTGGGTTATGCAGCAGGACAATGATCCAAAATTCAGCACCAGTCTCTAATGAAACATCTGGCTCAAACAGATACATACTGACCACGCTGTCCTGCTGAACAGTTAGCAGTTACAGTAGGAGAGAAAGGGAATATGGTAGCAGTTCACTCAGTTTCAAACAGCGACTGTTGCAAATGGAGGCTTTCATTTGACTAAAAAACCTAAATAAATTAAAGATTTGCTTGTACCAGAATAACTGGAAAAGGATGGAGGAGAAGAGAAATACCCGATGATAGGACAGCACTTCATAGTGCAGCTGGACAATGATCCAACCCAAGAGTTCATCAGTGCTTTACAGAAACTGAAGACAAATCTGAAGACATGGAGACACATGCACATAAGCAGCAACTGAAGTAGGCATATAGTAACGTTCATGGGTTTAAGAATTCATGCCTTCATGCACAGTGTTGGGAGGTTACTTTTAAAATGTATTCCATTACAGAATACATGCCCCAAAATGTATTCTGTAATGTATTCAGTTACGTTACTCAATGAGAGTAACGTATTCTGAATACTTTGGATTACTTAATATATTATCATGCTGTTTACAACTACATGAATGTACTATTGCTGTGATTTATTACTGTTACTGAAGGTCCGCGGCTCCGAACCGTAGTAAAGGGACCTCTGGCTAATACGGTGGGTTCGTGTCGGGCTCGTAGCCGAAAACTAGCTTTACTTTGTTGTCTGGGTCAACTTTGCTAGCAGAGACAGAGAGAGGCGTTGAAAGGCTGCTCCAACAGAACTTATTGTTTTTGGAGGAAAACACGAACACGGTGTACAGTCGAGTCTTAATAGCTTACTTACAGCTGGGCTCGTCAGGCTCTCTTCTTGGCTGCAGTGGTTATTATTATATTTACATGCTTCCAGCTCCCGTTTTTGCTCGATGACAGCTCGTACTTTTCCTTTTTCTCCCTCCCTCGCTCACAGACACATAACGTGTATGGCAGTCCATTCTCCCTGCAGCACGGACTACACTGCCCATGATGCTACATTCTTTAGAGCTATACCTGTAGCATTCTGCCTGTTAGCTTAGCATAACAACAACAAAAAGGCCTCTCTCACCCAGGAAACACGCAGAGAGAGAGCGTCACCCTGTAACCATGGTAACCGTAACGCTGCCTGGAACAACAGAACGTAGCTGTCAAACAAAACCCAAACAGTCCTGACCCGCCACAATATGAAACAGGGAAGTACCGCCGTGTAATCCATTTATTTCAACAAAGTAACTGTATTCTAAATACCACCTTTTTAAACGGTAACTGTAACGGAATACAGTTACTCATATTTTGTATTTTAAATACGTAACGGCGGTACATGTATCCCGTTACTCCCCAACACTGTTCATGCAAAGGATGAAGTTTGTCCAATTACTCTTGAGCCTCTACACATAAACAGGCTTTATTTTCGAAGACTTGATGAAATGATTTTGGCTAAACCTGGAAGGCTGCACTTCAATCACAGCTTGATTATCTAATATAAAATGTGGTGTGAAGCAAAGTTACAAGAACGATGTCATTGTCTAAAACTGCCGTGGAGCTAGGCTACATGTCAGCATTACTAACTGTGTCTCACATTGTGCCACAAACGTTTTTCACCTCGAGCCCACTGTGGCATCTTTGTAAGTCACTCCTTCTTTCATATCATCTTTTCAACATACAGCTTGCTGGGTCTGAATGTCAGGGTGTCTTGGAGAGTTGGTGCATGTGCCAACCTGGCACACCTTACTAAATTACTTCCTTGACTTACTCTGGGGCTCTGCTTGCTGTATCATTGTTGGTTAAGCTGACTGGTTACCGTCCACCTGGGTAAGTTTCTCCCAAAGTTGTCTGCCCAATCAGAGTAACACAGATAACATGCTAATATGCTAACATTAGTATCTACATTATGCCACTCTGTATCTCACTTAAACTGTTAGAATCAAATAAATGAAATGTATTTTACCTGCTGAGAAAGTCTGCGTCCATGTTGGTAACGAGCTTACTTCTCAACCTGTACATCTCTACACCTCACACCTCCACTGTATGACATCATTCCTATATTTCATACTTAATTCAAGTGGCTTACACTAATGCAAGCAAACAAAAGTCAAAGCAATCTGAAACTCTGACCAAGCTGCTTGTAATCGCAGCTAATGGTGGAAACTTTCAGGCCGTCTTGCTTGAAAAAGCCCTGCGTACCAGACATGGGTCATATTTTCTTATCTGAACATACAATTTCTTTTAAAATACACCATTTTCAGGCCACCTCATCTGCAGAGTCTGTGTGAGAGGAAGCAAACATTAGCGCACAGCAAACATAGTATTTGAATGGTACTCAGCATGTCAGTCAAGTAATACAGATCTGCTGGAGCTGCTGTTTATACCTTTGCAATTTACTTTGCAGCGAATTTAAACACGTGCGTGAGTTATTCACTGTAAATGTTACTAACTCGTTCACTGTTTTCCAGTATTGATCCGCTCATGCAAATGCCCGAGTGAAATGCCCAAGCACATGGTGTCATCCTGTTTTTACAGGTACATCCTGTTTTGCTCTTCCTCATGTTTTGTCCTGATCCACAGCGCAGTAAGTGCTGCATATAGAAAAAAAAGGGGCAGCTACAACGTTTTATATTGACTTTATGAATAAAACTTCACTGGGCTTGTCTGTTTCCTAGCTGCCTCTGCTCTGACCCTCTGCAGGGTTATACTGTATTAGTGCTGTTAAGACAAGCGTTTGTGTCTGTTCAGCAGGAACATGATTACATTTGTGCCGTCTGCCAAACTGCTCAGTACTATCTGTAAATGGATGAGCGGAGTGAGGGGCTGTGTGTATGTGCTGCCTGTAGGCTATGTGCTGTTCCCTCTGACAGTTACTGATAATGAAAACTCATGCAAATGCCCAAGGCCTGTTCTCTCGCTCCCTTGGCTGGTCCTTGCCTCGGCTCTGTCGTGGCAGGGTGAGTGTTAATATTTTAAAGTCCTCAGTCTCTGAAGAGTTGGCTGAACAAGCTGCTGGGTTTCTATTTTGAACTCAAATAAAAGGAAATGAGTTTTATCTCGGCACTTTGTCTAACTCCCTCAGGCAAACTTGCTTCTTTTGTGTTTGATCTGTCTGCTCAGACACCTGAATGCTAACAGCAGCGTGCGCGCGTGAGCCTGTCGTCACAATTTAATCGTAATTGTCTACAGAAAACAATTACAATCTATCTATCTATCTATATATATATATATATATATATATTTTTTTTTTTTTTTTTACTGTGTAAATCAACTACTTAGATGTCCCTCCTGTCAAAGCAGCGGGGGCAAGAAGACGCCGTACGGCAGATGTCCTGTTCACATCATCCTCACCTGGATTAGTCTCCAGGGTAACGTTCCACCTGAAGGAGGGCATTTATTCAGGGCAGTGTGTGTGTGTGTGTGTGTGTGTGTGTGTGTGTGTGTGTGTGTGTGTGTGTGTGCGCAGGTGCGTTCACTCACTATTCAAATAGTCCATACTCAAATTGACCCAGAAAACAAGCAGTGTTAATACACTCAGGGACAGACACCTGGAATATAACATTATACTCCACTCCACAAACATATCTACATTTAAATACCTATAGGTATTTAAATGTAGATATGTTTGAGAAGTTGTATTTAAATATTAAACTATGTGTTTAATATCTATTTTTGCCATTAGTTTCACAAACGTCACTTTTATCCCAATGCAGAATCTTGTAGTTGTTGTACATTGCAGGGACAGGGCTGGTAAACAACACTGAAACATTTATTTACACTTTCCCAGTAAATACTACTCATTGCCAAGGACCATTATACCAAGCAGTTTGTTGGTGCATAAAAATATGAAAATTACCACCAGAATCTACTTTAATTATTTATTGTTAAATAAAAAACACACGTGGATGTGTGTTAATATTGTGTAATACCAAATTTAAGCCTCAGGAAAGCGTACGTGGGGGTGGTGGCTGGCACCGAGTCCTGTGAAATAATCAAATGTTCCATGACCTTTAGCCAGCAATGCAGAGCGGTCATCAGATAATAGCTCTCAGTGTATTTGCCACCAATATTTTGCATTTGACTGGGTGAATGAATGAAGGGGTGAACTTGTGACCTCTGCCAAACACGGGTCATTGTGGGATCTGGAAAACGTAAAAGACAGATGGAGAAGCAAGTATTTCCTTTGATAAAAGAGGAGGAGAAAATAAAATAAATATATCCTATGTGTGCTACAGTACTGTGCATATACTGTGCATAATTTCATGACAGTTATTTTATGATAATTTTGTTTGTCTTTCACTCTAAACTAAGCTCAATGTTAAACTTTCTTTCTGTGTTGCTCATGTGAAAATATCATTTGAGCAGTGATGAGTTAAAGCGGTTAAACGACATCACTGTGTGCTGTGTAGCTGGTGCAGCTCGTAGCCGCTTAGACAAACCATTTATAAGTTAGCAGAGTGAATTTGCTTTTGCGCTACGACTTGACGAACTATTATTAAACTTGACCTACAGCCGGTCAGCAGAGCAGAGCTATCGTATGACCAGCAGGAAGAAATGAATGGATTTGTTATACGGACAGATAAGGATTCAAAGTAGAACTGTACTGTACTGGCTCTGAGCTGCACTACACTGCCCCTCATATATGCAAATCCCCACCAGCTGCATTTAACAGGGAAATAAGGTGTGTGTCAGTGTCAGGTTTGTGTTCATAGGTAAGGATATATCATTTATTTTACCTAGGTTTTAGCGTGTTCGGGTACACCGGGTCATTACTCTTCAAAACTGAACAATTCATATGGATTTTGTGCCCAAAAGGAGGCAGGTCCCCACAACATGTCTGTGTAAACAGTTCATGATGTAGTATGTGCACCTACACACAGAGCATCTGTGTCTTTATAAGCCTTTCCTTTCACCTGCCATCACCTGCTCTGAAGGCAGGCTGGGTGACACGGGCTGATGCACACACACATGTGGAGTGAGGGACAATGAATGGGCTATCAGCAGACAATGACAGAGCTGTTTGTACAAGTAAGCAGCACAGACACACAGCGTATACCCAGTCATAGCAAAATGAGCTCTTTACTGTATGTTTAGTGAGAAAAGAGGAATATTTACTCCTCTTCTTCCCACACAAACTGGAATGTTTACACTGAATTAACCGGAGAAACGGACTCAACTAGCTGTCAACCTTAATTCGATTCATGATGTTCACTTAATTATGTTTGCCAGCTTCTGTGTAATAACCGTTTTAGCCACTAGATGTCACCAATGATGAAGGAAAACTCAACCGCTTCTTTAATCATTGTTGTTATGATCAACAACAATGAGGCCTACTTGTTGTTCCTAGAGTATTTAAAAGTAGAATGGGAGGGAGAGCCTTCAGTTTTCAGGCCCCTCTTCTGTGGAACCAGCTTCCAGTTTGGATTCAGGAGACAGACACTATCTCTACTTTTAAGATTAGGCTTAAAACTTTCCTTTTTGCTAAAGCATATAGTTAGGGCTGGACCAGGTGACCCTGAATCCTCCCTTAGTTATGCTGCAATAGATGTAGGCTGCCGGGGGATTCCCATGATGCATTGAGGTTTTCCTTTCCAGTCACCTTTCTCACTCACTATGTATTAACAGACCTCTCTGTATTGAATCATATCTGTTATTAACCTCTGTCTCTCTTCCACAGCATGTCTTTATCCTGTCTTCCTTCTCTCATCCCAACCGGTCGCAGCAGATGGCCGCCCCTCCCTGAGCCTGGTTCTGCCGGAGGTTTCTTCCTGTTAAAAGGGAGTTTTTCCTTCCCACTGTCGCCAAAGTGCTTGCTCATAGGGGGTCATATGATTGTTGGGCTTTTCTCTGTATCTATGAAGCGCCTTGAGGCGACATTTGTTGTGATTTGGCGCTATATAAATAAAATTGAATTGAATTGAATTGAATCATGTGTTCAAACCTGCAAAAATGTAAATGTAAGAGATGCACATGGACAGGTGATGCCTGTAGATTTAACGTGGTCCGCATGTGATGAACTGTTCAACAGTTTTCAGTCAGCAGTGGAGCTGTTAGACAAATAAAGACAGACAATAAAGCCTGTTCTGTTAATAAGAGGTGAAAAAGGTATACAAAGTACGTTGAGCTTGTTTTTATTTATAACATTAAATGTCAAAGGCCATTCATACACATTTTTGGAGCTTCAAAGAATAAAAATAAAAATAGGAAAAATGGGGCAAAACATGCAAATATAATTACTACATCTGTAATACAGCTTTGATCAGTATTGTTAAAAAGCCAGATGACATTTAAAAGTAGAATAAACCTGAATAAGCTTTTTTCAACAAAACGCAACATTTTACAACATTTAGATCATGGTTTGTTCTTCAGTGTACGTCAGAATGCTCATGTAGGTGGACTCATCAGCCTGAAGACAATTTCTTTATGTGTATGATGTGTATCATACACCTCTATGTGTTCTCATTTCTATAATGAAAACTGTGATTTGGTCTGATCCTGATCTGAAAAACAAAGCGCTGCAGTTTTTCCTACAGCCCTTCATCCTCCAGTTCTTTCCAGAGCCGGAGGAAAAGAAAGAAAAACATGTCCTAGATGAAAGTGACACATGTCCTGGGCTCAGTGTGCGGCATTCCTTGGACCCTTTGCCACCTCGAGTTTAGGATCCAGTTTACCTACTGCAAAGAGTGAGGGAGTGAGGGGGAGGGGGAGGGGATCAGCTCCCAGAATGTGTCTATTATCCCGCTACACCAATCAAACTGTTGTGTCAGTGCGTTGCCATTGTATAGTCCTGGGTCAGGTTGCCACTGACCGTGGCTGCCATATTGATGACTAAGTCAGTTTGGGGCTCTGAGGACAATGGTGCTCTGGAGCCTCCACAAAGCACGAGGCTAATGCTCCCCTTTCAGCTGGCCCGCTCAGCTGCTGAGTGTGCAAGGCTGCTGGGCAAATGGAGTGGCTCGGGTCCAGGGGGCCCAGCCCTATAAAAACACAGGCGAGGGTCTCTCCCCCGACATTGATTATACTGGATCTGTCCCACCTCAGTACCGTCTGTAAGTATCTCAGCACTGCCTCAGACTTAGCTGCAAGAAACAGTGACGGTGTGTACTAGGTGGAAGCGACAGGCAGCGAGACGCTCCTCACACTGTGGCTTTGGTAGTTAGTCTATTACAGACGCACTTTGTTAACATTAAAAAACTTGATTATGAGGACAGCTGTGTATTCCTATAATAAGCTGGCAAGATGATGCCTTTCAGGTGTGCTTGTGTGTGGCTTTTAAAGACAATGCAGGCGTTTATTTGAGTGCAGTGTTGTGTGCTTTTCCACCACAACAAAATCAAACGAGCCAGACTAGAAAGAGATGAAACTTCATAAGCTTTCACTCTGATTCTGGCTGGAAGTGGTTTTATCTGCCACGCTGGAGTCTCACGGTGCAGTTTATGAGCTGGTTGCTGATTGAATCTCCATCTGATTGAATCTGTGCTTTAAGGAAATGGAAAAGTAAAGAATGAATGGAATTTTTCACTTGTGACACCTTTGGAGAGTGAGCTAAAAATAGATTTTTCTCCAAGCTTCCAGATAAAGATTGCAGTTTTAGGATAATTTAGAGATTGTGATCGTGTGATGGTGTTATTCCTAATCTGTTTTATGCTGAGGGTCTTTATTAAACTCTGTACGTTGTTCAGAGAGTAACCCCCGAGGGAGAAGCAGCAGCCATGAACACTCAACAGATGGAGCAGATGGGCCAGTTTAAGATCACAGTCTGGGAGGAAGAGAACTTCCAGGGAAAGCGCTGTGAGTTCATGCTGGAGTGCCAGAACATCATGGAGAGGGGCTTCAACAAGATCCGCTCCATCAAGGTGGAGAATGGACCGTAAGTGAAAGACACATTAAAGCTGTTTATACCTGTAAGCTCATTATGGATCAGCACTTTTTCTTTTTATATTTCAGTAGCAACATCTTGTACATTCATGTTTGTTCTCTTGAAATTTGAATCTCACTGACCTGAAAAGGTCGGACTAAAGCAGACAGGAGTCAAGAAGTGGAGCAGACAGAATAACAAAAACTCTAAATTATAACCTGCGCTGTTATTAGTTTGCTGCTTGGCATGTACTGCTTGCATGTGTGTGTGCGTGTGCATGCATCCAAGTGTGTCCCTGTTGTGATATGAGTTGGCTGCGTGCAGCTGCTGGCTGTGACTCGTGATCAGATAAAAAGGCCAGGGTGGGTACAGCCGGCAGCGGCGGTGGAGGCGGTGGAGGCAGGAGCAGTATCTAATGTTTGCTTTGTGCTCTGCAGTCACAAAAGGAGCTGCATGCTGGACTCTATTGTTTAAGAAGGACGACAGTGTCAATATCTTTGTGCTGTGTATTTAGTCGTCCATTAAAAGTTTTTATTGTTTTGTGTTCTTTTTTTAAATTTGGGGATTATTCTGTCGTTTCCAGCACATTTAACCTCAGTGTTTCTGTCTCTTTTCTCAGCTGGGTGGGTTATGAGTACCCTGAGTTCCAGGGACAGCAGTTTATCCTGGAGAAGGGAGACTATCCTCGCTACGAGGCCTGGAGCGGAAATAGCAGCTACAGAACCGAGCACCTGCTTTCCTTCAGACCCATCAAGTGTGCTGTGAGTCCCTCCTCCTTTTCATTTATCTGTTTTCGCTTTTTATCAATCAGTCTTTGTAAGCGATCTGTCTTCTCCACGCCTCCTGAGACATTAACCTCCCTCCTTCTTCTTGTGAATCCTGCAGATGTGTTTGCATATATTTATTTTAATGCATCACTTACAGGCTACTCATCCTGTGACGCTTCCTATCCTCTGTTAGCTTTAGAAATGTATTTTTTTAAAGGTCTCTTTCCTTGTCTGTTGTTCCTTTAAAATAAATATGGAGCCATAGGTTCTATATGTTTTCTAATCCACCCTGAATAAAAACTCATAGTTCTTAGCATTAATGTCCTCTTTATTTCTCTAATTACGTACCAACTATAATGTAATAAAACAGCTTCTAAATGAGTTGTTTGCTTCTCTGCAGAACCACAGTGACAGCAAGGTGACCATGTACGAGTGTGAAGACTTCCAGGGCCGTAAGTTTGAGCTGTGCGATGACTACCCATCCCTACAGGCCATGGGCTGGTGCAGCAAGGAGGTGCCCTCTATCAAAGTCAACTCAGGAGCGTAAGTTACACATTTTTACAATAAACAACACGTGCACGTGCTTTTACTTACATATCGTGCTCTTATTTTACTCAAGTTAGTTTTTAATTTAACACGCTGCTGCAAAATATAGCTTGACAAGCTGCACACAGTCTCCTGCCTTTGTGCAGTGTTATAAAATATATGACGGCTCAACCTTGTAATTGCACTGAATTCACCAAAGTGCATTAAACTTTAAAGACTAGCAGAACCCTAAGATGCTTTACTGAATCCTTTGATGTGACCTCGACTCTAACCCTCCCTCCTTCTTTACAGCTGGGTTGCCTACCAGTTCCCTGGTTACCGTGGCTACCAGTACATCCTGGAGAGAGATAGACACCAAGGCGAGTACAGAAACTACAATGAGTACAGCACCCAGGCTCACACCAACCAGGTGCAGTCCATTCGTAGGATCCAGCACTAAGCCTCCACACTGCCGGCCTGACCCCACCTGAAAAAGAAAGAAAAAAACCCCTCCCCATAATCGCGCTCTCAACTTGAACCCTGGACAGATCGCTGTCACAGAACAGTAGATGGACAAACTCTTTCTATCACTCTGTGGCTCTGCATGTATGGATATCTAAGTACCTACTTCTACTATCATGCTGAAGCATGTTCTTGAAATTCTTGAAATAGGAAATAAAGGCTTTTCTTCAAAACTAGACACTGTTTGTCGGTATTCTTTTTTTTTTACATGAAAGTTTATCAACCCAAATAGAATAAATGGAAATGAAGAGCTTGGAGAAAACTGGCTGTAATACTCGACTTCTACTAAGCTATTAATCTGTACCTGCAGTTAGACTGCAGGTGTCCAAGCATTGCAAAACCTTTGTAGCTCTATGAAGAAGTTGTTCTCAGAGGCAGGTTTTGCTTTGTGTTTATTTGAAGTGCATATTTGGCCTTTCAGTGAACATCCCTGGAAAGATTTGATTCTGTTAGGCTTTAGGATGTATAATGTTGTTCTTGTCATACTGTATTCTTATTTCCAATAAACAAGAGCACAAGATCACTTTGGTTTCTATTATTTGTTTTTCAACTGTTTGAGGCACAGTTTGGCAAACTGACCAATAAGGCAACGTGAAAGCAACATGTGGCAGTTGGCCACTCAAAGCCAGCACCTTTAGACAGCTGACACTCCTTAACAGACATATGTAAATAAGAAAAAAACATGAGCATGAGTGTTTTTTTATTTAATTTCACTGACTTCCTTTGCTATGATGGTGTTAAAGTGCTATTAAAGCTAACAAACTTAATAAAAAAAAATCCAGCAGGAGTTCCCCCGAGAGACAAAACATCATAAATGTTATGTTTTAGTTTCAGATAAAAGTTTAGATACATTTTAGGTTTCACAACTTAATCGATCAGTTTGATCCAAATGAAAACTGCAGCCTCTGCAGTATAAAATCAAGAGATATCTGAAAGCAGCCCTTAATAGTGTGAACAGCATACACAGCATTACACTCAACCTTGCATACCGTGAGTACTTCATTTGAAAGTCTAGTAGCTTAGCATTTGTTTGCTCACTCTGATGTGTCACTGTGATGTTGATCTTACAGTCGCACTCCGGGTTCCTGGAGTGTGTTTACCTCCACCCCCACTCCTCCTGTTGGTCCAGGACATAGGATTCCGTGTTACACCCCCCAAAAAAAGCTTACACAGTCCCACACCCAAAAAACAGGATCTTTATATGAATGTGTAACCACGCGGCACACACCTTTCTCAAATATACATTCCTCTGCAGACTGATTAAAGCCGCTGCAGCGCGGATTACAGGGGAGTGACACTTGAGTAGACAAGAAAGTTACAGCTGCACAGCTCAGAGCACCAAGGTAAGCTCGAGACTTTACAGAGAAAACTTCATTGTTACAGCTTTTCGTAATGTTTGCAGGGTTGATAAGTCTGTGGTTTAGAATTACAGCTGAAAATATGAAGTTACTTCATTCGATTTGAATATTTAAAGTCGTCGAGTAACAAATTGAGTCCAGTGGTTATTGTGGGGTTTGCTAACAGTGACACTTTTGACTCTTCAGGTTTACAAGTGAGAAATTACACCACCTGGCTACCGGCTGATGCTAACTTTGCTTTTTATATTATAAATTATGGGCTCTAGCTCAGATAAATGACTTTTTTTTACTCTTTTTTATTTTTGCTTTTAAGTTTGAATGTTCCTCCAGTGGATTTCTGTCCTCAGACTGAGCACAGGTGGACGTTTATGTATCCATTTCTCTTCCTTTCACTTCTCCAGTGGATTCAGTCTGGCTTTCGAGGCTTGTTTTAAGTTGCCTGTGAATTGTATCTGTTACACAGGCAGCTAAAGCAAGCCTTGAACACCAAAGACACACCTACTAGGACATCTCCAAACTGAAGGGGGACAAAATATGCTGTAAAATATATGATTATGAGCTCTGAACCAGCGTGTGTGTGTGTGTGTGTGTGTGTGGTGTTGGTTGAAATCCTCTTACTGTTCAGTTTTGCTGATATTTTATTCCAAGCTGTCTGCTTTGACTGTGATAACTCACCATATAAAAATAAACAGCTGTACACTTGATGCTCTGGTGCTTTTTAAAAAATAAAAAATAAACACGTGTGCATTTGTGCGTGTCTGACCTCAGTCATGTGACTCGTTATAAAGATGATTAATGATAAGCAGATATTCCCTTTCAGTTGAGTCAGCACAGAGGACTGATTACATGTTATGAACTAAGATGTCATCTTTACAAAGGTCAGATGTATTTTCAGCAAATTAAAGGAACTGGTTTATGCATCCATATCCAGTTCAGGGTCATGGTGGGCGGGGCTTTGAACATATCGCAGGTTGCCAGTTTATGGCCGGTGTGGCAAACTTAGAATCACCAGTTATTCTAACAGGCATGTGAGAGGAAGTCCAAGAGTCGATTTGAAGCCAGGACTTTGTTGCTGTGAGGCAGCAGCGCGAAGCCCAGCCTTTTTTAAAGCAATGTATCTGTTAAAATCTTTGTTCGAGGTGGCAAAGAAGATGGCTCAAATGTGCCAAGTTATTAACAGACAGCAGGTAGCCTATATGCTGCACTGTGAGGTTATGATGCATTGATGGTTGGGGACGGAAAAAGACGAAGAAAACGTGTCAGGGTCTTTGATTTGGTGTTTTTAATAAAATGGATTTTGTTGTATGACATAAAACATATTTTACAAGATGTGCTGGAACCAAACCAGGGACACTGAACATATCTAAAGACATTAAGTCACCCCCCACATTTGAAATATTTTGGTACATTTTTACTGCGTTTTTGACACTATTTAAAGAATGTTGAATTTTCAAACAATAGGTTCCCCAGCTGAGGATTTTCATAATAAAGGTAATGTGTGTTATTAGTTGCATAAAGCTCTATCATCAGCCAGCGTTGCCCGTATAATGCCTTATTTACGCCTGAAGAAATGCGCAGACTCTAGCGCATGGCCATAAAGTCCATGGGCTTTTCACTCCACTGCTTCTAAAAACACAGAAGTATAAAATTATGAGTGGACACGATAACGTCAACGAGCATCAGGAGGCATGGTTTTAAAGTTACGACCTCATTACCCCCAGATTGAGGCCATATAACCTTAAACCCACACAGAGGAGGTTAGGAGGGATGAAATGTTCTTGTTTTCTCGTGGCCACTGAAGCGTATTTTTTCAAGGTAAATATTCTTTTTCCAACATGAAATAGGTCTTTGTTGTTTGCCGAGAGGCAAAGAGGCGGAAAAGTGAGGAGGATCTGAACTGGTTTCCATGTCAAACACTTCAATTCACCATAGAAACTCAGATCTTAACGCGGAAACTTTATTAAACTGTGATGGTGGATTGATAAGGGCCGAATTTCTATTGGCCTCTTTTTATTGTGGGCGCCAGGCGGGCTGACAGAGGTAAATTGCTCTTTTAATTAAAGCAATGCACCAGGGGAAATTGCTGTCTGAATATTGTCTCAGAGATGGGGGCCAGTGACAGTTGCCTGGAAACTTCAATCTGTCTACCCGCATTTATTCCAGATCACAGTTATGAGATAAAGTTTAATAAAAATCTTTTCCTCCGCCACCAACGAAATGAAATCCAACCCTTTCTGAACAAGTGAACACAATGAGACAGGACTGCGGAGGAAACCTCATGTTCAACATGTATCTCTCAGGTTCGTCATTTGGTCCCATTAAGAATGAGAGAAACAGCCCGTTTTATATATCTATCGAGATTTTTTACATTTTTCTCCGGGTGTCGGTGTCCTGCCGGCGATGATGCTCCGTTTCCAGGCCAGAGCATTGTTCAGCCTTTTCAATCTGAAAGCCCGTCTGCTCTTTTGTCGGAAATCGGAAATCCTTTTTCCTGGACGCGTTTCCTGGCTTCTAGCAGAGACTGCAAAGGCGACATGCTCCAGACATTAGACTGCAAATGGACCAGGATACAATTGGAATTTTAAAGCTCAATGTTTGAACTTTTAAACCTTATTTTGTTTTATTTGTATTTTTCCCTTGCGCTCTAGTTTGCAACATTTTAGAAAAATCAGAGCATTTTTGAGCAGCTCTAATCTCAGTCATGCATTTTTCTACTTTCTTGAGATATTGCGTTTCTTGCTAGATTATGCCTATAAAAATCTGACCATGAAGAGATTTTTGTTCTTCTAAATAAATATTAAATCATAATATTTTGAAATACAAGTGATAAAAATCATCGGTCGTAATTTCTGGATGAAGATGCTGAAAATGTGTCTGTTTTCATTTCAGATCCAACAGAAAATCTGTTGAAAGAAAGCAAAGGAACCTCCTGGGCTCCGATAAATACAGGAGTTCAAAAAGGTAAGAGGACAAACTCAGAGCCTCGTCCGCTTAGTCCAGCTCCTAATTAGCAATTTACTTATTTTTAATGGAGAGCGTCTTCAAACGCAAAGATATATGAAAACATAAAAAATTATATAATAATAATAATAATAATAATGATGATGTCAGAAAATAGTCCCACATAAACCTCTCAAATTATATCGCAAACGGGTCGATACATAAAAATAATTTATGAAATAAAAAATATTGATCACAATATCAAAATAAATGTTAATAAATAAAAATATATCACAATAATAGCAGGATTTTAATGCGTTTACTCTGCGTTTCATGTATTTCCTATAGTCGCGTCTTTAGGTTTAATAGATCATTCAGCCGCTTCTGAAACGTATTCAGTTCTTTTTCTCATGTTTTTTATTTTGCATTATTTTTTTGCATTATTTTTCTTTTCTCCTCTAAAACAGATAATTATCAAAGCATCTCCGGGATCATTTCGAAAGAAAATAAAAATCATGTTTATTTTATGATTAAAAAAACACAACGGCGAAAATGAATTTGTCACGTCTTGTGTTGGATGCTAATATTCACTCTTACTGCTCTCAGGACTTCCTGCAAAGATGTTTTAATTTTTTTTAAAATTTCTGATGATTATGAGCAGCGTGTTTTTTAAATATATGTTATAGAAAATATGGAGAAGCTAAATATAACCGGACCCATTTAAGCTGCTTTAGAGGAGTAAATACAGATTTGTAAAATGATGTCATGATGGAGTCATCTTTAATTATATGTAATAAAATAACTGCGTATCTTTTGCGTGTCTTACATTATTTAATACCTGAATTTTCCAATATGATGAAATTCACAATATTATCTTTCATGAACTGATAATGCTGAATTATGCAAACCGTTATTTTGGGACCAGTTATCTATCTATCTATCTATCTATCTATCTATCTATCTATCTATCTATCTATCTATCTATCTATCATTTTTTACTTTCTAGACAAATTTAGTATTTTTTGGTTTGTTGCCTCGCTGTTTTCGGGATTTATTTCAGATTATTTCCGGACCAGTTGTGATTTTCTTTTCTTCCTACACTCAGGGAGTGGGCAGATTCAGCTCTGGCAGTTCCTGCTGGAGCTCCTCTCTGACAGCACCAACATGTCGTGCATCGCGTGGGAGGGCACCAACGGAGAGTTCAAGCTCATCGACCCTGATGAGGTGGCCCGGCGCTGGGGGGAGCGCAAAAGCAAACCCAACATGAACTACGACAAGCTGAGCCGGGCGCTGCGCTACTACTACGACAAAAACATCATGACCAAAGTCCACGGCAAAAGATACGCCTACAAGTTTGATTTCCACGGTTTAGCGCAGGTGTGCCAGCCGTCCACCACCGAGCAGGCCATCTACAAATTTCAGGGCAACTTCTCCCCGATCCCCTTCTCCGGGATTTCCAAACTGAACCTCGTGGCTCCCGGCGTGGGGCCTTCGGGGTTCTCCTACTGGGCTGGCTCCACACCAGCGGCTCTGTACCACAGCCACAACCTCCAGCCTCCGGGGCCGTTTGGCACCGTGTCCCCGTCCCACATCGGCTGCGTCAACAACATCAGCACTCTGAGCACCATCAACAACCACTACAACTGACTCTCGATGCGTATTTTAGACACACCGGGAAACCGACACACTGCAGTGAGGGAGGACAAACAAACAGCACAAACACGCTGACTTTGGTGTTTGGCGGGGAAAATATGATTTAGGCTCAAAGTGATTCAAAATTAGATGTTTTTAAAATGTCAAGTGAGGATTTTTTTAAGCAGCGCAAAGTTGTGTTTAAACTCAAAATTATGACCAATGACACCGGAAGTCTTCTTGCATGTAAATAAGGCACGAAAACCAAGAAATTAAATATTTAATTTAATTTAATTTAATTTAATTTAATTTAATTTAATTTAATTTAATTTAATTTAATTTAATTTAATTTAATCCTTGTGGAGAAGCGATTACGATCAGATTACGCACAGTGCTTTGAACCTGAGCGCTAAATTTGATCCATAAATATTCCAAATATGAAATGTCCTTATTTGAGCCACTATCAGTGAGACGTAATCGGAAACCAAATAAAGGTTTACACGATGGTTGTTTTTGAAACAACAAAAAAATAGTGTACATATTTTTAAAAACGTTGAATAAATAACAAATCATCTTTCAGATCCATTTCCTGTCAGACCTCGGCTCCCTCGCCCTCCCAGCCCTTTCCCCGAGTTCAGTGCTTGTTTTCACATCTTCAGGTGGATTTGCACCGACGTGGGCGCGAGCTGCCAAACTACCATCGGACTAATGGCGCCATCTAGTGGTTATGGATGAAAACAGGCTTGTTGGACTGGAATGAGACTGACTATGAACGACTCGCTTGAATCATGCTGTCACGTCGATCACCGTTTGGTTATAAATCAGATCAGACGTAATGAAACTCTTTGTAGGAAAAAACAAACGTCACGCAATAAAAAACGAAAGCAGCGCACAGACACAGGGAACAGGAACTTCGTGTGAAATAGGCTGAGTAGAAACCGAAACTGTGAATTCCCAAACTGCTCTGTAAATACTGTAGAGTAGAGACCGGCTCAGACTATAGAAGCTCTTCAGTGATTTTAAAGTGAATTCATTCACACTGTGACTAAAACAATTGTACCAATAAAAATACATAAATAAACTCTTCTGAATAAAAATGTTGTTAGTATGTGTTGGATTCATTTATTTGAAAGCGTGATCCTTATATTGACCCAAACGTGGGTGAGCCTGTAAATGTCCTCCATGCCGTCAGTGCTGTTTCTCAAAATGCAAACTTTTATTTGGATTTGTGGACTGACCGGCTGCAGCAGTCTCGCTAATCAGAGAAAAGTTTGCAGTATTTGTCTTGATGCATGCTCATCCAGCTCAATCCCAAAGGTTGATTCTGTTCATCTGGACATAGCGTGACTTCTTCAGTCTCAGCTGACTGCAGGTTTCTTATAAACAGCACATTTGCACAATGACTGAAACCAGCACCACTGAATGAACACTGGGCTGTGAGGTCATGATCATTAATATGCAAATTGTCATGACTAGGGATGCACCGATCGGTGCCGATACTGTAAAATGTGTGTGTACTCATACTCGTAAAAGTTAACCGATACCATGAACCGATACTAACTTATTTCATTAATCAGAGGGTGGCTTGTCATTTCTGTTGTAGTTTTTTAGATTGGCCACTAGGGGGACATCCCGCGCTAAACAGGCACAGGGTTAGACGAGTGAGACTGGCGGCTCCAGATAAAAAAGAGAAACTGGAGGCTGCTGTAGCTAGGCTAAACAAAATGTCAGCAGTGTGGAACAGCCAACTTTAACTCAGGTTTTGGCAAAGCGATGAAAAATGTCAAGAGAAAATCCACGGGCAGTTGAAATAACAGAGGCTCTGACTCATTTTATCGCTCTGGATGACCAGCCAATGCCGGTTGTGGAAAAAATAGGATTGCACCGTCTTCTCAGCCGCAATATGAAATTCCCAACCGCCCACACATCAGGGAGATAATGGTGCCAACTATGTCAGTCCTCGGTTTAACGGCACAGTGGACTGATGATCCACGGGCAGATGAAGAGTTTGTTCTTCAATGCCAAATACTTTCATTATTTTGTTTGTTTGTTTACAATATGGACACTCTGCAACAATTTAAAAGTTTATTTTATTCTCAAACCTAATTTGTATTTATTTTATTCCAAACAGAAGTGTTTATTTATTATTCTGAAAGCTCGAGACAGTGCCAATAGTTCAGTGATATTTTGTTAAATTACAATGTGGAGACTCTGCAATAATTTAACAGAACTGCTTATTTTTCACTTGAAATTTTTTTGTGGTCATTTTTAATAAGATTTTATTTTTTATCGGCAGAGAATAAAATAAAACCTGTCTTCCAATTCATTGCATTTGTGTGTGTGTGTGTGTGTGTGTGTGTGTGTGTGGTAGAAGTATCGGTTTTTGTACTCTGTATCGGCAAGTACTCAGATCCAAGTATCGGTATCGTATCGGTTTGTAAAAATTGGTATTGTTGCATCTCTAGTCATGACCATTGATCATCAACCACTGGTCTAAGACCATTGATCAATGCCACTCTAGCACAACAAAGAGAGCTACCTCGTCAGCCAGGACTCTGCAGTCTATTTACACCTACAGGCCAGTGGACACTCTTTCAATGATGAGGATGTTCACATCCTGCGGAGCGCGGAGTCAAAGAGGCCATTTACGTGAAAAGGGAAAGACCATCTCTGAATCGAGGAGGGGGTCTAAGGGTCCATCTGTCACCATCTTACAATGCTGTGATTGCAGCCGTTCCCCAACTCTCTGTGAATGGTACTCATGAACATGGATCAGTGGTCTTTGATTAGTGGTCATGACAATGTGCATGTTAATGATAAAGGAACTGACCTCCCAGCTCATTGTTCATGCAGTGGTGCTGGTTTCAGTCATTATGCAAATGTGTTGTTTATAACGTTTGAAACCTGCAGTCAGCTGAGACTGAAGACGTCACCTGGATCAGTGACGAAACGTTTCTCTCACTGACAACGTCCAGATGAACAGAATCCACTTTTTGGGAGTCTGCAGTCTCGCACATTACATCAGCATGAGCTCTGGCATCAGCCACACTTTATAGTACTGGTTTGTCAGCATGATGCTGTCTGTGATGCTGTAACTGACAAAAACAACATATTTCAGCTCATAATGTGCTCCTGGTCCTGCAGTGACTCATCCTGTTGGTCCAAACAGACCCACAAACAACCAGCCATCTTTATCACTGTCACTGTGAATTACAAACAACAAACAAGCTTTATTTGTCACATTTACTATTACAGGTGAAATGCATGTGTGGCTTCTTTAAAAAGAAGAAATATTTATTGTTCTTTCAGCTGTGGAAGTATAAAAATATACAGTAATGTGAAATTGAAGCGTTCCTAAACATACAACTGAAAAGTCCATTAAATGTGCTTTTGCTGTTTTAAGTGTCAGCTGCTGCTCATCATGAAAGTGACTTCAAATAAGACGTAAAATAAGGGCAGTAAATCTTTTCATCCATGTGGGGGCAGCACAACTCTTCCAGCGTCAGGATCCAGCTTATGTAACCAGGTGATAACAGAGCTGCTCTAATATAGAACATGGAGCATTTGCAAATAGCAGATTAACCCCAAACCTCATTTTATGAAAGTGCGAGACTGCAGAGGTTTGCCTGAGCGAGCACGACCAGTGGAACAATGGGACGTTCACATGTTTTACTGATTATATATAAATAATTAGAACAACATTCTTAGCAGATAATGTCCTTTATCAGTCAGTCAGACTGATCAGTGATTCAGAAGGAAGGGATGTGTGTGTGTGTGTGTGTGTGTGTGTGTGTGTGTGTGTGTGTGTGTGTGCGTGTGAGGGAGAGAGATAGAGAGGGAGAGGAAATAGAGAATGGTCCGCTCATTCACAGCACTGTGTGTGTGTGTCCTGCATATCAATTGGAAAACATGGAGTCGCTATTGACAACTGAATTTCTCTCATGCCTTGGTTCCTTACCAACAAAAGAGTCATGGCACACACACACACACACACACACACACACACACACACACACACACACACACACACACACACACACACACACACACAAAGAGAAGAAGGGGTTGAAAAGGTAAGGATGCCTCTTGTGTTGTTTACCCCAAACTGTGCTTCTTGTAATACCAGCCATGGAAACTCCACAGGGATTGAGTCATTTCCACAACACCACAATCGTCACTGTCTTCTCGGCCAGCAGCTCTGCCACTAATCCGCTGTGCCTATTGTTGCTGATCCTCATCCTCGCGCTTCTTGCATAACAAACTAGGTGGGTGTTTTCCTGCAAACCACAGGATTAACAGTGTGAATGCAGACGACCGAGGAGCGAAAAGAAAACACATGAAGGAGGAGGAAGAGGAGGAAGCGAGAGAAAGAAGAGCTAACTGTGTTACTTGGTGGCACCCAGGTCATTAGTGAAGCTTCCTTAAAGGTCTCATTTGTCACTTGAATACTCAAATTCAACAATTAATCACGTCATATCTGGATGTGCTGGCAGTCATTTAGAGAGGAGAGCTTATGCAAGCTGTCCACCTCAAACGCTCCATCGATACTGGGCAATATTAGTAAAGGTTTCATTTACGTGAACTTGAACATAGGCTTCAGCTTCTGCTGTGTAAAAATGGATTTGTAGACACTGAAAGCTCCAGAAATGATAACATGAGCTTATTTGAGCTGCAGACCAGCAGTTTAAGTGGTTGTAGATGCATTCACTTGTCTTATCAGACCAACAGTAAACATGTAGTTTATCAAACTGCAGCAAAACAAAAAATATTTCTTAAATATTTGCCTAAATCGTCATTATATTCCAACAGTTTTCCACGAGTCACATACTCGGTGAACAAAAGCAGGTCCCTCCATCACAGCTGTGCATTATTAGGACACAGAGTAAGGCAGTCAGTGGGACTGGGTTGCTTGCTGTGTGTAAAGTGTGAAGTGGAGTCAGTGAGTCATTCCTCCAGCAAGAGAAAGTGGTAAGAAGCCTCTTCTAATTTAGAACAGCACACCTACGGGGTGCTGAAATAGACTTGAGAATCAGAGGGTGAGAGAAAGAGACTGGAGGATAGGAGAGAGGCTGAGAGAGGTGAGGGAAGGAGAAACAGTGTGCTGCGGATTTATGTCCTTTTATCAGAGACACCTATATTTTTAGACGCTGACCTTGATTCTCTGAGTTAAAAAAGAAAAACAAAAACACCCAGTACTTATTTGCCCCCATCTGGAGAAGAATGTCCAGAACATGAGTGCATGAACCCATTGAAGACATGTTTTTAGCTTTAACAGTGGACTAATTATTAGCTTTTATTTGAGGTTTGGTGTGTTGAATCCACCTGAAACCAGTGTAAACATGTAGTGGAAGGTGAGGATCCCGCGCACTCTCTGCTCTCCCACACCTGTTCGACATCGAAGGACTGCATTTCAAACAGTTTGATGTGGAAAATTAAATAAAACATATCAAAGGTCAACGTTGCACTGAATACAAAAGCTTCGGTATTTTGCTTGAAATGTTAATTTGTCAGTTTAGATAATGGTCTGGGATCAGAGCGACCTCTGCACTTCAAAACCCTGTTTGGGATTTTGGCTGTTACATAAAACTAAATGGATGAATAATCATGCAAATTGATGCGGTGTGAAATGATTCACCGGCAGAGAAGACAAAATAACAATAAACCCTGTGTAGGTGTGTGATGAATGAAGGAATTAACATTACGTATTGTATAACTGGGTTAAATGTAAGAAAGCGTCATGCAAATGCAACAGCATCGCCTTACGTAACGCGGGTGTAAGGTGCAGGAAATAAAGTAAAACGAGAGAAGATTTCTGGGATTCTTCCTCTGTTTGTCCTCACCTTGTTATTTAACAGTGGTGATACGGTAGCTCTCGCAGCAGCCTGTCGCTGCAGTAATCTAGTTAAAGAGATTAGCAGAGTGGTTATGTAGCAAGTCGACAGCAAAATAGACATAATCCCTGTAAGGTGTTGTCCTGGCTGGTCCCAATTCGGTCCTTTTTCCCCCCATACGGATGAAGATGGCAAATGTTAGGTCAGAGGGAATTCCATTACATGGGAGAAAGAAATAAAGTACTCAAAATAGGAACTAAGGTTAACTAAGCCGCCTTTCTACTGGAAACATCCAGACTGATAAAATGCCTCAAGCATGCAAATAAAGCATCTTTAAAATCTTAGTTACATAAAATAAAAACTATTATAATCACAAAGGTTAGAGTAGTAAATAAAAGGACATATTGTAACAGTATGAACTGTTTTACACAAGGCTAGCTACACATGGGTGACAAATTAAAGGGTCTTTGCAAATCAATGCAAAAGTTGTTCCAAGTAAATCATCTGTATCCAGTAGTGTAAAATGTCTTTCTTGACTTGTATTTATTTGATTAGATTGGTGCAGATAATCGCTCCGAACTCAGAATTTAGTATTTTTGACATTTCTCAAGTCTTGTCCGTAGTTCAGCTTTCAGGACCATAGTGACATTCCACCCATGCATATGGCTCGTTGGGGTCCCTGAAAGGTAAATATGAAATTAAAGGGAATGGTTTGTTAGGGCCTTCACAGTCTTCAGATCCTTAATTCTGTTAAACCAAAAAGCAAAATCAGAAAATACAAAGTTTGTTTATGTGAAACTGAACAGAGAACAAGGAAACATACAGGGAAGGTATACAGTAACAATTCATGCAAAACAAAGGAAGCCAAAATATACACAAGGCCAGAGAAACACAGTGGGCTGATTCCACAATACGACACAGGTGGCAACAAGAAACATGCAAAAGCAATCAAATACAGCTGGACAGGTCGTCAGTCTCTCACAGGGCTAATAAAGAGAGACAGGCACATACAACACCGAAAGAAGGAAAAGATCAGCAAATATAACTCATACAGACGTGAAAAACGAACCTTCAATGTAAAGCAGGAAATGAATGAGAGACAAATAAGTAACATGAAACAAGATAACAGACAAAGACAGAAAGCAGGAAAAGTGGAAACACAACAAAACCAAACTAACGATTTCAATGTATTTATTTACACAGCACCAAATCACAGCAACAGTCAGCTCAAAGAAAGCCCCAACAGTCAGACGACCCCTTACGAACAAGGAATTGGTGAAAGTGGGAAAGAAAAACTCCCTTTTAACAGGATGAAAGCTCCAGAAGAAACAGGCTCAGGGAGGGGCGGGGCCATCTGCTGCGACTGATTGGGGTGAGGGGACGAAACACAAGAAAAACGATGACTCGAAACACTAAATGAGGAGGAAACGTTTGGATGAACAGAGTTTCATCTGTCAAAGCTGCAGCTCTACAGACTCCACTCGAGTAACAGTTCCTTATTAATATACTTTCTACTTTCCACTGTCTCAAGCACTGATTTACTCAATAATACGTCACATGTCATAGTCGTAGATTTCTGGAAATGTTTTATAAAAAAGAAACATGAAAACTTTTAAATAAACGATGGAATAGGAAGTTTGAAATGTACCTTTGAAGTGTGGTAGACTATAAATCCACAGCAGCAGAAAATTACAATTGTTCACTTGCAGTACTGAAATTACAACAAGAGATACACAACTTTATGCACAACTTCACAAACCCAGTGTAAAAACAACAACAACATGTAACTGCAAGTTTCTATAAGTTACAAACTCACAAACTCATGTTTTATATGCAATAAAACAGATAAAACACGTCAGTGTTTGAATTGGACAAATGTACAATTTAATGAAAAGTATGAGCTTATTTTGAATTTAGTGGAAACAACATGTCGTTGACTCCACGTTTCCCACTGTGGAGCGTCCCGTCTGCTTTCAACAACTGTCTGTAAAGATCTGGGAACTGAGGAGCAGCTGCTGGACTTCTGTTGCCCCGTTCTTGTTTCCTGTCACGATGGGACAAATGTTTTCAGTCAGTGAAAGGTCTGGACAGCAGGCAGTCCATCAGCTGGACTTTTCTACTAGTGTACAGTAGATGAGTTGTGCTGTTGTAATCGCTGAACATCCTGAAATATGAAGGCCTTCCCTGAATGTCATCTGAATGAGAACATATGTTGTTCTAAAACCTGCATGTTCCTTCTAGCACAGATGGGGTCTTTCCAGTTGTGCAGACTGACAGTTTCATGGGCACTAATGCACCACCATAGCATCAGACATGCAGGCTTTTTGTCGTGGTTGTGGGTTGTTCTACATGGTTTTTGTGGGGGTTGTGGTTTATTTATTTATTCATGTTTATTAATTCCTCCCTCTGTGTTCTGTCCTGTTGTGTCAGGTCTCCCATATTAAGTTCATTCATGTGTCTGCTTCCCCCATTTAGTTATCACTGCTTGTGCTTTGCTTTTCATTTTGCTTCCCTGGTTTTTGTCGTCCTTGATTTGGTTCAGCTGTGTCTCATTGTGTTCAGGTGTTTGCACTTCCCTGATTGCCCTTCTGTGTGTATATATATATAGCGCAGTCTTCGCCTCATGCTTTGTCTGAGAGTCTGTTCACATTTGCTCAGTAGTTTAAAGGTTTCCGTTCCCGTTTGGTCTTTGTGGTTTACCTGCCAACAGATTTAATAAATGGCTCATTTTTCATTCATTCCTGCCTGTGTTTGGGTCCAGATTCCAACTCATGACACTTTGAAACTGGGTGCTAATAACAGGCTGGCTGGTCTCTCTCCTCTTCAGTCCAGAGAATGTTTATGTTTTCTAAAAATAAGATTTTGATTTGTCTGATTACAGAACAGTTTTCCACTTTGCTTCGGTCCATTTTAAATGCGCGTTGGCTCAGAACGTTATTTTGGTCATGTTCACTTATGGTTTCCTCTTTGCATGAAAGAGCTTTTAACACGCATGTGTGGATAAGCTCCACTCAGTTATTTCTGAGGTGTTAATGAGCCCATGCAGTGATTTCTATGACAGGGCCATACCTGTTTCAAATGGAGTTGAGCCAGAAGGTTTGAAACTCTGAGATGCTCCTTTGCTTGTTTTGTGTCTTACTGATTACTGCTCCAGCCTTCTGTTGCCTCCATCCCAACTTTTTTGAACACGTTGCTGAATTAAATTCGGAATGAGCAAATGTTTTTCTTAAAATGTTACGAATAAAATATCGATTTGTGAGACTTGCAAACCATTGAATTCTGTTTTCGTTTGCATTTCACAGCGTCACAACTTTTTTTTTGGACAGGATCGGTGTGGAGGCGTTAGAGACGTGCCTGCACTGACAGACATGCACAAGCACCGTGTGCACGTCCTCTGCTGATCACTGCAGTGTGTATGTGTTGTGCAGTGGTTCAGCCCACGCTCAGACCAACACAGCTCACTTTGCCCAGCTCTCATTCACTTACCTACCCGTTACTATAGAGACGCAGTGGAGAAGAATGCAGAAAGCGGGCTGGCAGACAGATATGCAGGAGACCTGGTTTGAATCATAATAACAAAGAGAAGGCTCTCACATAGCATTGTGAGACTGTTACATAACGACTGCAAGGATTCTGCAACCAAGTCAACCTGTCAAGAGTTAGGAAAAAAAATGATCTATAACCGGAAAGCTATTTCAACCACGATGATGTGCTGTTTTCCTTTTATTACTGTTTGACCTCATAGATCAGCTCACAGGATCCATACAAGAAATCATACAGCAGTGATGCTTCTGTGTTCTCCACTAGGGGACAAAAAAATCAATCAAGCAGCTGCATTAAACACAAGCTTTCCTGGTATAGATGTTATTTAAACTCATGAGTCAAAACAGACTTTCATTAAGCAGAGTTAACTTAATACAGCCGAGGCTAAAATGTTTGCTTTAAATAGCTCGAATAGATAAAGATTAGATGTTATTCTTTATTGAAACAAACTGAAAGCTTGTCTCTAATCTGTTTGTTTGGCCCCGTTATGATTTCTTTTCTAGCTCTGCAAACCATTTCCAGCTGCTTCTTTCTGCCATAATGTCTATTTTGTCCTGTTATGCTGCCTGCCGTTCTCATTTCTACTTCTGTGAGCAGACTGTATGTCCCAGTAAGACAACCGAGTGAGAGCGAGTCACAGACAGTTCTGAGACTGCAGCAGATTCTAACCAATCACATTAAGGAGCCCTCCAGCCCACGTGGCTTATTCATAAATCCAGGAGGAAATCCTTATCAATGCAGCTCCATTCTGTCATACAGTAAATCTTCAATGTACCTCTGATCTGAGCTGAAATAAACTTCTGAAACGTAATCATCTCAAATCGCTTCATCAAATCAAGTGTGGCATGTCTCTTTGTAAACATGTTGCATTTCTTTCTTTGCAGATTTTCAAAAAATAAACATTCATGCCAGAATCATTAAATATCTGCTGCTAAAATGCCGCATTATAAATTTTGCTTTCTTACGGTTTAGTTGTCTCTGTTCTCATTTCAGCATCTGCCCCTGATTAGAGCACCCAGGAAACCCAGATACGAAGCCAAAAATATCCCTTATATGTGTCAGCATGCTTTGCAGTCCTCCGTGTATAGAGCAGCAGTTAACTACACCATATTGTGAGATGTACTGTTCCTACTGAGCTGCACCCACAGCCACATAAACCTGAATCATTATCTGTAAAAACGATCCTTCCCATACACCTCTATCTGAATTCTAGTTTCATGGCAACCAATAAACTCTCATGAGTTTCAGTCTCATGGCAACCTATGATAACATCCCGACACATCCCAGTAAGCATATTCGTCATGGACTTTTTTCCTATTGCATAACCATGTCTCAAGGGTTCCCTGCAAATCAAGGATTAGTGGGTGGTCTGCATGGATAAGAGGCTGCCCAATTACTCCTGCAAGAAGCTGCAAGGTTTGTACAAACAGACTCAGCAAGCATGTGTGGATATATACTGCGCTGAGTATTATGCACACATCATTGAAAAATGATACATATATAAATAAAAACACTGCAAGAAAGACGAGATCCCTAATAAGTCTGGATTTATTTCAACATGGTCACCATAAACAATTACTATACTGACCTTTTATTAACATGTAAGAGAGAGTGAGTGCAGCTGTGGTACATCTCCACAGACAACACACACACACACACACGTAAATAACACTTTCCTCGATGACATTTAGGAAAAATTAGCTGTACAAAAGATTTTTTTTCCACAGAAGATCATCCTAGAGCAAGAGCTGGTCACAGTAACTGCAAACATAATGGCAAACACTCCAGCGCCTGAGAAGAAGCACTGGTACATCACCATTATCATTAGCACTGTGCAAAAACATCAAAGGTTTGTTCACAGCTGTGCAAAATAGCAGCATTTTAATTCACTTTCCAAGCAATGGATTCACAACACCACATCACAATGATCACCCAGAAGGACCATGTCAGGACTGAGCTGTAGGTTTGGTTTCAGAGTTAACTTATAGAAACTGCAATGACACGTGTGCAAAGTATACTCTCCTGTCGCTCCGTAATGAGATCTTTACATTAAATATTTGTACTTTGAAGAATCCTGAATCGACTGCACTGAAAGTGAACTGAAGCCAGCGAATGGAGGCGAACAGCACAGTTACAGCACAGGACGAAATATCTTTTGATCATTAAGCTCTATTTGTTTTTGCTCAAACTACATTGTACATACCGACCTTCAAAACAGGTAGAGGGGGGGGGGGGGGGGGGGAAAGAGCAAAAGCATGGGTTATGTACATGTAAACCACAGAGTTTCAGGCCATTCATTAGTTGGCACTTATGAGATTCAACAAAAAAAATCTCCTGAAAAAAACCAAAGAAAACCTGCACAATCGATTCAGTCTTCAGTTGACCTCTGCAATGTGTTGCAAAGCAGTCCATCGCAGTGGCCAACACAGGAAAGCAATGCACAAAAGAGGCCTTGCATGCCCACTCAGGGGCTCTTTTAGTGCAACATATCACATTCATGTGGGGCACCTCTGCCCCTTGTCCTCATGTTCCACTTGAAGCAAAAGCCTTTGTACAGTTACATTACTACACAATCACAACTGAGACTGCTGTTCATTTCATGAGGAACTGAAAACGGCTGCATGCCAACCAGATGTTAAAAAGTCACACATGAAGTATGGTGGTGGTGTTTGTTTTTCTGCAGGTGGACCTTTTGTGTACAGATTGAAACGATGTTCCTTACAGACTCGTATCTACAGTTATTCTAAGCAATGTGTTTTAACCTACTGGTATGCATGTTCAGCAGCTTACTTATCAGCTGACTGACATGTTTAAAAAGCACAGTATATACTGGCTGTGCTTACAAGGCTTAGGCTTATGTGCTGAAAGTGTACTGGGCTGATTTTGGTCCTCTAAGCCAAGCTTGGCTCTGTTGTGGAAAAGTGACTGAAGAGCAGGGATGGAGTAGAAATGGCTGCACAGGTCAGCACCTCGGACAGCTCCACCTCTTAACTCGGCTCAGACATCTATTCCGGTCCTGCCTGGAACCACATCCATTCACTAACTCACAATATAGGCTAATCTTGAATGAAATGGAAATTCAAGTGCCAACCCCTGCGTCACCCAAGAGACAAGACAAAAGAGGGACAATATTACTACTGGCATGCATTTATGAGATTTCTTAAACTGTAGCCTAAACACCACACTGAAGTTGTGTAACATCATGAGAGCCTATTTCAGCCCAGCCAGGAGAATCCTTCCAGGTTGGCCTTTCCGTCCAGAACCACAGCTGTGTGATTTCTTTACATTCATCTTAGACCAGTGTCTGTTCGCTTCCATGTCAGCGGTCCAGGTTCGACTCGCTGCAGTCGCGCTGGTTTTTGAGATCCTGGAAAACCTCGGTGAAAAAGTGTGGGTCTGCATTCAGCTGAAGCATTTTGGCACTCATCCTGTTGATGATCCGGAGCGATGTCTCCCAGAAAACGTCGTTGTTCGTCTCGTTCATGAACGGCTTGAGCGGATAGGAGATCTCGTTGCCCATGTAGGAGTAGGCGAGGTAGAGGCAAGTCTGAAAGGTGCCCTGCAGCTCGGCTGGGCTGTCGGTGCTGTCCGATATCGTGTCTTCGCACAGCAGGTACACGAACACCACGTTGGCCGGCGTGATGAAGCCTTGGTCCTGCCAGCCCTGGAGCAAAAGAGTCCGGTCAATGTTTCGGAACCAGAGGATCACCTCTCCGCTGTTTAACTCTTTCAGTTTGAAACACCTGCGGCACAAGAAGTCCCCCAAACAGCGAAGCAGCTCGCCGGTTGAAGCCTGGATGACTATCCGCCTGGGTGACACCAGAGACACGCTGCTGGGCTGCTTCTGGACCGAGGATAGCCTCCCGTTCTGCACGACAGACTCGCTGTTCTGCGTGGGGACCGTGGGCACCGGGACGGGGATGGGCGCTTTCGGTTTCTTCTCTTCGGTCTGGTGCGTTTTCCTCACGTTTTCGCTGTTGAGCTGAGCCACCTGGCTGGACGGCAGCTCTCGAGTGGGCAGCGGGTTCGGGGTCACCTTCTTTGCGCTCTTCTTGGCCGAACTAGCCACCAGCTTCTTCCAGGACAGAGACACGAACATTGAGTGGCGCTTGAGGCTCTTGTCGTTTTTCCCTCCGTCTCCTGCGACCTCGGCATCCATGATCGACGCCTTCTTGGTCGCGGGAGATATAGAGAGAACGGTTCCCATGTCTGCGCGGTGGAGAGTTGCGGAGGTTTGGATGCTGCTGCGGCTTGAACGCAGAACGTCGAGCAGAGTGAGAGGCGGCGAACAGCAGTCACGACAGCGACTGAAACTCCATTTACACGCTTACGTGTAACGTCTGGTCGCTCCACGGAGGAGATGAAGGAGGACTGCGCGTTTTTGTTCTTCTTCTGCTGTTGTGTGAAATTCTGTCCCAGCAGATGCTCTCTCAGTGCCGCGCGCGGAGACGCTGCGGCACGATCCCGTCTGTGAGAGGAGCGAAGATTTGTGGCTATGCGTAAATCTCAGGCTTAAACGAACCAGCAGGTTCAGCCTCTGACTGACCGTCGGGACAGCCAATCAGAAAGTCAACCAACGGTCCAATCACCAGGGCTGTTGTTTTTAGGTCTCGGTTGCCATTGATAGCAGCGACACTGACTGATCTGGTTCAAGTGCTGTTCTCCACCAGTCTGGTTACTTTGGGAAAGCGAGGTTATTTATAAATCAGGTCGTCTGCATCTGACCTGAGCCTCCCCGGAACACAACACAATTTTACACTGACTACTAATGAAAGCTGACGAAATGCTCCCAGAGCCAGGGCTGCAGTGGGGTACAAAACAAACCAACCTTTGACCTTTCTGTTTTCTTAAAACAGTCTCGCCTCAGGCACACTCCGGCTGCAGACAAGATATTTATCTTTGTTTTGGAAGTTTTTGAAATGTGCAGAAAAAAATTACATTGGATTAATGTTACATGACCCATGCAGGAGCCATAATTAAATGTATTGAATTTTTTTGATGATCACTGGGTTTTCATTTGTTTGGTTGCTATGGTGATGTGTAATGGAGTCACGTGGGTGCTAGCGGTGACATTAAGAGGGCGTTGTCAGTCTGTCATTTAGTTGTTTTTGATTTTGAGAGAGAGGAGGGCAGGGTAGCCGTAGTTTTTGTTGACCGCTGCACAACATGTTTCGCCTTGTTGCATTAGAGCCTGTGATGTTTTAAGAGTCTGAATCAGGAGCCGATGACATTACTCTGTAAACAGGAATATAATAAACAAGCAAACAATTCCACCTCTCGCATTATTGCGTAAAGTTGGCAGCGCGTCAGGCAAATAGGCGGGCTCCGTCACAGGCCTCTAGCGACTGTGGAAGTCGCTACAACCCAAAACTCAGTTTTAAAATGTAAGGTGTGAGTTAAGGGCCAGGGCTGGTTGCAGTTGTGTTCTTGAAAACATAGGTTGGGATTTGGGACATAGGTGTAGAAGGTGAAGGTGTTTGGGAAGCACTAGAGTAATCTTGAGATGTTTGCTGGAATCTTATCTTTTCTCTACATTTAGATTTTTTGTTTACAAATTCTCCTGAAATAATAAGCAGCAGCATGTGAAAATCAACAGCTGCTGCAGATTTTAAACCCCGAGCCTTCACTAATCCACTCATTCTGTGGAAGCTCTGCAGTTTTTAGGCAGAAGATGATGCGAGCTACTTTCACCTGATCAGAGGTTAAAAGCTGTTCTGCCAAATCGTTTCCTATTTTTCCATCAGAGCTTTAATTTAGACTCAGTGAGTAATATGCTAAGCTAAGCCTAACTTTCAAAGTGATGTTTCTGTATTTGTATGGAGCATTAAATATGCTCAACTGGCAGACACAAGCCTGTAGACCAGGAACTCTTACTGCATGCTTTTGCTCTTAGTGACTCTGAATAGCACAGCGATCGTTGTTTAAAATCAAAAAGTGTGAGAGGGATTTTTGACCAGTTTTTCTGGGAACAGCTGACACATGCCCAAAAAACTTTGAAACACAAATAAAAATTCTATAAAACTTTGTGCAGACACACGAGCACCTGACGTGCATTCTGGCTGTTTTTAAATGAACTGAAGCGACACAGCACTCATTCACATTCTAGAAATTCAAATGTTCCCCAAAGAGCTGCTGGGAAACAATCTGTACAAAAGTTTCTGCCAGTTACAACCAGCCTAAACTTGGAATGGTTTTTAAATGTTGTCTTTTCAGACACCCGGACAAAGTTTTCAGAACAAAACACCACCTGCATTTGTTTCACTTGGAAAGGTAGGAAAAAAACTCCCACTAATCAAAGCAATAATGAGTTTTCTTACAAAGCAGTTACAATTGTTGCTATTTTAGTAAAGCAGGAATTGCTACTGACCTCATGTAGCAGCAGTTCATGGGAAACACCCACTGTAGGTGTGTGTGTAACATGTCCCTGGATCCAAAGAGACTTATCCAATTACAGAACTGGCACAGCTTCACCAGGTTACATGACTACAGTCTGATCTTTCCATTCATCTTAAACTGTAAACACACGTAAATAGAAGTGAATGTCCAATGTAGTGGAATATTCAAAGCTTGCTTTGTCGTACCGTTAAACTATGAAGAGCTACACATGACATGTGACCTGTAATACTGTAACCTGATGTTCTGAGGTCATTCATACTAAGTTTTTTCTTTTTTTTTTTAAATTTTTATATCAATATTTCTTTTATTTTGAGAAGTTCAGTGATCTGCTGCCCTACTGTGCTTTCATGGCATATCAAACCTTTAAACATGGCCTGCAGCAGAAGGCTGGGTGTCATTCCTGTCAGCTAATAACAGGAAACAATTCACACAAGCTCACCAAAACTGGACAACAGAAGATTGGGAAACGTTGCCTGGTCTGAGTCTCAGTTTCTGCTGGGACATTCAGACGGTAGAGCCAGGGTTTGGTGTTAACAACATGAAAGCATGGATCCTTCTAGTATTGTATCAACACTTCAGGCTGCAGGTGGCGTAATAGTGTGAGGGCATGTTTTGGTTCCCTTTGTACCAACTGGATATAATGCAAATGCCACAGCCTACATTGGTATTGTTGCTAACCATGTCCATCCCCTCATGACCACACTTCACCCGTCTTCTGTGTAAAGTTCAAAGCTCAAACTGTCTCACACTGGCTGCTTAAACATAATGATGAAGATTTCAGTCCAGCACAGCACCTTTGAAATGATTTGCATCGTGGATGTGCAGCTGAGAAACCTGCAGAAACGGTGTGATGCTGTCATGTCAATGTGGACAAAAAAAAGGTGTACCTAATAAAGTGACCCATCTCTCTCTCCACAAATAAACTGACTCCAGATACACACAGGATTTGGAAAATGTGAAAGAAGCTCTTGCACCAGTTACTCTACACTTCCAATGATTAAAATCAGTGAAATAATCTGGCCTGCATTCATGTCAGCGGGTGGCAGTGGCTCAGGAGGTAGCACAGATCATCTACTTATTAGCGGGTCAGTGGTTCAATTCCCCTCCTACTCCAGTCTGCATGTTAATGTGATGAAGTAGTGGAGCCACAGTTTGTAATAAAAAGGAATTTGAGTGCTCAGAGCATAAATACCACTTACCATCATGGTATCAACATAAGTTTAAAGTATCCTACAGAGGTCTCCTTTGCAAAATATATGAAATATGCTGTCTTTCACTTGTTTGTATGTGTAGAATGCAGAAGAAGTTGGAGGCGATGTTTATCCTTAATTTGAATGTACTATTTTCTCTGTACTTACTATGTCATCATCATAGTTAGAAAAACAGCAGCTTTAAGTATAATTGAATTAACATCACTGTTGTTACAAGTAGAGATGGACCGATCCGATATTACGTATCGGTATCGGTCCGATACTGACCCAAATTACTGGATCGGATATCGGCGAGAAATAAAAAATGTAATCCGATCCATTAAATATCAAAAAAGCACCTCACAAAACTTGCTACACGGCGTAACTCGGCTCATAACCGCAGTTGGAGCCGTGTGGTCACGTGATAGAGCGGCTGCCAGCAAACCAGCATTTCATCTCCGAGGAAGTTTTCCCAGAGAGAAGTAAAGCAAGTGTGTAAGTTCATCTCTGAATGTTTGTAAAGCATTCCCACGTTAAGCTTAACAACCGATATATGGAGCGACTGCCTCTTCTTGCTGCTACTTCAAACGTGAAACTGATCAATAATCAGCTGATCGGCTTTTCTGTCGCGAGTCCGTCTCTCTTCTTAGTTTTTGGCCCACTTTGCACCAGAAAGAGGAAACCAGCGGCTGAACATCAGCAGCACTATTAAGCTTGATGAGCTGTTGTTAGAATTTATTTAATATTATTTCTACACCAGGATCTTTTTCTACGCAGCTGACGTAACTGTGCAGGGGCAGATCTAGCAAAGTGTAGCCAGGGGGGCCGATAGGGCATGAACAGGGAAAAGGGGGCACAAAGACATACTTTTCTTTCTTATTCTCATTTAAAATGTCGAGCTTTTAATAAATAATTATCTGACTCTTACACCCAAAGTTTTAATCTGATGTAAAATGTATAGAAGTCCATTAGTCCATATAGTAACTGTTAAGTCTAATATACCCTAGTAAGCTATAGTACTTTTTCCTTTGGGAACCATCTGTGCAGTCTGCAGTTCTGTTGAAGAAAGATGTTGAATCTATTTAATTATTCTTGAAAAATAATTTATTTCTGTGCATTTTCCCCCTGCATCAAATTAAATTTGATTACATCAATTAAGCATCATGAGGTGGGGGATGTGGGTGGTTCCCTATTTTTTTTTGCTGGGAGTTTGCAACCGTATTAGCTAGGTTGCTTAATATTTCTGCTAAGTACTCTTTAAAATACCAGAATAGGAAGGATGGAGCAGGTTTAAGTTTATTAGATTGGTATTGCTGAACTATGAAATATTTTGGGCGCAGTGTATTTTTTACATACAGGTATAACAGAATAGCTTTAGTGTTGTTATTTATTTAAACTTGAGTATAAACTTATACAAAATGCAGCAAGATATTAAAAAAAACAGTTTTATTGATTAAAAAACACACTATATCGGATTCATATCGGTATCGGCAGATATCCAAATTTATGATATCGGTATCGGTATCGGACATAAAAAAGTGGTATCGTGCCATCTCTAGTTACAAGTCCTCCCCCCCCCCCCCACACACACAAACTTATTATGTGCTACATGTGACAAAGGCTAACGTACAACAATGTCCTGACCTAATTTTCCAGCATTAAGTGGAGTTCCAGTCTGTCAAAGCAGCCGCTCTCCCAGCTTCAGAACACCAGATTTACTGTATCAGTATAACAAGAATCAAACAATAAAGTTTTTCTGTTACACCGAAGCAGCAGTGACAAGAAAAAAGACTGAATTAGGGAAATAACCAAACCTAACAAATTAAGATCAAAGAGAGTGACGTCCCAAAACTGCAGAGTGCAACCCGTCGTACCCGTCGCTTTTGATCATCCCAACGTTTGATCCAAAACATCATAAATCAGGTGGTGATCAAAAGAAACGCTTTCATCACAAATCAAACAAACTGAAACAGGATGTGCCAGAGGAATAATCTCAACATATTAGACATGAAGCAACAACTCACAAAGGTGAAAAATAAACATGAATCACAGGAGACGGAGCGCTGGGAGGAAACGGCTGGATGATGGGAGGGAAGTTTCTTTTAAAAGATTTATCAATATCTTTACCTGCATTCCCTGTGATATAATTTAGATTTGGAAATGAAGAAAATTTCATATGCGATATATGTTTCTTTTTATTCTGCTGACCACTTTATTCGGTATACCTCACTGGTGCCAAGCTGTATCCCATTCTGCCTTCGTGGCACAGATTCAATAATGTGCCCGAAACATACCTCAGAGATTTTGATCCAAATTAGCATGACATCATCACACAGTTGCTGGAGAGTTATCAGCTCCACGTCTGTGACGTGAGTCTCCTTTTCCACCACATCCCAAACCTGCTTGACTGGACTGAGATCTGGTGACTGTGGACGTTTAAATACAGTGAACTCATTCTCATGTTAAAGACACTAGTTTGAGATGATTTGAGAGGAAAATATCCCAACACCATTAAACCACCACCTGAAGCATTTATACAAGATTACCCCAAAATCTGACCCTACCATCTGAATGTCAGAGCAGAACCAGTCAGTGCTTTTTACTCAAAATATTTTTATTGAGTGTTTGTGGATACAGTATATGGAAAAAAGGAAAAAAGAAGGGAAACACAAAAACTGGTTACACTGAATACAAAACAGAACTTCTCATGTTAGAACATGGGTAAAGAAAAAAACAAACCAACAAAAAATTAATGGAGGGGCGAATAATACTAACAAACCCTTTCTTACAAACCCCACAGAGGTTAGCTGCAACGCCACTGAGCTTCACATTAACACAGACACACATCAGACATCTATGGAATAAGCAAATCAGTTAGTAAGCAGGAACATCCTTAAATTGAAGGTTAGAGAAGTTTGTCAGAAAAAGACCCCAGATCAGCAAATGTGCCCGTTTGCTTCTGGATTGGCCAGTGGATCTTTTCAAGACTGAGACGGGACCAGCGAGTTATTTTCCAGCCTTCTGTTATCCACTAAATGCAACATTTAGACATCATCACCTTACAAAATATGTACTCTGATCTTCTTAGCAAAAAGCTGTTTGTATATCCGGAGCAACATAAGCATTCACGTAGCTAATGGAGGCCTGTGGAGTCTGAGGTGGAGCTCATGGCCGTCTGACCTTGGGATGAATTCGCTGAGATGTCCACGTCTGGGAAAACTGCTGGTCTGGAACTTTTTTTAGGTGTGTGTTAAGAAGATGCCACAAACTGCAAACATTTCTGCTTTTACAGAGGTGCTCACAGGGTTCTGTGTAAACATGACTGTGAGGCTAAAATATTGACTTTTTTGGCTTAGTTTGGGGTTCCACGGATACTTTATTTGTGTTCCCGATATTTTCTGCCTTTTGTAAAGAACATATAACGGTGAATATAATGGGACGATTCAGAATGAATTAAAGCTAGAACATCAGGAGATGACTCTGAAGTTTGTTGTGCATTTCAGTTGTTCGATAAACCACTCCATGAGTTCACAATGTATCAATTGAAACTCTAAATGTGCTTATGCTAAATACAAAAATCACTTTTGAAAAAATGCTCAGGTCTAAGTTACCAAGGAGGAGTGAGAACTGTAGGGGAGGACATGAAAAGAACAGGAATGGGAGGTGAGAGAAAGGTGAGTCATACATGGTGACAAAAAAGAGGAAGCTGTGGGTGGAAAAAAAAAAAATATATATATATATATATATATATGTATAAAAAAAAATCACTGAATCCCAGTTAATTCATCCCAGTGGAGATTTGTGATGCTTCCTCAGCAGTGTCACATGAAGTTTGCAGTTAAAACAAAAAACAGGAAACAAATGGCAGTTTTATAACATTAATCAACAGCAATCATTCCCTGTACAACTGTTATCTCTAACAGCACAAAAACAAAATCGCACATTAATGTGAAGTTGTTCTCTGTCCCTGCCGCTCTTGCAGATTACTCATCTGATGGTGAATGCAACATTTGATGAGTAATTTAGCTGGGCAGCATTCAGAGGTGAGAGAACTTCGTCCACCTGCTTTCAGCACAACGGTTCACTGTGTTTAGTATTTGATATTGGATACAGCAAAAGTCTGGACAGCCAGTCAGAGGAAAAATGTGTGTGTCCAAAATACTATCTTCCCTTATAGCGTCGTCTAATGCTTGTTTTTATCACATCTATGATTTTTTTCCCCCCATTTAAATTCATACTGTTTATGTAATTGTGTACACTGTGAAATTTGTGTGACAGCAGTGTCAAACTTTTCGTCCTTGGTATTATGTTGCTTTGCAAATCAAAGTCTACCACTGCCTGAGCTGATAAGGATAAAGAGTAAAACATCATGAAGAATTTCAGCTGCTGTGTGCATGTTTTAGGATTATGCAAGAAGATATTTTAAGTGTCTTTGCATTGTCTGTGGCAAGGCTGCCCCCTGGTGGCGGGTCGTTGCAACTGTAGGAGATATGTGTAGCGATCTCTTTCAGCCTGATTCCATTTTCTGTGTGTAACAAAATGCATATATTATGAGAGTCACTTTATTCAGAACTTGCAGAGAGAAAATTTGAATTTTAATTAAGGTTAGACAT
The DNA here is from genome assembly GCF_963576455.1 of Neolamprologus multifasciatus. Classification (NCBI taxonomy): domain Eukaryota; kingdom Metazoa; phylum Chordata; class Actinopteri; order Cichliformes; family Cichlidae; genus Neolamprologus; species Neolamprologus multifasciatus. Next base: position 33,561,215 of record NC_140454.1, read on the forward strand.
TATAAATTTGACTGGTTCTCAATCAGTATTTTCATGTTCAAATATTTCAGCTCTGGAAGCAGAACGATATATTTTTCATCAGCCAGCCATAAAAAAAAATAAAAACAAAAACATACAACTCTGTTTCTGTCAAATTTTACATGGACAAGTGAAAGTTGACCGCTAGAGGGCAGTCACACCCAGCTGACTGCACATAGACAGTCTGTGAGTGGAGATGTTTGTCATGAAGGGAGGGCTCAGCTGCTGATATTTCCTGTCAGCAGGCATCTTCACCAACTCATCCTAACATTTAATTAGTTCTTGTGAAGCTGTGGAACGACAGATCAGGCAGAACAACTGAAGAGCGGAGGAGTGAAGGTTTCCCAGACCTCTGACTAATATCTGCTTCATTGACAGAATTCTCCCATCAGCGAACTGAGGGAGTGAACAGGGAGACGCAGGATGATGGAAAACACTCAGCAGTCACGGGAGGAAGATGCTGCAGTGCTTTAAGTCCTTCGAGTTTAGATGAAGTTTGCATGGTATTTGTATATAAATGCAACGCTTTAATGTAAAGGCTGTAGATATAAATGTTGGGTCTGTGTTTCCACAAGCCCCACTAGTTTAGAGACTTAGTCATCATGAAGAAAACAAGACATAACAGAACATCTTCAACCCGCTAGCGAGGGAAGTTTTTGGTCAAGAACGAGCTCTTGGAGCTCCTAACCTGTCTCCAGCCCAAAATCCTTCCAAGAGCAGCTTCCCTCGCAGCTATTTATTGACAAACTGTTACAATTCACATCACAGCAAAGCAACGCCCACCATAAAACCCCCCAAAGGGTTCTAAGACAAGGCACTATGTGTGTGTATGTGTAAACATCTGTATGCATGTGAGAGTGTGTGTCTCTGTATGCATGACTTCCTGCTCATTAAAAGGATCATAAAAGCAGGAAGCAACATCACAAGAAACAGATCTTCCAGATAGGATGTATCTGCAGTAAAAGCCTCTCCAGCCAGTGGTCAGAGACAAAGGAATGTGTTGATCCTATTGAACTCAGACCTGACAAATTTAAGAACATAATGACAACATTCAACAATTAGACTTAACAGTAATAGTAAAGGTCTTTATGCTCAAAACTTGCAAAAAATAGTATTTTTTTTTTTTTTTTTTTTTGAAAAAAAAAAAATAGTACTTTATTGACATATCTAACATGACTGATTCAAGAAATGTAGAGATCCTTATATAAACTTTCACTAGAAGAAAATTTTTTTCTACTTATAAAATGATTTCTCCAGCACACATCAGCCCTCACCATGTTATAAAACATGTCTGTATTAAATATGATTTGGTTTTGAAAAGCTGCACAGAATAACTGCGGAAAGTCTGATACGAGGAAAAAGGGAAGAAATGATCGATGCAGTATTTGGCCTGCTTTGCAAGACACAGAGAGAAGGGTGTGTGTGTGTGTGTGTGTGTGTGTGTGTGTGTGTGTGTCAGATCAAACAGTAAAAGGATCATGTGTCGTCTCTTATCGAAGACGTGCCTGTCAGAGCTGGTGAGAGGGATTAGCACGGCTGACACTGACAGGTGGAGAATACAATCTGAAGAGAGCAGCGTGAGACAGGTGGGATCATTCAATACAAACAGAGTCAGACACACACACACACACACACACACACACACACACACACACACACAGACAGGTGGGTCACTGTGAATGCGGCAGACTTGTAAAAAGAGCCTGCTCTCATCCTTTTGTCTGCAGCTGCACGCTCATGGAGCTGCTAACAAGACGAAACACACACACACACACACACACACACACACACACACACACACACACACACACACACCTATTGATAGACACAATGTATCAATAGGTCTAAGATATATGAAAATAGCTTATAGCTTGGAGGTAAACGCTTGTCCAGTAACACACACTTAAAATAAACGTGACAGTTGCTACACAATTAATAATAATAATGGATTTATATAGCGCTTTTCAAGGCACCCAAAGCGCTTTACAATGCCACTATTCATTCACTCTCACATTCACACACTGGTGGAGGCAGCTACGGTTGTAGCCACAGCTGCCCTGGGGCAGACTGACAGAAGCGAGGCTGCCATATCACGCCATCGGCCCCTCTGGCCAACACCAGTAGGCAGTAGGGTGAAGTGTCTTGCCCAAGGACACAACGACCAGGACAGAGAGCCCGGCAAGAGAACCGGCAACTTTCCGGTTACAGATACACTTCCCAACCCCCTGAGCCACGGTCGCCCCATTGTTTTTCTATTTGAGCATCTTGTTCCTAAATGTGTGTCTGCATCCAGCTAGGGCACCCTGACAACCTCCAGTCAGTAGGGAATTGTTGGTGCTGGAGGTTGCTGGTCACAAACAGGTATGTGGTGATTACTTTGTCCAGTAGCAGATCTCTGCCGTTGGCTGTAGTTTGCATAGAAGATGCTGGCTTGTCTGCAAACACTCACAGCTAATCCACTGTAGTGATCAGTGCAATCACATGGAAACCGTTGGTGCAGCACTGTAGATCTACAACGGTGTGTTCCCAAAAATCTGGGATTGTATTGTTGTTTTTTTTGGTTAATTCCTTTTGATTAGGCATAGGGATCCTGTAACGGCTGCACTTGGAAAATCATCCACAATAAATCTCCTCTTTCATAAGTGCATCACAGAGAATGGTGTCCCCACGTTCATCTTCATCACCAAAGTAAAACGAAGGCAGAAAATAGGGAACAATAAAAATGAAGCACAGCAAAAGAAGAGAGGACAAAAAGAAAGCAGACTTACAAATAAAGTATGAACGAGAGATTCACAGGCAATAAAAGCTTTAATTCTCTTTGACATTATTACAGGGATGCCTTACTTTATAATGTGTTACTGTAATCACAATACTTTTTTTAGTAACCGAGTAATGTAACATGCTACTGTACTAAATTTAGTAATTGCAGTACATCACAATCATGTTGCCACTTTGGTTACAAACGTTCTCAGTTGTGCACAGGACGGATAGAAACAACAAAACATCCATTTTCTTTTCTTGCACGTTTACTGCAATCAGCTGCTTTCAGTTCCTGTGTGGGACGAGGGGACGGCAGAGTGGTGCCACGATACCGGGTTTGAGGAGAGGTAATATCAACATTATTTACATTATTTTGCACAAAAAATGGAAACAGCATCCAGGACAGAAACAGCTGTATGCTACATACTGCTAACAGAACCTCAGCATGCTAACACAAACCTGGCCGAGAACCCAGAGTGATGTTAAAGCTGAATGAATGCTGACCCCAGACCAGCAGCCAGACTGGTGAGCAGTCAGGCTGCTGCCTCCGTTTCTACCTGTTCACGTGGCGACCAACTGTGCTGGTTTCCATCTTTGCTTTGTGTTCATGCTTAAATACAAAGAGGAAGATCACGTGTGTCCTCATCAGGACTGTGTTTGTAGAGCTGTAACTGTGACTCGTGTCCCATCCATCACACACCAATATAACATATAACTCGCATCATTATACGGCCTGTATTTGTAGCGAGCATTGCCCGCTTAGTTACCCCGTTAACTTGCTCTCACAGTGGTCATGTGATCACCTGAACTTCACTGACACAAAAGCTGCTGACACAGTCAAATACAGTTTTATAGATGTGATTGAATCTGTGCAACAATAATTCCTGTAAGCTAGATCGCTCAGTGCTTCAAACTAATTTATCTGACACAGAATTTTAAATGTCACCTGTAAACTTGGTGTAGGTTTATCGGTGCTACCACTGATTCCTGTGAGAACACAAAGCCGTGATTTGACTGGAAAGAGTTGATTTTGTGGCTCTAAAACTACAAATGCATACCAGCGAATCACATCAAGATGAGAGGCGCTCTCTAGTCATCTCCAGCGATGCTCTCGTGATGTGGCTACCTCCTTTGAAGCGGTAGCTGACAGAGCTTCTGCATCCGGCCATGCAGTACGTAACATGTAACAACACAAAAGCCACATCTGGTGATTAAGCAGCCCCACCTGCTGCTTCCTGTTGAACGACATCCAAACAAGGCTTTGGTGGTGCATTTCAATCAAACTTAGGCAGGTGATCAAAGGCTACGATCTCTTTCTCACATCCACACAGAGTTACGGGTGGATGCAGGGCTTTCCTCTCTCATAATACCAGCCGCCAGTTCTATCCTTTTACTGTTGTGGCTTACTGCTATAATTAGAACAAGGGATGATAAGAATACAAATGCTTTGATGTGCTTATCTGAAGCAGCCAAAAGGCAGATGAGGACATGCACACAGCCGAGGCTTAGCCTCTCACTCATGCAGACGCTCAAAGATGGGTACATGCATACGCGCTGGGTATCAGTACAACTCTCTCTTAACATGTTATTGCTGTATAAGGATAAGGAAGAAGTCTATTTACATGCACAACTTACAAAATGAAGCACTGGATTTACTGCATATGTTCAGCTATAATTAACTCAGTTCTCGCCCTTTTTTGGAGAAAATTAGTATCTATAATACAATAATGTCATATACATGCATGTTATTGTATTGATGATTTGACTGTTTTTATAGCAAAACTGTCACAAAGTCATGTAGTTATTAGTTTGTATTACCTAAAGTCTTTCTTAGTGACCAAAAAGCTTTCAAATATCCTAGAATGAGAACATTTACTTTGGCTGTGCGCGCATGCAGACGAGGAGACACTACCACTGACTCCCACCAGGCTGTGCCCTTGTCTGACTCTAAGGGTTTGTGAGCACTACAGTGATATGAAGACCGGTAATTTAGGTGCTGATATGAAAAGATACACATTCAAAGAGTTTGTTAATCTTCAAGGCCCTGTCCTCCCCAGACAAAGCCCAGAGAATCCATGAAAGTGCTCATGTAGATAAAACCACCGCAGGCAACAGCCACACTCCCTGACTTCAGCACACACACGCTCTCTGTGCTTGTCGTCAGCTCCTGACTTTGATGACATACTGTCTAGTCCTAATAAACTCCTCTTTGTTCCTCCAGAATAACCCTCTTCTCCTCCCACTCTTTAATGGCTCACGCCTGGTCCTCTCCCTTCTGACACATTCATCTGAATCGTTTAGAGATTGAGCTCAACACCAACAGATCTGCAGCGAAACACAAAAAATGCACAACAACAATCTTAGTCAGACATCGCTTTCCATTCAGGGTTTGTTTTTACTAATGAGGGTAAATCAGACGACAGACATCTTTCCATCCACGCCCCTATTTGACTTTTTTGATTCTGTATAGATGTTAAGGTTCACACGCAGGTTCAAATCCAATCTGTTTCTCAGTTGGAAAGGACTGGAGCGATGTTTACACAGTAGGGAGATTCCTGCTCCGTAGGAGCGGAGAGAGGAGGCTTTGATGCTCAATAGGAGCTACTGAAAGAGAGCCGGAGGAAGACAGAGAGAAACTGCAGTTGGACAGCGAGCAAAATGATGATGACCCTTCTACAGAAACCTTGGTTTGCTCCTCTTGAAACAATCACAAAATATGGGTAACAGATGTTTTCTGTTTTTGTCTGTGGGCTTATCGTGCCCACAGGCCAGCAGCACTGTGATCTGGCCTCGTTTCTCGGATTCTTGGACATTTAAAATATAACACGGTGAAACTCTTGATTCAGAAACAGACTCCGTTAAGTAAAAGACGTTGACTTGAACGTCATTGTTCCACAGGGGGGAAAAAAAGCTGCAGGTGCAAGTCCAACTCACACACCTGCCATAATCTTCTCCGCTGTGAGCCGCAGACAACGAAAATACCCTCGATATCCACGGTGACGGCAGAAACAGCAAGCCGAGCTTCGATGCAAACGGACCCTTTTCAGCCCCCTCTGCCCTCTGGCTGTTGTACTTTCACTGAGCCAGAGATCAGGGAGAGCTCTACAGTTCTGTGGATGGCGGCCAGCTGGCTGATACAACCAAGTGGTGGCTATCTAACTTCCCCTCTGTCCCACATCCTTATCTCCCTCCTCTCTATCATTCTCACCATCATATTAGCTCAAAAAATGTGCGCTTCAGAGTTATTTACATTTGTTTAAATTCGAAAGTGTTTGGAGGAGAGATTACAAAAGTAAAATATGAGCTAGAAGCCAGAATTATCTGCAGATAATTGAGACAAACAAGGAACACGAGTTCACACTTAAACTGCTGAAAATTAACACTCATGCCTGAGCAAAATAGGCACAATAACATATACCAGTATCTGTTTTACTGAATGCTTTCAAAGCTGCTCGTGCTTCAGGTCAGGGAACGCAAACCCTTTAAAAAATCCACAGTCTGAGGAGGAAGCTGACGTGATGGTGATTTAAGACATTTAAGACAGTTTTCTGAATTGTTACTTTCATTTCTGATCTTTATTTGGTAAATATTACACAACAACACTAGGTGGGGTTAGAGAAACATAATGCTAATCTTTCTCATCTTCACGTGTAGATTCTTGGTTAACACTGAGATGAATCCCACTGCAGCCACAGTGAAGCCTTCCCAGGCTATGTGGCTGTGAGAGCTATAGACTGCATTCACAGGTGAAGTTGTGCAGCTAGCTTAAGGATGTATGAATGGTGCAATTTAGTGACTAATGAATAGATTAATGCAGGTTATTCCTTCATTTCCAGCAGCGAGACACAGATTTGTCCATTTCTTTACCCAACAAGAGAGGGCAGCATTGCATCCCAGATTTCTCCCGTTCGGCGTGTTTGTGTATTTCTCTTTTTCTCCCGCTCTTAAAGCTGGAACACATGACATCAACCCCTGCATTCTCCCATGTGAATTACCAGAGTCCTCACCCAGGGGTAAGGAGTCATCCAAGGAAAACAAACCAAAGCAACCAAAGGGCTCTATTACTGGAATGTGGGTTTGTTACACCCACAGTGGTCTGCCATCTCTTCAACAGGTGCTGAAAATATGTGCAGGGCAGTTTTTATTAGTTTGATTTCATATGTGTGTTTTATTTAAATAGGGAAAGGTCATTTCAATGTTTAATTTTACACCTTTGGGTCTTAATTCTTTTACATTTGGGTGACTGAACGTCTTTTTCCAAGCTGAGCAGAGAGCCGTAACCTCTGACCTCTCCACTGCGAGAAGGCGAGGAGAGAAACGACAACACTGGCACCAGATTTAGGACAAAAGCTTAGTTACACGTCAGACAGCGAACGCAAATCTTCGCTCCGCTCATGTTCGATTTCCTGTTGTAGAGCAGCGGCATCGCATATCACACTGCAGGCAGCAGCGCAGCCTAACACGCCTAACAGATCGCATGCCTGCTACTAGTGTGGATCTTGTTATTGCAAGGGCACTCTGAGGAGCATTTTAGCCCCACAGTGGGCCTCTCTTACTCGGCTGCTATCGTCCCACATCAGTCCTGGGCTTCTTGATGTGGTTTGGGAGGACATGATGGGGCCGAGCGGGGCCCAAAGTGATCAGTCGTGCAGTAACATCTGAAACCCATTTCCCCACAATTAAAGAGAGAGAGAGAAACTATCAGGACCAAACATCGCCTGTTTCCACGGCATTGAGTCAAACATTTGCACGTGTGTGTCGATGTGTGTGTGTGCTGTACCTCCCCGCCACAATCACTCCCAGACACACGCGCATACGCACACTCCTTTCCCACCCTAAAACAGTGACGGAGCATTTCCAAATGTGTTTACTTACAACGAAAACCGCTCGACACCAGAATATGACACACGTCCAGACAAAGAAGCCGAGTGACACAAAGAGCCGGGAGACAGGTGGACGAGTCGGGAAGAAAGGTACTACCTTTGCACACTTGTGCTACAGCCAGTGCAGAATATGCTTGCTAAACCGTGTTGAAACTCCTTTCCACCGTGTGTGTTTGTGTGTGCGTGTCTGTGTGTGTGTATCAGCGAGCTACGCCTGCTGAGCCGCTCCGTCTCGATGCTCGCCGGACATCAAACACAATAAAGCGGCGAGCGGAGCGGAGCTGATTGCTATCTCCAAACGTAATCAAACCAATTCAACCCACTAAAGCAGGCACATACTTACTTGCTGCCGTCCCTCCTTCACACACACACACATGCACACACATGTCAACACACCCTGTCCTTGTCCAAACCCAGAGTAAAGCCTGCACTCTTCCAGTCATTTCTCAGAGCCTCCCCCTCGGTTCAGATCATTGGTCACGATGTGCTCACCATGTCCTTGGCCTGTGATGTACGGCACAGTCACCCAGGGCTTCTCTTTACTGTGGGATCGGTGGTCGGCCGTTTTACAAACATCCTCCGAGAGAACCTGTCAGAGAAGTTCCTATCCAGTCGAGCCAAGAACTGCAGCTTCCCATGACCCTCGGCTTTCACGGGTTAGGTTGAAACCCAAAGATGACCTGTAGGAAAAGCTCACGGTTTTTGATGGCTTTGTTATGAATGAGGCATGAACATGATAATATCAGACTGTGTAAGGGCTGCACTCTGCTCTGAGAGCTCAGCGGTTCTCCATAATGACATCCGTGTGCACGTTTGGATAACAGATATACAGAGAGAGATGGAAGCAGAAAAATGCTGCATGTGTGAGACAGAGATAAGTTTCAGGGTAACTTTAACTACATAGGATGATATTTGACACCAAGCAGAACATACGTTTCATTTTGGGATGTGAGGAAAATCTTCTAAATATCGCTTCTGGATGGATTTGGCTGACAGGTTGTGTGAGAAGCTCAGAACTGGTCAAATCTCTTTTTAGCTCTACGATCATGTTTGAATTAGCAAGCTCTGTGTGTGGGTGTGCATATGTGTGTGTGTCAGGCATGCTTCATCTGTTTGGACAGGTTTAACGTGAAGAGGAGAAAGACTGACGAGAGAAGAAAGTGGAGACAGAGGAACACAGAAAAAGCCAGAGATGAACCAGAGGTACAGATGAGGAAGTGCGAGCAAAGTACAGAGCGCTGAGATAAAAAGCTTGAGAGAGGACGAGAAGGCACTGACTGAGACGAGAGCCAAGCGGACACGCAGCCAAATCGCCAGTGTTTGGGTCCTCGCTAAGACAAGCACGATCCGAGTGTCTAGGAGTGAGCAGTACTTTCATTGGCCTTCTCTGAAAACACCATCACAGGGAGAGGCATTCCTTAACCTTTCACCTTTTGTAACTTGGCAACAACCAGCTATCGTCTCCTACTGCCTTCCTCGGGAGACGGGAGGGGAGCCGACAAGCATGACATCCATTTGTGGCCGGGGAAAATCAAAGCTCTGAAAAGAGCCGAGCCAAACGAATCTGTTGTGCGTTTGGATTGTAAGGCTTGCTTCAACTGCTCGATGTATACAGGCCAGACAGTTTGGGGATAATTAAGATATATTATAACCAAGAATAAGCTAACAGTGTGATGGAATCAGAGACGCAAACACACACAGTTGTATAAATTGTGCATAATCCAATCTCGTTTGTTTGGTTTCTGCATTTGCATTCTGTTTAATTTATTTATGTTATGCCTGTCGTCAGAGAGGAGGTTATCCGTGCTAAGCTGACCCAGCTGAAAGGCTTTCCACACAGGTTGCACTACGTTCTTCAGCACTAAGCGCACAATAAAGCCAAACTTTGGAGCGGTACGTTCATTACAGTACGCTGGTATGGCTCAGATCAGTGAGTAGATAATTAGCAGGTATTGATTCATTTTCTCTGCAGCACAGTGTCGCACCTGTAGTGCTGACCTCTTGCACAGTCATATGAATCAGATTTACCTGCCCAGTGCATGAACAGGAGAACTGCAGCAGAAAGAAAGAGAAGACAAAGCAGTAAAGAACGTAAAAGGGGGGAGAGAGAGAGAGAGATGGGGTGAGGGAAGATCCTCTGAGGGCAGCAGCTCTGGTTTCATCCAGCCACTGATGATGACTGGCAGCCATGTCAAAAGCTAAGAAGTCAAATGATGCAGTCTCAAGTTCATCTTTAGGGCATGACAAACTAAAGCTTATAATGCATGGTTTTGCAGGAATGTGCAAATACACAAACTCTCTCTCACACACACAAATACCTACCTGACTGATTTGAGAAACAGATGCGCGCACACGCACACACACACACACACACACACACACACACTGCTCTTTATCATAAGATCTTGACAGTCTGCATTTAATGAGCAGAAAAAACTTTCGGGGTTATTATCTTCACCTAGCGAGTGGATTAAACATCATTACTGCTCTGAGAGCTTCATCTGGAGATTATCTCTGATGTACAGTGAAGAACTCAGGCTTAAAGCTTTGTTAGGGCCCAGGGCTCACAGGTAGCAGTGGAAAGATAATTACGTGCACTCTTGCTTTTCTCTGTGCTTGAGGTCTTTTGTAACATTTACAGGTTATGATTTATGCCATGCTTGGATTTGTTCCACCTTTCTAGGTCGAAGGTTTCCAGCTAAATGAAAACTGTGAATCAAGTAAAGCAAAGTTATAAAAGTGCGTTCATCTTTGCACTTTGTAAATATCTGCATTTCTACAGAAAAACAAGGGACTTTCTGTCTGATGTGTCTTGACCAAAACCCACCAACACAACACAAACCACTTTTTAAATAGAAAAATTGGATGATTGGGTTTAACTGTGGGGCAGACACATGTATACATAACCACTGTGTGACAAAACAAAGAGTTCTAATTCAAATAGTTTAGCAGTCCAATCAATGCTTTTTAATTCTGTTGTTATTTTTTATTTGCGGTGGTGATTTGATTGATTAAAGCAGAGTTATCTGGAAACTCCAAAACATTTCACTTTTTAAATCTGCGTATACTTTCCAATGCAAAAATCGCATCTTTTGCATACGAGGACACATCTGCCCGATGATTTACTGCAACCATAAAAGTGCTGCGTTTGAAGCCCTCAACTACAGCTTGGCTCCAATAATTTTGTGCTGTAAAAATCTCTTAGCAACATATGACGGTGTAAACAGGTTTCCATTTTTGCAGTTTTTTTTAAAATGTTAGAGCATTAAAAATGTTACAACAAGTATGACACACATGCACGTTTATCTGAATTTATTACAGATAAATTCACACAGTGGATTGTATGAAATGAATACTGTACTTTAAATAGTTCCTGAGAAGTTAAACAGCGCGCACACACACACACACACACACAAACTGGAAAGCTTCACAAGACAGAACAAATCACCAACCTATGGTATTTTTTAGCCTACTTAAGACATGCTGTGTCACGCTGAGATAGTTTTTCATCTCCTCTTTAATGAGAATTGCTAAGCATTGCTGCCAGGGCAACGAGACGTGTTACGCGGTGACGGTAAAGGATGCAGATTTGGCACAAAGCTTAGAGACAAAAAGAACATTATCTAACACCCAAAAGCCATTTCTCCTGTGAGACTCATCATTAACTACATTTTTGGCCTTTTTTTCACGATGCCATAAACATGCTTTATTGCTCTTTACAACATCACACTTTATTTAAAGTGTCTCTGGCATGTTGGAACATTTTCGAGCTGTCGCTGCTGTGTCATTGTTACACTTTCTTTACAGCGCTGGGACCAGGCACAAATGTTTCAAACTGAAAATTCAAGTTGACACACTCCATTTTTATCTTTATTGCCTGTCTTGATTAAACGCAGTTTGACACCTGAGTCACCTTGCGCAGCTGGAGGGCAATCTGTCCTCAGACTGCCTGGGCATGTCTCGGCCTATCCCTGTTCTGTAAGGCGGAGTGTAATGTTCCCCAGTGACCTGTAGAGGGCGCAGTTACCTATGCTCTTGCACCGTGTGGCTCTTACGACCACAGCTGGCTGCAACACCTGCTCTCCAGATGTCTTCTTCTGCAAGAGGAGAAAATGAGTTTGATTTCAAACTTTGTCTCTCTCCTCACATAATCCTAAAAAAGTGCCCTCACAAACGCTACCTTGTCCACGAGCTGTGGCTTTCTCTCTTTCTCTGACCTTCTTTTCCATTCTGACATTGTTTTTATAAGTCTTCATTACACCCAAGGTGCTGCGAGCAAACTTCAAGTGAACGAGGTGAATCATTACCTTTTGAAAGAATTCAATGGATGACCCACAAGAGACCCTCTGCACATCACTTTCTCCCACATGCCTTCTTTGCTTTCAGTGCAGCCCCTCGAGCCCATGAGGCATGATGAGGTATTTATTTTATAATCCCTGTTTTATACAGGTCAACACCTAAGCGCTCCAAGACTGAATTATGGTTTGTTAATATATTTTTTACTTCAAGGATTGTGGGAAGTTGCGAGTTACCACACACAAATGTTTCATGAGTTACATAATGGTTCACAGAGAAAATTAGTCCTAACTTGACTAACGGATAAAGTGCTACATAAAGCTGGCTAAAGCTAACAATGAATCTAGCTGCAATTCTAGTGCAATTATCGTCTGTGTATCTGCTGTAGAGCTGCACGCACACTGCCCTGCTTTGAGGACGCAGCTACTTATCCCATAACCTTGTGCGAGAAAACCGGAGGAGGGAGGAAAAAGAAGGACAGCAAAAGAGAGACTGCAATGGTTTCTGTAATACCATTTAAAAAAATGCATTCTCATGTTTTAACAGGAGCTACGATGGGAAAAATAAATGAAATTAAGCTTCCGAAAGCGCTTCAACAGATGTTGATGTTTTAATGTGCTTCTGTTTTCTTGTATTTTTGGATTTTGCAGTATTCTTATAGATATTAAACACAAATAATGGGGTGTTCTATTACACTGACTTTTTTCTTTTATTTACACCACCACAAAATGGCACGCAAATAAAGGGAAGCAGAAATGGCCAAAGTGGAAGGCCAGGTCTTTAATATTTGTCATGAGAGGGAAGCCACAGGGAGGGTGTTTCCCTCTGGCCCATGGGCCGGTGCTGTGGTGACCGCTGCCTGCCTGCCGGGGCCTCCTGTTAGCAACGATGTTTTATCCCGGGAGCCCGAGATCTCTGGAAAAGCAGAGCCCCATTTGCCTGGGTTGGTTGACTTCTGGAAGCAGAACAGTCAACTCAGCAGCGGATTGGCTCTGATTCTGTGCAGCTGCTCAGAGAGCAAACACCACGAGAACCGCTCAAGGAACCACTCGGGGAACCGCCACAGGACCTCGTGGAGAACCTCGACATGTGTCATAGCCACAATTTACAGAGCTGTGTGTTGTGAAACAGATATATGATACCACGACACTTAACAAAGTTATTTTGGAAATGGTATATAAGCCTGCCGACTACGAGCTCAGCTGCACTGATGTGAAGTTTCTCATTAAAGCCTTAAAGTTAAAGCTGGGAGCAAATGCCAATGCATGCACGTATGCTTTTAGCAAATATTGACATACTTTACATGTTTGTTGACATCCAAAAATTTCAGTGCATTTTTTGCAACATCTAAATGTTAAAACTTTCTTTTCATACGGTGCACAAGTTGGCATTCTGACACATGCATGTACCTCCTCTGTACAAGGCTATTGGTTGACATGTGCTCATTGTTTTCTTTTTAAATAAATGACACTGTTATTTTAGTGCCCAACATGGAGGGTGGATGACTAATATTGCACTATATCAATCAGGTGAAGTATTCTGTGGTCATTCGTAGCTCTTTGTGTGATATTTCTGGTCATTCATTCATTCATTCAACACATTTGTGTTACAAAAAACCCTCCAGAGCTGAATGTGTGTTTTGTTTACATTTGAAAATATAAATAAAAATAAACAATCCTCCAAACCTTGAGAAAAAAAGAGAGAAAAAGCACTGAGCCACTGGTTTAATAGAAGATTCCTTACTCTGCCACATCTCAGCTGCACTCGAGTCACACTGCCGCCACATGAAAAACACAAAAGGGAAAACACGGCTTCCCTCTATAGCGAAAACACATCTGAAATGATATAAAGCATCATATATCAGACCCAATCAAACCACACAGGCAGTTAAATGTTAGCTGTCAGATTCGTAGTATGAATAACATCAGTGAAACGCACAAACAGAAGAGGTCCATATTCATACAGTGGAAGAGAAAGATATTCATAGGAAGATTGATAGTGATAGTGGTGTACCATTGGGGGTTAGCAGGCCAGCTGTTCCTAGTGTATGGAGCAAATATTCCCAGGCCATCGTGCAGACATGCGCACTCATGCACTTACACACCGACACAGGAGGTTCCCAGACACTCCTAATGAGCGTGTGCAGCTTCATGTCCCCCTCACCATGTGTTGAAGTAGCACGTAGTTAACCACATCAGGGTCTTTTGCCCTACCCTGCTCACCCACAGCATCAACACATGCGCAAACACAGTCGCTCACGCACAAAGACTCGCCTCGGTGTAATATAAATGCACACAAATATGCAAGAACAACATACGCTGACACCACTTTTATCTACGAGTTTCCTGTGTAAACGTGCACAGACCACACACTCACGCACGCTCGACCTGACCATGGACATATGGAACCATGCAGGGGTTCAAACCAGTAATGTGTTTTTTCCAACTAAGACATTTCGCTGGCTGAATCTGGTTGATATTACTGTGGTTTTGGTTGGTTTTGGAAATCTAAAAAAATATGCTGTGGGAAAGTAATGCAGCAAGAATTTTAACTATATCTGCCATTTTTTAAATGTTTAATGGATGTTTTGTGCTTTCTGCAGTGTTTGGCGCTACTTTCACTTCTAAGTTAATAATTCACTAAACAAAGCATTATGTTCCTGATTATTTCAATTTAATCTTTTTATAATGTCACTGTTTATTGGGCTTAAAAAGTGAAAAAATGTGATTTTATTCTTAAGAGACTGGTCTTCAGTTACTAATATGTGCATATTACTCTCTTATTACAGTAAGATTTATGAAATCACAGCTGATTTTGTTTGTTTACCTCCAGGTGAAGCCTGTCGTTGCATATGGCTGATCCTCCCTGAGCCTGATTCACCGGGAGGTTTCTTCCTGTTAAAAGGAAGTTTTTCCTTCCCACTTTTGCCAAGTGCTTGTTCCTAGTGCGTCATCCGGCTGATGGACCAAGCAGAGCACAAGGAAGAGTATATTTGCATATTTTTGGCACTGCTCTCATCTAATAACAGTTGCTCTCTGCAGGTAGACGGGCAGTCCAAGGCTGCCCACAGACTGTCTGCATGCTGCCACCGCTCAACCATAATTTCCCCAAAAGCCAAGAAAGGAGGAAAAGGTCTGAGTGAAGAAACAAAACCATTGCGACCAAAGGGGAAGCCAGAAAAAGCACATCTTTCCAAAGTGTTTCCACTTGAGGGACGACAGTTAATAAAAATAAAAAAGTGAGACTGAGTGAGACTCACCGTGGCTCAAGTAAAAAAATGTTTGCAGTCAAAGTTGATATAAAAAGAAAAAGAAGAAGATGGTCGGTCTGCCCACGAGGAGAACCTCAGTGAACAATAATGAGAAGAAAACTCCGGATTGACCTGCATCCGTGGGGTAGCACTAAGAATCAGAATGTAAGCGATGGCAAGATACAAGCCATTTTTAATGAAGGTTAACAAAAGTATGCTGGATGTTTCCATTAAACGGTTACACCATGCTTTGTTTTCTTTACATGCAATTCATTTTGTATTTGTTTTTGAACATCTTCTGGCTTCTGGTCTTTTGGAAAGCTTTTATTTAACAGCACTGCAGAAATATGCTTCTTGTGTTAGTGTTACTGCTTCTGGCAATGATGTGTACTTGTATGCATTTGTTTAATGGGCTGCAGCTAATTTTTTGATTGCAAAACTATAATCCCGTGTATATTAGATCACAGTTTCTTTTCCTAACATGTACATTCACATTCTTGGAGGGAGTTCAAGTGATTTTTCTGTTGCTTTTCTCCATGTAATTTTTCTAAACATGCTCACATAGAAACCTACACTCCGACAGTCTCACATTCAGCTAGGGAACTTGTAAGTACCTCAAATGCAAAAGTCAAACCAGTGCAGATTCCCAGGTCTGAACCTCTTTGAGTGATGGTGATCCTCTTTGACCCTGCGGAGGACCTGCTGGGGTCATACCTATTGGAATGGTTTTGAGTGCTTTCAGTTATTCGCTCTGTCTGTAATTAAAGCTATAAATTACCTGGTAATGGTGGCAGGGTGTTAACAGTGGCTTTACAGGCTCTGTAACATGCAGGTGCTGCCTTTAGGCGCGCAATATCATCAGACATTTGTTTACAAAATCTCAAATAAATAAATATCAGGGGGTTTTTTCCATTAAAATTGTAATTATAATTTTCATTGTGGGAGAAAATGTTAATTGTGGTCCTTCTGCAGTCAACACTAATGTAGTATATAATACTTCTGCAGTGTGTAGCATGTTTGTGCTGCATGCAGTGTGGGCTCTTTAGAGCCTGATGTGAGGTGTTTCTGTCTGTTAGCTGGCAGCACTCCAGGAACAAAGCCACGCTACACTGATGGCAGCAAAATGTAAGGCCAGTGTGAAGAGAAGGAACAGCTGACTTCATGGAAATATTGACCATGTTGTCAGCATCTCACCCCACAGTCTGGACTTGCAGTTCGCTCGATAAAAACCTTCCCATGATACCATGTGTGCACACATGCACACAAAACCATGATCGCATTTTCATCAGCGTCTGTGTCTTGCATGGTTACTATGGCTATGAATAGCCTCGATTTCAACCGTAACCAACCATACCAGAGATCCAAGATCCAAAAAACATCACGATAACCAGTGACTGTATATTTTAGAGACTCGGCTTTCTTCTTTCCTCCAGTGCTGTGATTTAAAGTTCAAAATAACACATGAAAATGAGAAAAGATGGAAATTACACTAGATGGTTGGCTCACAGCTGGTATGTTTTACTCCAAGTCAGCACAAAATGTTTGTGAGAGAAGGCCTAACTGAGACGTATGGTTGTTTGAGTGTCGCTGATTGGAATTACGTTGAGGGAACTGGCTCCAAATCTGAAACAGAAACTGGTGGGTTTGTTCTTTATTCACGGAAGGATTAAAGTTCTACATTATGGATTAGATGGGCCACACTCACTTTTCTTTGTTGTGTTTAAAGATTGCATTTTGGACACCAGAACAGCTTTGGTTTAAACTGATATTACAAACAGACCATTTAGGGCTAGCTTCAGCTATTAGCTAAGAACATAAAAACCTTCATGTTATGAAACATATTGTAACTGAGTATAAATTAAGGTCTAAAACGGCAACGCTAATGTAATGCGCTGGATACTCAGATGCACTAGCTTATTGTGTTTGGTCGGTGGATGATGAAAGCGCCACCTAATAATCACTGTTATCTCAATCAGAGGCTTGTGTGTTTGGGTGAGACAGAGCAAGTAAACATGTTCCTGTGAGAGAAGACTTTAAAGAGCTCCTCCCCTCCATCACAATCATCTGGATACAATTGTGTCGTTATAGCGTACTCCTGTGTGCGAATGAGAGGACGTTAAACACGATAAGGCTTCTGAATGAAGCCTTCGCTTTCAGTCACTGCCCTGCTTGGCTCTCGGGAGAAACACAAGAGACTGCAGGAAATAAGGCTGAGCCAAGCAGAACCTGATTTGACCTTTGACCCCACTTTGCGACTGGTTTCAGAACGATGACTCAACTCACACACAAAAACACTTACTGTGACTCAAGACTAGTTCCCGTAAGATTTTACAGCACAGAAATGTTCAGAGACATTTCTTGAAACCATTCACCATTTTTCTCACAGCAGTGACCAGAAATCACAAATTTATCACAGGAGCTCCCACTGCGCACTGAAAACACTGTGAGTGTGCTGATCATACATACAGCCAATAAAAACAACACTACTGACAATTATTACACACTGCATCAACAAATGGAAAAACACAGTGTTCAGCTGCTTGTAGGTCAAATATTTCCATCCCCAAATATACATGTGGTGAAAGAAATGTCACCCTACACTCCTCTCACAGTCTGATTAGTGGGATTGTTTAGCAATTTATCACCAAAAAAAGCTAAAATAGAAAGACTGAAAGAGTGGGAGAAGCAGAAAAAAATGATCGGAGAATTTCCTTTACAGTTAATGCACTCTTTTTTTTTTTTTTATCACAAAATTGTAGAAAAATCTTTTTTCAAACAAAAAATTTCCCCAAAGTTACAGATGAACACTTTTTGATCTGAAGCAATTTGAATGAGCGGAGTCTAACTGCTCAGTAAACTCGCATAATAATTTGATCACAGTTTTCTGGAGAGAAGCCAAAACAACATCTTTTTCCCATTCATGTGATCACATTGTTAACACAAAGAACACAAAATGGAAACATTTTGACTGTTTATCAGTCACACGGAATGCTATTACCATGGTAACTGCTCCTCAGCGGTCACAGGTGAAAGAAAATGAGTCTTTATCAGGAAGTCAGAGACCAAGGTGGCAACAATCCCACCTCAGACAGTACATAGTTAATATTACACGGTATTATTGACAGACTCATGTACTGCAACTGTTTCAGATGCACAGATGTGTCAAATAAACATGTCCAAAGCTTTGTGTGTATTATTTGTACCCTATTTGTCTGTATTTTTGTCATGTAACACGAAATAAGATTGGAAATGAGATTTTTAATCTCAATGAGATTTTTAACCTGGATAAATAAAGGACTAATAATAATAATAATAAGAAGAATTAAGTATGAATTACCAGAAAATAAAATTGTACGATACAAATGTGAGAGGGGAAACTTTCTGGAGTACATCAGTGACAAATGTGAAAGTCTCTTATCTAATCCACAAACTCTGAATACGATAAACTTTGTGAACATTTCAGAAACTACTGTGAGACTGCGTTGCATCTTTCCTAGACAGTAGTCCTATAATACGTCGTGTATCTTAAAAGAGAAAAAACAGTTTACAGAAACCAGCCTCTATAAACGCCTGTAATTTTCTCCTTACTGAAAACGTGGGTGTTATCTATTCCTCCCAAACTAGTAATCTCCACAGGAAAAATGACTCAGTTAACATAACTATAGAGATTTCTCCAGTTTTCCTTCAGCTTGCTATGACTGCGGATGTAATTGTGGATTTTATGTAAATGTATATGCCTGGGGCATGAATGTGACTGTAATATACCTTCATGTATGTGAGCCACACTCGTGGGTCATTTAACAAATAAATTCCCCTGATCCTCAAAAGTGACAACCACTCATTCACCTGACCTGGGAGTTAACTTCACCCTTTAATTTAGGTACAGCAACAGGCTGGTCCCCTCATCACAGGCCAGTACCTCTTCATTTAATGGCTCTCTCATTTTTCAGGCTCGTCGATCTTTGTCCCGTATGTAAAGCAATTTGTCACTGGAGATGTCTCCATCGCCAGATGCTGATAAACGTGCAGTGGTTGATTTTCCTCAGGAGAGCAGTAGTGATCAACAGGGTCAAGATTTGTTTGTTAAATGGTTGCTTAAAATCTTATTTATGTAAAGTGTATTGAACAAATTTTAGATACAATTACTAATTAAAATCTATTAGTTCTTTTTATTCAGCAAATTTTGGATTATGGATCAGTTACAGTTTAATTTGATCTTGTTAGAATGAGAGAATTTTTATATTCAAATCTGAATATTTGCTTAAATTCTTACAGCTAATACAGGTAAAAGCAACTGAACAGCCTTGGTAACCAAAGCAAACACTGAACTTTGGACACACTTGATCTGTTTGAGCCAAGTTACAAAATATATCTGTTGAATAGTTTTGTAGCAAAGTTTCTCATCCTCTAATATTTATTCTACTATTTTATTTAACGCTGCTCTTAAGTACCCAAGTAAAAGAGGATTCAATTAAGCAGCCACTTGAACATCCCATGAACAGAACATAGCTCCACTTTACCTCCACTTTACCCTCCCCTGCAGCTCTCTGCTGCTGATTAACAACATCCTGAATCCTGTGTGTGTGTGATCAGTTCTGGTGTGGGGTGACATGATGGCTGCTTTGATCTCACCATCACCTCCTATGAACAGAAGCAGCTGGCTAGGTGTGGGTGTGTGCACGCTGCACGGGTGTTGTTTTTAAAGTATAATAGAAATGTGTGATTTTGAATTTAAGGATGCAAACCTTCCGTTATTATGAGCAACTTTACTTTTCACCATGTCTGCTATAGTTGGTTCTTCAAGCAGAACCAGTCCACCACCAAAAGCACCTGCAGGGGGTATATGAGCACTGTGCCTGGGCCATCCAGCAATGGAAGAAGGTGGCCTAGTCTACTGGCATTTTTTTTTGCAAGCTGTGAAGGATGGTGTGCTGTACTAGACTTCTTCTTATTGAAGAATTATATCACAATCCTGACAAATAGTTAAAGTTAATGATTTAGCCTTCAAAATTCCCAAATCTGAATTTGATTGAGGATTTGTGGGATGTGCTAGAAAAAACAAGTCATGGAATTTCCTCCTGGATCTGTCACTAACTGCCTCGGTGCTTAATACCACAAGACACATTCCTGTAACTAATAATTTATGTACTGTAAATAACCATCAGTTTTCCCACGTTGGTCATAATGAGAATTTATTCCTCTGTTATACAGATGTTGCTGATAGTTCTAGCCGATGGCAATATGAAACAATATTATCCTGCTCTCTTTATATAAATCTAAGCCTGACTATACTTGCTCAGAGCTTTCCTCATCACCCGGACAAGCAGGTGAAGGCAGAGAACTGCATGAGAAAAGAGCGAGGGAATTAAGAAACTGAAAACATGTCAAAGTTGTTGAAGCTGTTGTTGAAGACGGCAGCTGGGAAGATAACCGAAGGAGAGATCAGAGAAGGGAAGAGAGGTAGATGTAGGGAGACTGGATCTAAGGTCTGGAGAGGAGGAAACCACAGAGAAAACCTCTGTGGTCAAAGCATCCATCATCCTCATATTACTGCGATGGGAAGAGATTGTTGACCTCACCAGCAGATGTGCAGTCTGCTGGGATGGGCTTGCCAGGGTTGGGCATGCAAGGAATAGTTATATTCTTGAGTTAATACGGATATTTCCATTTAAGTTCCCGAATAGTCGATTTGCTTGAAGGCTTATTGCACTTATGAATTAAAGATCATTTAGACATTTGCACTAATGCATGACTGAGTGCTAAATAGTTTCTTCATTAAGTTAGCAAAAGATCACTAATGTGGGGGACGCGGCGAAAGCAAAGTTAGCTGAAGCTAAGAAACTTTTAGAAAAGACAGAAGAATCCAGAAGGTCTTGGTTTAGATCAGAGAAGGAAGGGGAAGACTAAAGAGGCACTGCCTTTTGAATTTGGGATGTGTAATCCAGGACGATCCTTTCACAGTAAGACCCACCTAAGAAAACTTTTACCTTTGACTATCATTCCTGGTACGTTCAGCCAGTTGATACATAGTTGAGTAAAGCCACCATTCTTTCCTTCTCAGTGCTTCTGAATTTCCCCCCAACTTTTCATCTTTTTCTGTTTTCTCTTACACAAACATACCTTCTCATCTTCTACTCTTCCCACTCACCTCTCTTCTGGAAAGTCCCCTGAGTTTGGAAGTAGTACCAGGAGCTGCAGCAGCACTGTTTGCATCTGGTGAGGGGAAGGCACGCCACTGGCAGCTGGCCTACCACATTAGAGGACTTTGGTGTATGTATGTGTGTATATGCATGTGTATGTGTGCTTGCATGTGTGTGAGTGCATGGATGTCTGTACAATAATAAGAGCCCTGCAGTCTGTCAGCCACAAGGCAGCAGCTGCTCAGGCCCACAGATTAGAGACTTGCACTGCACTGGATGCCCTTAGTGAGTGGTTAGATGGATGGATGAATGAACGGATAAATGGACGGATGGATGGTGGTGAGATGTTGGGAATTGAATCCCTTCCTCTCTTAGAAACAATTTCTACACCTGCCAAGCTACACAGCAAAAAAATTTATTTAATTTATTTTTCAATTAAGTGCCTTTGTCTGTGTTTCTCCTCAAACCATTGATCCTGCCACTGGTGTCAGAACAGCAGAGGTTTCTACCTAGAGTGGTGTTCATTCAAAAGCTATTGTTACATGTAACTTATTCTTAATGAAGTACAAAAAATGATACAGACGTGATGCTGTAATTCTTTGTTTTATCTCATGGTGCCAGTATTGTCTCATTTTCACGTTACCTAAAACCAGACAGATAAAGAAGTGTTTCTTCCAGGTGTGCAGTGTGACATGATGGCTCTGAGGTTTGGCACAGAGTAGCACTTTATTAATGTTATTTATATTTTATCAAAAATCTCAACCAAATAAGTCTTTTGCTTGTTTTAATTGTTCAGCTTTTCTCAAGTAAAGTCAGTTAAACTATAAATATAGTTTTTATTGTTTTGTTTACTTGCACTTACATGGTTTCCCCTAGTTTCACTTTTGGGCTAACTGATGACAAAGTTATGTCTCTGAGACCCGAGGAGCACCGAGCAGACTCATGAACAAGGGAGGTATAAACAGGAAACGCGTCCATGATGAATCTGGAGCTTTGGCAAGTATAGAGACTCTGATATGTTTCCAAACACATCTACAAATCAACTCTTCAAAAGAAATTAAGAAATTGAAATTGAAATGTACATCAAGATACATTATAAGGAAGGGAAAAGAGGAAAAAACAAGCAAACCACACAAAACGTGAGATTGACAACATGAACTTTTTTCTTTTAAATTTGTGCTACAATTTACTACACATTCATCTCACAGTGTGACACAACTGAAAAAGATTTTTCCAAGAAAAATTCACATTTTTCTTTTAAAACATAATGACAGAACAAAGAAAACTACCATCACAAAAAGAAAGCAAACAACAATTGTCTCCTTGTATTTAATAAAGGTAAAAGTGCAAACACAAAACAACTGGAGAAAGAAAATATGCATAATAAGAAAGGGCTAAAAAAAAAAAAGATATTTTCTGGACTTTTGGAAAAAAATTAATAGAATTTAAAAAATCAGTATTTCCCATATTAGGGTACATGAGATGAAGTGAACTCATAAGTGGTCATCACACAAAAACTGCTTCACTATAGTATCTTTGTCGTGCATTCAAAGTGAGTTCACTGCTATAAAAGATTAGATGTTTGCTATATTACCCACCTGTGCATAAAATCTGTTTTACGGTGGAATTCCCCTTTAGGCGGGAGTGATCATTCATATACCAATGAGGCATCCCGCTGCCCCCCATATGCCTTGTTGTGGTTTGTCTAGGTGAGATGAAGGCTATTGCTGTGACACTGGGAGGTAGGCACACTCTTAAATACTCCCTCTTTGTGTCTGATCCATCTCTGATCTCTTTGTTCACTTCACTCTGGAACGCGCGTGTACACGATTGCAAAGTACATTAACACTAGTGAGTGAATGCAAGTGTCTGCAAGCACGCACAGACCCACAAACATACGCACACTCCTGCTGTTTGTCGATCCCTGTAACAGTATACTCCTAATGTCATAACCCCAGCAAAAGCACAGCCCTCCAGATGTCTGGTGCGTGTGGGTATCAAGTATTCGACTGATCACATAAAGTGACTGCTCACTCACTCACTACATCAGACATAATGTTCAGTTACCTCACGCACACGTCATCCAGCCAAAAGGTGTGATTGTGTCAGTGGTACAGAGGTGGTTACTCACAGCAGCGGCTGCCTCATACAAAGAGGAATGCTGTTCGCAAGACATTTGGCGCAGGTGAGGATGGGCCAAATATGGTGTCATCATGTTCAGGTGCTGGAGATGAGGAAAGGGAACGTTTTGTACACATACTTTATACTCAACACGAATGAAATAAACTGCAGCCAGTCAGGTATTTAGGGTCATTTTCTTTCATGGCAGGAAATCAGCTTCAGAATTACAAAATTACATTGCAAACATTATTCTGCGCATTTTTGGAAAAACAGTCAGTACCAGAACTAAACAGTTGAAGAATATTTTTAACGTAGTCAACCTTACCTTTCTGAGTATGTAAACACAAGCGCACCGGAATTTGATTGAAAACCATTAACCCTTCTAAGCCCGTGATCTCCTGGTACAACTGCAACCAAATAAGGTTGAACAATTAACATGTCCCAGGTCGCAGTTTTCTTCCACTAATGGCTTTGACAAAGTCAGGTAAAAACCGCACGCAACAACAAAAACATAGTTCAGGAACAGGCTTTGTTGATCTCATCAGCTGTTCATAGCACTTCCTACGTTGGAATAAACGTAATCCAGCAGGAACTACTGCTTCCGCCTATCCTTTTTCAGGGTCGCAGGAGCCTATCCTAGCTGTCTTAGGGCAGGGTACACCCTGGACAGGTCACCAGTCTGTCACAGGGTTAACACATAGACAACCATTCGCACTCACATTCACACCTATGGGCAATTTAGTGTTTCCAATTAACCTATCCCCACTAACTGCATGTCTTGACTGTGGGAGGACGCCAGAGTACCCAGAGAGATCATGCAAACTCCACACAGAAAGACCCCGGCCTGATGGTGGAACTGAATTGAGGAACATCTTGCTGTTTTTGCAAAACATGTGAACATTTTGAAGACATTCAAAAACATTTCCTGTAGTTGGAAACTATTTCAGGCAATTGTTTTGCATTCACACATTTTAGGAATATACCTCTGTTTTTCAATTTCTTTGTAGTTTATTGCACCTTTTAGCCATTTATGTAGTTACCATGGGCTTTATGCATAGATATTGATAATATTTGGCATATAACCCTGCCTCTTGCCCCATGATGGCTGGGATAGACTCCAGCCCCCCTGTGACCCTGACAAGGATAAGCAGAAGAGAATGGATGGATGGGATAGTTGTATTGCTCCAAAAATGGCACCACAGTATATAAAATTGTAAAGATAGGCTGTGGCAGCCTTGTTCTATGGTGGGCTTAATTAGACTAGGTAACAGGTGTTTTATTGAATAAGATACTTTTATCAGAAGCAGTTTTTGTTGCTTTATTTTAATCTTATTGTAGCCACAGTGGAGTTACTATGATACTGATCTTATAATTTGATGATTTTGTCTTCTTCAATGTTGTTACGGATCTTCATTACGTTACTGACATGTGCACATTACCATCATATTGTATTTCCCGGCTGGTTGTCAGAGGCTCCTGGAGGTTGCTGAGTGAAACTGGTTGTAAAAAAGGTGCTACAACAAAACCCGGTAGCGATTGTTTTGGTTGCTAGCAGATTGCCATGGCTACCTGTAGTTTTTCATGTCAGTCTGTAAACACTCGCTAACTGCTAGCCGAGCTGCAGTAAAACTTTACTTCAAAGTAAAATTTGCGACTCAGTGTCACAGTCAACTTGTTTCAAAAGGTGCAACTTTTACTTTGAAGGCAAATGTGTGACCTGTTGCAATAGTAATCATTTTCCCAGTGACTTCCATCAACCTCCAGAAATTTCTCACATCCAGTCAGAGAATGCTGTTTTGTTTGCTAGTGGTAGCCAGATGGTCAGTGGCTGGGCTGTTTCACTTGATCCTACATCGTTACCATGATTGTCACACATCCACAGTGGTAGACAAGCTAACGTCATGGTAAGATTAGTGATCATGAAACACGTGAAGAAGCAATCGACTGACCTTGAGATGATAAATTAAGTCTCAAGTGGGTAATTAAAACTATAATCTTACCTGCGGACATTAGTCATCATCATTAGTTAATATCCTAGTGAAGACAAAGAGTTGTGTTTAAAAGTCTGCCTGTAGGTCTGTGAGGTCTCTGGACTGTAGAGGTTCATACTGTATGTGTGCGTACATATGCAATCACACACACACAGCATGGAGCAGGTTTCAACACTGTGGTAGCAACGCAGCCTTGGCACTCCCCTCCTGACATGTTCAAATCTGTCCTCATCACTGATTCTCCTCTTAATCTGTACCTGATCACCTCACTCTGTCACACTTGAAAGGGAAGGGAGGAGCAGAATAGAGAAATTATACTTTATCTGTGTTCCTTCATACAGTGGTTGCAAAAGTATTCGGCCTCCTTGAACTTTTCCACATTTTGTCACATTACAGCCACAAACATGAATCGATTTTATTGGAATTCCACGTGAAAGACCAACACAAAGTGGTGAACAGGTGAGAAGTAGAACGAAAATCATACATGATTCCAAACATTTTTTACAAATAAATAACTGAACAGTTGGGTGTGTGTAATTATTCAGCCCCCCGTTGCCCATAGACAACTGACTGCATTGTCATTGCATTAACGCCATAACGTGGCAAATCTCCGTTAACGAGGTAACTCGTTAACAAGCTAACTGCGCTAACGCACTAGTTCCCACCAATTGAGTGTCACATCCAACATACTGTTTTACTTTTGTCCATGACGTGCTTACCTTCAGGGTCATACTTCACATGAAAACCAAAATAGGTCCAAACGCCAGATCTGAATGAGGGTGGGGGAGGTTCAATTTCAGGTAGCGTCCACATTATTTCCTTAGGGATTAATAAAGTATTCTGATTCTGATTGTTTCAGGATGACCTGCCATTATCCAATCACACATCTGCTTACCTGCATCTTTTGCTCGTTTCTCCTCCTCTTCTTTTCTCTTTTTTCTAAACTGAGCACCTGATGGCTTTGAACTTTTCTTGTCCATCTTCCACTGGTTTTAATTTTGCACTCCAGTATGAACACAAATCCCCCAACCCGAGGATCACCACAACATAATCTAACAGACCTACACCTGAGATTTCACACAACCCAGGATTCAAATCATGAATACATAATGGGCTTGGATTTACAACATTATGAATGAAATGTGCTCTTTTTGGAAGCAGCAGCCCCCTTTCAACAGGTTGTGTGTGAGGCTTTAAATCATCAAACTAAATTTTAAATTGTTATTGGTCCCTTTACCCCGAGTCCTAAAGTGTGTATTTATTTTCTTACTCTTCTTATATTTATTGTTTGTTTACTTGCACTGCTGTAACTGGAGCCTCGTCGTCTCGCCTCTCTATATACTGGACTGTGTAGCGGAGATGACAATAAAGTTTACTTTGACTTCAGCAGCGAGCAGGCGCACCGAGGGCTCTCGCGCTCACTTTTCGTGTATAGAATTTTGAAAAAACATTGGTGCAAATTATAAGTCTGTATCATGATGTCTGGTGTTTTTGTTGGTTTGTTTTTGTTTTATTTTGCGAGTTGATTATTAGACGCTGCTCCAGCCAGCCAGAGAATCCCCCCGCCCTCTCCTCCCTTTTTTTTTGTCAATGCCCGTAATGCCACCCCGGGCAACCACCCGTGTCGCCCGTATCAAAAACCGCTACTGGGTGTGCAGAATTATTCAGCCCCCGGAGTCAATACTTTGTAGAACCACCTTTTGCTGCAGTTCCAGCTGCCAGTCTTTTAGGGTCTGTCTCTACCAGCTTTGCACATCTACAGACTGAAATCTTTGCCCATTCTTCTTTACAAAACAGCTCCAGCTCAGTCAGATTAGATGGACAGCGTTTGTGAACAGCAGTTTTCAGATCTTGCCACAGATTCTCGATTGGATTTAGATCTGGACTTTGACTGGGCCGTTCTAACACATGGATATGTTTTGTTTTAAACCATCCCATTGTTGCCCTGGCTTTATGTTTAGGGTCGTTGTCCTGCTGGAAGCTGAACCTCCGCCCCAG
Source organism: Neolamprologus multifasciatus (assembly GCF_963576455.1). NCBI lineage: Eukaryota > Metazoa > Chordata > Actinopteri > Cichliformes > Cichlidae > Neolamprologus > Neolamprologus multifasciatus. The sequence continues at coordinate 33,588,672 of NC_140454.1, forward strand.
TCTCAAGTCTTTTGCAGACTCCAGGAGGTTTTCTTCCAAGATTGTCCTGCATTTGGCTCCATCCATCTTCCCATCAACTCTGACCAGCTTCCCTGTCCCTGCTGAAGAGAAGCCCCCCCAGATCACGATGCTGCCACCACCATATCTGACAGTGGGGATGGTGTGTTCAGAGTGATGTGCAGTGTTAGTTTTCCACACATAGCGTTTTGCATTTTGGCCAAAAAGTTCCATTTTGGTCTCATCTGACCAGAGCAGCTTCTTCCACATGTTTGCTGTGTCCCCCACATGTTTGCTGTGTCCCCCACATGTTTGCTGTGTCCCCCACATGTTTGCTGTGTCCCCCACATGGCTTGTGGCAAACTGCAAACGGGACTTCTTATGGTTTTCTGTTAACAATGGCTTTCTTCTTGCCACTCTTCCATAAAGACCAACTTTGTGCAGTGCACGACTAATAGTTGTCCTATGGACAGATTCCCCACCTGAGCTGTAGATCTCTGCAGCTCGTCCACAGTCACCATGGGCCTCTTGGCTGCATTTCTGATCAGCGCTCTCCTTGTTCGGCCTGTGAGTTTAGGTGGACGGCCTTGTGCCAGACTCCTTCCATTTCTGAATGATGGCTTGAACAGAGCTCCGTGGGATGTTCAAGGCTTGGGAAATCTTTTTGTAGCCTAAGCCTGCTTTAAATGTCTCAATAACTTTATCCCTGACCTGTCTGCTGTGTTCTTTGGACTTCATGGTGTTGTTGCTTCCATTATTCTCTTAGACAACCTCTGAGGCCGTCACAGAGCAGCTGTATTTGTACTGACATTAGATTACACACAGGTGCTCTCTATTTAGTCATTAGCACTCATCAGGCAACGTCTATGTGCAACTGACTGCACTCAGACCAAAGGGGGCTGAATAATTATGCACACCCCACTTTGCAGTTATTTATTTGTAAATAATGTTGGAATCATGTAGGATTTTCGTTCCACTTCTCACCTGTTCACCACTTTGTGTTGGTCTTTCACGTGGAATTCCAATAAAATTGATTCATGTTTGTGGCTGTAATGTGACAAAATGTGGGAAAGTTCACTTTTGCAAACCACTGTAAATACTGACATGATTTTAATGATGCTGCATTTTGAGGAAACTGGAAAACCAGAGAAATGACAGATCAGTTATTCACTCCAGTCACCTGCATGAAACTGAAGGTGAAAGTTTTAGACACTCTTCCCTTTACTTTAACAATAGACTTTATGCTGCATATGTTTGAGTAAAAAGCAATGTGAATGTGTGCGTGCTAGACTTAAAGGGCTTGGACACATAATCAAAAATAATATCATTTTCTGTTGCCAAAACGTTTATTTGACTTTGAAAAGTTGTAGAAGCATGTACTTAAGTGGGCGATAGTTAGTTTCATAGTCACATATGGAAAGTAAAAAAGTGGATGGTACAATAGGATAAATATAGTTTAGGTAGTATAAGTAAAGCCAGAGTGTAAAGTATGTGTGAGCAGACAACTAAAGAGTATAAACCCACAATAAGTGGGAAAAAACGCCAAGTGTTCCAGTCATGTTGTACCACAGTCTGCAGGCAGGGTTGCCCTGCGGGATCATAGGAGAGAGAAATGAGGGATGGACAGGAGGGAACGGAGGACGGAAGAATGTGAGGAATGAAGGCTGAGCTCAGCCTGGCAGGTCTGTGCAGAAACAGCATGCACAGTGAACTTTAGGTGAGGTAGTAGAAATTGCCTAGGGACATGTCTTTGTCTCTGCTTTTTTACCAATAGATTGCTACTGATTATCCTACATCTAATCAACTCTTTCACCCCTTTTAGACCACGCCTCTGTTTGCAGCTCACTGAAAGGGAGTGAAGGGTACAGAGAAAAACTGGGCAAGCGTCTGACTCAATAGCACTTAATTAATGAAATGAAAGTGCTGAATAGGAGAAAATGTAGGAGAAATGGATGGTGTGGTTCTCACAGTAACTTACAGAAACTTTAACATCAGCATGTGGCAGCAGCAGCACCTTCAGCGCTCGCACACAGTGCAGGATAGCTTCAGGAAAAGGCTTAAGAGTGTGTCACTCTCTCTCAGTCAAACACACACTTGATGTATTTATGCATGTAAAATGGACAATGTGGTAATTCATCACGCACACCAAAGTCTTTCATTGTTCCAATCACACTGTAATTTATAGCCTGTCCATAACCACGTATTCCTGTATTAGTCACTGTAATGATTATCTTATGGACCGACAAAGAATAAAAAAAATCTTAGAAATGAATTTATGATATGTGACAAGTAAAAGACATCACTAGTTATCAGTCCTGACAGGATTTTCATGTAAGCGTGTAAGAAAAGCTGCATAACTGCAGCTGTTCTGTCGTGTATAGTGTATTATGTATGAGTATTGGATAGTGAAGTCCCATCTTGAAGCCTTGAGCAGACCCTTTTGGTCTTTGCTGTTTTAGTAATTTGACACCAGACAAGACACTCATATGCTTATTGTTCTTTCTGACTGTGAATTATGGGGATGAAAATAAAAACTCATCAGTAAAGGTGTTGAGGCCACAGATTAAGGGAGCAGTGTTGTAGTTTTCCCATAAACTTCTAAAAAAAGCTCCAGTCCCACATGCAGCCACTTGAAGCCAAAGAGAGTCAATTCAGAGACCCGTCTGTTTTTAGTCTTGTACTAAAAGTGGTTTGGATTTCTGTACCGTATCTCTTTCTTTATAGGAACTGTACAGGAGCTGTGCTTCTTTTATAAACTTTATTAAAGCTCAAATTTAGGGTGTGGCTGCTATGACTGTCAGGTGGATGCCAAAACAAAATGATGCCAACACTAATTATCTGTGTCTGTGATACACCCAGTCCTTTCTTATCAACATTTCTACCCTTACTTGATCAGCAATGCAGGGGTGTACAAACGTGGTGAGGCATCCTCCAAAACCTCCGACGTAGCAGAAATACAAAAGCAGAGCTTCACACACCACTGTGGTGGCTGCGTTCATCTTCTTGCAATCCATGCTTGCAACCACAAGAGTCTGCCCCTGCTGGCCATTAGAAAGAATGCAGAATTATGGCAGGTTTGCACTAGCTTATCTTTTTACACTTTAAATCTATTTATTCCATAGTCTATGATACATGATACGGTGGCTATCAATCATAAACAGCCAGAGAAACTAGAGCTTATTATCACAAACACACTGATGCATTACTGACAGCAGCCACTAGTTTACCTCTTGCCTCTCACTGATGTGCATCAGCTAGTTTTAGTGCTTTAAATGTTGACCATTTGGAGGGGATCCAAACGGTGACGGTTTTTCTGACATGCCGATTAATTAGAAGTGTTTTTGATGAGTGGAGCTCAATATTTAGATTATAAGAAGAAAAAAGGTTTCTCTCAGATTCCCATCAAAGCTATGTGCTCACTACAGCTGAGAACAGTTTTCTTAATGACCATGACTGAGATCAGTGCCATGAAGTTGATGATAAGGATTTTGAACTTCCCAGCAAAAGATAAGTGGAATTCCTCCACTGCATTGAATCTCCATTAAAACCGGAATAATAATTATATGACGTTGTTCAGCGAATGCCCAGGTTTTATTACAGTGCCTTTTTTAAAAACTATAGCTGTATCATGAAGCATTGCATAATGCAAGTCACGCATGAGTACAAGCAGCTTGAGCTGAAAAGTACATGACAAGTCCATAACAAAGCATGCAATTTTGTTAGACTGGGCAGACAATCCGAGCGGACCACCAGCTCTGCAGACACTGTGCCGCTCAGTTACTTGAACTCCTCTACTAATCCTCAGTGTCCATTATAATGTTTTGATGCACTGCAGGTTGCAGTAGAATTTAACAAGGAATTACAGAGCTACAAATGAGAAATTACTGACAAAGTTGTTTGGCTCACCACTTGTGTTCTGATCTGTCTGCAGGGCCATACACACCCTTTCTTTGAGGTTAAGCGTCTGGTCTGGTTAAAAGCTGTGGGCTGCAGTCTATCATGGGTCAGTAGAAAGAAGAAGGTAGGAAGCGGAAAGGAGAAAGGACATAAAACAGCCCTCTGAACAGTTTAAGATTAAAGGGTACTCTGCTTGTTCCTCACAGTGTTACTAATGCTCAAATTACTAATTATAATGTCTCAGATGTTTGAAGGTTTAGTTGATGATGCAGCAGTTTGACTGGTTTGAGGAAGACAACTCATCCCCGCCTGGAAGCGGAGAAAAGAAATCAAATTTCACCTTGGAAAATTTGTCTGATTTACATTAAATGTTGTTTCCTTGTCAACTTTTAGGACTGTTGAAGGTGCTTTTCCGCTCACGCATACTTGATGACGGTCAATCCATTAATATTTCTTATTACAGCTTTGTTGTAGAGTCATGAAATACGGTGGATAGAAAAATGTCTTTGATGATGGCCGTGTTACTTTCACCTCATGTGGTGACGGGCATGGCGGGGAGCACAAGGTTTTCCAGCAACTCGGGAGAATGTGTGACAGATGAGGAAGGAATGCAGAGATAAAAGAACAAATAATGGCACATTAAAGTCATTCCTTTGTTTGGGGGAAACAATCAAGATATCAGCCATCTCAGATGAGACTAGACCGCCGAAGGTAAAGCCACAGTTTTAAGGAACAAGAGGTCATTTGATGCCTTGCTGGGAAAATTGATCCCATTCTTGTCTTTATCCAAAACAAGAAAATCTGCCAACTGGTACATTCAAAGTTTATTTCTATAGTCTACGAGAAAAACAAAACTGACAAATGTAGAGCTCTGGTGCTATTTCTTTTCTTTGGGAGCCGTGACATTAAAGGCACTTTTTAATACCTCAAGCATTCATGTTTGTTTGCTATTGCTCAAACGAATAGGCAGTGGCTCGACAGGCGTTTCTCAATCTTTTGTTTGTACTTTTCTTCTTACAGACTTGTGAAATAATCATGAGTCATTTCCCAACCACTGTCCTAATTTGAAGTCAGCATTTTAGCCTAGCCCGACCCAAATTTTGCTGTCTTATACTTTGTCGAGCTCTAAGTGCAATATTTCAGGTGGATCACGATGCGTCACTGAAGCTAAAGGATCTTCCTCGGGAATACCAGCGGACCAGAGGGGCTAGCCCTTTTCCATAAATAGCCCCTCTTGTGAGGCGATGCTTGACCCTCGCTGATCAATATTTTAGAAAATTGCTCCTTGTGTCACTCCCCATCTCCCAAGCTGACAAGGATGAGATTGTACTATGTGTATTTGTGTGTAAGTGTGTGCCTGTGAGGCTGAGCGAAAGTGATTTCGTCAGCAGGCCCATAATGTTTCTCTACACCATCTCAATCCCTCTCAGGCTTTAAGAAAGTGGAACTCGGATCCAGCAAGTGTCAGCTTAGGTCGAGCGGAACATGTTCCAAATGGTGTTAAAAGCATGTACTTGTTGGCCTCTGTTTTCAATTATTGATGAGAAAAGGCACGCTAAAAATGATCCCTGTTTCCTTTTCGATCCTTCCCTGGTGGAAGAGCGCATGAATTAATAACACAGATCAAACTGCAGCGTTAGCGCAGATCAAGCATTTGTAAAGAAGCTGAAAGGACTGTATACAGGAGAGGCCTATGATATAATGTGGCTTTACCTTGAATGTTCTCTGTTCCTGTCACATCCCATTTAATTTTGGAACGCAATTCCTCGAGGTGTAGGAATGATGAATTAGTAATCGCAACATGAGGCTTGGGAAGAAATGTCCTGCAAAAAAGTTTGAACCGAAATCTTTGCTGCAAGAATTGGCAAAGAAAGTGTTGCGGTCTATCATGTGGAGAATAGATTTTAGCAGAGTACTTTCCATGTTACCATATCAGTGTATACCAGCCAGTATCGAGCAAATGATCAAGTAAAGATACAAGCTATATACAAGATACATTTATTTATAAGGACAACTATTTCAGTTGGAGAAAAAGTAAAAGTACATACGAGCTTTGGCTGATGTTCTCCGTTATACTTGCATTTCTCTTTATTTGAAGGTATTGCATGACTGATACATCTCTGTGTTACAGTTCTCCCTACGGCAGTCTACATTTGCTTTGGTGAGTGGTGCAATGGAGAACTCCACTGGGTAGTGAGGAAAACAAGATCTCTCTACTTCCATCAGAGGACGCATGTAGTAGTCTCTTACTATCAAACATGGCACTCCATGTTCCCGCTGGACACAGAGACTCAACAGAGACAGACAAGGACCGATAAGGAACTCAAACAGAACGAAAATTGGCAATAAATTCAGTTGGGAGAATGCTAGATTAAACTAGTTGAATCTGAGAGCTCATGTTTCCATCCTAACTAGCCTCCAAACACGTTTTCAGCCACCCTTGCTTGTGCCAGACAGTTCACAGCGACTAATGCAGAGTGGGGGAGGTTTGATATAATGGCTGACATCTTTACTGTATCAACTTTTCAATTAGTTATTTCCAGAGATGGGCAAATCTCTGTAATCGGGTAATCCGATTACTTTTTTCAAGTAACGAGTAAAGTAAGGGATTACTATTGCAAAAACGGTAATTAGATTACCGTTACTTTCCCGTAGGAACGCTGCGTTACTGCGTTACTAAAACCATGATTTTTTGCGAGAATGTCTCATGACAGTGACGTAAGCGAGTGCGACGTTCGTGACAACAGCTGTGTGCAGATCAACAATGGATCATATATCGAGTGCAGAGAGAGTATGAGCGTGCAGCGTTTAAAGCGTGGAAGTACTGACCTTACTTTGAGTTTGATTCCATAAAAAGTGACAAAAACATTAGTGTCCGCTGTGCGTGGGAAGAAAACTTCTTTTTACAGCGAAAGCACCGAGTAGCTACGACGTAATGGGAAACTCACAGAGAAACTCGCAGATTCTTCCACTGACCGCGGCACACCTGCACCAGGGTAACCCTCCGCCTACCCCACTCCTGCTTTACAGGTGAAAATAGAGCAACAGGACCGCTAGTCTGTGACTTTATTTATTTTCTGCTGTGTTTTACTTGCATCTATTTGAAAGACTGAGTGTAAACACAAAAAAAAACCTATTTTATTTTATGTGCTGGAATGTGCAGAATATAGGGTTAAATGTTAAACTAATTTCTTCCAGTCAGAGAATGTTGCATATAATTAAAATTTTGCTTGATGCATAAAGTTAAAAGATTAAAACTAATAAAACAAGTTTTAAAAAGAGACTTTTCCATTTGATTACATTTTGTATGATGATTATGCAGAAAAAGTAGAATTGGGCTGAAAGATCTATCACTTTATTCAGGGTGTAAATCATGTTTTTAAAAAGTAACTACGTAACTAAGTAATTAATTACTTTTGAAAATAAGTAATCAGTAAAGTAACGAGATTACTTTTTTGGGGAAGTAATCAGTAATTAGTTACTGATTACTTTTTTCAAGTAACTTGACCAACACTGGTTATTTCACTGCTTTTATTGTGGCTAAAGATGAATCCAATCATCTGACATGGTGTAGGTTGGATTACCTCCATTTTCCTGGCTGTCACATTACTAACCGCTGAAGAGGTGGAGATACAGAATCATCCCTTCCATTAAAACACAGAAATCTGGGTTTTTTCATCATCTGTCTGTCGTTTCAGAGAAATCAGCATTTGTGGGGGAGCTTGTGATGATTATAGTTGACTAATAAGTTGTCATCAGCTTTGGTCATTATCTTCTCCTCACCCATAGACAAGGGTAGGATAGAATAAACTAGAGCAGGGGTGGGGGAACTCCAGGCCTCAGGGGCCGGTGTCCTGCAGGTTTTAGATGTGTCCTTGATCCAACACAGCTGATTCAAATGGCTAAATGACCTCCTCAACATGTCTTGAAGTTCTCCAGAGGCCTGGTAATGAACTAATCATGTGATTCAGGTGTGCTGACTCAGGGTGAGATCTAAAACCTGCAGGACCTGGTGATTCGCAGCACACTTTGATCAACGCTGTGATATCACTTTAAGTCAGTGAACTCTTTTCATAGCACATAACTTAGAAATAATTTAACCCTGAAGGGCTGGTCTGCTTCAGTTGATGTGATTAAATTTGCCACTTGTGTGGCCTTCTCTGATCTGCAGAGTATCTATGATGTTGTTCTTCTAAAATGACATTCACGAACTTCCAAACTTTATTGAAACATGCATTTTATGTAGTCCCTGCAGAGTTTGGTCTGGTTACTCATAGCAAATTATTAGGAGTAAGCCATGAAAAGAAGACATACTGGCTAAATGACTACAAACTTGTTCTTGACTAAATGGTACTGTGGGCAGCACAGCATGAGGGCTGGAAGCCTTAATTGCATGGAACTTTGCACATGTGTGGTAGAAGTGTAATCAGTTAGGGAAAACAAACTTTTGAAACCTTATTTTTAAGGGAAGAAAATACTTTTCAAGTAGTTTTTATCCCATTTAGATTATGACTGTAAATCATGCATTGACTCCCATGCAGTTGTCTCCCTGCTCTGAGAACATTCTGAATTTCCACATACTTGGTAGGATGCTAATGTTGCCCGAAGGTCTTTTCATTCCCAGGTCACACTGGAAACACTGCTTTTTTCCAGCTTTATAATGTGAAATAAAATCACAAACACTTGCGTTAGTAACGTAAGAATTCATATTAGGAGTATCTTCATGGTTACATTTTTAGCTCTGTATTTTTTCCTCGTTTTGGCACGATGCATTTGGTTATGTAACCTTGATGTGGTGACTTAATGTGGAAATAAATGCACTGAAGTTCTTGAGTTATTTATCTTTATATATTACTGATCGTTGGCTGAATAAAGCCGGTTTTACAGATTCACCATCTGCCAGCACTGAACTACAGACAACCAAACGGCACTTTTATGTCTCTAATTCTATTTGATTGAAATGGAATTACCACCACTGTGCAGAAAAGTGGTGTGATGGTAAGCACTGCAGCCTCACAGCGACGACATCCAGGATTTGAGTCCACCAGCCGGCTGGGGCCTCAGTCTCCATGTTTTCCCACACGGGTCAAAAGACATTCCCGTTGCTCATAGGTGTGAAAGGTCGTCTCTCTCTGTGTGCACTAGCTTTGCTAAACTGGCAACATGTTCAGGGTGTACCTGCCTCTCGCTCCATGATAGCTGGGACCGGCTCCAGCAACCATCAAAGTGGAAGAAAATGAATGGATGTTGCACAAAGTGGATAAAAATCCTGTTGCAACTATGATAGTACAGAGCTTGTAGTGTATCACTTGTGCTAATATATGATACTTTTGGCCACACTACTGATCCATTTTACTCAACTTGCTGTTTTGGCATGCGTTACTGTTATAATGTTCAGTGAGTTTTCTTGTAGAGACTGGTCCCTCACATTTGTTCTTTTCCCTCAACCCTTGAGGGAAAAAGCAAAAAAAAAAGAAGAAACATTTATTCCTCATCCAGCAACGAGCTGTCTGTCTCCTTGTGTCTGACCTCCTCTTTCACGACTTTCTTTAAATATTGTTTCTTGATCTATTTCTATGTCTTTATTTGAAATGATTATTTTTACTAGGAAGACCAGTGGCTCGATTCATGGTAATGCATCTACTTTCGGTTGCCTACTCAAAACAACCCAGCATGACAGTGGCTGAGGATACAGCTATGGGTGGGAACAGGAACAGACAATAGAGACTAGATTTGTTGTGGATTGCAAAACTTTGCAACAAAAAGGCCCGCACACTGACACGAATACAAGCATGCCCTAAAATGAAGAGAAAGAGAAACACTAGAAACACTTACATGCACAAATGCTCATGCACAAAAATATAAGGTGCTAGAAAGGCATGACTGGACTCGCTATCGTTGTCGTTATCTCCTGTGTGCATACACATCCACAGCAGTTACAAAAACATAGTTATAATTGTGGCCTTGTTGCTCGAAGTAATAGGCAGAATTTTATTACAGTAGTTTGTTTACATTACGAGGCATCTGATCGAACAACGTCAATTAAGCAATTAGATTTGAAGTTGATGAATGTGTATGCTCACAGTTTGATATGCACAACATAACCAATCAGTCTTCTCGAAATGCATCATCCCCAGAAGTGGCAGAAAAACCTGTGCATTTCCCAACCAATGTTACGTAGGAAACCCAATATTTTCATTCACAGATGTTGATTTACAAGATTACGCCCTGGTTTTGCCCAGTGAAGACAGATGTCACTTCCTGTTATTTATATGCATGGTGAGTATCCAGTTAGGCTTCACTGCAAAAGAACCTGACTTTTTTCTTGAAAACATAAGAGAATGTTTAAGAAGTGACATGCCAGTTCATGTCAAGGGATAATAACATAATAAATCTCATTCACCAGCATGATGTTGTTTCAGCTCAAATCTGCAGTCACTTTGGAACCTGCTCTCTATCAAAATAACAGCCACTGTTCAAATAAACTCAGCACACAAGCCCGGGCCTGGTGTTTCTGACGTTCACAAGCTCGAGCTATTCTCATGAAGATTAATGTTTTTCTCTCTCTCGCTCTTTTAGGTAATCTAATATCAAGCACGTGTTTACCAAGGATAATGATATATGTTTATGATATATCAAATACGATAAGGTTCTTACATGTCCATTTTGCCACGCGTTTCTTTCCAAGTAACCTGAAACCATTAAAGCAAGAAGTAAGCATTTTCAATGTCTGTGTAATACTTCTCAGATACAATAGAGAGGATCAGCTGAACTTTGACTTGGCTGCAACTAAAGCCTGCCGCAGCAGTTGGAGTTGGTTACACAGCCGTGGCTTTAGGTTGTTGTGAACACATAATACTAGCGTGCATACACCCACCCTGTCACTTGTCACGCATGCAAAAAGAAACACACATGCTTCCATAAACAAACACTCATGTGGCGTTCACACTGTGTCACTGCAAGCACGCCGTCTCACGTAAACTATTTATTGTGCAGCTTTTTTACCAGGCAGCACAATGTAAGAGGCACTATGCATGCTACACGTGCAGTTGGTGCTCCGGATAGCGAGAAGAGTTGTATGTTTGGTTAAGAATAGAATCGCACGACTCTGAAACAGCACCGTTTTACTGCACATCTGTTTACTTTGAAAGTGTATCTCTTGCATTCTTACACTTGAGTTGGTGACTTCATCACTTCCCTTAGGGTGCAGAATATATAAGTGAGTCAGGACACTCAACAGGATTTCTCTCTGCACGCAAGCAGCAACTGGTAAGGGAGGGTCTACACTTGACCACAGACATGTGGTCTTATCTGTTCTGGGTATATGTCAAGGTTCCTGATAAAATGTACAGTGCAGTATTAATGTAATTGTTGTAATTACAATTAAGGTTTCAAATAAGGGTATTTTTTCTAGGCTTTATAAATAATGTAGAAAGAATTAAAATTTCTATGCACTTGCTCACAAAGCACTTACTTTCTTTTCACAGAAACACATATTCACAGATTACATATAACATAATGTTGAGTCAAATTAAAGGTATGTTTCTAGCCCTCTTTTGCCACTCAGATTTTCTTTACTTATGTTGCAAATGCTAGATCGCAACAATCAATGGACTTATATCAACAACTGAATAGTGGCTACCAAAGATGAATTAAACTTAATAATATTTATGATGTAGAGGAAAGCCTGTATCAGTGTAAAGTGGTGGATGGATGAGTTGGCAAATATGGGGCATCATGTGCATCCTAAAAGTAAATGTAGATAACACAGAAGAAAGAACCAAATGGGGTTTGAGGTGGTGCAAGCATTGTTACAGGACCAGAGTGAAGATGGAGCAGGTGTGGAGACCAGGAAGGCTTAGAGAGGCAGAATTTTAATCACCTGGGCAGAACACTAGCCACGGGTTCTGCATTTCAAGCTATTTCTTGAATCTCTGTGAGAGGTCCTGGGTTCAAATCCCGGATGAGCCCCCAATTGTTTCAACTAGCTCCAAGGTCACAACAAAGAACAGAGACATGCTACCCATTGAATAGGAATTACCAAAGTTTTTTTTCTTTAAAAAATGTAATATTTACCATTATGTCCTTATTAGTGGGTAAAGCAGTGCATAGATGAGTTGTCAAGTCTATAGGATATGATGTACAAATGAGGCCCAGAGACTGCTGCAGGACAACAATGAAGACGCAGCAGAAGTGGACACCAGGAAGGTCTAGAGAGATTTTAAATACCAGGGCAGGGCTGTAGCCAGGTGTTCTGCATTTTTAACCATCTCCTGAATCTCCACCCAGGAAACCCCTGCAACACAAAAACACATGTGCACATTGCAAACCTGCACAAAGGCCTGGGGCTGCAACAAACTAAGTTATTTAAAAGAAAACTCAGCAGATTTTCTTTTCCCTGGCTCTCATCTTCACAAAAATCACTGGAAAAAAAAAGTTTGAAATGATTTATGACACCCCCTCCCCCTACACCAGCACCAGCCATTACCAGAGGCTTCGTGTTGTCTGCTTGTCTAGCTGTACATCTGTATGTGTCATTCTTGCAGTATCTTAGGAATGCCTTGAAAGAATTTCTTTAATGCTCCCACAAGTTTTAACTTTTGCATACTAGACTCTTAGAAATGCTGCTCTGTAACTTAACATGGTTTTCCACATTGTGGCTGAGTTGCTTCCACTTTGATAAAACCACTTACAGTTGATCGTGGAAGTAGGGAAGAAATTATACGAATGTGTGATTGGAACACCGACCGATTACAATAGCACGGATTGATTGAGATCTTCAGAATGACACATTTTTTTACAAATAACTACGTGTTTGATTTTTTTCTGTCCTGTCTCTCTTCCCTAATTCACAATCAGTCGGCGCAGATGGCCCCGCCCCTCCCTGAGCCGGGTTCTGCTGGAGGTGTTTTCCTGTTAAATGGGAGTTTTTCCTTCCCGCTGTCGCCAAAGTGCTTGCTCATAGGGGGTAATTTGATTGTTGGAGTTTTCTCTGTAGTATTGTAGGGTCTTGACCTTACAGTATAAAGAAAGATCCGATCATCAGGGGGATTATCGACTTTTCATGGAGCTGAAACTGAAGAAATAAAAATCCCTGACGCCTAACATACCGTAGCACTGAGTAAGCAAAGAATTCATCATCTTCAGCATGGTTCATGAAATAATAAACATTACATGTTTCTTTTCCCAAAATCCACTGTTTTCAGGTTCTTTATTATTCATCACATTAAAGCTTCTTTCATTATTATGGTCTGTCTTTATTGTCTTACAAATATTAAGTTATCCACAAAAATAAAATAACTTAGATAATAACCATATTAAAACATACAAATACACACATACATACATTTATGACATGAAAAAATGCATATTGCTGATATCTTCCCAGAGTTTTCCTGGACACAGTTAAGTATGTGCAAACTACTTATCAGAATCAAAATAAACTGTTACACTGGAAATATAATCCCAGATTTTTTTCTCTGCTTTCAACACAGAAATATATTTACTCAAAATAAATTACACTGTCTGATAAGGAGCCTTACTCATACAGGTTTCATGAAACCAAATATGATCTTATAAATGTGTATAGGCAGAAATCCATATCAATGTTCTTTTTTTCTTATATATAGTTAGAAGTTGACATCAGAATATCCCTGTAGTACACATCAAAGAAGTGTGAAGTAGGTGAGTGTAGATATATTACACAAAGCTTACAGTGTTGCACACATTACATTGCATCACAAAACAGGAAACATTTGATTGATGACAGTTTTGGATGTTTATAGTGTGAGGAACTGGAGCGTGTTTGTGCGCACTCAGTTTCCTGAGGCACTTTAAAAATTATTGATGGTATTCGGTGCAGCATTATTCATTTTTATTTACAGTGCTGTTCAGATCATGTTGACGATGAAAACCGTTCTCGGTCCTCTTACATTACGTACCACACACAACACGGACCACACATTTTGGATGACATACATCTGGAGCTGTGCGACATTTTCAAGGATTTCTGAATACACGGGTACACGTTTGTGCCTCAAACGGTTTTCGGACTATGAAATGAATCTTATAGTGTATAGACACGGTTCTTGATCTGTCTGAAGCTTATTAGTGGAAACATTTACAGTATCTAGACAGCCACCATGAGAGAAAAGGAAGTGGTTTTTTTTATATTTGGAGTCAGCGCCAGCAATCCGGGTTTCAGATCGCACTTTTGATCTTTAGACTTCAGCCACTCAAATTCATCGTTGCTGTTTCTAAAGAGGTCATTGTCGTGTTCTGCTCATGAAGGCAGCATTGCAATCAAATCAGTTCTACCTCTTTTTTAACATTTTTAACATTATTATTAGTGTTGGCAGGGGTAGTAACACTGACTTTCAGTTGAGCCAGACAATCATTCAATGTATTCCATGTGCAACATGATAGCTGCTATAAATAAATATGGAAAATTCTGAACTGTCCTTAAACAAGGTATAAAATCCTTCAGTGCCCCAGATACGTAAGTGCTTTGTCAAACTGTGTGCACTATGAGTCCTGACGTTTTGCCTCTACATGTAGCAGACAAGGTAAATAATAACCATGGCTGGATTTAAGCTATGCTATAAGTGACGGTACTTGCAATTGAGGATCGAGGGACAATGTTTCAGAAATATACTTGAGTTTAAGTTTTATGCAGATCTTATGTTCCCCCTGCAAACTTTCTCTCTACTACTTACTTTAAACTTCCTCTTTGCTCACTTGACTCTCATGCAGCTCTGTGCCAGTCACAATATATTGAATTTATTTCAGATTTGTATCTTTAAATTACTATGTTCCTCGACCTCGTGATGAAGGCAGTATACATCCAAGGTCTTTGAGTTGTGGCACCTTTTCACATATGCTGCATGTGCACATTCTTTACCAACATACACTTCTATCTTTCTGCTGGCTCAACTGCTTCCCACTCTGTTCTTGCACATCTTCTCTGCAAAGAAAAACTGCAGTCCACCGCAAAAAAGAACGGGGCACACAACTTATGGTCATGTCCCCATTTCAAAGTAATATTCTGGCTTAAAAAATGTCTTTTTCTCTCCGTTTTGTTTGTTTAGCCTTTTGGTGTGTGTTTCTTCATTTACAGACGCTGACCCACTCTGTTATCCGGCACTCTTCACAGACCACGTAGCAGCACCAGTGAAACTTGCAGTTGCAGCGTTCGCTTCGCGTCTGCTGCAGAATGTTGTGGCCCCTGCCGCAGCACAGACTCTCACAGTTGTCCATGCCCGGGCTGGTCTTGTTGCAGATCCGGCCCTGTGTGCCCGCTGAATCCGAGCCCAGGTCTCGCTCGCAAAAATCTGGTGACTTTTCAAAGTAGACTAGTTCGTTGATGCTGGGTCGCCGCCGGTGGTGATGGTGATTGTGCTGATGATGGTGATGATGGTTGTTGTGATGGGAGTGGTCCAGCTGTCCAGTGTTCCGGTTGTGAGCCTTGATAAGCGTGGCGATGTGGAAGCGTTCTTTGAGGATTGAACCCACCACTCGGAACTCTGGAGTGACCTGCCAGCAGGTTTTCAGCTGGCAGCTCCCCGAGGTCCCATGGCACTTGCATTTCCTTCTCATGTGGTCGAGCACCACCTGGGAAAACGCAGAGAAAAGGAGAGAGAGTAGGATGGAGTGAGGAAGGAAGCACAGGCGAGGAAAAGAGCAGAGAGAAGAAAAAAAGATGATTAACACCTGCCTCGATTACTGGTTTTATTTTAAGGTTAACATATACAGATAAAGGGTGTTGCTGTACTGACTTTATTTCACCATACAAGCCACTGTCCTAGCATGTAATGAAATGCTTGAAGAAACATTGGCTCCATACTGAAGAATCCAGGTGGTCTGACTCTCAATATGTTGTTAAATATGCTGCTATCAAATAACACACATGGATGCAGGTATCACCCAAACAGCGCTGTCATTATTCATCTTTTGGCATCAGGTAGAGACTCTGAGCATAACCCACATGTAGCTGCACATTAGGCATCAGAGCATAACACTATTTACATATTTTCACTTTAATAGTTTAAGGCTGTCCAATGGAACTGCACAGACATCAGCAGCTAGATCTGCTCATTGAGCTACTTACAGTATATGAAAACACTGCACACAATTTAATTCTTACATTAAGCCTCAAAGAATGTTTATGGAGTCTACAATCCAAATCTGCACACATAAACAAACAAAATATCCCGTTATAGCGAACGGTGCAGGATCTGCGTACACATATATCACTCATGACAAACCCTCGGTGCATCTCAGTGTGTGTGTGTGTGTGTGTGTGCACGTGAATGTTTATCAGTCATCACCAGCCCTAAACTTTAAGATCCAATTACCAACAGGAACACCAGGCCACCCAGAGTACTGACAGATGATACTGCTGCCACCCCTATCAACACACTGGCGCAGGCTGGACACTCGCACAATTAAAGACATGCTACACATGTGCTAGCAATAAGGGTGATTATTCTCTCATACACATGAAAAAACAAGAACTTCACCCACACTTGTTCACTTTCGGTGGAATCAGACAAAAATCAATACATGGCTTCAGAAAAGGTGTTTGTGGGTATTTGTCTATATTCACATTTTTATGTATGTGGTAAAAAGCCTGAGCGGTTCCTCTGCTTTTGTATTGTTAAGCTCTGTTTTTTGTGTTTGTAAATTTTATGGTAAAACTACCATCTAATCTTTTAAAGAGAAAAAATAGAAAGCATGAGAGATAAACCTTTATTGAGCTTTTTAAGTCTTAAAATCTTGTAACCTACCAAAATTGGGCCAATTAGGATGGAAGCCAGAAATCAAATACCCAGTCGTCTGTTTTATGCAGAGGTAGCAGGACCAATTTGTAAATGTCGTAATGTTTTGAGGGTTTTTGTGTGTGTGTGTGTGCAGCACACTGTTTCATGCAATGCTTTGTGGGTTTCCGACTTGAGCTAACATTGCCAAGTAAAGGCGTGAGTCATCTGTTCATGACAAACATGTGAAATGCACATGAAAAGAAAACCCTCGTGTTTGCCACCGAGGCAAAGTTCAAAGGTGACCAGTAATATTAAAAACATGAAAAGAAAAAGAAGGAAAGAAAAACAGAGTAACGGCACAAACACATCAGCTCTGGCCAATGGGATGTGATGCATCCGTTTAAAGCTGCAAAATCCTACATATAGTGTTTGAAAATACATGTTTATGTTTGGAGTTATGTTTTTCTGCCATCACTCAAGCTTACCAGTAATGAGCCTTTTAAGTGGAGAAAATTAAACGTTGGAGGCACCGATACTACACTTTAAAGCCGTTTAGATGCTATATTATAACAATCGTGCAAAAGAATGCAAAATATTTTAACCTTGCCCATCACTGTGTGTTCATAATGTGCTACAATAACAGAAAGTGACTTAGAAGTGTGCTTTTTGGATAAACATGGTTACACTGTCATTGGGAGTGTTGAAAGGAAAGTTTCAAGACGCTGTGATCAGTGGCGAGGAGACGCTGTACTAGACGCTGTACGGCTTTATGGTAAACAACACTATAATTGCTCAAGCGGCACTTGCACTGAGTTCACATTGTAACTTCTGGCTCAGTTTTTACATGAGGCCAGAGGCAACCCCAGAATCACAAACGTGCTGGCCTTAAACACACAGCAAAGTCTGTAATCATGAAACGCTCCAACCCACTTAAACCTTAAAGAGACAAACTGACCTAGGAGTCATAATTGCATCCACATTGCTACTGTTTGATGGTATATTCGCAGCAGGACAGAGCTTTCAAAGAACAGTAAAACAACAAAACAACCAGCTTAAAGAGAAAGTTTCTTTCTCAATATGAGATATTGTTGCCGGAGAAGAACAGCAGCATCCCTAAAAACATCTTTCATGTTTATCAGAGTGGAGAAATTCACATAAAAGGAAATATTTTCTTGAGATGCTCAGTGCATGTGGAGATAAGTGTGCTGTGCATAATCAGTCAGTTGCACAGCACGACTGGCTTCCATATCTAAAAATCTAAAAGTGCAACAAAGCAAATCCACACAGAGACCTGCAGAAGTGAAATCAGCACAGCACGCTCCTCCTCAGGAGAAGGCTGATGATATGAACGCTCAAAGAGTCAGAAGAGTGAGGAACTCTGCAGAAATGGGCCACAGATTTCTAGGCTTCTGTGAACGAATTCTGATGCATCACTAAAGACAGCATCAACGTTTGCTTTTCACATCCATGAGCAGCATGCATTCGACCCATCGCTGCACAGTCATAATCATACCTTAACTTTTAGAACTAAAGGACATCTTGCAAAGGTTTCGTATCAGCCATGTGCCCGTGATTTCCTCGATGGCACCTGTTGCCAAACTTTCATTTTGATCTCAACAGTCGCCGGGTCACAGTCATGGTTGAGATGACTGTTAAACATAAATAAAACAGAACTGAACAGATATGTGAACACCGAGGCTGGCACATGGACAGTTCCTGTAACGACAACACTGTGAGCATCTCTAAGACAACATTTTGAACCTTGCTCTCACGCTGGTTAAAAGGCAAGTAGGTGTTTCAAGTCTTCCACTCGCTTTTTTCCAAACTACAAATACACTGATCGATAACTCAGCCCGATGCAGCAA
The DNA here is from genome assembly GCF_963576455.1 of Neolamprologus multifasciatus. Classification (NCBI taxonomy): domain Eukaryota; kingdom Metazoa; phylum Chordata; class Actinopteri; order Cichliformes; family Cichlidae; genus Neolamprologus; species Neolamprologus multifasciatus. The sequence goes on from NC_140454.1 coordinate 33,607,189, forward strand.
TATTAACTTTGCAGTTTTTGTTTTGCTTTTGGTTTCTGATATAAAGTGAGAAAGCAGCCAAACAGATTTGCAAGACATTTCAATACTTGGTGTCCAAATTTTTGCTGCATTTCTGCTGCATCTTGCAACATTTGGCTAGATTCACAGGGAAGCGTCTTTCCATTTAAATTTTAACACATCTGTCAAAGCAGCATCAAAGGAATAATGTCTGAGTTCTTGTTCAGGGTGTATTTATTCTTTAAACACGAGGCATGGTGCACACCCTGTCGTCTGACTGGGTAAAGTTTGAAAAAAAAACCTCAACAAAAGAAAATAACTGCTGGTGAAAAGTGATTGATGTGTGTGGGAGATGTAAGATATTCTTTTGACATGCAGATGAAAGGCACGTCAGTGTGACGCTGGTTCATCTGATCATCAGAGGAGCACTGCTAAAGGACATTTTATGCAAGTAGAAATAAAGACGAGGGCACCTGAGTGAGTTATTTTACCCAGATGAATGACATTACCTTTAATAATACGACATCTTTTTCACATTATTTATAGAAGAAGCTGGTCTAAAATGAGGTTTTGTGTTGGTAACCGTTCTAACATAATGAGCCCCCCCTGTCCCTCTTCATTTATCAACATATTAAGTGTACTTTTCCAGATCTACATGGCTTCAAGAATGAGGCTGTTTTGATTAATGACCAGATGAAAGGTTGTTATTTTTTCCTTTTGGTTTCTTACAGTTGCTCCTACTCATCTGTCCCTTGGGGCAATTACACTGTGCAACAAAGGAGACACCGACAAGTAACACAGAAAAATGTAAGAATATATATCAGTATATTTAGTTAGATGATGGCCGCTACATTTTCATTTGAAAAGGCCAAACTTTTGTTGACACCACTCTGGCAGTCTGATAGTTTGGAAACAATGATGCACACACTTGTGTTCACTGCCCGAGTCGGTCTTACCGGTTACCGTTTGTCCTTCCCTGGTTTGTCACGCTAATCACTTAACTCTTCTCTGAAAGAAAACAAAGTTATCGGCATTGGCTAACAGCTGTTTATTTAACATGAATACCAAATATGTTGCTGACCTTGTTGCTCACACAGCTCTACACTACCTGTGCAGGAAACATGCACAGCAGACATAAATGTGCAGTAATATTGTGTTTTCACTGTGTACCGAGATTACATTTGAAATGTTGACTAAATTATTTTTTTAATGTGTTGTTGTAGATGTAAAAACAGGAAAGAAATCTGATCTTTGATCCTGAAAATGAACCCCGAGGGCATTTAGGGCCCGTGGAGGAAGGAATGTGAGGTAAATTCAGAGGTGAAGGGTGGGGAGAGGAAAAGAGGCTGACAGGAGGAGGAGATGAGCCAAAGGATTAGATACATTGTTTGATACACAAAGGCTGTTTGAGAGAGAAGTGTGTGTGGGTGTTATCACAAATCGCCTGCCTATCAGCCGTATAGATTAGATTGTGGTCAGCAGTATCAAACCTGTCAGCAGAGAGTATCTTGGCAACGAGAGATGGACATACACACAGCTTGAGTAACACTTACTTCTGTTAGTGTGCTCAGGTACTGCAGCCAGAGTTTGGGAAGAATAAAAAAGGACAATGTGTTAAACAAATAAAACAGCTGCCGGCTTTCAGAGAAAACAAGAAATCTGAATTTGCGCCTCGCTGCATTCTTGGGTCTTAAATCCTTGTAACGCATTTGATGAAGAATAGTTATCTGCATTAAACATTATCCTTTCAAAGCACTGGAGTAAGAATTTATTCATAAATGCCATTTTATGACTAATGCTTTGGTTTACCCAGCACATACACAACAGACTTCTTCAAAGTGGACCACAGTTAGGGACAAACATCTGGCAAGTTTTAATTGGCTAGAGAGACAGGCATCTATAAAACAACCCCAGACAGAGATCAAATGCAGCATGTTGGTGGCAGACCAGGACTGTAGGCTACATAATACAGTAGACTGGGGAAAAGTACAAGCAGACTACTGTGCAACGAGCACGGGTGGATGAAGTAAAGTAGAGATCAAAGAGCGCCTGAGTATGGGTCAGAGTGCATTAATTAATAGAACGAGTATTTTAGGCACTTTATGCGTTTAACTGGAAAGAGAAAAGAGCAAAAAACAAAAAAAGGGCACTAACAGGCAGTGATGGCTGCTATTCATATACATGAATATGGTGTGGGAGTGGGGGGGAGATGGGCGTTTCTCTTCTAGCTATCACAGGGAGATGGTAGGGTCCACCATGGACAACTTACCAGTCTGTTACTATTAATTTTATTAGTATTATTACACATTTGCTTATTTAATGACTCGTGTTGTGTTACAAAAAAAAGAAGTACATCATGTGTCAAGTGAACTTTTACCTGTGTGCTTATTAACAAACCTCTGTGTGTAATTGGAGGGTTTTTGTTTTTTTTCATAGAACACATAATGAGGCACTTTTCCATTTCTTGCGTGCACTTGCCCTTGGCAGCTCTCTCATAACACACACTGTGATCCAGGATCGCAGTATGCTAAAGGTAAAAGTATTACCACACTCCTTTTAACCTAATGTTACAGCAGGATTGTCATCCTTAGTCAATACTGACTCATCTGTGATAAAACATTTGGTGAATAGCTCAGGGAAAGTCCTGCAGCTCGACACAAAGTAACATTGTGTCTGTTTGTCTGTGAGTATAAAGTTCCGTCTTTTTTTATCAGTCTTCATCTACTTTAAAAAACAATTTCTGCAATATTCTAATAACACAACTCGGTTCTAAAATGCTATTCCCTGTTTCGTTGGGTGCTTTGAATTTAATCATTGGCCGATCCTCGTGTCATCACCACCGACTGTATAAGGGGAAATCCTAATCTAACGTCTGCGTGTCGCACCGTCGACCCAGCTAAGTGGATAAACAGCAGACTAGTCTGCATGCTGCCTTGTGTTTGTCAGTTCAAAGAAAACCTACTAAAGGACTTTTAAAGCCAAGCAGCAAGCCGGAGCGATATCAAAGCACACAAACAAATCCCACAGCAACACATTAAACCCAGACATCACTTTAAACAAATCAAACGCCTCGCTTCAAAAGAACAGTTAAGCGTATGCAGACAAACACACACGCAACCGTGCAGACGCAGTGACATGCTTTTCCTGAGCAAACGCGCTCCATATCTGCGCTACACAGACCGCGTGTGAACTTGCAGCTGTATGTACAGCATTTACTCTCTGTTAGCTGCAGACGCTGTCCACAGCTACTTATTTAGAGACTCTAATAAAATGTTATTACCAGCATAAGCACTTCCACCTGTTGAACTATGAAGCGTTTGCCTCCTTGTGCACTTTTGTGTGTGTCTGTGTGTACGCATGCTTATGCATACATGCCACAGAGTGTGTGTTAGGTCAGACTGTACTGTCAGGACTCAGGAATGCCCCGCCTTCCTCTGATGATACGGCGTCTGAGGATTGCAGGGCTAATCTTTCTATTTTTGATTACACACACACGCACGCACACACGCACCCGTTTCGTGTGGTTTCAGAGTCCATTAACACAACTGGCTTCCAAAGAACAGATCATCATCGCTCCAGGGTTATATTAGCTGTGAAGGGATGTAAGAGTCCCACTTTAGCTGGTTGAGATGATTCTCCAAGGGTTGCTGCTCAGATTCATAATGACTTAATTATGACTTTGATAAATCTTACAGGAGCTTCGGTGCCCCGCTGAAGGAGCGTCATGCCTTGAAATTCACAAAGTAAGTCTTCAATTGCCCGGAAACATCAACACTACAAAATAATACTGAATACTGGCTTATTGAATCTAATTACAAGCAGTTTTCTTTGCCAGAGTGTTACTTAACAATACAATGCACTTCTCTGTGTCCTCCTACTCTTGGGCTAACAGTGTGGGTAGATGCCAAAACTCCCCATCTCTTCAGTATATTGCACCATCTTTGCTAAGCCATTTCCAATTTTTGAGCAATCCCATTAGATCTGAAGGATTTGACTTAAGTCCCTCTTACAAACACACCTATTTATCCCGTCATAACCTGACATGCTCGCAAATACGGGTGATGAAGGGTACCTGCAATTTGAATCTCACTTCAAAGCCCAAACTGCAGTGTTGCACCCCGTCACGTAGCGCTGCACTTGCTGCAAGCTCACCTGCGTCCATGAAATACCAGAGACACAAGCGCTATCATGAACACAACTTTATTATGATTTAGTCATGGCAAGCATTCAAATGTTTACCAATGTTTAAGTGCGAGTTGCCAGTTGCACATGCTTGAAAAGGGGTTGAAGAGGAGTTGAAACGTATAGTTTACTCCCGGCAAAGCAACACACCATCTCGTCTTACTCCCCTGAAGTCAGGCCCTGATGGTAAATTGTAATTATGAAGAAGATGTTTGCCAGTAACTCAGCAGACTGCTACATAGCCAGCATTGTCACCACCTGCCTAATGAACAGGCAGGATTCAACAGCACCTCGAAATGGCTCTAAGCTCTGCAACACGAACACAAGAACGTGTGCCAAGCATTTGTTTTGAGGTGTGCTGTTTAAATGATTGATAAGAACGCTGTGATTCTGCCAAGAAATTTACTTTGGGATGATGAGTTTCCATGTCATAAACTCTTAAAACATGTCGCCGGCCTTTTAAAAGCGCTCTTATAACGGCTGAACGGGAGTTTGTTTGTTTAACTGGAGAAAGCCAGAGGAACAAACGAAGGGGGGGACTGTGCTTGAGGGGCTGGAGAGGCTGCTTCTGTAATAATTGTTATATAGTATTTATTTACTTAAATCTCTTATTTTAATTAAATTGAAGCTTGTGCGCATACGTAAAGTGTACAGTGATATTTCTGCAGCAAGGCCTGTTGCAAAGAGGTTGGAGGAGGCAGCGCAGGAGAGGGGGAAGAGGGGAGGGAAGGAAGGGCGAATCTCTTTCTACTTTCCGCCCTGGTGTTTGAAGTCTAAAATCTTTTGCAGGGTTTTAAACATCTGTTTCCAAACTGCCAGCAGCCACTAATTAGGGCTAAAAACAAGACGGGACGTCGTGAGAACCTTGGGGTGGGCATGAGGCGACATGCACACCCCGCTAAAAACCACCGCATTCCTCTGCTAACAGACTGCTGCTCTGAAAGAGGGGAGTCGGGCAGGGGGTGGAAGGAGGTGAAGTGGTGATGGCGGGAGGGTGGGAGCAAAAGACACACAGAGAAGGGTGGCCATTATTTTGAGGAGGCCCCACCTGTCAGTACTTTCTGTTTGATTCTAGGAGCTGTGTGTGTGTGTGTTGCGAGGGTTTTATTGCACCTATCAGTATTTCACAGTACCACCTCTGTGATGACTCATAAATTTGTCCTCTGTTACTCCCTGTCTTTTTTCCTAACCTTACCCTCTGCTCCACCTCCTCTCTTGGTTTCCCTTTCTCTCTGATCTTTGCCTTTTTTCCAGCACAGGACGGCTTCTGTGTCTCATACTCACTTAAGCAGTTATTGCAACCCAACAAGTTGGTGAGACCCTTTGAGAAGCCCCTGTAGTTGGGGTGGGTTTGATAGTTGAAGACTAGTTTTAAGAATATTTACCATAAAAGTATCCACTGAGCAAGTTTTGAATGTCAAAATCCTCCCACTCCAGTCCAACTAATAGTTTTTGTTTTCAGTTTTGAATAACCAGATGTACCAGATTAGCCAACAGTAAAAGATTTTTACTCTACCGAGGTCATGTGACAAAAAGGAAACCAATAAACAGAATTGTTGCCAGTTATAGGTTGTTTTTCTTTGAGCTGTTGTTGCTGTTCTCACCTGCAAGATGAAAGTGTGGCTGATAAACTCTTTTTTAATCTTTTTGTTTGTTTCTTTAAAAAAAAATTAAGGTTACGCCAAATGTATAATAAAGAAGCGCTGTATATAAGGCTAATGAAGTCACTGGTATCTGTGTCAGTCATCACGTCAGTCAAAGGGGATTAACTAGAGTCAACAGTTGGTGACAATGATATCCGATATATCGTCACGTGTCATTGTAAAAAAATGATCAAGTTGATTCGCGCCAACAAACAAAGGAAAAAGGAAATGCAATCACTTCAATATCTTTTACTAAAAAAATATTTATTTTTCAAAACAGTTACACAATGGCTTAATGTTTTCACTTGTCCTACCTGAAATTAAATCTTTATTATTGAAACGGTTATCTATTATTATGTTTCCTAGCAACAAATGTTGGAAACAAGTTATGCAAAGCTAGCAAACGGAAAATGCATGTATGGGATGTTCGCTAGTTACTGAATTATCTCTGCTACTTAGCTAACAGCCTGTGTAACAAATATATTGTATATTTGTCAAACTTTCATGTTTTAGATTTTTAAAAAAATCCTAATATTAGTCACAGATCATCCAAATAAATACAAAATGCACTTTTTAAATGATGATTTCCTTTATTAATGCAAAAGTATGAAAAAGTAACTGCACCGCTTGTTAAATCATGAATTAACTGTGATTAACCACATTTTTAGAAAGCTAAGTTCAATTTAAGTGCCACACCCAGACCTGATTACTGCCAGACCTGCTGCATCAAGAAATCATTTGAACCACTAGAACCTGTCTGACAAAGTAAAGTAGGCTCAAAGTTACAGCTTTGTAAAGCTTTGGGACAGCAGTGAACCACGGTGAGAGCCATCATCCACACATGGAGAAAACTTGGAAGAGTGGTAAACCTTCACAGGAGTGACCGGCCTGCCAAATATACTCCAAGAGCACAGCGACGACTCATCCAGTGCATCACAAAGAGCCCAGAACAACATCTAAAAAACTGCAGGCCTCACTTGGCTCAGTTAAGGTCAAAGGTCACGATTAAACAATAAGAAAGGCATCCATGGGAGAGTTTCAGATGTTTAAATCAAACATCAGAAAAGTGATTTAACTGATTGTTGCTGGTGCCGGATGAGCTGGTCTAAAGATCTACTGGGATGTTCCCACAAAACCATGACGAGGAGTTACAGAGAACGTCTCAAAAAGACTAAATACTCAGTGAGGAGCAGTTTTCTGTGTCACAATGCCTTGTTGACGCCAGAGACAAATGCCCAGTCTGCTTTGAGCTGATAGCAGATAAATAACTGCTCGCTACAATTAAGAAGAGCAGCAGAAGTCCACGCTACTCATGTCAGCTAAGAACAGGCTACAATTTGCACGGCCTGACCAAAAATGATACCAGAAGGTGAAAAAAACATTAACTACTCTGAGAGCCTTGATTTTTGCTGTGAGATTTACATGGTAGGGTCAAAATCTGGTGTAAAAAACATGATCCATCTCACACTGTATCAACAGTTCAGGCTGCTGGTGATGGTGTGATCACATGGCGCGTAACTTCTTGTCACGCTTTGGGCGCCTTCCTGCCACATGAGCATAGTTTAAATTCCAAACCTACCTGAGTGTTGTTGCTGACCACGTCCATCCCAGTATGACCACGGTGCACCCATCTTCTGATGGCTACTTCAAGCCAGAAAACGCAACACGTCACAAAGATTCAATCGTATCAAACTGCTTCACTGTACTCAAAGTCACCAGATCCCAGTCCAACAGAGCACATTTAGGATGTGGTGAAAAGAAGAGTCCCATCATGGATGTGCAGCACAAAAATCTGACGCTGTCTTCTTAATATCAACCAAAATCTCGGGGGAAGGTTTCCAGCACCTTGTTCCATCTGTGCCTCGAAGAATTCAGGCAGATCTGAAGGCAAAAGAGGGCCCGACGAAGCACTAACACGCTGCCAGTGAGTTTACTGTATGTGCTATAAATGCAACTTTTTAAGGCCCGTTAGTTTGCTCTCGTTAGCACACAGAAGAACTCCAAACCACAGCTCACAGGAACAGATTTCCCTGAATGAATAAATGAATACACAGCAAATGATTGACAGAAAAGAAAGACAACCTGGAACGTGCTGCAATAACACGGTGCATGATTCAGTTTTCTACCTCAAAATAACTAAAAGCAACATGCACGCAATGAATCCAACTACAAAAGAAGAATGAATCACTGTTTCATTACTCATTTCACTTCAGCCCCCGCTTCTGTTTACTCACATTTCCACCGTACTGACTGGAGGTTATGTCACCTTATCACTCTTTCTACTACAGGGAGGCCAGCTGTTGTTGAGTTCGGCTTACGCACTCCACATTTGTGTTTTGTCTGCATAATCAAGGAAACCAGAAGTAAACTGATGAAAAGATACAGGCCCAAATTACTCTGGAGGAAATGGGGAACAATGAGCAATTTACGCCCGCTTCTCGTCTCTGCTGCCCTCGCAGTACGGGACGTTGCAGCTGTTTATCACGGTCATTTACATCTTTCTATTCCATCGTTTGAAACCCAATCAATACAGATGCTTTTCATTTGGTGTATTGTGCTGTGTCCTAAATACCCCAAATACCCCGAACCCTGTACTGTAAACCACGCAGTCAGTGACGTGCTGTGTTTTGGATGACATCCTGACTGATCTGACGCTAATTAAAATGACCAGCAGGATATGACGCCCATTTTAACAAAGCAGTTCATCTGGGCTGACAACTCGCCCTCGACTGGCGAAGACGACCGGCTTGATGGTGAAGTTGTTTTTTCTCTGAAGAGAAGTTGTCCTACTGAACCGTTTAGACACTGTGTTTCAAGTAATGTGCTAATAATTAGGACAAATATGTCAAAACCATTCAAGCTCGTGCTACTTTTACCCTTAATAACAAAATAACACAGTTATTTTCATCACTTTCACAACACGCCATAAATGTAAGTTTCAGTTAAGCTTCCACTAAACCTTACAAATGTGTGTTAAGCATAAAGTAGAATTCATAAAGTGCGCTTCAAAAGTTGCTTCTGAATTCTAACATCAAACACTGAGAGTCACTTTTTGTTAGACAAGCTTAGGCTACGTTCACTCTGCAGGTCTTGATGCTCAATTCCGATTTTTTGATCAAATCCGATTTTTCTTAGTGCTCATTCACACTACAGATAAAATGCGACAGCAAACGCGCTCTAGTGTGAACGCTCAAAGCGGCCGCATGCGCAAAAGACGACGTCACGCACAACGCGCTCTGTTTAGACCCAGACCAACAGTATTGTTTGACTGATGCACCTTAATATAAAGACTTCTGACTTTACGTTTCCCAATTTTTGCTTTAAGTTATTTTGTTATTTACATAATAATGTAAATAACCTAATAATGATCCTTATTGCTGTTTTAGAGGAGCGCTGCTTCAAAGGATAGTTGCAGATTTTTGTCAGAATCTGCAGATTATACAGAACAAATAAAATGTTCACATTTCTCCAACGTTGTCTTCCCAACAGTTTCACTGGATGGCCAGGAAGCGTTCGCGATGTCTTCACTGGCGCTGATAATTGGCGTCTGTCTTGTGTCAGTGACGTAAAAGACGGATTTAATGCGACTTGACCATCAAACAGCAGTCGCTTTCTAAAACATCGGATATGTATCGGATTCAGGACCACATACGAAAGTGACCCAGATCGGATTTGAAAATATCGGATTTGTGCCGTTCACACTGTCACACCATGATCGGATATGGGTCAGAAAAGTCGGATTTGATGTGCTTTCGCCTGCAGTATGAACGTAGCCTTATTGTGGGACAAAGCCAATAAACTTTAAAAGTAGTTGTCTTGATGCACACTCAGTTATCCAGGTAAGTAAATCCCAAAAGGTTGATTCTGTTCATCTGGATGTTTTCGGTGGGAGAAACAATTCGTCGCTCATCCAAGTGACCATAAAAGGTCAGTTAGTCCCATAACATGACTATTGAGACCACTGTCATTCCCAACGCGTAACATACCGAGGGTTTGTCATGTCCTGAGGCATCCCATAGGAACACGAAAGGTAACCTTCCGCGTCCCTATGATACGATTGTGAATGGAATCCAATAGAATGACGTTCCCGGCGGTAACACACGTTCCAGCCGTGTATTCCAACCCTAACCATGACCTTATCCCTAACCACAATCTTAATCGTATTAGCTGCTGTTTTCCAAAGTGATTAATGCTGAGAAAGTAAAACAAATGTACATGTGTAGATTCATTCATGTTTCCGAAAGCGTAACATCCCGACAATTTGCCACATGGCGTCGTATGTTGGGTTTTGGGATGAGAACATGTTGGAATATTTGCATATTAATAACTGACCTCACAGCTCATTGTTCCTTCAGTGGTGCTGGTTTCAGTGATTATGCAAATGTCCTGTTTATAAGATTGAAACCTGCAGTCAGCTGAGACTGAAGAATCACCTGATGATGATGAAACTTTTCTCCCACTGAAAACGTCCCGATGAACAGAATCAACCTACTTTTATGAGATTCTACTGGTTCTACTGCTTAGTTGAGCATCATCCATGCTTTTGAGTTGACGTCCCCTGCGACCATACAATCTAATATAACTATGTTAAAGCTTGAAGACAGTTGCTTCAAAATAACTGTTTACTTTTACTCTTATCCCTTATTTTACCAGTTCTCTAAATCTTTAGACGTTATTGAGGAAGGACTCGATCGCACACCACATGAACCTAAACCTCACATAATGCAGTATGAAACACTTCTGAAACACAACCCCTGACCCTCTAAAACGTTCAAACAGCTGAAAACACTGTAATTTTTGATAAACTGATACAGGACAGAAGCGGATGTGTAGTATCTACGATCGGCCCTTTGAGCTTCTTCTTTTTTTTCATTTGTTCTGTTGTAAACTGTGTGTCTGATGTTAAAATATTTTAATGTAGTACAACAAAATAGCAGCAGTTATGCAAACGTGGGGAAAAAAGACCCACAAACACACTTTTCACTCACCTGTCTCCCAACTTTATTATTATGCAGCCTCATACGAGCGTGGATGTCTTTGTAGGTCTCACGGGCATCCAGGAAATCCCGTGAGAACTTCTCTCCGAATTCCACGTCAGGGCTGCAGCCGCCCCACTCCCACGAGTCTTGGGGCCCTGGCAGGTCAGCCGGGAAGTGCTCCATAACACCGTGCACCATACCCTTCCCTCGCTGGATGGCCTCGACTTGCAAGCGGTGGAGTTTGATACGGAAAGCCTCCTCGTCCCCTCGTCGCTTCTCGTCACAGCCACATGCTTTCAGTTTGCCCATGGAGCAGGCATTGGCCACCGCGTGCACCACTCCCGCTGCTGCAATGGCATACGCAAAGGCACTCTCTCGAAAACCTGCAGGTAGAGGGGCGGCATAGTCATGTTGTTTTAAGCTAATGTGAAAGTAAAAGATAATAAGAAGTGTCAGAACCAGGAAACACTTTGGAAGTGGAAAGATGTTTCCATTTAAAATGCCAGATGGACTGTATGCTCTCAAATGGTGCTCAGTGTTTTACTGCTGTGTGTGACAAACTTTGAGAATTTCTAATAACTCTTAAGCAGAATACATCATCATATATGTGAAACCAAAGTGAAATGAGAAAACTGCTGGCTAAAAGAGCGATAGAGAGGTGAAATTTGCAGTGACTGATCATTTATATGACTAAGATACCAATTCAAAGCTTTACTTGTTGTACATTTTTGACTTTTATAAATACCACACAGTTGTATTTCAGTTAGTGTTACACGACATTTACATGCTCGAAGTTTCCTCATTTCGAGAGTGAGAGCACATTTACATTTTGCTTTCTTTATTTTATGCATCGTAAATAACACGCAGAACTTTTTCTTTTCACATGCACACGCGCACAGGCCAAGACTCAGAGCAGAGGAAACATCTGGGACAATAACAATTCAGTGTTCCAAACTTCGTAGGCTCCACCACTCCCATCAGAGGACCCACGGGGTACTCGCACACTGTGACTAAATAGAGCTGTGACTCCTTCCTGTGACAACCTCCACAACCACACACACACACACACGTACTCCATCCGTGGATCTTTCACCCAGCTGTAGCTAAAATCTTGCTTTTGTTAAGGATAGCTTGACTCCATGGATTAGCTCCACAGAATATTACAGATCTTTTACCTCCAGGTCCGTGAGGTCATTCCAACAACTTCTCCCACCTACAAACTCGAGGCGACTGGGCCTTTACGGTTATTGTCTCTGGGCTCTGGAATAATCTGCCTTCCACATAAGAACCTGTTCAGCAACTGATCATTTTTCCAAAGACATATTTTCATTTGCTTTTAGTCAACTCTGAGGTCCCTCATGGTTTGGTCAAGCTCCCTGTCAGTGTTTCATACTGCTCCCTTATCGGATTATTTTTAGCCATTGTTCTTAACCATGGTTAGACTACTTTTTCAGTTATAGTCTTTATTATGCTTTGTAACCGGGTTCTTTTTAAAATGTGCAATATAAGGAAAATTGACTTGACTTATTAACTGTTAATCCGGCTGATTGCTGGCTGTACTTTGATCTTTGCTTTTGTCGTTTCCTCTATTTGGATGACAACTCGCCACCAAATGAGCTGTACATGTGTTTAACTTAGAGAGGCTCATTATGCCGTACCGCAGCTTTCACCTTGTAATCATTTTAAATTGACTCAAAAGGAACTACTCCATGTAAAGGAGGCAGATGAATGACTGTGTGCGTGTAATATCCACGTATGACGTGTGACTCCTTTTGCTTTTAGAGTTAAATGCATCCCCTTTTTTTCTTCATGACGTAACTTGCATGCAGCACATGTAAGAGCGTATCTGACGACGACTGACCTGTAAATCATAAGACTGCTGTTACAGCAGCCTCTCCTTACACTTACACACACGCGTGCACTGGACGTACGCTAAAAAAAAGAGAAAGAAATCCATATCTAATTGTGGAATCCGTGAATACCGAAGGATAAAGTGTGACAGAATCATTTGCACTCCTGCCCTCTGTAGTGTTTATTGTTAGATCTCAGCTTACTCCCTGTCAAGGTACCCTCAGGTTGTATAAAAGCAGCCCCACCGGCTACGGTTATAATGGAAACTTGTAAAGAAAACATGAAAAGAAACCACTTAGGGGTTTATAGCACTGAGCTCGAAGGGGAAATGATTCCGGCTGCTTGATGGAGTCAAATAAAAAAAAGCTTTTAACTGGATCTGCCCCTTTAAGCAGGGTTTGAAGTTACTTCCTTATTAATAAATTTGAAAATAAAACCCTGATTAATTTGTTTTAGTGAGATATGGTGTAAAAGTTTACACTTTTGTTGCTTTATGCATAGAAATATTTGCCTTTGCACAATAAATGCTGTTCTCATGATAGTCAGAGGGAGTCCAGTAACAATGTTTCTAAAACTTAAAAGGACGTTTTCAGGATATTGTCATATTCTGAATGATGACTGTGCTTCCAACTACAGTAGATGTTCACATGGCTCTTCTAACTGAAATAACATCTCCACTGGTGGTAACGTCCTCCACAATAGCTCAGTGAGCTGAGGCTGGCTGACTTTTAGAGAGCAAAGAAGCTGATAGTCATCATCCTTACAAGCTGCCAACTGGAGGCAGTAAAAACAAGCTATAAACACCTTGTGAGCAAACTGCTGATATTGGGCAATCCTCATTTTTCACATGGCCGATATCCTTTAATCTCTGTTTTCACTCTGCTTTGACTCTTAAGAGGAAATGCATGTGATCTACTGATATCATGCAGTAATACATAATAGCTTCCTTAATATTTAACATGTAAATAGGAGCAATTATACTTTTGAATACACCCCAGAAATAAATGCACACACTCCAAAATTGTACCGTCTATAAATAATTTGACTCACTGACTCACAATCAGAGCCCCCAACCTTCCTCCACCCCCACCCAACCACCTTGACCAACACTGAGCAGGAGAGGAGCGCAGCATGGCACTTAAGCACATCCTCATACTTAGAAAGCCCGTTTTAGCTCTTGATCTGCTCCGAGCTGGGCACTGCAACGCGAGCACCCGGAAGACCGGGAACAAATCAATCTAACAAATAATTCACCGGCTGTGGCACGCCCGGCTGAACTGATGGCAGAGGAAGTGGCAAAATGAATTAAAGATTCAAAGGAAACTGTCACTTTGTGTTACAGAAACCGACTAAACAGGTTTGTGCTTTTGCCTCGGAGAGTTGGGAAAGTGCTGAGAGCAAATTCACAAGCACTTGCACTGGCAAGGGAAGAAAAAGCATTAGGAGTAGCCCAGCCAGGGAACACCGAGACATGGCGAAAGAAATGCAGAAAGACACAGAAAAAGAGGGAACAATTCTCCTATTTCTGTCCGTCTCTGTCCTGCTGGGCTCTCCCTTTAGCCTAGTTTATAATGCGGGCTAAATGGGAATGAACATAGACCCGTAAAAGTTATCGAGAAACCATCAGCAGAGAGGATTCGAGCACCATCCGATGCAGTGACACCAGAATAAATATTAAAATGTAGAGCACCTGATAATCTATTCAAGAACCTGTTTAGAACGTCACATGTAGGATTTGAGAAAGCCCTGCAAATGTAACCGAGTAAGCGAGTTTTCCAGTTGGAAGTACTTTCTTCAATTCTGAGCTTTTAACACCACAGATAAACTTGTTGCTGCAGTACATGATGTGGGAAGAAAATACCAGTTTGGTACACACAAGCCTCGTGTGAGAGCGTATTTGAGTTTTTTCAGGAGGAGCTGCACTGAATACATGCACTCACCTTCTGTATAATCCACCTCTGAAAACGTCCCTTATTCAAAGCATTCATGCTTACAGTAACTGCACGCAACGATGGCTGCAGCGTGTCAACTTGTATCCATTTTTTAGCTTGTGTGGAGAGGATCGTATCAACATGTAACAGATGAATCACACGATTTAAAGAGGTTGTTTATGTCAGTGGTTTGGAGTTTCTGCACCCGAGGCAAACCAGGGATGCCAGACAACGAGCAACTGCCTCTGCTAATAATGACAAACAGCTTTTCAATGAGTCAGTTAGGAGTGAAAGTAAGACCAGAGGTGAGAAAGTATTTACTGTAGCTAAAATTATTATATATTTTGTGTTATTTCATGGCAGTGATAGGATATAGTCCTCAGTGAGGGTTACAAACCATAGTTTTTCTTGCAGAGATGGTAGGAATTATTTTATGATAGGTAAGGTCATCATTAGTGTCTTAGAGAAACGCTCTTTTTAAAAAAGCCAGTTTTTCACGCTTGTCTTGAAAGACTTTCACTAAAAACTCACAAAGCTAAGCCAAAGCAATACACGTGAGCATCTCAACCAATTTTCTGCAACTCCTAAGATGAAAGTAAAATCGAAAGACAACTAAACTCAAGACTCAAACTACCAACCGCACTGTGTGTTGCATCTATCCAGGTGCTCAGGCTACTAAGAAATTGATGCCTTTTCCAGTCAATAACCTGCGATGACACCATCTGAAGGCTTCCCAACTCTAAAGCTCCTCTTTCATCCTTTGTGGCTGACTTGCAAAGCTCCAAGCCCTACAAAGCGTCAAGGAAAAATGATATGCATGAGGCTTGGTAATCTGAAGGTGACTAACTGCTTTTGAAGTTGCCTGCTCTTTTGAATGGGTTATTGAGAAGCTTCAGCGAGGTGGTTAGAAAGCAGATACCAGTCTGCTAGGAACGAGAGATAACTAGAGATAACCTGTTCATTTGGAGGACTTGTTTCCGAGTTAACATTGATGAATTATAACTACGTGGAAAATAATCTCTTTTTATAATCTTGTTTGAGGAAATATATGAACTTTTGTTTGGGAGCTTTTGTGTCTCTGTGGCAGCTAATCTTTCTAAACCCATCCTTTCAAGTTACTTCATTGAAGTGCAGTTGAGGAGGAAACCGCAGTCTGACTCAAGAGCAAACTTATACCTGGTAACCTGTGGTGACATTTCACCTTCATAGTTCACTAAAAGAAGCTTTTAAACTCATTCACGCTTTAGACAATACTGTGTGGTAAATTTAGTGTAATTCATATATTGGGACTTTTAAAAGTTTATTTTTTAAGTAGAAAAATTGGGTTAAAACTGACCTCTTTTGAAGACTATGCTGTCGTAGGGTATTTTGTTTCTAGTCTCCAGGCTGGAGCAGTTCCAGCGGTGCCCTCTGAACTGGTGCTGGCACTCATGGATGGCAATCTGGATTCCCTGGATTGCTGAAGCCGTCACGTCTGGGTTACGCATGCACACCTCCAGCTGGCGCCTTGTCAAACCTGGCAGTGTCAGACACACCGTGTTGGCATTCAGGATTGGGTCGATGTTGGGGAGCTTCAGGCCCAAGATTTCATTGGAGTCTACCCTGCACGGAGCAAGTATAGATCAGGTTACTGACAAGATAAATGTGCAAGTCAAATCTTCTGTGTGCTGATGTTAGTCTCCGAAGGTTTGTTATAGTGGGACTCGTAAGTTTTCTTTTTATGTTCCTCTGGTGTCACCTCGACACCCACTTTCCATTGCACCCTGCCATGACTTGTTGGTCCCTGGTTTAACCGATTCCTGTAAAACCCCCAAAATACACAAATGTGTGTGCTGTGGTAGCGCTGATAAAAACATCTCCAGATGCTGGTGGTTTCGGAGGGGAACTGTACTCTTTAATCTGTTAGTATGTTCTACTTTTCAGATTGATTCACTTTACGATTGTGCATCTGTTTTGCCATTGGTTTAAATAAAAGTAATATTTTAAAAATATGATTAAGCCTTTAAAGTCTTTAAAAATATGCATACTTAACTCGGGATGTTTTTATTGCAGCACAATGAATTAAGGCAAAAAGAAAAAACAACTACGTACCTACCACATAAAATAACCAGAGGAAATACTTTAGCACATAATTGTTATTAGCAGTAAGGTGTGTCTCTGCACTCAACTGTCTCAGCTTCTGTTTCAGGTTAATCGTGTGAACAGCAATAATTCAGCTGACAGCCTCTAAAGCGCGTTTGTGCTCCGCAGACGAACAGCAGCAATAAGAAACACACGATGCGCTCCTGATGACTGAAAGCTGTCCTGCTTTTCTTTTCATTGTCTTTACAGGCAAAACACAGGTTTGTGTGTGCCGCACATGCAGCCAGCCAACACACGGATACAGCCACGCGCACTCCCAGATGCACACGCAAATACAGGTGTGGGGAAGAGAAAGCATTTACACACACACTCTGCTTATAGTCTCGTAAACACGTGGGACCTGCGGGAGTGTCTTCTGCAAAACTTCTCCACGAAGCAAAGAGAAGAAAAAGTCGTCAGTGTTGGAACACACACACACACACACACACACACACACGCACACACAGTGTGCCGCTTATCTAAGCAAAGTAGCTTTGGAGCGATTAAAAAAACAATCAATCAATCAATAAAACAACTTGCCACTGCATGTTATTCATTTGCATGTTACACTTTCAGTGTGGGATTGCTTTTTGTGGCTTTGCAATTCCAGTTTGACTTCTGTTGGTACCTGTTGTGTTTCCGGCTCTGAGAGTAAAGAGCAGCACAAGTTCAAAAGCTGCCTTTCCAAATTTTACAGCTGGAACCAGCATGTGGGAAAAAGTGTTCAAGATAATAAAGAATAAAAAAGAAAGCACACAACTGTTTACACTTCATTATATTTATATTTTAGGCGCAGACAACCCTGAAAACTGTCAGTGAAACATTTAGCTGAATGAATGAAATTTTACGTCGATAAATAAATCTGACATCTCACAACATCCTGTTAACAGATTTTTAAGTTCAAATAAGGAGGCTCAGTGAAAGATGTTCTTTAATTGCGTTAAAACAGCAGCTTGACTTAAAGTTTTAGTAGAATTACTGCATTCCGTATTAATTTCACTCACCTTTTATCCAAGAGACAGATAGCCACCAGGACGCATGTCATTCTCAGGACCGAGTTTTCCATGTTTGTGTCTTGCAATAAAAAATGTTCACAAAAAGTTGTCAAAATTAAGAGTTTGGTTTAAACTAATTCCAGTATTTCGCCACAAAGTTTAAAAACGGGGTAAAAGGCTCCGGCTGAAGAATTGAACTCTGGACCTGACAGCTCCGACTAACCTGAATCCAGACGCGCCAGCCAGCGGCGGGAGACTCATTCAAGAAAAGTTTCATCAACCTCCCAACTTAATGAATGAAGCGGGGGGTTGTTACAAGGCTGAGGAAAAGTCCATGTTTAGCCTCTCAAACGCATCCGTTCTCATGCCGGTATCTCCGCCGACAAGGCTCTGGTGTAACATCCGAGACAGACGACTGAACCTATATAGGCGCTCCAAATGAAGTCTGCTGGAGTAGCGCACAGATAGTCCTCTAAACTGCTGCACTTAGCGCTTCGCCAGCCCACTTTTTTTGCGTCACTCAGGGAGTAGGAGAGCGCCGAGGGAGGTCAAGTGCCTCGTTAAAACAGGATAGAGATCCTTCTAGATAAGAAAACCGAAACACTTAGCCCGCGCCCTCTGAGGAGCGGTGCTGAGGATGAGGATGGGGGATGAAGAGGAAAGTCGCGCAAAACCGAAACTTTCTTTTGCGTTTGATTTAGTGGATTGCTTAGATGATTGTGAAAGACGATGATGAATATGATTAAGAAGTGGACAAAGAGGTAAAAAGAATGTTAAAGCTGAAGGTGTTTATGATCTCTAAGGGAATATCCAAACCTCATGAATTATTTTTATTTTTATTTATTTAAAAAAAAACATATAATATAATGAGATTTATAATCAGTCCCTTAACTTACCACTGACCCATTATTTCAAAAAATCAGTCCATGACTCATTTCAGACTCGTGGTCGAAGTGCTGCTCCACTGAGTCCACGTCCGTGAAATTACGCAGACATATTGAGAAAACAGTCCAACACTAAGGCAATAGTACCTGAGATATATTTCCATGTATAAGCCCTGTGGGTAAAGCCCTACAAAGCCTACTGCACTTCCTATAATGCAACCAGCAGCATAATTGTTTCTAGCTATAAACTGAATGCACTTTGCTCCATATACAGGATGGAGGCGGCCTTCAGATCGAAAAGATTGAAGCAAAGCGCCTTAAATCTGCATTTTTCTGTTGACCAACAGGGGGCACCTCTTCTAGTTGCAAAAGGAAGTCGGATTTCTTAAAAGCCTATGGAAAAACCACCCAGCTGTTCCCCTGATGTGTGGAACAGCTGGTGTAACAGTTACCTGATATGTTTTAGGGTCTGGTGATGGTGATAGACGGTGTCACTGTTTAGAGTGACCAGTAAAGTCACAACCACTCCTGCTGACGTCATCAGGGCGGACAGTTTTCTCAGAAGCGAGGAAGGCGTTTTTTTCACGGACCATCTCAAGCATCCACGTGAAAACAGTCCAAGATGTAAGCTGGATGTTGGTTTGCAAAGTTCGGTAAATCTGAAGGTCCTTATGCATGAAAGCATGAAGAACTGAGGCGTTGTAGAACTTGCTGGCTCCCGTTGCTGTCCAAACCTTGCCTGTGTGTCATGGACTTTAATCGTTCTGTTTAAACGACTATAAAGTTTAAGAAAAAGCTCCCTGGTTGATGAACACCACATGATATCGCTCATCTCAGTGCTTTATGAGCAGGCTAGAGCAAAGAATTAGAAACCACAAATAAAAAGGTTTTCCCCACCAGTGCAGTGAAGCAAGCATTCTGCCAGCACGGAGTAACCAAAGTAGTAAAACACTACACAAGTTTAGCGTTCAGACGCAATTAAGTTGCGATACACAAATTTAGAAGTTCAGGGAAACAATCCCACATCAAGTTTTCTTCCAGTGGGATTTATCACAGCACCCTGATCTGCAAGATTTGGCGGGGACGGCAACTTTGTGACTAATTATTTCAAGGCATCTAAGGAAAGCTGGATCGCTAATAGACTTGGTGGTTTTGGGTCTCTGACTTCAGCTCTGCAGCAGGATGTGTCGCATGTCATCTGGAGCCCTTTGTGTCTCTGGCTCTCGTCATGACTGATAATAAAATTACTTTCTGAATCACAGTTCTTTATAAACACGACTGATACTTTACCCCCCTCTTTCCACTTGGAGAATCAAAAACAGCAGCACAGAGAGCCTCTTTTGTAAGCAGCGAGGCCGTCCTGTACGCCAACCTGCAAAAAGGTGTTAAAAGGCGTTTTTCTGTGCTGTAAAACACGAAAAGCAAAACAAACAAAAAGAGGAAAACAGAGCGAAAAAAGATCACATGACATGATGAAATTAATAAGACAAGAAACCAAAAGACATTAAATCAAAAATAAAAATTTAATTTGTCAAGTTAAATTTTACTTCTGACTGACTAGAAAAATTAAGCTCATTTAAGCTTAATCTCATATTCATGTTCAAACTGAATCACAAACTTTACCACAAATCTCTTTATTTAAAGCTACAGTGCAGAACATTGGCCATTACATTTACCTTTGCCAAACAATCTCACACAGTGAGACGGAGTCTGTCGACAGTGTGCAAAGTTTGTGTTATATGTGGTGACAGGAAGAAGAGTAGCCCCATGGAGGGAGAGTAAGCCACAGCTGCTGAGTTTCTGAAAGAGCCAATCGAAATGTTTTTGATGCTCCAGCAACTTGGAGTTAATGTCATCCTCATGAATGGGCCAGGCAAACAGCTTTAGTGTGAGGAGGGGCTAAACACACACATGCATGATGCTTTTTTGCTCGTAGACATGGATATTACACGTACTCCACATCAGTGTTGGACAAATGGAAGTGTGTTATTTAGTAACTCATCCAAAAGTGATTGTGTAATTATTCCCATTGTCAGAAGGCGGAGACAAAAACTTCCCACAGCAAATTTCAGCAGTAGTGTTTGTGAAATACGTCGGCGATGATAAGTTGGAGGCTTGTTTTTCAAAATATGGATATGAGTCCCAGCAGGAAACTTTGACACACGCATTGCATATTCATTTTGAAAAGGAGACGTGTGCACAAGTCACACGTATGTAAAAATGTACTTCAGACAGCATGCACATGCAGACTGGGCCTGTGCACGCACACACACACACACACACACACACACACACACACACACACCTCTGTTTCCCTTTCCTCACCACTGTGAGTGTGTTTCTGCTTGCATTTATTAAAAATGATGTGGGAAACATTGCAGAGCTCCTCTCACGTTCTCTGACTCTCGTGTCTAGAGACCTAAAGACTTTATTTTTGTCAAGTCCACATGCCAGCTTCCTAATTTTGTTTCTCAAGGCTTTTGTTTTAACACGATTTTCCCGTTATCCTTATTATTTTTATCTTGCACTGTTCACCCTAACTTGCTAGGCGACATGAAATACAAAACCACTGAATGTTTAATTCAATAATAAACTAAAACACAGAGTTTTCCCAACAGCGCCTGTGTTCTTGTTGAGCTGCAGTGTTGGTGCTGTTGAATCTTTATTGTCCTGCAGGGAGAGAAACGACTGAGCTAAGTTTTCACAGCAGCGAGTGCCGTGTAAACACATAACGTCATATAGCATGTATGAATATGTAGTTTATGGTCTTGTGCAATCGAAAGCATTCATTTAGCACTATGCTGAAATATACAGAAACATGAGATTGACATTTTTCCCTTTTTACTCCAGTTTTCGTATTTTAGGTTGATGTGTTGCTTCACACAGTTTAAAACTCAATTTGATGTGTGCCTGTCATTGCAGGCTCAACAGAAAGTGTTTCCCTTCCAGAGGTCAGGTCTTCTCTGATTTTTATCTGTAATAAATGTTACATTTTTAAATTTACCCCAGTTGTGAAGTAAGACGTCCCAAACTGTTTTCCATATTCTGAAACATGTGTGATGGACACAAAGGTTTAGATGGCAGATTTACATTTAAAATGATGATTGTTAGATATGCTGATGATTTGTCTCATTAGGGTTTACTTCAGATCATAATTAAGATAAAATCACGCACAGAAGTGTCAACAACACTCGTCATTATAACATAACTGACTTGAAAGTCAGTTATGTTGAAAGTGCAATTTAAATATGATTAGCAGGAAGGAAATGACCTGGGTTTTATATGCATTTAACTACTGAAAAACCTCTTCATATTATTATTATTCATATTAACAAATATTCTGTATGTTATATTCTTTTAAACTTATACCAGAAGAATCTGCTCAGATCTCAAACAGGTCCAAGTTGCACAAAATGCTGATTTACTTTAGTTATTTTGCTTTTTATGACAACATTTCACTCCTTATAACTGGATTTTGCAAAATGATGCAAAACATTGAAGTGCATTTAAATGACACAAAAAGTGCTAAAAGCAGCAAACTGCTGATATGCACTTGCCTGATAATCACACGGGCAGGTTTTCTGCTGATTAATCAAACCAGTAGTGGTGCTGGTGAGTTTTTCATGGATAAAGGTGAGAAACTGTATCAGGTGGGAGCAGCGGCAATGCTCTCACTTAACTCTGGGCAAGAAAGCAAGCAATGAAAAAAAAGTGTTGAAGTTGCTGTTTTTATGTGGATAAAAGATTCTTTTCGTTTATCTGCAAAGTTCGTCTGCACCGCTCCCCTCGTGCTTGGTTGAAAACCTCGGTAACTTTGGTCTGATTACGTCTCTGACACTTGTAAAGTCAAAGGTTGAAGCGTTGTGTTTACCTCAGAGCCTATTACGCGGTGCAGTGATGGACTTTCCTTAGTTTGAGCTCCCCCGGTGTTTTTTTTACTGCAGTGACCTTTTGAAGATGAACTTCACCGTTGCAGACATCGCAGAGTGGATGTCCTGGTTACCTTCACTGAGCCAAAAGTCACACACGTGACACAAATAAAATAAAAGGTAGTTTAGCCTGATCTGATTCATGATAGAAGGTCAGGTATAATTACAACATTCAGTAATTTAAAGATAGTTCGTGGCCATTTTGCTAAATCCCTCATCATCTCTCTGCCTCTTGGCTTTTCTGTACCTCACTCTTTACCTCAGCACATGGGGTAATAACACTCTGACTGCACACTGTGCATGTGCAGTTTATTAACCAACATAAGTTATGTTTGTCACACCCTCGCTCTCAGTGTCTCTCTGAGAAGGGAGTTCAGGCAAAGTTCACATTTCTTTGAGAGTTTTGGACCGAACTGACGAAAATGAGCAAAGCAGAGGAGAGCGGCGGAGCAGAGGTTAGTCAATTACAAGGCTCAGCTCTAGTAACAAACTTCTAACAAGCAAATTCTTGGCTCTGCGCTCATGTGTGTGTTTTTGGGTTTTTGTGTTTTTGAAGACGTGCAGGAGACAGAATGAGAGGAGAAAAATAGCGTGGGTACTTGCGAGACTGTCAATAACCAAGAGTTTGTATGTTTTTGCATGTAGGCAGGATTCGACGAACACTGCGAAGAAAGCAGCAACTGTGCAATTACATCAAGCTAGGACAAATGACAGGGCTTCCAATTAAACCATCTGCGTTTGAGATCAATAGCATATGATTCGAGGCATGTTTTGAAAAACAGAAAGCTAAAAATAAGAGAAGTGAAAAAGGACGTGTATGAAAGCTGTGTCCCACTCACGTCTCTTTATTTTTCCTGTATCCCAAACGCCTGGCACAGTCACAATCACCACTTTCCTACAAAACAAGCAAACATTATCTTATAGTCTCTGTACCTGAGGCCAGCTTCAGCAGTCGGGATTGGACCACTCCTGTGGTGGGTGGATCCAAGTTTCTTGTTTGGATTGAGCTGCCGTGGGCTCTGCCACCTGTTCCCCCAGGTAGTACCCTGGTATTCCTGCCTCAGGTAAGGTTGCTGCATATAGATTTTGGTCTTTACGAGGCTCATTAGTGTCAAACCTGATCCAGCCTCTCATGC
This sequence comes from Neolamprologus multifasciatus, assembly GCF_963576455.1. NCBI lineage: Eukaryota > Metazoa > Chordata > Actinopteri > Cichliformes > Cichlidae > Neolamprologus > Neolamprologus multifasciatus. Next base: position 33,630,837 of record NC_140454.1, read on the forward strand.
AGGAGACGTTGTCTCCAACAACAAATGCATATGCAAACCCTTCCTCCAAGATGGTGATCCATGGAGGGGGACAAGGTAGAGAGATTGTGCCTCTCAGAAGGCTTCGGCTGACCTCAGTATCCCCCCTGCCTGGGAAGGGGGATTGTTCCTCCCGCGACCCCGATGAGCAGTAGAAATTATTATGTTTGCTTTTTCACGTCATCAGAGCTGAAACAAATGTGTTTTTATTACTGTAAGGTACTGTAGCTGTGTTGCAATCGCATGCTGAGGCCACTGTGTGATTCCAATCAATAAATCCTTCTTTTCAGAGAACAAAAATATCCTCAGGTAGTGAGAACTGCCGTTATTTTGGATGACCCTAACGACTCGCAGAATATACAGTGAACACATGCTGCAGAAGAGATAAGTCTTCACTTAGGCTCCTTTAACAAAACAGGCCCCAGAGTGAGAGGTTAAACTTGACTTTTTCCCCCCGGTGAAGGAAAAAGAAAATATTTTTGGGGTGTATTTTTTGGGAAATGGAGAGAATGAAAGAGTCATGTTTTCTTTAACCCTTAACACATACTCTTCCCCTTTTGTTCCCACCTTTAAAGCTTTGAGGTTATTCTCAGCTCGACAGTGAAGATTTTTACAAACCTTCATTAAATCTGCATAAAATCTACGTAAAGGAAACTATTTAAGGTTTTACTATGTTAAACCTTTTTTCGTCATTTGATATCGTTGCTGTTTCACATCCTTGCATTTTATCATACCCTTCCTCCAGCCGGCGTGCAAAAATCGTCTTTTCTTCCATCCTTTTTATGTCTGTTTTATATCTTTGGACTACAATTTAAAACTTGGAAACTCTGAATAAAGTTTCTGGTTAGAATTATCTGTAAATACACTGATCATTTTCTGGAAGTTTTGTAAGAATTTTCAGGAAAGAAAAAAGTAACAAAAATAATGACAGCGTTAGAAAAATGTACACTTTAAACTACAACGAGTATTTTAAAGATTTCACTGTTTATCTGTGTTTTGTGAACCAGGATTTAGTGTTCTGTTCAAAACACATTTAACCCTTTAATGGTTATTGATACGTGAGGTTTTGTGGGTTTTTAGAGGATGCATTGCACAATACTGCAAACAAAATGCCAGATGTGTTAAATATGATACAAATGAAAACACACATATGCAAATGAAGGTCAGAAGGTTCAAAAACACACAAAACAAACAAATAAACAAAAGGATTTTTCAAGCAATAATTTCATGATTCAGGCTTTGAAGGGTTAAATTCTCCAGTGGTCACAATGATGGCTTTGAAACCAGTCCACAATCTCTCTAAAACCTCATTCCTCTTTAACTTTCTCTCTCTTCATCGCAAACAACACAGTGATGTTCAGAAAGGATGCTTTCATGGAATTTTAGCGACTATCTGAAGCTGAAATCGCTAGCTCTGCAAAGCCCTCGAAAAGAACACCCAACGAGAATTTGCCACCATAAAATACAATTTTAAAATCTGCTTCAGCCAAAGAAAGAACATGTTTTGTTTCTTAGTATGAAACTAAGGAGCTGAGCATGGACAGCAGAGGCAACACACCTACAAATGCTGCAGAGCACATACGCACACAGTCACACACACTCACCAAATCTTTTGTGCTCAGAGAAATCAGACGTGCTTGTTTTGTTTTACTGCCTCGTTTACCCCTGGGTATCCCTAATTTTACACGTTTGCATGCCGTTGTTGTCTCACGACGTTTTTGTCTCTGTGTGTGTGTGTCTGTGCTCATGTATGTGCTTTAGTGTGAGTGTATGCAAAGTAGCAGTTGCAACAGGTCCAACAGTATATGCACAAAGTTTCAGAGCTCCAGAGCAAAAATGCAGTATAACTGTCTTCGCTTTCTCACACACAACCCAAAACAAATGTCCACACTGGGAGAAATAAGGAGCTGATTGATCTAAACATGGATGGATTACAAGTTATGGCCATTTATTGTTTTAAACCTTTGCTTTAAATTTGGTGAATCTATGTTGTGCTTGGTTATAGTTCCATTTTCACTGTTTTAATCATCTCTATTTTTTAAATTCTTATTATCATTATCATTGCCATCAGTGCTCTGATGACGTCTGTCAAGACAGGCGAGATGGAGTGAGCAAGAGGACCAACTTTCCAACGAATCAACTTTCTGCTCCAAGTGCGCCATCTAGTGTTCAAACACCAAAATGAATAAATCCGTTCAGAGTGTTTAGTTTTCCTGATTTCCTCAGTCCTGCTATGCTGCATTACAGACACACTAAACCTTAGTAAAACTGCACGATGCTGCACAAACACTAAGCTGGAGACGGGGGATGTCTCGGGACATTGTTGCTCGTTCATCTCCCTCATTAGACAAATGGAAAGGATTCTGTGTATGCTGATCACAATATGCCAATATACGTGTCTGAGCACATTGCTAACCTGCTTCCCATCAAGGCATTTCATGACTTTTGTTGTACAAACAGCCGTGTTTATTATCTCTGTCCTGGGAGAAAGCGTCCTGCCTGGACTTCACACAGGAACCGACTCTGAGCCAAAGCAGTCGGAGCAGACACCAGGCCCCTTCTGTCTCCCACCAACTTCTGGCAGCCATGTTTTCACAACCCAAGATAACAGAGAAGAAGGAGAAGACACGGGGCAGAGAGACGGTAACAGAGTTTGATAAATGGCACACATGCAAGCAGGAGAGCGAGTGTGTGAGAGATGAAGAGCGAGAGAGACGGAGAGAGGAAGCAACAGAGATGCGGGACAGATGTAGGGAGATTTAGGGGAGTGGGTGGCGAAGGAGCGAGATGAGCAAAAGATACATTGCGAGGTCATCTTAATGTTTATCCACCCACTACAATGATGTGGGTCAATGAGTGTTTCTCAAGAAAGAAAGTGTTGTTTTAGGGTGTTGCAATGATAGCAGGTTCCTTGAGTAAAGCACACATAATTTCTCATATAGTATATTTTTCAAGGAGTATAGGGCCATTTTGCCAAAATACTTTTTTTAAAGAGTGAGAGAGAAACCACTCTAGCAGAGCTTTATCTGCAAAGCAATTTATTTTTAACACAGCACTCCAGTCACTTCATGTTCAGGAACAACCCTGAGCAAGATTACTCACGTCACGCGCGCTCGATGTGTTTAACTGTACGGTAAATGCCGTTGAGGAATCCCCAGGCGAGCTTTACCTAAAAGGTGAGTAAGTGATGTGCACAAAGTGGACTATTAAATCTCTGAGCACTGGCAGCCGAGTTGGGTGGGCTGTGGGACTTAGGCATCACCTCCAGGGCCTGCATTAACTCATAAAGATCACTGTCTCTCCCAAACACACCGAGACTGTGTGCAGATTTGTGCATTTTGAAAGCACGATGAATGCTGTGCGTATACATACAGGTTTCGTGAGTTCAGTTTGCTTTAAGCGTGTTTCTCTGCGTTTCTCCCACTCCTGTAATTATGGTCGTTGGTATCAGATGAAACCCCACACAGAGCCGATCTCTGGATGTGCCCTTTGCATAAGCAACATCTCGCTGCTAGATTGATGGAGGACCGGAGGACAGTTCACACAAATGGAGAATTATAGTGTCGAGTTACCTCCAAGTTCTTTTTCTGTGTCGCTTTCTTACTTTTGTTATCTTGTTTCAGTCTCTCCTTTCCCTTCTTTTTTCCTCTGTTCATTAATTTTCCCTCTCTCATCGCTCATTTCTCTACAGTGGCCCATTCATTTTGCATTTCTATGTAATCTCATGCCTCCAAATATCTGTTTTACTGCAAGTAAACACTCATTTTGTGCGCTAAATGTACGGCAAATAAGAGCAGCAGACCACCAAGACTCCATTGTAGCAGATAAGCAATGACAGGACGCTATTTATCTGAGTGATGTATGGGAATGACTGTCTGCAGAGTAACACTGTCAATCCATTAACAGTGGCAGCCCTTCATTAATGCTTTGTGTGTGTCTGTAAGCACTTAGCATCAACAAAACTCGTTCCCGTGAGGGACGATGTTGCAATCTGACGGCACTGTTTCATTCAAAGGGTCACATGGAAAAATACACCCGTTCTAACCTGGCTACGCACCCGTGCAGACACGCGCAAATGGACACACGCGCTGAAGAAGACAGACGCATGCAGCCACATGCGCACAGATGTCGACAGGCAACTTTATTTATACCAATGCTCCAATAAATCTACCTGCTCATCTGTCTATTTTCTCTGGCTTTGGCTGCGCTGCTCTGAATGCCAGCGCAGGTTTAATACAGGACGAGAGGGCAGAGCAGTGTGTAGGGGACAGGAGGAGAGGCGAGCGCCCCATGGCACTTTCTTCCTCTTGGCTTACCTTTCCATTTCTTAAACGCAACTTCTGGCGCGAGTTTTTTGCACCACCAAATTCCTGGAAAATATGAACTTGTGTCAACTTGTACAGCTCAAACTAATACAGGCCCACTTTTCTTTCTTTCTTTTTTTGGCCTCCTTGTCATCTAATTTCTACAGAATAAATGCCCCCAAATGATATATACCTCCTCTATATGAGTACCACAGAGAATCCTATAAAAAGGGTCAGGTTTAGTGAATCACTGAGGTTAAAAACTAACTTGAACTCATGCTGATGTAAAAACAGGGCTTGTAAAAGTCTGATAAACAAGGTGACAGACACCCAAAGCAGTGACATTAGTGAGTATAAATCCCAGGTTTGTGCTGCTCCTCACAAAATCTAGTGTTCAGAGTGATAGACTGGGTCCAAATAACACACTTACATCACTGTAGAAGTAAAACATCTGTGAAATCTATTTTATTGTGTGGAAATACCGAAACTAAAAAGTGTCATCATAGTTTAAATAACGAATTTGTCCAACTACATACAAAGTAACTTAATTATCAAAACGAATGATAATATATCTGGTTTTGAACGGTGTCAGTCACGAGCCACTTGAATCTCTTTAGGCATTTATGTTTAATGAAGCTGCAGTGCAACATCCAAGTATGCAACCATTTCTCCTGAATACAAAGATGAGGAGCAGATGGAAATAAAAAGCAATATCGGACAAAACTCATTTAAATAAATGACCGATGAACGAAGAAGCTTTGCTGGTTAAAGATGGGCTGAATTATGTTACAGTGACATTGCAGAAATGTTTTTAAAGATTTGCGTTCCCACCAAACCTGATTGGACAAGTGTCAAAAAACTGAAAAAGGGGGAAATTCTCAAACCAACACCACTAGTGATGCAGCCTCTTCATCACTGCCATGCTCTGGCTCCGTTCACACGAAAACACTAAGGACTACTGTGACAGCTGTTATCATGACCTTAAGTGGTTAACATTAGGGCTGCCACGATTAATCGACTATCAAAATCGTCGACGACTGATTTAATAGTCGACGCGTCGTTTGAAGCTTTGTAAGATCACAAAAGACGCAGGAATAAGTAGTAGGATTTAAGAGTGTAATAACGGACTGAAACAGAAGATGGCAGCACTGCATGTACAAGGATGCCAGCTGCCGTTAAACCCCGAAGAAGAAGAAGCTGTGTCCCAGAATTCATAGCGCAGCCCAGCTCAGTTTCCAACAATGGCGGCAGCTAGTTAGTTTTAATATTACTCTTATTATTCTTTCTGGGTCACAAAATAAACGTTTAACATATTTTCAGGCGAGAATGTAGCTGTGTAAACCTCAAATATCTGCTCAGTTTATCAAGACACCACATATTTTCAAAAGCGCTCCGTCGTTTTCGGAGACGTCTGTTAGCCACTAGCTCGATAGCTAGCGGGGGCTAGGCTAACTAGAGCCGTGAGAACACCGGACTCCCGGGAAATCGTTTTCAAACCCACCGTCGTCTTTCGCTACTCAGGTTAAACATGATATACAAGTCACTTAGATAACTTAAAAATGTTATTGTTTGGCTTTTTTTAGTATTTTATTTGTTCCTGAGTAAATCGGTTTGGCTGAGATTAAAGTTATAGTTTTTACACAGCTGAATAAACATCAAGCAGACAGCTGATTATCAGAAGTGTGAGATGCTCAAGAATTTACTCCGGTGTCCTGTTATATTTTAGATAGCAAGGAGTTTATTAAACTTCACCGAAACAATCTGCAAATTTCATTAAAATTTAATAAACTATCATCTTGTCTTTATTTTTAGTTAGCACATACCTTAAACACTTAAAGCTGTAAGCTAATGATAGTTATATAAGAGCAGATGCTGCAGGTGCAATAAGCTGTACGTTTTATGTCCAATGGATGATGATCTGATTAGTCGACTAATCGCAAAAATAATCGGTGACTAGTCGACTATCAAAATAATCGTTTGTGGCAGCCCTAGTTAACATTAACTACAAAATGGACTTACAGAATAACCATCAGTTAAGTTATAAAAGTCTGTCACACAGCAGATGATAAAAGTGATGAGGAAGCATCCAGATGTGAGCCACAGTGCACCGCTAAAACCAGCTGACTCTAAATTATAAATGCGCAAACACAAAAACCTGAACAGAACAAACTGAAGCAATGTTGTGTTATAGTTCAGTATACTTGCTGTGCACTGCCAGATAATACAAACGTGTAAATTAGATGATACAATAAGTTTATGGGTATTTCTGCTGAAAAAGAGCTCGTCTGTGTCGCTCAGAGACAGACTGTCCAGGAGTGGTGTGCTTTCGGTGAGCAGCATACTGCAGTTTAACAGACAGCAACTTATAGATATATACACTGAAGGATATGGTGATAACTGGCCAACCTACACAAACACAATAATGCACACCTTCTCTCACACACGCACACACGCACTTACAGTATCAAATAAAAGCTAACATCCAAAGTGCATTATTATTATTATTATTATTAGCCCTGTATATCATAATATATAAACAAAATGCATCATATACATTTTTTTGATAACAAAAAAATATGAAAAAAAAAAGGTTTCTATTTTGGAGAAACAGCCGACTGCAGGTTTTACTGCCAAGCTGATGAGGACGTCCGTGGCAGCTGCTGCATCCAAAGTGCTTCTGAGAGACAGACGGAAGCAAGTAGTCATCATATCTTTATATAAATAAGAGTCTCTGCTGGCAAGCCGAGTCCGCACCTGCAAAGCATGGTGTTAACAGCATCTTTGCAACTATAACAACGGTTTACAGTTTCCCTTTTTTACACTTTTCATGTAGTAGCAGAACAACAGGTCAAGACCAGCATCGTTTTGTTTTCTCACTATGTTGATTCGCTGCAGTCACAATAACTGAGACACAGTTTTTGGTAAATGCAAACTCAAGAATATGATTACACTTGTTAAGACGGAATATATATGAAAGATGGGTGTAGCCACCAAAACATTCCCCATTGGCATGTTCATATGGGGGTGACTTGCCACGTCCTGCTTTACTGTCAGTTTTACCTGAAATGAGCCCATCGTTTACAAACTGATTGAAGAAGACTTGAAAACAGCAACCGAGGCTATAAAGTCATTACATATTGGGGAGTTGTTCCCTGCTGGGTTTTGGAATTAAAACAGGTTTAAGGCACTTTTGCATTTACTTCACTCTTTAGATCCGGAGGCTACGTCCATCTTTTATGTCAAGTCTATGAGCATTACACCGTTAGATAACAGTAAGTCTATGAGCACTGGGATGGATGATGAGCCATAGTGAGGTCCTTAATCTTCTTACTACCCTGCAGAATATCGTGGAATAAAAGCAACGTCTCCTATTAAGCAATGTTGTTGAACTGCAGGTAGAAGGAGGATATGGCATTGTTTCCATTGTTTCCATTGTTTCAACTTCTGACTGAGCTTGATAACCATGAAACTCAAGATCCTCTGCATCTTTCACGCTATCCAAACTAAAGCAAGAACTTCAAAAAGTAACAAAAGTAGTTGTAATTAACAAAGTAATTTCACTACTTTAAACTTTAGTTCATCAGTGACAGAGACTAAGCTCTTTTCGAACCATGCACTTTTTGCACTGGACGACACAACACCAGTGGAAACGGCATAAGCAGTTCTCCTCAAACACCACCGTCTCCTCCCGGAAGCCTCGCTCGCAGCACAACAAATCACAGCCGCTAATGTCCATGGCCGTGCTGTTGCACATGCGCCCCTTTGTTCCCAGCGAACCTGTTTTTCGATTTGCGAGGCAGAAATCCGGAGACTCGTCCGAGTAGATCAGATCCTGCTTGTCCGGAGGTTTGATATTCTGGCCCACAGGGATCAGGGTCTTCCCGTCATTGCCGCCCATCACCTTCGAGGCGCCGTTGAATCGCTCCAGCAGGCGGTCGCCCACTTCACGGAAATGCGGCATCTTTTTCCAGCACGTGCGCAGCGTGCACGAGCCTGACAGTCCGTGGCATTTGCACTCGGTCCTCATGTAGAGCTTTACTGCCTAACGGGGGGAAAAGGGAGGTGAAAGAGGGCAGACAGGTGAAAAAAGAGAGGAGAGGGTTTATCAAGCAGAAAGAAGGACAAAAACAGTTAACTTAACCCTGAAGTGAAGCCAAGCTGCTTATGACAAATGACTAATTCACCAAAGAAGAATTTATTATTGTGTTTTCATGATATATGACAGACAAAGGCCCTGGATCACACACACACACACACACACTGATAGATAGGTAAGATAAAAGCAGACGCTATTCAGAAGGAATTTAACTCCCCAGCCCCCCTCTCGCTCCACGTTGCCTCTGGCCTTCCTACATCTAACAAGCCTTGACAACAGATCATTCACTTATAATGCACATAATTAACCCATCACACACACACACACACACACACACAAATGTGTATAAAAGTAGACATGCATTCATGCACATAAACAGACATTTGGGCGCATCGCAGCACGCTTATTTCTCAACCTCTGGGAATTTGTGTGCAAGTTTCTTCCTATGTTCAAACAGTTTGTTCACTAATGCTACAATTGGACTGCATCCCAAAAACCCTCCTCTCTACCTGCCACTGACCCCAACTAAAGTGAACTTTATAATTCGGTGTTGCTTGTGCATCTTTTAACAATTCTGCAACCAACTCAAACAGCGACAACGCTGCACAAGGAAATGTGATCCGGAAGATTTGCCACCGTTCTTCTTATAAACAAACACCAAACTAAACTTGCTCCTTCATCTTCCAGTAGCGCGTTAAGACCGTCGTGGTCATAATTCACAACACAGAGGAACTTTAACTTCTACAATGGCAGTAGAAAGGCTGCCTCCGAGGCTCAAAAACAAAGCGCCGGGCACGTTCTTGTTTTTTTGTTTCAGAAACCTGATTCTTGTTAGAATATCAGCTTACGGCACGACACAAATATGGCTGGAGGCCGCGGCTTTCTCTTTTCGCGTGTTAGTGGAATGGAAAGAAGCATTCCAATGGACAGCCGACACCTTTGTCGAACTTTATCAGCAGGTGAAACTTGCATTTTTACTACATTTGAACAGGATACAGAAACTTTGTGAAACTGCTTACCAGTCTGCCAGCTTCGTTATTGTGCAGGTCGACGAGCGTCCTGATGTCACTCTTGCCTTTCCTCCTCTTGGCATCCATAAACTGCTTTGACTTTTCATAACCAAACTCCACATCATCTCCGCAGCCCCCCCACTCCCACTTGACCCCGTCCCCAGAAGAGGACGGCTTCGGAGGCGGTCTGTTCCTGGTGGCCTCACAGCCGCACTGCAGGAGGTCTCCCATACTGCAGGCCTGCGTCACAGAGTGGGTCACACCAGCGGCTGTGATGGCATAAACAAAAGCTGTCTCCCGGATATCTACAGTAACAGGTACAAGCAAAAGAGGGGGTTCGGTTACTGAGTCTGCATGAAGCATTAGAAAAGTGCTCACAAAGAGTAATTCCACAGATATCTGATGACTTTTAGTTTGAAGGAATTCATAATAATGACAACTTATACAGCCCCACTGCAAACATGTAAAATGCAGGATTGTATAAATATATGCCATACACATTTTCTATTCTAAATCTTCTGGATGTGAGTTTTAGATTTAATACAGGCGACATCGATGTCCTTATAGAACCTTGGCATCAAGCATTACAGCTCCTGCCTGATCATTTTCTACTGCAGTGGGACAGTTCTCCTCATTCCAGTCCCCCTTTCACGAGATCTTCCCCGTTTCGACCTCATACACACTACACTGCCAAAAGTATTCTCTCGTCTGCCTTCACACGCATATGAAGCTGAGCGACATCCCATTCTTAATCCACAGGGTTTAATGTGATGTCGGCCCACCCTTTGCAGCTATAACAGCGTCAACTTTTCTGGGAAGGTTTTCCACAATTTAGGAGTGTGTTAATGGGAATTTTTGACCGTTCTTCCAGAAATGCATTCATGTCTTTATGGACTTTGTGCACTGGTGTTCCCACAAAGTTAGGAACACAAAAAAGTCTTGGTATGGTGAAGCATTAAGAGTTCTTTTCCCTGGAACTTAGAGGTCAAGTCCAACTACTGAGAAACTATCCCACACAATAATTCCCCCCCCCCCAGCAAACACAGTGCAGTCAGACAAGTACTGTTCTCCTGGCAATCACCAAACCCACACTCTGCCAGATGGTGATCTGTCACTCCAGAGAACATGTCTCTGCTTCTCTGGAGTCCAGTGGTGGCGTGCTTTCCACCACAGCATATGACGCTTTGCATTGTGCTTGGTGATGTTTGGATGAAGCTTGTGAGCCCGTTCCATGAAGCTTCACCGTTCTCGAGTTAATCTGAAGGCCACGCGAAGTTTGGAGGTCTGTAGCGACTGACTCTGCTGAAAGTTGGTGACCTCTGAATACCGACGGCAGTAAGTGTTCATATATGGGTGATGCTCCGTAAATACAGAGCTGATTTTGCTGATAGGTAGTAACAAAATCTCAAATCTTATGTCTCTCATGTAAAATGCTGGATGTCATAAAACTTCATCTGGCTCCACAAACCTGCTGGAAACACTTGGTGTCCAACTTCTTTGATTCTGATGGTTGCTCAAACCTCAGCTGACACACTTGCAACAACTGAGACTTTAAAAGCCTTACATACATGTAAAATATGTGCATGAAGCTCTTCTGGTGGGATGAGTTTAGTTTTTGAGTCCAACTGTCCAAAGTTGGGATTCACAACAGCATTTCCCTTTTTCATCAACTACACTTTCAGGAAGTCATCCTAACAGTGGAGATGTATTCACAGATAAATACCTATGACACATTTGGACACATATTTTTCATTAAGTGGTCAGTATCGCTCCACAGTCAGCTGCAGGACAATAAAACAACAAGCATCCCTCCACATCTGTCTCTGCATCCCATCAGTCGATATCTCAGCCCCATGGAACAGGATAAGAGCGCTTCTCTCTCAGTCCTGCTCTATTACGACAACTGAAGCGTCGCTGGCTTTGTGGTGCTGAGGACGGCTATTTCTCTCTCAGGCCAACACAATCGTACACACAAGCTCCCACACGCCACAGCTGCTGGTTTATTTCGAGTGCATGGCAACTGGTGGTTGAGCCATGCTCAACTACAACAGCAAATCGATCGTCTGTCTCCCCGCGGGTGCTTCAGCATTTCTGCCACCCACAGATCAGTGTGTCTTTATCCGGGGTTAGAGCAGCTATTATCCATCACCTGACAGAAAAAGAGCAGCTATAAAAAATTGCTGAGAGCTAATGCACGTCAACACTGCTCTTATACTTTAAATTGAATGTTTGTTGCAGAACAAACTGGAATAAAAAAGATTTGTGTGTTTGCCCTTTTTTTTATGGTTAGCAATAACAACACACTGATGCTGCTACCATGTGCTGTGTAGGGCTGCCACAAATGATTATTTTGATAGTCGACTAGTCACCGATTATTTTTGCGATTAGTCGACTAATCAGATCATCATCCATTGGACATAAAACTACAGATTATTGCACCTGCAGCATCTGCTCTTATATAACTATCATTAGCTTACAGCTTGAAGTGTTTAAGGTATGTGCTAACTAAAAATAAAGACAAGATGATAGTTTATTAAATTGCAATGACATTTGCAGATTTTTTTTGGTGGAGTTTAATAAACTCAGCTGTCTGCTCCTTGCTATCTAAAATAAAACAGGACACCAGAGGATATTCTCGAGCATCTCTTTAATCTCAGCCAAACCGATTTACTCAGGAACAAATAAAATACTAAAAAAAAGCCAAACAATAACATTTTTAAGTTATCCAAGTGACTTATATATCATGTTTAACCTGAGTAGTGAAAGACAGCGGTGGGTTTGAAAACGATTAGCCAGAGTCCGGTGTTCTCACGGCTCTAGTTAGCCTAGCCCCCGGCTAGCTATCGAGCTAGTGGCTAACAGACGTCTCCGAAAACGTCAGAGCGCTTTTGCAAAAATGTGGTGTCTTGATAAACTGAGCAGATATTTGAGGTTTACACAGCTACATTCTCGCCTGAAAATATGTTAAACGTTTATTTTGTGACCCAGAAAGAATAATAAGAGTAATATTAAAACGAACTGCCTGCCACCATTGTTGTAAACTGAGCTGGGCTGCGCTATAGTGATGGGTCGTTCGCGAACGAAATGGCTCTTAGAGCCGGCTCTTTGAAGTGAACGACGCGAGCCGGCTCCTTATTGGGAGCCGTGAGGTTTTTTTTTTCTTCTTTCTCTCACCCTCTCTCTCGCCCTTTTTTCCGCTAAACTCCGCATGCGCGGCCTGTACTTTGCGCTGGGCAGAGGGGGGAGGGGCGTTAGTTACACTGCAGTAGCACAGGAACAGAGCCAGAGAGAAAGAGAGCAGGGACAACAACGTCACATTAGAAAGGTATAGTAATCATCCGCTATTTTCAGTTGCAGATGATAAAGGATTCAGAAATCATGCAGGCCCATATGACAGAGAATGTGCATCTTCTATTTGTTTTAATATTTTAATTTATATTTAATTGTGTTGTGGTTTGCAGTGTTTTGTGTTGTTTCACGTTAAATTTGTTTAAAAGGAAAAAGCTGAAAATTTAAATAGTTAAAAGTTTAAAATGTAAATAGTTGTTTTTTGTATTATATGATTTATTTATTACATGTAGAGTGAATAAATAAAGTATATTTATGGTGGCCCTTAGAGACAAAGCACATACAAACTCCAAAACACGTAAAAACTCAGAAGCACGTGCAAACTCCAAAACACGTAAAAACTCAGAAGCACGTGCAAACTCCAAAACACGTAAAAACTCAGAAGCACGTACAAACTCCAAAACACGTAAAAACTCAGAAGCATGTACAAACTCCAAAACACGTAAAAACTCAGAAGCACGTATAAACTCAGAATCACGTACAAAAGACAACAGAAGTGCTCCAGGTTTCTAGGGCGCAGTGTTGAGCTTTTGTTACCTAGTGGCTACACAAGCCAGGAAGTATCAACAACCAGATTTGGTGTGTGGTAGTAACAGGTAAATGAACTTTTTTTTTTTCAATTATTTGAATAAATACGAGTGCTTGTCTATAAATACACAAACAATACACATATGCTTTCAATTGTGTAATTTAAGTGATCTGGGTAGCTCTGTTTTGGAAGTTCAGTAAACGCTAGAAATGTGTTTTGGAGTTTGTACGTGCTTTTTGGAGTTTGTATATGCTTTAGAGTTTGTACGTGCTTTGTCTCTAGGGGCCATATATAAACATATATAAATAAAACCACTTTTTTTACATTAGTAATTCCTTTTCTGCATAATTTTATATTATTGTTAATGATTAAATAATTAAAGCAACAAAACAACCTGAAGAGCCGGTTCGGAGCCGAAAGAGCCGGCTCTTCTTAGTGAGCCGAGCCGAAAGAGCCGGATCTCTAAAAAGAGCCGGAAATCCCATCACTACTGCGCTATGAATTCTGGGACACAACTTCTTCTTCTTCGGGGTTTAACGGCAGCTGGCATCCTTGTACATGCGGTGCTGCCATCTTCTGTTTCAGTCCGTTATTACACTCTTAAATCCTACTACTTATTCCTGCGTCTTTTTGGGATCTTACAAAGCTTCAAACGACGTGTCGACTATTAAATCAGTCGTCAACGATTTTGATAGTTGACGTAATAGTGACTATTCGACTAATCGTGGCAGCCCTAGTGCTGTGCAGCCAAAGCCCATACAGCTCACTGCCCTATGAGACAGACCTGTTCTCTGACCCAAAGAATACTGCATGTAACGCTGCTGAACAGACACGTTCCTCCGTTACTCTGAATATGAGTACTCTAACTACTTTTATGCAACTTTACTGCATTTCTTTTTTCATTTTTACTAGGAGCCATCTTTAGTGCCACATGAACGATTGGCTTTCTGAATGTCGATCTTCAGGATAGAAGAACAAAACCAAACATTTACAGTTTAACACGTTAGCAGGACGGCATGGTAATATTATCATAAGTTAATAACGACACGCGTCTGTATGTGATATTTACTATTTTAGTATGTTAGCAAATGCTAGCTGATGGGGACTAAACCACAACTGAGCACCTGCTGCTTGAGTAAAGAGGTTTATTTAGACCTCACGAGCTGCATCGCCAAAAACAACAGTGTTGCCCTCTGACCTGAACAGAAGTATAAGAAGCACAAGACTTCAGGTTTAGAATAAGACAGACAAAAGATACTGATGTACTGTTGTGTGAAAACATCAAAGCTTTCACTCTGTGCAGTCGTGCATGACTCAGTAAGTTGTGGAACCACATTAGTCTCTTTAAGCTGTTTGCAGACATTTGTTATGCACAGCTCTCTGAAGGATTTCATCACAGCCTTTCCATCAGGTTGAGATCCCGAGTACCAGTATGCCCAGTGTGCCCAGTGTCTTGCAAATACTGAGTATGAGGTGTTTGTGCTGATATGTTGTGCTTGTTTTTTGCCAGATGTGGTGCTGTGCATTATCTGGCGAAGTCTTGTCGTTTGTTCAGATGCAGTTTTGCAATCCTGCACCGTGCTGCCATGTTCATTTTAGAGAGAAGACGCTTTCTTCTGACAATCCTCCCATGCAAGCCATACTTTTTCATTTTTTCTAATAGTGCTGTCATGAACTTTAACATTAAACATGCTAAATAAAGCCTGTAGAACCTCTCAGCTGTAGCTCTTGGTTTTCTGCAGTTCTGTGACAGACTGTGACGTTGTTGGGACACACACACGACTGCTCCAGATTTACAGAGGTGGCCACACTGGCTGATCATCAAGAGTTAATCAAATTTACATTTAATTAAAAGCACCTGGCTGTACTTACCTTCTCAATTCTTATGGAGGCAATAAGGTGTTCTTAGTTTATCACAGGACTGCACACATGTGTGTGAGGTTGTTAAGTGTGCAGGGATAAAAAAATATGATAACATTTTGTAGGAAGATGTGTTTTAAATCAGCGGTCCCCAACCTTTTTTGCGCCACGGACCGGTTTATGCCCGACAATATTTTCATGGACCGGCCTTTAAGGTGTTGCGGATAAATACAACAAAATAAAACTAGTACCGGTACAGAAAAAAAGAAGATTTATTCATAACACATGTGAAAAGACCCAGGAAAACCGATAAAAACCCTGAAAACTATACATTTCACACCTGAGCCTCAACTCTCGCGGCCCGGCACCAAACAACTCACGGACCGGTACCGGTCCGAGGCCCGGGGGTTGGGGACCGCTGTTTTAAATAGTGTAAGGCCTGCTGAGGATAAACTAAATGAAAAATCATCTAAAAATAACCTCCAAAGAGAATAAAACACAACAGTTTCACAGGTTTGAGGGAAAAATCCTATTTTAACCACTGTGTGCTGAGTTTACATGAAGCAAAAGCATTTTTATTTCTAGGAGCTGGAAGGCAACGGCTGTGCAGTCACCACTATCAACACTGCCAACTCTATATCGCATGATTCACTGAATGGGATTCATTAGGAATGGTCACACACACACACACACACACACACACACTCTGGTACAAATGCTGCATGTCCCGCCTCACATATCTAATCCTCAGATTTACTGAGCTGGTTCCAACATTTTACACAGCAGCTCTTCACGACACAGAAGACGAGCCGACTATTGTGAAATGTTAAATGCTTCAAACTGCATAAAACAATATTTTTCACACACAAACCTTTACGAGTGTGTCTGCACTGGAGACATCTCTGGGTGTCTTACAGCTGGTATTGATATCAAGGCTCGCTGGGGTGTGCAGGTTTTGTCGCACGCCACCCAGCGTTTATGTGTGTGTGTGTGTGTGTGTGTTACAACTTAAGCAGACCACACCTTTTTGTTCCTACCATTCGGCAGAAGGTTATAACTGCAAACGTACTCAAATTAAAATGTGTCATCTCTAAAGCATCCCTCCAACTATTTAGAAACACATGTGTGAAACAGCAGCACTTAAATCATTAGTACAATATGGTGATAGCAACACGTGCTGTGTCCAAACAAGCCGAGAGGCCATCCAGATGTCATCAACTGTGCTTGCAAAGCACGACGCTGAGCAGAGCAAATCTCCACGGCAAAAACTGAACATGAAAAGTGTTGTTTGACATGTTTTTCACACATTTCAGTTTTGAGGGCATCAACTAGCACAAGGCAAAAATATCCTCTCTGTAAAAATGGGCCGACAACATACATGAGGGGGGAAAGCAGAAGCTTAAAGAAGAGGGAGAAAACGAAGGGAGAGGAGGAAAGAAGCTATCAAAAAATTTGATGATTTGAGGCATTTTCCTCGCAGACATGAATTCCAAACAAATTCCCTGCCACGCTGGGTGTCTGGGCCTGTCTACGTCTGCTTCGATTTCAAAAAAGTCCTTCTGCAGGATCTACAACATATTATTTTAATTACTTTTTCATCTTTTAGAGGTCATCATCTAAACGTGATCAAGGACGTCAAGCAAAGCTTAAAAAGGATTACGGCACAGAGGATCCACGCTATAGGAAAACGTTTGTTTAGGTGAATTGTGGTCTTATCGAGTGAGTTTCAAAATGTAAGATCAAAACTTGCTCATAGAAGAAAATCTCTGTCAGAATTTACCCATGAAGTGATTCATGCTTTTTAAAAACAAGGAACACCCAGATGGGACAGTTTGAGGAGAGGTGGGGAACTCCTGATATAATCACGTGTGTGGAAATTAGCAGTATCTATAAATCCAAACACATATCAGAAGAGATGGGTTGTATGTTGGGGCTGGACTTCAGCAGTTCTCACTCTCACAGGAGGTCGGAAGGCTACATGCTCGTTTCAGGCCCCTCTTCTGTGGAACCAGATCCTGGATCCAGGAGACAGACACTATCTCTACTTTCAAGATTAGGCTTCAAACTTTCCTTTTTGCTAAAGCATATAGTTTGAGCTGGACCAGGTGACCCTGAATCCTCCCTTAGCTACACTGCAATAGACGTAGACTGCCGGGGATTCCCATGAGGCACTGGGTGTTTCCTCTTCACTCACCTCTCTGCATTTAATCATTAGTTATTATTAATCTCTGGCTCTCTTCCACAGCGTGTCTTAATATCCACGTCCATGCACACAGTGTCAGTTTAAAGGCTCATTAATGTTAAAAACACTGGCAGGAAAATAAAACATCCTGAAACCCGTGTATCAATCAATCAGCACAGAATCTGAATCATATCTGTGAGTCAGCCTGAGAGCATCATTAATGAGAAAGTCTGAACATTTTTGACATGATTGACGATCGGCTTAATTAACGTGCAGCCCCAAAGCAAGAGGCCTTGGTTCGTTCCACAGGACAGAATTTCACACACAACTCTGCACACACAACTTGGAATATCTCTTATGTGATTACCAGCATCAGTGTATGGGGGCTGGCTCGCACTGGGAGCCATGCTGGCTCCATTGTCTGTATGTTTTCGAACACAGAGAGGATAATAAAGAGGGAGATAAGTGTATGTAAAATGTTTATGGCCCAAGAAGAAAACAATCTGATGCACATGCAAAATGAGCCACTGGGACACATCCACACTGTCAACTATCACGTGCTCAAATTTGGCAACGACTCTCATTTGAACACATTTTAGAGCCAATTCCTACCATTGCTCAGTGCTGCTCCACAATCCCTTTTTCCCCACAGACTGTGTTTGTTGTGCTTCCTTTGCCTGTATTCTGTACAAACCCTGTGAAGCTGAGCGTTAGCAGGTGAAAACAGTTCCACAGCATGCAGCTCATGTCCATACTGTGGGGAAATGCAGAGCGATTCCCCACAATTACAGGAGCCGATACTTCACAATTTCTATAAAAATAACTCAAACTAAATCCAGTTTAATCTACGAGCCTTAAAATGGGCAAAGATCTAGACACAACTTGTGAACCAGTCTGTGGTACTTTCCCAGTTTGTTTGTTTTTGCCAGGGTTTATCTCATGCACCCACAAGTTTCTCAAAGCCCACGTCAAGAACCGCTGACAATGTGCCTCTTGTTGTGTTAAAAGATGTTTTTTGTAGCAAACAAACATTTACCTGTGGACACATTCACTAACGACCAACGTACGCAGGGAGGTGAGGTAGTAAATGTTGTGTTCACTTGTTTTCCAAACCAGAAAACAGGCCCGTCTTCTAGTTCTGTCTAAATTTAGACACTAAAAGCCTTCTGGTTAGGTTTTGCAACAGGTGTTCTGAGTTAAGATTCAGCGTTTCACAGCATTAACAACATGCTGCAAGGCAACCCTTTCCCATCTGCAAAAAGCTTTTCCTTCACAGGGACCTGGGACCCCGCAGAGCACATCTGCCTGTGATCGTATGATGCCGATTTCCCATGTTGACTGACTTGTAATGAAATGAATCAGAGCGCCCTGCACGTGATACAGAAAAGGTGGCCTATTTGTTAAAATACACAGTTCTTGACCGAGCTTCAGTCTGTGGTGAGACGGGAGCGAGGACAGGTTGGCCCTTGTGTCAACGTGTTCACTCATTCAGACGTCTCGCGCTAAAGTTTTGAAATGGCAGTGTTTCAGTAATGTTGTGAAATCAGCTAAAACCCCAAACACACAAACACACACACACCCACAAGTTTTCACCTTCAGTGTTTCTCTTCCATCTGCTGTCATGACGCAAATCAAAAACTAAACATTTGCACCATGGATCCTTAGTATATGTGTTTTCTTTCCATACACCGAGACGTACCGAGTAATAGTTTTCACCATTAGCTGCACAGTTATTAATACAAAATAATTCAAAGCTCTTATTCCACCGACTGCAGCTACAGTCGTTCCTTGTTTCCTCAGAGAGTCATGTTGACGTACAGCAGCGATGCAGCTCAGGATAAATCCTTTTCACAAACACAGCAAGAAAAACACAAATGCCATCACTCAGGTCTTTAAACTGCTTTTAGGCTGTTTGCTAAACAGGATTCGAAGCCTGTTTAACTCAGTACAGAACAGTCAGTAAAACACCTTTCCACTGTACACGTGAAAAAGGACACAGATGGATGAAACGTGATTGGTAAGAATCATTAGGATTGGGAGAAAACTCACAGTACTGAACAGTGCCCAGTGAGTCGGCTGCTGGAGTAACCATAGGTAAAACAAAAATAGCAAAAATAAGCGAATAAAGCGAATAGAAACACGATGCATGCAGTGAATCGATGAGTTGGCTGCCACAAAAACAGCAGCAGAGAGTGACACGCAATGAGACGAGCAATCAAAGGAGTCGAGGCAGCTTCCCTTTTCAAACCTACGCGCGGCGTAGCTGTGCTGCTGTCGCACGTGACCTGACAGAAATCATGCAAAACGCAGCCTTTATTTTTCTGCAAATAAAAACTGTCATGGAAGTGTCTCTGCAAGAGTGTGTTGTTACAGAACTATAGAGGTCAATGAGGTTAAGCAAACCACTTACAGCCAGAGTACATTAAATATGAAGGCACTTTTATTTTGACATGTAGTCTATGATAAACAGCCATTAAGAGCAGATCCAGGTAATTGTGGACAAAGGCTTTAAAGCAGGGGAGCACTTTGGCCTCCCTTATAGACAGCCAGGAATTCATGATTAATTGCTAGTCTGTCTCCTACCGGTAGATTCTTGCCCTTTTCCCTCTTCTCTTCCTCTCTCCTTCTCTCTTTTTCTCCTTCTTTCTCTGTCCAGGACACGAACAAGACTGGTGTCATAAATTCATATAGGAAAAAAAAACAGTCCACCTTCATTACTTACAGAAAAATGGCTTTTCTGATGTCACACTGTTATTGAGCTGTAGAACTTAACAAGAGCATTATTGCATCTATAATTATAAGTTATTAAATTTAAAAGAAACATAAACTTCTCCTAAAGCACAAACTAAAGTGCAAACTTCAGTTTCGCAGGTCTTCTGTGTTGATTGGAGGGGTGAGTAAACATATTTGACACATCTAATGGGTATTTGAAATCTCTCAGCCGTGTAATATGTTAGTTATTTTGATTTTGTCTCAGCTGAAAGGAACAAAAATGCCTCCTGATGCAAAAATTGATCGTGTTTACCTTCATTTAGATGGGACGCACTTCTTACTGTCAGGCCACATGAAATCAAAAGTGCTCCAAAAGGGAAAGTTATTGGATTTTAATGGCGATCATGCAGTTCTAGTACGTTACTATCTAGAATTATGACACATCAGAGCCAAACTTCATTTTGCACATCTTCCCCCACTGAGGCAGAAATGAGTTTAATGAAATGTTTGGCGCGTTGTGTTTCCTTTGCGGTAAATTAATAATACATGTGCCTTATTTGTTAACTAAACACAAAGATAAAGGTCCTCTGTAATGCAAGTCAACGGAGAGACAAGAAACTCTCTATGAATCTAATCAGACAAGAGAAAAAACCAACACAGTAATTGCAGAAGACCCAGCAGTGACCCTGCGTCAGTTATATTACAGACTTCAAAGAGTTGGAGGAAGATGCTAGGAGATCTTAGGAAAGATGTTAAGAGAAAGGGCATTCTTAGCTGATCATTTCAGGCATGCCCAATCTGATGAAGAGGAGAGTCAGTCAAGTGTGAATACGTCTCCTCAGACATACAACAGCTGCCCTTGTTTGTTCGAGTGCCATCAGGCAGGCTTCTGACCTCAAGTTGATGCAAGGACAGCGGCTATAATCCTAACCCCGGCGAAGACACGACAGCTTCAAATTGAATTTTGGCCTGTAGCACCAGGTAGACATGAGAGTGATTTAAATCTTCTTATTTAACTTGCGGCACTACTTCCAACTATTCCTTCAAGACTGTATGCATTTTACTAAGAAGAGGCAGATGAAGTTTGCTGAGCATCGTCACTCACCTTGTTGAAGTATTTTCCCAAAGTATTTGTGGTGGCTGGTGCAGTTCCACCTGCGGTACCTGAACTGGTACTGGCACTCCCGGACGCCCAGCCTGGCTCCTTTGGCCACCTCGTTGATGATCTCGGGCTGAGTCTGGCACAGCTCAGCCTGTTTCCCCGCCAGGCGCTTTGCCTTCCTGCAAATGCTGTTGGGGTCCATGACCAGTGGACTGCCCACCGCCCTGTTTGAACAATGTTAGAGAAGAAGAAGAAGAATGGTTTCTAAGCAGCGTTGTAACAACAGAGAGTTCACACGGCTTATCTTGTCACTCGGGAAACTCTGCAATCATCAGCCGAAGAAGGTTTTTCTTTGGCTCCTCTACCCACCACATCTCAGCCATGCGACAACGTGCTTCTTGAATCAGCATGTGGGAGACAACAGCATAGTTTCCCAGAGGAATCCTGACTCTGATGTCAGATTGGCAAGTTTAGATTTTGTTATTGGACTGCGCTCGGAGGAACTGTGCGGTCCTCAGAAAGTTGGAAGTCATGTAGTTGGACGGCTTTTTACAGTTGATTTTGATGCTGCTTAAGTTGATTTTGGTAAACCAGACGGCAGTCTTTCTAGATTTCCTAACGATACAGCCTCTCTGTAGATTTTAGAGACGTTAAGAGCTTTGCTGCTTAAACCACACAGAGTCCTCAAAGCAGCGCTCCTTCAGGGAATCTGCACATATTATATTACAGAAAAGAAGAAGAAAAAAATGTTTAAATGTGTGGGAGAATAAATCAAGCTCGCTTCATGAAGTTTAAATATTTAAAACATTAATATGTATATACATATTTCTTGCATTTGATGAATACAACTGTGATCGTCCTGAGCAGCTTTGACAGATTAGTGTATATAATACAGATAAATAGTTTATTCTAACTCTTAATGGGAAAGAGGGACTTGGCTCTGCCACGTGGAATCACTGCCAGCATTTGTGGACACTTCAGTGTCACTACAGGGAAAGTGACTTTATGAGAGGGCTTTATTTCCACTCTTTGCTTTTCTCATCTCTGCCTGCTACCAGTTTATCCTATGTAGAACACCTACTCCATGTCTGCTCTGCATCTTTTTCATGCTTTTTGTCCCTGGATGCCAGCAGATGTGATTCATAAGTTGAGGTTTTACAATTAAATAGGGAGGGAAGGAGAAAGCGAGGGCGAGGAAAAGGCCAACCCATAGTTTTCATTCAGCCTCGTTCCTGTTAATAGCACCTCCTGATATCATTCTTCTGCCTTGAGAGTTTGCTTTAAGAAGCAGAACAAACACTCTCGCCAATTCTCTCCGCTGGCGGTCTGATACCCAGCACAGGCTCCTGCGGTCGTTCCTGCTCCGTTTGCATGTTTTTGTCTATTTTTAGACTGATACAATAATTTAGATGGCAGGCCAACATGTCAGCGGACGACAGAATTAAGTATCTTTCACACATAAGAACGCTCGTGTTAGCCTCTTTGCTGAAAGAGGCGATCGTGGCTCAAGAGCAGAGATGGGCAGTAACGCGTTACTGTAATCCGATTACTTTTTTCAAGTAACGAGTAAAGTAAGGGATTACTATTGCAAAAACGGTAATTAGATTACCGTTACTTTCCCGTAGGAACGCTGCGTTACTGCGTTACTAAAACCGTGATTTTCTTGCGAGAATGTCTCATGACAGTGACGTAAGCGAGTGCGACGTTCGTGACAACAGCTGTGTGCAGATCAACAATGGATCATATATCGAGTGCAGAGAGAGTATGAGCGTGCAGCGTTTAAAGCGTGGAAGTACTGACCTTACTTTGAGTTTGATTCCATAAAAAGTGACAAAAACATTAGTGTCCGTTGTGCGTGGGAAGAAAACTTCTTTTTACAGCGAAAAAACCCCCTAAACTTCCGAGCAAGCACCGAGTAGCTACGACGTAATGGGAAACTCACAGAGAAACTGCGGTATCCTTCCACTGACCGCTGCGGCACACCTGCACCAGGATAAACCTCCGCCTACTCTACTCCTGCTTTACAGGTGAAAATAGAGCAAAAGGACCGCTAGTCTTTGACTTTATTTATTTTCTGCTGTGTTTTACTTGCATCTGAAAGAGTGAGTGTAAACACAAAAAATATATATATATATGTATATATATTTTTATATATATATATTATGTGCTGGAATGTGCGGAAAATAGGTTTAAATGTTAAACTAATTTCTTCCAGTCAGAGAATGTTGCATATAATTAAAATTTTGCTTCATGCATAAAGTTAAAAGATTAAAACTAATAAAACAAGTTTTAAAAAGAGACTTTTCCATTTGATTACATTTTGTATGATGGATTATGTAGAAAAAGTAGAATTGGGCTGAAAGATCTATCACTTTATCACCTATTCAGGTTGTAAATCATGTTTTTAAAAAGTAACTAAGTAACTAAGTAATTAATTACTTTTGAAAATAAGTAATCAGTAAAGTAACGGGATTACTTTTTTGGGGAAGTACTTTTTTCAAGTAACTTGACCAACACTGGTCAAGAGTTGGAAGTTTGTCTTGTAATCGGAAGGTTGCTGGTTCGAGCCCCAGCTCCGACAGTCTCGGTCGTTGTGTCCTTGGGCAAGAAACTTCACCCGTTGCCTACTGGTGGTGGTCAGAGGGCCCGGTGGCACCAGTGTCCGGCAGCCTCGCCTCTGTCAGTGCGCCCCAGGGTGTCTGTGGCTACAATGTAGCTGCCATCACTAATGTGTGTGTGGATGACTGGATGTATAAAGCACTATACAAACACAGGCCATTTACCATTTAATATGGTACCACCGGGACTTTGTTATGTTACAATAGCAGAAGAATACATTTCTAAAGCACCTAATCCCAAATAATCATCCATTATACAGAGAGCACAATGGGAAAAAGCCAAATGTCATGTTATATGCTGAAAGTGCACTGGCATACCCTCTCCACACAACTGTGGGACACCCACTCTTCCATTTCTTCTGTGTGTTGAAAACACTGCTATGGAAACAATGCTGTATTTTCATTACAGGTGTTCTGTGTATACAGTGTAGCTGTGAGGCTACAATGAGTGTTTGTGTGTGGTGATCCCACAGATAATTGAAACATACAGACAGTGTGTAGGTGTTAATTACCAGGTACAGGTAAAATACTTAGCAACATACACTCCCTCCCAAAAACCACTTATTATCTACCCACTCCCACCGGGGAGCATGTGTGAGAGAGTGAGGAAGAGATAAATGTCACATTTATGTCTATGCATGCAGGTGTACGTCTTTGCGGTCTGTCTGGGCTGTGAGAAAGGCAAGACGCTCGTTGGTGCGTATGTCTGCAAGAGGGCTCGTCACGTGCACGCGACCAGCTCTGTCAGCAGCCTGCAAAAACCAGGGTGGTTTTTATAATGGGAGACCCGTAAAACTAGTGAATGCACTGGAGTTTTATTCCGACTTCTGTCCACGGCATACGAAAAATCCACAGACAGCTAGAGCCTCACAAACAAATATATAGATAGATATCGGGAGAGAGCCAGAGAGGCTAAGAAGGAAACTATTAAAGGATAAATTTGGCACCAGGATCACTTGTTTACTACTACATATTACTCCACCTGACACTACTCCATGCACATACTGACTTTATGAAATGCAATCATGTTATTTCCTTGCCTCCCTGTTCAAAGGGCACAACACAGGATTTTCACTTCACACCTTCTGTGATGCATTCAGAGTTTTGCTCTCGGGATGAACGTAGCACACAGTGAGATCAGGGCTGGTGAGGAATTCGTATGGAACTGTTGCTTTCTCTTCAGTAAGTCTTATCACATGATATATGACATAGTAGGATTTTTGTAATATTTGATCTGTTTAAGACATCAGCGTAACTTTGTGCTGAGCATTTGGGGGGGTCAAGATCTGTCTAAATAGATAAATAAATCTCGGTAAATTCCCAGATGATTAAGCATGCAACTATTTTGCTGGTAATACCTGAAATGAGTAAAGAAAATCAACAGCCTAATTATGCAAGATAATTCATCATTTTATTTTATGGTTGGGTTTGATTATTGGGGGGTCATAACCCCCCTAACTCACCTGAAAATTACACCCCTGGTTTAAGAAAGCATCTTGTCTTTAGTTCTCTCTTTGTGCTGCTGCTCGCAGCGGACCTACACAGATAAACGGCTTATTCCCACGAGACAATCTGCTTTGTATTTGTATTTATACTTGTACAGTATACATACAGTGAAAAAGGCCAACCCCCATTATTCCCGGCTGTCGAAGGCGAGCACACTGTCCCATCTGTCCAGTATCATCTCCGCAGGTGCCGCCAAGCCTGGAGGGCCACCCGGGCACACAATAAGCGTGCCGCAGACCACCACCGGACTCCCACGCCCACGTCCACTGTCGGACAGAAGGTATGGCTTTCCACTCGCTTCATTCACATCAGGGCAGAATCCAGGAAACGCACAACTAAATTCATTGGACCATTTGAGATCTCTGCCTTGGTTAATCCTGTCCTCCTTCCTAAATTCTTAGCTTTTTAGGTCATTAAGATAATTTTAAAATGAAAAGAACATAACTGGAGAAAATATAAAATGCAGTTTTTCAATACTGATTTCTTTATTATGGGAATAAAGTTACTGAAACCTACCTGGCCGTGTGGGAAAAAGTAATGGTCCCTCTTGTTGAATCCTGAGTTTTCTTTGATTAACCACATTTTTTTTAAAAACTGAGATCAATGTCACAGAGACCTGGTTATTGCCAGATCTGTTGCAAAAAAAAGTCACTTAAATCGAGGCTGTCTGACAAAGTGAAGGGGGTTTAAAGATCACAAATAACAGCAAGTAAGTAATACAAAGTCTAAGCCTTTGGGACTCCAGCGAATCACAGTGAGAGCCAACGTTCAACATGGAGACAACTTGGAACTGTGCTGAAACTTCCCAGGATTACTCCAACCCACACCCAAGAAAACCCAGAACATCATCGAAACAACTGCAGACCTCACCTGGCTCAGGTCAGAGGTCATGATTCAACCATAAAAGAACAAAAAGAAGAACACAAAAACTCATCTCACATATGACAAAAACCATCTGGGCGATCTCCAAAACTTTTTTTTAAATATTCTGTGGACCAACGAGACAAAAGCTGAACTTTGTGGAAGGTTTGAGTCCCGCTACATCTGGCATCAAACATTTCATAACAAGAACGTCACAGCAACAGTCGAACACGGTGGTGGTCGTGTGATGGTTTGGGGCTCCTTTGCTGCTTCAGGACCTGGACCACATGAATTCTGCTCTCTACCAGAAAGTCCTGATGGAGAATGTCCGACCATCAGTTCATGACATGAAGCTTAAGCGGACTATTGCAGCAAGTCTGAAGGTTTTCAAATGGCCGAGTCAAAGTGTGGACTTAAATCAGACTTAGTTGACCTTAAACAGGCGCTCGTGCTGGAAAAGCCTCCAATGTGTCTGAATTAAAACTATTCAGTAAAGCAGAGTGGGACAAAGCTCCTCCACAACAGAAAGACTCATCACTTCTTCTTTTTGCTTAATATAAACATTTGAAGATTCAAAACATGCGACAAATTTGACAAAAAAATAAGTAGTCAGGAGGCTACATATGTGTGTGTGTGGCTTTAACACCTGAGAGCTTGGGCTTCGACTGCTCTCTAAATGGTCCGTTTGACATTTTTCTGCTTATGCATCCATTTATCAAACAGATACGTCACCATGGGCATCTCAGGCAAACAGCTCTGCCTGTGAGCAGAGCAGCACCTCCTGCGCTAACCTTCTGTTTGCCAGGGGCAGCCAATCAGAAGAAATTTGCCTTCGAGAGAGGCTGGCCTTAAATGGGAGCGAACAGCTTTTTATAGAGCGCAAATGAACATGAGTGGCAGCACGAAAGCCCAGCGTGAGATAAATATGGATTATTTTGACAGCAAAGCTCCCAAACGGAGCTGGACATGAGAGATAAAGTTCCCCTTTAAGGTTGTCACGCAACACAGTGCCGTCTTCAGCTGCATAACAATTGTTATGGTATACCTTAATATAATTATAATAATTAGCTAGCTCTCGACAAGCAGAAACAAGCCCCGGCATGACCTAAATAGAGAGTCATTACAAAGTAAACTTAATTTAACTCAGAGCTTTTGCAAGTTTTAACAATTAGGAGCGATATCGACATAAATGGATACATCAAAGCACGATTGTGCAACGCTGGGACACAGTAGGAAGAAATCATGCCTGAATTTTGGCTGCACATCGGTTGGGTAATGTGGGTTCATCAGACTCAGAAGTTTAGACAAAGGGCACGAGGAGAGTGGGAATGATGGAAGTGAGGTGAACTCAGGTGGAAGAGCACATTGCTGCAGATATACCCAAAAATGGGGTGCATTAATACAATGATGGGATCAACGTGCTGTAAGTGCCCGGCATTCTTGCCCTTGTTTGGAGACTGAAACATTATAGTGTGCATCTGTGTGAGGAAGGGGAGACTCTGGAATCGCTTTGCCGTGGATCCAAAAAGTGCAGATTTCAGGTGCAAAAAAAATGTTTGTAATGTCACGAAAATTGCTTTGGAAAAGTGAAAATGATCCACGCAGGTGCACTTCCAGTGCAGACACACATAAAAGCTTGCATACACGTCCAAGTAGGAACTTCAAAGCCAGGCAAGTAATCAGATCCTCTTCATGCAAAGTGCCACTGTTCTTCAGTCAGTCATTTATGATACAGCTCCTGAGCAGATAACCCAGTGCAAAACACTGAGAGGGAAGTCCAGTCATCGATCGTATCAGCAGCTTTGAGGAAACACTGTCTCGCATGAACAGTTCTTCTTGAAGATAAAGAGCCGGGCACAGGCAGAGGAACGCGGCAGACGGAGATAAAACACTGAGAATCACGAGTACTCAAATCAAAGGCACTGATAGGAAAACTATCACTGCTATGACAAATATTCAGCTGGTCCAATCATGAGCTAAACATCTACAGTTTGTCTGCAGTTTGGTCGTGGCAGATTCTTTCTTTCTACTCTTTATTAAAAAATAGGTGTCAGGCATGATCAAAGGTCTTGGATTGATAGTTTTTCACAATGGCAATAATTATATAATAACCATATTATTTTTAGGTCACAAAGGGATTCAACACTGGCACTCATGGAGATCTCATATCTCATTAAAGATCTCACGCCACCGTGGAGCTGTGGGCCTTTCTCTTTTTTTCACTCCACCCATGAATGAGTGAATTTCATCCCTCCTTAATCCCTCAAGTATGCTGCAGATGAATACAGTCACGACAAGCGCTAGTCTGAGACGCCGGAGCGAGCGAGACAAAGGGAAAGGGTCGGCAGGAGTGTGAAAATGGAAACAAGATGCTGGGCTTCGTTAGAAAACAAAGAGGAAACAGTTCATATGTGATGTAAACGTGTGCAAATTCAAACATGCTGTTCCCAAACTAAATTTTAAAACGAGCTCCTGGTTCTCGGCTTCGCTGTTTCTCGGTCCTCTCAGCCTGAGCGTGTCGATCGCTTTCAAACACGCTCGATCCTGCTGACACGCTGGCGTGAAACGAGCCTGAAACGATGACATTTGCTGCCATAAAAAGTTTCAGCACTCATAATGGAAGCAAAGGCAATTAAATGTGACCAGCAGGAAACCAACAACGCCGCGCTAATGTCACGAGAAAAACATTATTCTGGTTTAACAACCGTGGCACACCCAGTGACAATTAACAGATACATTTCTGAGTCAAAATATGGACATATTCCCATGACTGCATGAAAGAGCTCGACAGCACTCGTGGAATATGGAAGGCAGATCCTGTTTGTGTATCGCAGCCGTGATCACACATAAAATAAAACTGTCTCTTTCCTTTTAAGAATAACGTGCACCACCAAGTTGTGGTTGCCGTAGTGACATCTGTCTATAAACTAAGTCGATGTGTGAAGATGTTTCTACCATTTCAGATTCAGATTTGTAGATCAGATCAGTTATTCACGTCTCAAAGTTTAAGATGAGAGAAACAGCCTCGGCACATTGATTGATTGAAATGCAGGCAGCAAAATAAACGTCTGTAAAAGGTTTTGAAGGGTTTGCACAAGCGGTTTTTACGAACAGGCTGACGGGAATCAAACCCGCGTTCTTATCCGACACCTAAATGTGAAAGGCATCAAAGTAAATAACAGCGCCTGCTAACATCAGCACGGTATTAGTTGGTATCACTCCTGCACATGTGGCTTTGTGTGCAGGTATCACCTGATTCAATCATCATAGTTGCGCAGATCACACACAAGAATGTTCGCAGATAAAATAGTCCACATTCAGATGGGGTATCGTCATTTCCCAGACTGTTACCTGGGAAACCTGCGTCTGTGTCCCATCTTGGACTACTAGTCTTACTCTTTTCTTTTTGAGTTTTTATTTAGATGTTTGTTTTAGATGTTTGTTTAGGCACTAAAAGTGCTCCGCTTGGTTAATTATGTCGGACAAATCTGTCTGTAAAGGTCGTCTTTCTTCATTTTTGTCTTTGGAGGTGTTGTTTGCCTGATTTGAGCATTAATCAAATGGTAAATGGTATTTGTATAGCTTTTACGAGTCCCGCCTAGGGACCCCAAATGACTGGGTGCTTTACACACCCAGTCATCCACCCATCCACACACTGGTGGAGGCAGCTACAGTTGTAGCCACAGCTCAACTCTGACAGAAGCGAGGCTGCCATATCGCACCATCGGCCCAACACCAGTAGGCGGTAGGTGAAGTATCTTGCCCAAGGACACAACGACCGAGACTGTCCGAGCCGGGGCTCGAACCGGCAACCTTCCGATTACAAGGCGAACTCCAAACTCTTGAGCCACGGTCGCCCTTCCCTGTCAAGCAAGGAAGCGATGATGCATAATGAGTTCCATTTATTGGGATAGCAAATAAGGTGTATCTACCTGTTTTTTAAGAAGGTCCTAACATGTGCCACCGAGGCTTAATTCACTCCTCTTCCTCGATTCTTGGATATTTAGACATTTCTTAGACAGTCGTTCTCGTCTGCTCTGCATTCTTCTGACATTATAATAAACTGCTGGCCTGAATGTCTACAAAAATTTATGCTGAAACACACTAACACACACAACACATACACTAACACACACATAAACAATTTGATGTCAGTTCTCTGTTGCACATAAAGCCAAACCCACATCGTCTTGTTTATCTTAAGCCATCTGCCTGGTGCTGATTACACGTTTAGCTTTCAGCCCAGGACAAGATAAGATCTGTTACAATGAAACTCTCTCGTGCTGATGATGGCAGTGCTCACTATACATTTTGTGCGAGTGTGTGTTTGTTTGCGTGCATATGAGCGCGTATACATATACATATATATATATAGTCACCATAATGTGTGACTGAATAAGTGTGTCTGTATATCTTGGAGTGCATGCAGCGCTGACACACACACACATGCAGTATGTGTGTGTGTGTGTGTGTGTGCACCTGTGGCACGCTCTGCGCAGGCCGTCCGCCGATTCAGGACTGTGGCACACAACAAAGCTGTCCCTGCTCAGCACTGCAGTCAAAACTAGTATAAGAGAGCAAAGACATTCCTGACTCGTGTCTGAGTCTCTGAGCTTTGCTCTCTGCTCTCAGGCCAAATGATTAGAGCGCTTTAATCAGCAGAGGCACTGAAAGGACAGCTATCTCCCAGCATTTCATCTCGCTCACTCTTCGTCTCTCACTGCAGCTCTCGCTTTTCCTTCATCAACAACCTATCTGCATGATAGGCATTTTCCTTCAAAAGACAAGTACGGCAAAAGACATAAGGAGACAGAGACATTCAGAAGGAGACCGAGAAAGAGAGACGTACGATGGTATGAACAGCATCTTTCAACAGAGAGAATCATTGTCCTGGCAGACAGGAGAGCAATCCACAGGTGTGGTTTCACTGCTCCACAGTTGGCCACACTGTGTGTGTTTCTGTGTATGCGCTGGTGCATATACGCCCCACTCATTTATGTGTGTGAGTAAGTGTGTAAGTGAGCTAGAGAGCGAGTAAGAGAAGATGACAGCGTATGTCAGTGGGGATAAAAAGGAAGTAGCTGATTTCTTCGCACTGATTCTCTTCTTCTGCAGTCGTATTTAAAACAAATGTCCCACACTGCCAGCCGAACAGTCACATCAACATCACAGAAATGCAGCACAGCTCTGTGTCGGGACTCTTTCGCTTACTGATTTGCATTGAGATGAGCAGATTTAGCCCAAATAAAGCGATGAATTCACGACTGCTGACCCTGTACGGACATTGTTTTTCTCTCCTTCCTTCCACAGCTGGGTACCAGCACAGCTCAGCAAAAGATCAGCACTTTTCTGGCTGGCATTCACTCTGCTGGCTAAATAATAAACACTGTGTTTTGGCCCAACAGCAACACTTAGCCTCAAAAAGGACCTCTGTCTCTTATATTAAAGTCTGGTAAAGGACAACTGTGATGTGGTGGTAATGAAGATGTATACGCATTATTGTTATTAACCTGCATTAATGGCGTGAGCTGATGTCAAATTACTGTTTAACACATTAGTTATTATAGTAAAAAGAAAAAAACATGTGCAGCGCCAGAATTGACTGAGACATAGCTGCAAGTTTATGATACTCGGAAACACACAAAAACACGTTTGGGCATTTGTAAGGTTGTGGATACACCTTGTACTGGATGTAAAATACCCATTCTCTCTTCTCCCTCGTATTTTTGCTCACTTTCACAATCTGTAGCAGATACAGTGCAGCCTGTGGACAGAGACTCTTATGTTTTATTAACAAAGAGAACTCGAGTTAATTCAAACTATCTTCACAGATTACCTCCACAAACCTATTTTTCTACAGTAAGACGGAAAAATGGCAAAGTGGAGGAGCTCTATCTACCAGTCACACAAGGACATAAACTCACACAGCTTCCATGACACTACATCCCACACTGACCTTGACTGGGCTGTGAATGAACAGTGGGAGGATTCAAGTGGAAAAAAATCACAAAGCTGCACATTCAAACACTACAAAAGTGTGTGTGTGTGAGAGAGAGAGAGCTTGATTCCCATTGAAACAGTAAGACAGACCCTCACCAAGAGAAAATATTTTATCAGCTGATCTGCTGTCTGTCTCTCTGTCTGTCTGTCCAGCTGTCACACACCTTGTGGAGCTGAGCCTATAGGGATTGTTTTATGATGACATATCCACTGAGCCCAGAGGGCCACCTGACATTCCTCCCTCTGAACTCTCTCACTCACAGACACACACACATACCACACACACACCATCAACACCACATCCACCAATCTCGCTGTCCTCTCTATCGCTGCAGACAATGAAATGCACACACCTCCCTCACCTCCCTGTCTTCTCTTCAGGTTTCGTCTCTCACTCTGGGAGCACCTTAGATTGTTCTTGAGCATTCTTGGATTCGGGTAGTTTGCTGGGAAATGTGCTAATCATTAATCACTTATTAATGTTATGCTACTGCGCATATATATTTATAGCGACTGTGTTCATTTAGATTTAAAATAAACAGGAAAACCGCGATTACGCAGAAATCACACGAAGCTTTGGGTTGACGGGAGACAGACAGCGAAAAACACGTGGTAGTAAATGCAAACTCACCACCACAGTCCGATGATATTGACCGGACAAAGCGAGATAAAGAACAGAGCCAGCTGGATCCGCGAGAGACGAGCCGTCATGTTGAAATCCTCAAAGAGACTCCCCACCAAAGTTTCGAGTGACGATCTCAGCCAGCACCGAGTTATTTCTTAAATACATAGGAAGTCCCTGCTTGCTTTCTGCGGCTGGAGTCGGTGCAGGCGCGCTTACAGACTGTCCAGAAGAGCGCAAAAATTCAACTGCTCGTCGGCCGTGCGCATCTTAATGCGCAACAAAGTTGGTCAAGAGGCTACTGGAGAGATGTCCGCTTTCAAAGGTGTGGTTAACCTCTGCATTGTCGTTTTGCCCCATCTGTCGCAGCACGTTACATGCTTCCAGGGCGGACCGAGGACGAATCCCGAAAACACTCAAGTCTTATCTGACTGCGAAACAGCGCGTGAAAAAGCTCCACTCGTGAGGATCTTCGGCTCTGACTCATTTTACTTAAAAAACAAACAAACTGTCATATCAGAGTCAGAGAGGAAGAGGAGCGCTTACACATTCTAACAGTTCACGTCTTCAGGCGCGGAGCCCCGCTGGCCCCACTCTGCTCGCCCTCAAATGACGCCCGGATGAAGTTTCGGTAATTCTCGGTGCTCACCGGCTGCAGGTAGAGGCGTCTCTGCCGCGACGGCTGTCAGTGTGGGCTCTTTGGATGATGAAGGCAGCAAAAATGCTCTCCCACCTTAGTGTGACGTCGCTCGGGGCGAAGCGAAATCCTCTGTCACTCAAAAAGGAGAGAACGAAACTGCAATTAGTTTTAGGGGGGAACGCGCACGCGCACAGAGAGGGGGGGCCCTGCCACGAGCCCGCAGTGTTTACGGTCACCCGAAATCAGAGCTGAGGAGATCACGGGGTGACGTCAGTACAGGTGCGATGACACTGCTTTGATACTTGTGCCAAAAGGTTATACCGCCATTGCGTTAAAGTCACACTTTCATATTTAAGAATCGTTTAAAGCAAAGATTTGTACTTTAAAAACTACACACATACCGCACGTTGGAACTTTTAATATTGTGTATATTTGTAGGTACTTGCATGTGTGATCACCTATCTGGCCAAGGGCATATCCATTGAAATTCATCACCACTGTGCTGCCCTCACACCTGACTATGTTCCACTGCAGTGATGCAATCAGTCACAAGTTAAACACGGACTAAATCAACCTGACACGTACCTCTGTCCTTCCACAAACCATAACCCACACTTTCAATGCCCCCACGGACGCTACTCAAGCAGCTGCGCGTCGGATTGTAACAATAACGCAAATTCATATTTTACTCATAATGTTACGACCGCAGTCTGCAAACGAGTCTGGCTCAAAGGGGCAAAAATTTTCAATCTGACGTGATTTTTTGTTCTAAAAAAAGGAATAAAAAGAATGAACGTTTAAATTTATCAAAAGTAATTTTATATGCTTTTCCACACAGTCACAGTGTGCGAACACTGCTGAAAATGTGATCTGGTGTGGTGGATGGAGCGACTCTTAGAGGGACTCATCACCCACATTTGAAGCCGTTTAAACTGCTAAAACTGTGCTGATGTGCAAGTGATGTACAGATGCGGTTTTACTTTGATATTAAATGTTTTAATGATTACAGGTCCAAATGCAAAAGCCCAGAAACTGCATTTACGCTTTGCTAGAATTTAGTATTTATGATCATCTATAAATATGAAAAGCTGCACAAAATCAGAGCCCATCAACATGTTATTAATTAAAAGATCAGCTGGATTAACTCACAATAGATACGTTTCACTGTGACTGTTTTAATATTCTTAATGTTCACACAGCAAACATCTGGAAATGCAGATTGAACATTGCACACATTTGTTCTGCAGCAGTTTTAGTCATGCTCCCTTTCTCTTTGTAGTTATTTAATAATAGTCGGCAATGGAAATAGACATTTAATAACACATTAACAAATTTGCAGAAGCTTCTGTACGATGAAGAAAATTAAACGAGAAAGTTGTCTAGTAAATACGGCTCCAATTGATTTTCGACCCATATTTATTGGGTTCAGACGCCGTTGCCGGTTCATACTGTAATCCCATCACTGATGGAGAGAGAGAGCAGATGAAGATGGATTCCTGGAAACTGTAGATGCCCAAAGTGGGTCAGAAATGTCTCTCGGGTTCCTTCAGTAGTAGACTGTCCTCCCAATAACTTTGGCTGAGATTGTGCCAAAATCTGTCAGGTGCAATTTAGTGATGGTGAAGATTTTCATGCTTATAGCTTCCAAGTGATGACCTCAAGCTGGTCATTCCCTCTGCCGCTTTATAATCAGAGTGGGTTATTGATTACATGCACAATCAGATCAGTGCAACCTGGGTTCAGTTTGCTTCAGCGATGAACCTTTGTGACTCTCCTTTCCAGACAGCGCTGTTATTGTCAGACATGATGCATTGCATCAAAAATCCAGATCTGTGATAACAGCTCTGATATTCTGATAACTCACAGTAAAGCTGCACCAGTATATTTACAGGCTACTGGTCTACAACAGTCTGTTTCTCCATGGTGGATCAAACCGTCGTGTCTGTGAAGCCATTCTGAGGTAACAGGCAGACACTTCAAACTCATTCTGCTGGGTTGACAGTTCATATGACGTGATAGTGATTTGCAGTGGAAAAAGCAAGTTGGTACAAACAGCAGCGCAGCAAACCAGTGTGAAGAATACCTTAGGGCAATATTAGATTAGCAGGAATTTTGTGTTAATTTGATTCAGCCTTCTTGCACAGCTAATGATGTTTTTCTAACTGTTGAGACAATGTTCAGCACTTTCAAAACGGACTTTGTTGACTGATCCGTTCAGCTTCACATCCTGGCCTCACTCGGCCTGATGTTATCCGTGTTTTCTGGCATCCACAACTCCTCAGAAGTGATATGTTGGCACCTCTAACTGTTTAAACTTGTTACTTACACAAAGAAAAGAGTTGAATGCATCTAACCAAAGCAACAGTATTTTTTCATTGCTTTATTTTAACTAAAAAGTGTCTGCCGGTGGAGTGACAGACGTATACGGATTGCAGAAAGTTTTGTTTACTTCACGCTCGCATCATTAGCTGAGCTGTAAGGCTTCGTGTCTCCATTGCCTCGCTCCTCTCGGTTGTGGAGCTCACATAACACGTAGTCACGCTGAAGCAGATAATTGGCCTCCAGTGGCAGGAACAGAACATGGTGTGATGTTTTAGCAGACAGCTGTGCTGCGTGGAGAGTGCTGCATTGATATGCCGGCTGGAACCAACCACAACGAAATTAGAAAGTTATGAAAATTGAGTTATCTCTCAATGATCTATAAATAACTGCAGCATAGTTGCGAGCATAAGCATGCCAGTTGAACTGTGCTTTATACTGGGTGTTATCTCACCCACCTTACACACTCTTTCTGCCCCACTTTCTCTCTCATCTTGCCCCTCGCTCTGCTGGATAAGTGTGTTTTGTTAGGGAGGGCTGATTCTTCATACTTGGCTGAGGCTTTATGGACAATAAAGATCTGATTTCAAAGTCCAGCAGGGTGTTGGGCCTGGGGTCTTGGCTCAGCTTTAGCTGCCTGCTGGGAGGAGACACTGCACAGCCCCCAACCAGATGGCCTTCAGCCCACATACAGTAGATTCATATTGTACACGATGTGTAGCATTGACACGTCTGTCTCTTTTAACCGCTACGGGCTCGGCCAAAGCCCTCCGACCTCCTTGAAGCGACCTCTAGTGACCATGTTTGACTAATTTGTGGTATTTTGAAGTTCTGTGTTTTACCCCTTACAGATGTGCATGTAGAGTTGACATGAAAAACGGGTCATTTCAGCAGAACTACAGTTCAGCGAAACCAATGTTTTAACCTAAAATACAGTGAAGTCATGTGACTGCCTGCTCAATATTTAATCCGTCCAACAATATGTAAGCTTTGGCAGACACTGGATAACAGGGATTTCTGGTGACTAGGCTACCGATGTTTCTCTTATCTCTGCTTGTTAGTTTTACAGCAAGGGTTCGGCACAAAGACAAAGACACAGATGCTCACCAACAGAGTCAACGCTGCTCTCTAGTTTGAGTCGACTCTGCTCTTCGTCTTTCCTCGGGCTGGCATCATCTCAGTAGTTCACTCCCTGTTTCATCTTAATCACATAGCTCAGTATGGAGATATGCGACATGTCCTTCCAGCATGTATTATACATCTGTAGGGACTTAGATCAGTGTTACAATGGAGAACGCCCTGATAGATACAGGAGCTTCACTAAAAGCTGCCAGCAGTGCATTTTTTAGTCATTACATTAAACTTATAACATGAGTTTTGTTGTACAAGATATTCTGCAGTTGGGGAACAACCGAGTGGTAGAGTGGAGACAAGAATTTACTGGTGACACGATGGACGTCTGACCCAGCGTCGTAGGCCAAACGTTTGTAGGTGTCCCGATGCTTCCTCTGTTGACCCCAAACTCCAACACTGTGTGTTGTTATTTCACCGCACATCACACTGATACATATGAACAGCTGGAACAAAACTAATCTAATAGGTCTGATCTCTGAATAGCTGTTCAACAGCCGGCTCCGATTCATCTAAATATTCGTTAAATTTACGTTTCATTTCAACGACTCCCTGAGATTACATTCGGAAACAAACAGTAGTTACAACCGTTGTTGCCATAGTAAACTTTGAGGAAGTTCAAGCTACAACTGTTGTCCAGAATGAAAGTTTCCTCCAGTGTACGGCTCGGATGCTCCCACAGCACTGTGAGACTGTACTGAGCAAGTATTATCATGCTTACATGCTAACAGGATTAAACTTTGCAAACATGGTACTTGCTAAACATCACAGCAGCTTTGTCTGCGTGGGTGTTCGACTCGTCTCTGTGCTGGATGCCTCGTGCACGGACTCGTAGATGTTTGTGACTGGGTTGCTGTGTCTACGAGGATCATCAGAACAGAAACGATGCTAAATGGAAAAGTGTGTGCATCGAGCTGTTTCCCCTGTGGTCTGTCATCAATTGAAGTAAAAGAACATTGGTCTCGATTATGAAGTGTTCCCTCCCACCCTTCTCCACCTAGGACGAGCTAACAGGCCTAACCCCTGCCCTGCCACACCTCTCATGCACATGCTACACACACATTCCCCCTCTGACACTGCTTTCATTTGGGCGTGAAATAGATTCCTACTGTCTGCCAGAATGCACCACCTATCTCTGGATGTGATTCTTTTTTTCCTTCCCTTTTTTCCTTTCTGCGTGCCACACGTGTACCCTTTTGTTTTTCCAGAGAAAAATACCTTGCTCACAAAGCTCGTCCCCAGAAACACATTCCCGGGTGATTATGATGGAAAAATGATTTGAAATCCCACAGGGACTAATATTTTATTTGACAACGAGAATTAGGTCTAAATAAGAAACACATGATGGTCCTAACCTTTTTAAAACAAACCACAGTCATCCCTGGAATCCCCAGGAGAAAGGCATGTTCATGAAATTCCTTCATAACTGGCACACACACACACACACACACTGAAAGTGTGAGAGAGATTGTAGTATAAAATATTAATACCTCCTGCTGCCACATGATTTTACATGTCCAGGAGCAGAAAGTCTGTTTTCAGAGAGGAAAGAACTGAAGTTATGCAAAATGTTCTTGTTAGAGCAAGTAATGAAAGTAAACCCTGTCTACGATCAGTCAACAAAAGCTATATAATTTAGTGTTTGCCAAGTGTCAGCTCCGTAACTCTGTCATAATTTGACACACATTATTTGGACCATAACAGTTTGCAGACACTTGGATCTCCCAGCTATCTGGAAGAATCATCTATAAATCTGCAGAACTGATGGTGATGGGTTTGACTTGTGGTTCGAGTAAGCAGGTAATGACCTTTTCTAATCAGACACTAAATCACCTTCAGCCTGCTACTCACAGACATTTCAAAGACGCTAACGAGGCTAACGCCATCCAGAGCCGGCAGCCTCGGTATGAGCAATCAAAGCAGTTATAGCATTTACAAGTGAAAACAGGGTTGATGTCCTTTTATCTGGTGAAGTTATACAAGTACTGCAGAATGATGCAAGTAATTTAATTGACTTTTGTTTAAATAGAAATTGCTGCACCTGCTTTGGTTTGATGATGACGCAGTTTTATTCTCTGCTCAGAATAAAACTTGGTTTTATCCCAAACTCACTCCACAGGAAGCATCGGGATTCGGTGTTTTGTACGTGGGCTGCAGGAGGCAGGAATCGAACCACTGACCTTCTGACCAGTAGATGAACACTTGTCCTCCAGATGCCTCCACAGAGTCCTGAGGGAGGGAGGACTGCCTCATGATGATTACTTTACTTTGAAAGTCTAAGGAGACTAGATTTTATTTTGGTAGGCTTGTGGCTGAATTAATCCACCTTTAAGAAGCCAGATGTGAGCTTTCGTCATCTGCGGTTCACTGTGTTCATCAGTCGTGCAGGATGACGCTGTTATCCTGCACCTTACCACCCATACAGTGCTGTACACATTCACACCACTGCACATTGTCAGGATTATGTCACAGCTGCCCTGAACTAACATGTCAGTTTCAGTTTCTGTAGTTTTTAATCCACCGGTTTGCTCAAGCTTTTTAATCAGTTATTGTTATTCATTTTTAAACATAACATTTCACAAAAAGCTGAAGAAAAAGTAAAACACGTTTATTTTTAGACTAAGATTAAACTTGTTTAATTGACATTTAGTAGCTTGGTTGTTTTCAGACTTCTCAACAAAATCCAGGTATAATTAATAAAAATAGACTTTTTATTTTTCCCAAAATACTTATGTTTTCTTGTTTTTATGGTCTGATAAATTTGTCCAACAGCTAAAGTGATCTTTTTAATCTATTTTTACATCTCAAAGTACTTTAATCCGCAGAAATGGGCCTCTGAATGTGTTATAATAAATTCCATGCGGCTGATTATAGATATGAAGAACTACTAAACTTTCCTAATTTGCTGGAGGATAACCATTTGGACTGTGTTCTTTTTAATCCAATAACAGCAGAACTCCGGTAAGACTGGGAGAGAGTATATGCTCTCCAAATGCGTCACATCCATTTGTGAGTAATGATAACATCATTGCTGAACTTTGATTATTAGATTAGATTTGGTCAACACATTGAGGGATTCTATTCCCATACAATGTGCATTTGTGGGTACACGGATGGATCAGATGAGTGTGTGTGGTGGCATGTGGTCCCACTGCGTGAACACGGTTTTAGAAGTTTCCAACACTTTTGGCACTTTCACTCTGAAACACAAGGACGTTTCTGTCTCTGAATCTTTAACGCAGTCATTAGTTGTAAGATTGTGGTTTATATAATGAAATGAGTTGGATCACCGGCGTCTCCTCCTCCAGATATTTTGCTGCTGCTGTTGTGAAGACGACCTACAGTTTCGTTTTTTCATCAAGATTTTCATAAGAAATAAAGACTTTTCGAATGTGAACTCAGTCTTTCACTTTTTTACAAAACACAACAAACACAGAGAGTCTCAGTGACTGTTCGCTGTGATTCATCAGCATTACTGGCAGAACAGTAACTTTATTATAGCAGATCTTATCTGCTGTGCCCTCCTCAACATTTGAAAGCTCCGGGTCTTCTGGCTCTTTCTTCTTCGTCCAGCTCGTGTCCACAGGGCCTGTGGTATTGCTGCCTGTTTGCAAAGAGATAGAGGGACCAGCCAGATGGCTTGCGCACGCGCACGCACACACGCGCGCGCACACGCGCACGCATGCACACATACGCACGCATGCACGCACACACACACACGCATGCACGCGCGCGCACACACGCACACAGATTGCCTTGAAGATAGAGACACAAATGATTTTTTGTTCTGCCTTATTAATCGACTCACAAACTTTTTCTTAAGACGCACATCCTCATGTTGAACTTCTTAAACAGATCAGATGTCAGAAAAAAAAATACACTAACAAGAAAATTAACAATAATTTGTTACAAGTATTATTACAAGTTCAGAAATGCAGTTAAATTTCAGTTTAATTCATGCTCTAATTTCAGGCACAGCATGTGCTGCTGTGTGACTGAAACTCTCCACACAAACTCAGACTTTGGGGTCAGTTTCTTTGTGTATGGTGCCATCTTGTGGAGACAAGAGTCAGCAGCAGGGTTAATTCGGTCTATTTGGTCTCACTGTCATCGTTCTGATCCCTCACAGACCGGACAGACAGCGCGCACCTGATGATGTTTAAAAGTCGTCAAAGCGCAAGTGGAGCTTTTCAGATAAACTGCAAAAATAAATTTCCCTCGGTAATTTTTCTTATAAAGATGATGAAGCCTTATTTCTGTACCATTATTTAATTCCAGAGGTTTTTGAGTTGGGTTTTTTTGCGCCCTTGTTGACTTGTAAAAGCCTATATGACATTTTTGTTTCACCATTCATTAACCGCACAGAGAAGGCATCGTTTAAATGTGTTAAGATTTCTTTAAGCAAACAGTATCATTAAAGTTCTTCATGACTGAGCCAAGTGTCCTCTTTTTTCTAAATCAAACTATGGTCACCCTAGTAAAGGCCACGGCTGTAAAAAACACCCTGGTATCTGAGCCTAATAACACTTTATTTGTTAAATCTCTCAGAGTAAAATAACAGTAATCTTTCCCCAAGATGATCATCAGACAGCTTCCACTGTTCTGCATTAGCACGCTACACAGTGTTATGTCTGTGCATCAGCGAATAGAAACACAACTGTATGAATCGTGCTCCGGGAGAAACTGAACTTATGACGTCATCTTAGACTGACCCACGCATCCTGACCTAAACAGCTGACTCTGTTTGCTGGATGATCCAAATCACCTGCAGCAGCCAGAGTCCTCACACCTACACAGACACTTCTTTGGCTCCCAGCTCGACGCACAATTACTTTTAAAATACTTCTATTAGGTCGCAAAGCTCTCGGTGGTTTGGCTTCCAGCACCTCGCTAACTTGCTCAGTGTCCATAACCCAGTCACACCTCTCAGGTCATCAGCTGTGGACCTCTTAACTGACCCCAGAATTAGATCTGTGTCCTGGGGGCGCTTTCACCCTGGCCCTGAACGCTGCTCTGACCTGAGGTCATAATTGTGTGTGTGTGTGTGTGTGTGTGTGTGTGTGTGTGTGTGTGTGTGTGTGTGTGTGTGTGTGTGTGTGTGTGTGTAAATAAAATTGCCATAATTTCGAACAATAAGTAACATCTATCAAAGGCTTGTAAGTTTGGGCCAAAGTCAGTTATTTTAAGCATTTTCTAAATTAGAAATAATTCAAGATGTCAGAGGAATTAAGAGTCTAAGACCAGAATCTCACATTTTATTCACCCCGTGAATTTAAGTGAATTTGTCATTTTCTTTAAGACTGTGAAGAATTTCAGTACGTCAGTAAAACCTTTTATCGGATCTCAGACTTCAAAAAACGTTTATAGTAAACAACACTAACACGTGATTCCAA
Organism: Neolamprologus multifasciatus; assembly: GCF_963576455.1. Classification (NCBI taxonomy): domain Eukaryota; kingdom Metazoa; phylum Chordata; class Actinopteri; order Cichliformes; family Cichlidae; genus Neolamprologus; species Neolamprologus multifasciatus. The sequence continues at coordinate 33,673,088 of NC_140454.1, forward strand.
GCAGACACAGAATTGTTGGTCAGTTGTTAAATATGAGAATAAAATCTTCTGACAGGTTGGGACGTGTCCACGGGTAGACGGCCAGCCACAGCTCATGAATTTCCCGTGGGAGGACGTCCCCCCCGCCAGATTTCCACTAGCCCGGCGGTATGAGTATGTACTGTACAGTCAGCATGCAGTACATGGTGTGACCACGGTGTGGCAGCACACGCAAAGACATGGCACCTTACACAACCTCATTACCAAACACTGAAGGGGAGTTCTGTGACGTGCAGCAGGAGCAGCCTGCGGTCCTGACTGACGGTATGTAATCAGCAATCAGACAGAAAGCAGGAGGGATTTCATTTCTGTAACACGTTTCACAGCAGAGTGAGCGCATTTTTATGACTCTTTGAAAACGTTTGACTTTGCTGTTTTTTCTGCAGTAGCTCTGAGAGTTTGCGCTGATGTTTTTCCCGTCAGTAGAGTCGCCCGTCAGGTCAATAATGACTTTGTGTTGAGTGTCGAAGTTGTCATCTGTACTGACAGAGGGGTTTCTTTGGTTTTCTGACTCAGGATCTTTCGGGGGGAAATGGAGTCCTTGATGTGTCTCTTGGCCTCTGTCAGGGCGGCCTCACCTTTTCCTCTAAATTGTGGTTCAGTGCGAAAACGCACAAGTGTGGAGTTTGGCAGGAACACGGCGCGATGTCTCCAAATTACGCGCGACACAGACGTGAAGCTGATGAGCGAAGCTGCGGTTCCACTACTGAGGAAAAGAGATACGGGACCGAGCTGGGACCGGACTGGAAGACGCACAGCACCTCAAAAGGCACCAGGAGCAGCCCCTCGCCTCTCTCCGCACATCCCATCTACCAAACCACAGAGTAAAGCAGCTGATCTCTTCGATATTCAGTCTCTGTTTGAAGAGGATGTCATCGCTGAACTGTGCTCCAGGCTGGAAGCTTTTCCCCGCAGTGACAGGGCAGAGGAACTGGCCTCTTTACTTGGAGCATGTGTTGAGTTTGGCCTGGAAGCCCACAGCCCTCCAGCCCTCACACTGATGAATGAGTGCCTGGAGCTGCTCTCCAACAGGGACATCAGGGTGGCACAACTCTGCCGCCTGGGTGAGGTGGTGTGCGCCCTGGAAGGCCGCCGGTCACGCGTGCTGACAGAGGTGTTGGACTGTGTGCGCGCTGCTGTGGAGGAGGATGTCGTCTCTCCCAGTGAGGCTGTCATGGTCTACTCCCTGCTGACGCGGTTTCGTGAGCCTGCCAGCCAGCAGCAGACCCGAATCCTGTCTGCTTTGCACACAGACACACGAAGGCTGGTCCACCGGCTGAAAGCCGGTCAAGTCAGTGATATTCTGCAGTCCTTGTTGAAGTTACAGCAGACACAGGTAGACACAGCAGCAGCATCGTCCTTGATTGTCTTTGATTCGTGATGACAAACCAGCTGTCACTTAAACATCCACAAATTTTAATCTCTGTCATTTAGGAACCACAATAATAATAATAATATTTAATGCTTTTACACGAAGTGATGTGGGAACATATGATACTTGTTTCACAGGCTGTTTCCCTGGTGCTGAGGCCGAGTCACTAGTGATGGGATTTCCGGCTCTTTTTAGAGATCCGGCTCTTTCGGCTCGGCTCACTAAAAAGAGCCGGCTCTTTCGGCTCCGAACCGGCTCTTCAGGTTGTTTTGTTGCTTTAATTATTTAATCATTAACAATAATATAAAATTATGCAGAAAAGGAATTACTAATGTAAAAAAAGTGGTTTTATTTATATATGTTTATATATGGCCCCTAGAGACAAAGCACGTACAAACTCTAAAGCATATACAAACTCCAAAAAGCACGTACAAACTCCAAAACACATTTCTAGCGTTTACTGAACTTCCAAAACAGAGCTACCCAGATCACTTAAATTACACAATTGAAAGCATATGTGTATTGTTTGTGTATTTATAGACAAGCACTCGTATTTATTCAAATAATTTTTAAAAAAAAAGTTCATTTACCTGTTACTACCACACACCAAATCCGGTTGTTGATACTTCCTGGCTTGTGTAGCCACTAGGTAACAAAAGCTCAACACTGCGCCCTAGAAACCTGGAGCACTTCTGTTGTCTTTTGTACGTGATTCTGAGTTTATACGTGCTTCTGAGTTTTTACGTGTTTTGGAGTTTGTACGTGCTTCTGGGTTTTTACGTGTTTTGGAGTTTGTACGTGCTTCTGAGTTTTTACGTGTTTTGGAGTTTGTACGTGCTTCTGAGTTTTTACGTGTTTTGGAGTTTGTATGTGCTTTGTCTCTAAGGTCCACCATAAATATACTTTATTTATTCACTCTACATGTAATAAATAAATCATATAATACAAAAAACAACTATTTACATTTTAAACTTTTAACTATTTAAATTTTCAGCTTTTTCCTTTTAAACAAATTTAACGTGAAACAACACAAAACACTGCAAACCACAACACAATTAAATATAAATTAAAATATTAAAACAAATAGAAGATGCACATTCTCTGTCATATGGGCCTGCATGATTTCTGAATCCTTTATCATCTGCAACTGAAAATAGCGGATGATTACTATACCTTTCTAATGTGACGTTGTTGTCCCTGCTCTCTTTCTCTGTTCCTGTGCTACTGCGAGTGTAACTAACGCCCCTCCCCCCTCTGCCCAGCGCAAAGTACGGGCCGCGCATGCGGAGTTTAGCGGAAAAAAGGGCGAGAGAGAGGGTGAGAGAAAGAAGAAAAAAAAAAAACCTCACGGCTCCCAATAAGGAGCCGGCTCGCGTCGTTCACTTCAAAGAGCCGGCTCTAAGAGCCATTTCGTTCGCGAACGACCCATCACTACGAGTCACAGGGCATCGCGGGTCTTTAAAGCTTTTCGTGATGATGAAATCATGAAGGTACTCACTGCTTTAATGACCCTGGAACAGCATGATGGAGAGCTCGTGGCTGCTATGGAGAAACACTTGCCAGGTGTTTTTTATAGTTTCATTATAGACTTAAATCAGTGCGTCTGTGACTGTTCTGATCAGATTTCACTATTTGTGTATTAAAAAATAAAAAATAAGTTTTCATTCTGTCTCAGGGAGGCTGGAGAAGTGCGATCCAGAGCTGATCGGTGCCATCATGGAGTATTGTGTGCAGATGAGGTGCCGTTCTGAGCCACTCTTTGAGGCTGTGGCTGAAAACTTTGTACGCCACGCTGAGAACCACACCACCCTTCAGATAGCCAAACAAATTGTTGCGATGGGGAGACTCAACTACCTGCCACAGGTGAAGGTTTTCTCATATTCTCAGAGTTTATAAACAGATCATATGTTTTGCATATTTATTACAAATCTGCTGTAATGTGTCACTGTTCTGTTCCTCATCAGTGCTCCAGCCAGATGTTTAAAAAGCTGGAGAGCATCTTGTCAGAGAGGTTTTCAGTTCCAGCCTCGCTCGCTGGTTGACGTGATGCACGCCTGCATCCACCTGGAACGCTTCCCTCTCAACTACATGACCAAAGTATTCAGCCCACACTTTCTACAGAAGCTGCGAGGTACGTGCCGGGCTTTTATTTCAGACTGTGAAAAGCAGGAGGAGAGGAAAAAATCTTTTTGGGTGTTCCCATATTTCCTGTCTGAGAGGGATTCAGATGAATGATGTCTGTTATTTGCTGCTTAAACACTCTGGCTGAGAAACACTCTTCTGTTTCTTTAATCTAACATGTTCACGTGTTGCTGTCACTTTATTTTAGTGCAGAAGTATCTGTTAGGTGTCAGCTGGGTGGTGCGATGGTTACACCGTCAGCTCACAGCAGAGTTTGTATGTTCTCACCGTGTCTGTGGAGTTTCTGCTCTCCGGCTTCCTCCCACAGTCTGAACTACCTGATGCCTGTTAGGTTCATTCTCAATTGGCTGTAGGTGTAAATGGTTAATGCTCGCTGGGATAGGCTCCAGCCCAGCTTTGAATCAGACAAGTAGAAGAAAATGGATGGATCTTAGTTTCTCTGCTAGCTGCCAAAAAGCATTAGCAAATAGAAACAACTTCTTTACAGTACAAGACTATATTACACATATAACTGCATGGATTATGTATTTACCCACAAGGCTACGCAGTGTCTCTGATATAAGCTCTCCGTGTCCTGCAGCACAGGGGGAGCCACTGGACAAAAACACACTGGTGCAGCTGACACAGCTCCACCTCTCCACCATGTTAGAGTGCACATACTACTGGGTGAGAATCTGTAAACAGGGTGATCATTTTTCATAATGTAAACATGAGTCCTGACTGTCAGAGGTGAATTATAACCACAACGCTCTCATTTAACTCGAAAACAAAAAGAACGTGTTGGCTCCTCGACAACAGGAGCGATTCGTCTTTACTGCTCTCCTCGGCAGGGTCCCAGACTGCCCTTCTTTCTTCGCGTGAAGAGGTTTTCCTCAGCAGGCCAGGCCTTTGAGACACCAGTGGAACGTCTTTTATACAAACAGGTCAAAGGTCCTCTAGCACAGCTGCTGGGGGGCGCATTTTACTCCACCAGAATGATTCATGGTGGATACACTATAGGTAAGCTACAACAGGACACATCATCACAGTACCTGGAGTTCAGGTATTTGACTTTCATGCTTATTACACGCTCACTGGACATTTTGTTAGGTACAGTCTGGGTTGGCCCCCCTCGTGCCTTCAAAGACTCAACAAGGTGCTGGAAATATGTCTGTGAAGGTTCTCAGTCATCATCGTAGTCAAAGGAGCTTGCAAAGAAAAGCGTCTGGACTTCTTTAAGTTACTTGAAGACGTTTCACTTTCATCCGAGAAGCTTCTTCAGTTCTAAGGTCAAATGGTGGAGAGTCCCAGATATAAACCTGGTGGGAGTTTCCCCCCACAGAGGGACAAAAGGACCCCCTGATGGTCCTCTAATCGCCTGAACCAAGGTGTGGAACTGGGTGTGGGTCCCAATCAGCCAGAGTTTCAGGTGAGCTCATTGTGAAACCTGGCCCCACCTTATCATGTGATGTCCTGAGGTCAGATGGCCCAGGATGTGAGTGGGCCTTAAGGCGTCTGGGGAGGGAACTCAAAACTGGATTATAGATGGCAGAGAGTTGGTGTCGTAAACCACCGCCTCTGTTCAACCACCGCCTCAGCTTCTCGGATGAGAGGTGAAACGTCTTCAAGTAACTTAAAGAAGTCCAGACGCTTTTCTTTGCAAGCTCCTTTGACCAAGGTGCTGGAAAGTTTCCTCAGAGATTTTGGTCGACATGTGAGCACCACACAGCTGCTGAACATTTGTCAGCTGCACGTCCTTGATGCAAATCTCCCAATTGGTCACATCACAAAGGCTCTCTGTTAGACTGTGGAGGCCTTTTTAGTAAAGTGAACTCATCATCGTGTCTGAGATGATTTGAGCTTTGTATCCTGTCTCCTGCTGGAAGCAGCCATAAGGAGATAGTACACTGTGGTCATAAATGGATGGACAAGGTCAGCAACAATGCTCGGCTAAGCTGTGGCATTTAAACGACGTTCAGTTGGTACTTAAACACACCCCACACCACTACACCGCCACCAGCAGGCTGAACAGTTGATAAAAGGCAGGACGGATCTATGCTTTCATGTTCTATACTCAAATTTCTGGAGGTTGTAGCAGAAACTCAACAAACTCAGCCCTGTGTTTCTCACAGGAGAGGCACTCAGTCTGGTCTCCTTGTGCTGAAGCCCATCAGCTTCCAGGTTTACAGAGATGCTCACCTTGGTTGGAATGAGTGGTTATTTGAGTTAGTTATGCCTTCCTGTAAACCAGGAGCAGTCGTGTTATTCTCGTCTGATATCAATAAAACATATTTATGCAGAGACCTGCTCCTCCCTCCTCTATTTCAAACCTCCCTCTGTAAACACTAGAGATGGCCGTGTGGGAAAATGTATAATATAAAATACTCCGAGCAGCACAACACCCCCAAAGTTCCTTGGCTCACCTTTCTTTCTCAATCTGATGCTCAGTTTGAACTTCAGCAGTTGTCTGTAAGCCTGAAAGCACTGAGGTGCTACCATGTGATTGGCTGATTAGATATGTGAGATAAGAGCTGTACCTAACAAAGTAGCCCGTGGGTGTGTTACCTGTGTGCTGGGATAGATCGTGTTGTGACGAGAAGTTCGTTTTTTCCATTTCTTCCTTTTTGTTAGGATGTGGAGATTTGCCTGGATGAGAGTGGATTTGTTCTGCCTCCGTCTCAGTGGGATCACACTTACGAGGGGTAAGAACTGATGTGACTCTCAGCGATTCAACAAATTTCCATTAAATTGTAAGAAAATGTGCCTCCAACCTGTGAGGCTGAAACATGCTTTAGATTTTGAATCAGCTGAAAATGTGAAGCCCTGTTTTATTTAAAACGACAATTAAGTGAGTAATTAAGCTTTTCTTCATGTGTTGTGCGCGTGTAGAGTTGTGTTGTGTTTGGATGATCCAAACCGTTTCTGCACCAACACACGACACCTGCTGGGGAAGGAAGTCGCAAAGAGACGACACCTGCAGAGGATGGGCGTGGAGCTGGTGGAGGTAAGTGTGAAAAACCCAGAAGATACTCGTGAAACTTATTTTGTTTAGTAGTTAGAAGTTTCTTCTTTGTAAACTGAGAGGACCTAACAGATGGAGCAGTTTGTATAAGTGGGTTTGTTTTCAGTGGACTCTACACTTACAGAAATGAACTCTCAACTTAAATCAATGCTATTGTTGCTCATTGAAATGAACTGTTAAATTCTCTTTTTGACATGTTAACATCATATCTTTAAAGTTTTATATTTATTATGTTGGTCAAAAATATCAAAGCTGATCTGTATTTATTTTCTTCCTCGTCTCGTCGCTCTAACAGATCCCTTAGTTTGAGTTTGAGAAACTGCAAACTGAAGAGGAACAGATCCAGTATCTTCACGACAAGATCTTTCCTGCTGTATCCAAGTTTAACAATCAAGCAGCGAACCAGTTAAACCAAAAATCCACAGTGAGACAAACCAGCTTATAATGTGCTCGCGGTACCAACGATACCAAGAGGCCAGTTCAAAAACCTGAGGATCGTGAACACAACAGCTGAATTTGCTGGCAGTCTAAGTGTTTGCAAGGATGGACAGACTGACGGGGAGTAATCTGTAATCTGTTGCTCTCATACATCCCGACACGTTGTCAGAATGTTGGATTAGAGGATTTATTCAAAAAATGTTTCTTTACTGTTCTCATATAACAAACTTTTACCTTAACTTAAATTATGCACATCCTTTCCATTAAAAGATTTTCTCAAACATTGTTAGAACCTATAAGTAATATTTGAGATGCTGTGGAGCGTCTGCTGCCAGCTGGGGTAGGCTAATAATTCCCTTTATTGCCAGCTTTTCTTGGTAATATGTATATTTAAAGCTATTTTCTATTCTGCTATTAATTTATTGTTGAAAATTATATTTGCTATTTATGTGAACAATAGTAAGAGAAATATTTAATGTAAATATTAAATGGCACTCGGTACGGCTCTAACCTTCGTCCTTAGCTTCTGTGTGTTATTTTGACTTTTTATAGGGAAGAACAAGAATGCCTCACAGACTGAAGATGATCAAGATTTCAGAATAAAATTCACACGAGATGTAAATAATACACAACTGTTGACGACACATGTAGTTGTTCAGCATCTTATTCGTGTCAGAGATGAGTTTTCTCCTCCCCGGTCGGGGGTTTGGGCGTCCTCCTCCTAACGGAGCAAACAATGCGTCAAATAATTAGAGTCTATTTCTGACTCGTGCAACAAACTAAAGAAAGAGGAAACGCTGCGAAGGCTAATGTGAGTGTGTCTGTACTCACCTGGTACTAACAGGTGGAAGGATATTAGAGCGGGGGCACGCCGTGAGGACGAGCTCTCCTCTGACAGCTTCCATCATCAGGTTCTGGAGGGTGTTCATCAAAACAAGTTCACTCATGAAAGCAGACACATGTTCGCGTGTGTGGGGCGTGTTTCCTGAGCGCCCTGCACTCTCCTCGCTGCCCACTGCCCTGCTCAGAACCCGAGTCTGCGGCCCGGCGGGGGGAGAAGAGCTGGGACACAAACACTGACAGGAGGAGGATGGAAACGATGATCTGTCAGGAGAGGACGATCCCGCGGGCCGGTAGGAGTCGGGCTTGGAGGCCGAAGAAATCAGACGCTGGATGAAGGCAGAGTCATCGAGTATGTCGCTGAAATACGAAAACCATACATGATTGATTTTCAGTGTTGTCATCTTAAATATCACCGATCTATAAATTAGAATAAATGCATAAGACAGGCTGTCTACTCTACACGTGCGGTACCGTAGCAGACAGCGGAGTATGTGGAAGAGGATCTCTTTGTCGGGGCTGTGTGCTGGAGCAGGAAGCCCAGTAGAGACGGTGGGTTCAGGATGATGCATCTGAACTGACTGAAGCCTTCAAATAACAGCAGGAGAAATGACACGTCATCACTTCAGCATCTACAGTTAAGCTCAGGGATGAAGGACTGAACATATTCTGTATCTGATTTACCTATAATGCTTATTAAAGTAATCAGGACAGTTCTTTAGGTACTCTGTAAGGTCATGGGAGTGTGCTGTGACCCTGAGATACAGCAGAGCAGGTCTGGGGGGGTCGGGGCGCCTCCATACTTTTGCTATCTGTCGCTGTTCCCGCAGCTCGGCTGTTCTTAGCTTAGTGCCTGCACTGGCTGCTTCACACACACCACTGGCACAGATGGGAGGAAGGGTCTAGAGTGGAAAGAGAACATGAAGTCAGAATAAAAGCTTCATGTTCTTTTATAGTCTCGTAATTATTTTAATAATAAAATCACAGAGACAACCTTATATTTCCTGAGTGGAGGACCTTTTCTTACAGGAACTGCTGGGAGTGTCTGTGACGAGACAGTGAAATACTTTTGATTTCTACATGATTTTAAAAAATGTAATAATTTGTCTTTGAAGTCAGACCTCATCGATCAGAACTCTTTGGCTCTCTGTGATGTTTTTGTCTGTGATTATAAATTCGTTTTTTTGTCTTTTTCTTTCTTCTTCCCAGCGCTGCAAAGCATCGTTATACCGAGTACGTTCAGCTTCCAGAGTCACCTAGAGAAGAGAGGAAAAGGACGGAAATGATACAAATAATAACAAAAAACTTGATTTATAACACAAGACAGAAGATTGACAAGGATAAAATGTTTTTAAAACATTTCTTTTAGGTAAAACTGAGCTGCATAAAACAAGACTGGATGTCTGAAGTGAGATGTTTAATCCTGCTGAGGTGGTTTCAAAAAGGACCCTGAGGTTTTTACCATATTAACTTTACAGACAGGAGCTCTGTTGTTGTGCTTATTTTAGCTGCAGTAAGTTCTATTCCTTCCAGCATCAAAGCAGGCAAAGCTTTGAGTTTACGAATGTCAGTGGGGTTAAAAGAAAATAGAGCTGCATGTCATCTGCATAACGTGCCTGCAGAGGTAACATGTACAAAGGAAAGAGGAGAGGTCCAAGCACAGAACCCTGAGAAGATGCATCTGACCCTGCGTGGGTAAGGTGGCCTGTGACTTTCCTAGGGCAACAGTAAGCATTGCTGCAAACAACGATAATGCACCACACCACACTGCAGTTTCTGCACAGAAATGGTTTGTGGAACATGACAAAGGCCTCGTTGTACTGACTCAGTGGTGTGAACTGGGTCAGTACAATGACCCAGTTCATTGGGTCATTGTACTGACCCAATGAACTGGGTAGCGTTCATTGGGTCATTGTAAACTGTAACAAAACAGTTTAGGTTTTGTTACAGGTGTTATGCCACCTGTAACAAAACCTAAACTGTGTAACTGTGTTACCTGACAGACGACATCCAGCTGATGAACTGTGGGGTAATCAGTAGAAGTGAAGGTGAGGACACAAAGGGCACACTCCCCCGGACAAAGACGACCTCGGTCTGGGTGGATCTGCACAACCTGACACAGCACATCAAAGCTCATCAACGTGAGAAAGAGAATAAAATAATGGCTTGTACAACAATGAATACTAGCCATGTTTGTGTGATCAGTGACAGTCAAACAGAGCCACACAAAGAGGGCGGATCTATGTTTTTCCTCAAGATCTCACCAAACTGTGGCTACCTTTGCACCTTCCTCTTCCTGCTGGTTGGTGTGTTGGGGCAGGTCCCATTCATAGTGGGCAGTGTCTGCGCAAGACACGTTGGTGAGGAAGAAGATTCTTGAAGACTGCGAGCACACAGGGATGTCACCTAGGAAGATGCTGTCCTCAGACGGGAACAATACCTGCACAAAGCAAACGTGTTAGAATTCAATAAAAATAATATTTGAATGATACACAAAAAAGATTAAAATGAACGTAGTCTCACCTGTCCCGGGAAGGGCACCCTCGTAACACTGGGTACAAAAGCTTCACAATCACTGCTGTTACAGTGGTTTGAGGAGTCTTGTGTAAGGCTGCTAAGCCCACGTCCCTCAAACCTCATGACCGCTGAGTCACTACCGCCGATGTGGATAGGAACATCTAGCTGGGGGTACAGAAACGACAGAGTGTGTTTATCGTTCTTGATCTGTTATCATTCTAATTCCTCTTGATTTCTAAATGATTATTACCTAAATGATAACAATGCCAGCTGGTGAAGTACAAAACACAATTCAAACCCAGTTCCAAAAAAGGCAAAATGTAAATAAAAACAGAATCTCATAAACTCTAAATAAATAAATACATACATGTATATATGAAACCAATTCATTCTGTTTTTATTTACATTTTTAAACAGCATCCCAACTTCTCTGGAATCGGGTTGTGTAAATATCCTGACGACAGGGTAAGATGTGCAGAGTATGATGTCATTCGTACGTGATACGTCTTAGCCTCTAACGGTGAGAAGATCCATTCCAGCTTTGCAGTTTTCCCTGGAGGAATTTCTCCTTGTGGATTGAGGCAGCGCAGCACTGGATGGTCAAAGTTGTCATCTTGAAGCTGTGACAACACAGCTGTGTCCACTTCATAGCACACTGGCACTGCCCCACCATTGTGTAATTCATACACCTGCGTGGTAAACAAACGATCACAAATCTTTTCGTTCCAAGCGTTGGGCTGTAAACATCCTCTCACTGCACACACTTGCAGAGACACACCTGCTTTGGAGGACTGCAGTCTCCAATAGTTACGGAGGTGAAGAAGTGTTGGTGGGAGTCAAAGTGGAGATATGGCTGATCCCTCTCCACCGTCACCCCCTGAAAGTTCAGCTGCACACAGAATACATGAAATGGACACAAAGTCAATGAAAACAATCGAATGCAGCAAATGTGCTGATGTTAAAAGAAAGTACATCATCCCTTAAAATGTGAACTGTCACATGAATAAGTTAAAAATGTGTCTTACAGAATGCCGAGTGCTTGCTCGTAGGGGGTTGTTTGATTGTTGGGTTTTCTCCGTATAACTGTGGGGTCTTTATTTTTCAAAATAAAGTGCCATGAAGCGACTGCTGTTGCAATTTGGTGCTATATAAATAAAACTGGATTCTCTGACTTCATAAATATCTGTTTGTCATGCCCCTCATTCACTAATGTGACATAGCATCACAAAAAAAGGTCAAAAATGTAAAAGGAGCACAAAGCTAGTTTACCTTTGACATTAGCAAAACTGTCAGGTGACTTATTTTTACTGCGCTGTCAGACCTGCGTACATATAAAGCTTTTAAAAGCCTCACCAAGATTTCTCTGCCATATGAGAGCTTGAACACAACAGGAAAGTGATCCGTCCCAACAAAGACGTGACTGTGAACGACAACGTTTTGAATATTTTGGTATCAGTTTATTCGTTCATTGGTTAATAAATTAATTCACTTCAGATTTTAGTCAGTGTGTATATGATTATGGGACATGTACGGTCATGATCTCTGACCTGTAGCTGAAGTGTACTGCCCTCTTCTGGCCTGGGTGCAAAGTTCCAGCGCGAGGTGAAACACTGAACAATTGGTTGTCCTGAACCTGTGAATCACATGAAACATTACTTTTTTTTCTCTGTCTTATCATAATATTGATATTTTTTTCTTGCAAAATGGAATAAACAAAAGATACAAAAAAGTATGACCTTCATTTGGGACAGCTCTGTGTTACTGAACTCTCCCGTCACTGCCCAGTACTCCAACTCTATCTGTTGATCCTCCGGAAACAAGAAGGCCCTAATATCAAAGAAGAAGACAACTATCAGTAGATGGTAGAATTTACCTTCAAACCATCACATACGCTCTACTTTCAACAACAAAAATGAAAAATGACAGGGTGTATAGAGCAGACTGGTCTGTAATAATAGTATACTTTATTGCAGGGGTCCTCAATCCCAGTCCACGAGGGCCGGTGTCCCTGCAGGTTTTAGATCTCACCCTGGGTCAACACACCTGAATCACATGATTAGTTAATTACCAGGCCTCTGGAGAACTTCAGGACATGTTGAGATGGTAATTTATCCATTTAAATCAGCTGTGTTGGATCAAGGACACATCTAAAACCTGCAGGGACACCGGCCCTCGTGGACTGGGATTGGGGACCCCTGCTTTATGGCATGATATTTACATACCAGTGTACAGGAATACACCCAGGGTTGTGAAACATCAACATAAAATCTGAAGGATCTGAATCAACAGGAGCCGAACCAAAGTTGAAATCCAGCATGTTTTTGGTGAAGATGGAAGGACTTGTGTGCAGGCTAGAGACAGATGGAGACAACAGGGTGGTGCGCACACCACACCCAGACACTGCAGGTTTAAAATGACTGTTTATCGTTCAGGAATTACAAACTGTTCTACAACAAATACAAAATAATTCAAATACAAAAAATTACCATAAATACCAAAAAACTTTAATTATTCCAGGGTTACGTTTCTGTTTTGTTTAGCTTCTCTGCTTGCTTCAGACGCTGACCTGTGCCTGGTGGGAGTCTGAAAGGTCAGTTCTTCAGAGGACGGGTTGGACAGCAGCTGGTCGTTGAGACAGTCCAGTGAGAAGAGTTCCCATATGTGTGTCTTGCTGAGTCTACCCACACAGCCACAGCCCCATGCATCCATCGCCTGCAGGGTGGGAAACACACCCCTAGCTCGCACTTCACAAACCGCTTGGGGAGATGACATCACACATCCTGGAGAGAGACAGACAAGGAGAGCAGGATAAAACAGGCAGTGTTGCTTAATAATGACTTGGAGTTAAATTGCAGTAAACATTTAAGCGTATGGAGTGTGTATGTGTTCTACCACTGGTATTCAGAGTTGTATATGTGATGGTCCAGAGGTACTCGGCTTGCCTGTTCGGTCTGATCGTGGATCGGACCACCATGGTGGAGTGAGAGGCAACAGTTCCCCTCTCCAAGTCCAGCTGTAGGGCTAAAAGGACACACATTCAGTCTCACTAGTACAATCAAAAAGTACAGAGTGCAGATGAACGTATACGTGTATCACAAAATGAGATACCACTTGGCTGAGCTGCAGAGTGATGTTCATCATCCAGAAGTATCTGCTGCACAGAGAGGCTGAAGGAGACGGGACAGGGGCTCTTGTTTACTACAGGAATCTCAACAGTTCGACAGCTTCCAACCAAAGTCTCTCCCACATCAAGGATGGATTTCTCTGCCTGGGAAGGAAGGCAGTCATACGGTTATGACTGACTCACAAAAAACAAAAACAAGCATGTGTACATATTAAAATCACTCAAACACATGAATAGTTCCACCTCTATCCAGCCCCTGGATCCCACTCCCTGCACTACAAGGGTGAGGTGTGACTTGATGGATCCATGTGACTGGACAGGCCAGTAGGTTAGAGTAGGTTCTAGTGTGTATGCGTTCTCTGCCAGCGGACTGAAGGTCCACGTCTGCATCTGTAGTAAAAATAAACAAATTAAACAGCTTTTTTTAAGTAAGTTCCACAGTTATTGTCTACATAAATGTGCAGTGTGCACTCCTCTCTCAGTCTCTCACAGAGCACTCATTGGGATGCAGTTCCCCAGCATCTGGTTTGACAGAGATAAGCTCCTGGTCTGGCTCTGGAATGCTCCACTGGAATCTATCAAGGAAAGGAAATCAGAGAAAGCCAGCTGTAGACAAGATTAATGATCCTGAGGTAAGTCCAGACTACAAACAATACACTGAAAAATGTCGGAAAACACGACCAGAATAAGAGTGCAGAAACAAATCAGCCAGCCGACCTCACTGGCAACAGGCTCAGGTTCCTGATGTGATGGGTGCGCTGGGCCCGCGAGCCCACTGCTGTTGGCTGGAAATATAAAGTGCTGCCTCCTTCCAGAGACACACACAGCTTTTCCACCACACTGACAACTGTCAGTTCCTGAAGAAGAAAGAGACGTTAACAGACAGTAAAATAAAAATAACGTAAAAACGTGAGTGACTGTTGACTGACGGGTGTTGTGCAGGGCCGCACCTTTGTGAGTTTAGATGCATTGAGCTGCAGGTGTAATTTAAACCCCTGGTCAGAACTATCCTCTGCTGACACTGCTCTGAGGGACAGGATCTGGTGATTTCCTGGCTGGATCAAACCACAGCTTGGAACTACAAACACCGATTCTGCCAGGGCAGGGTTTGAGCTGCACTCCAAACAGAAAGTGAGCGGCCAGTCTCCAACATTGTGAAGCAGGACTGTCCGATAGGAAATGACACTGAGGGCTGGAAACACCTAGTAGAACAAAATCATTCAGCAAGCTCCAGATGTTGTTTCTAAGAAGGAATATTTGATTTATTATCTTAAAGATTTTCCTCATGAGCTGGGATTTGAAGAAAGTGCATCTTTTTTGTTCTTACCACGTGAGGAGGATTTACGGAGCAGCGTGGAGTGAAGTGTTCTTTGCCTGGCTGAAAGGAGTGGCCAATGACTCTGATGGTCACACACCAAGGCGGACACACACCTGTGTCTGGACTGTGCTGCAGAGTCCAAAGACGCATGATTGACAGCATAGAAAGCATGTGACTGTTTACGACCAGGTTATACTAAGTCAAAAAAGCACCGCTGCCTGTTGTAATGCACAGTTTACTGCAGTGTATAAAATAATAATACCTTATCGTATGCAAAGCACTCAAGTTGTGCTCCGTGCAGAGTATTGAGCTGCTTGGGCGCGTACGTCACTCTGAACAAGGTGGACTTAAGTGGAGCCAAGTCACAGGATGATGGAGAGATGGAGAATGGAGACTCTTGGGCGGCAGTCCACACGAGACTTGAAGGAAAATACATGAAATATAAGCATCAGCGGTCGGATATTAAAGGTAGATTTCAGACAGAAAAACAAAAACATCAAAAGAAGCCACGCTGCAGGACACGAAGACGTACCTGAGTTTCCTCCTGGTGTGGTTTGTGATAGAGACCGACTGCGTAAAAGCAGATGAAGGAGATGAAGAGGATGTATGCTTGTGATTAAACAGCAGTTCAGTCGGGGCCACAGATACTCGTAGCAATGACAATGAAGATTTCAAACAGAGAGGATCCGTGTGCCCCAAGCAGGCCCGGTGAAAGTCTTCCATGGCGGTGGCTGACATGAACTGCTGTAAATGACACAGACAACGAGTCAGAGAGGCAAGTCTAAGCCTTCGCTGATATTTAAATACAGAAATGTGAAAATGGAAGCATACCCCCTCCACAGGGGAGTGCAGCCCTTTCTGGTCAGGCTCTATTTTATGACCTCCCCGCAGGGCTGCCGGGGCATGTGGTGAATTCTGTCTGCAGTCCTGCTGAAGCGTGTGCACAACCAAGTGTTCAGGTTTTAGTATGGCAGGTTTCTGGTGCCCTGAGTGGCAGGTACCAATCAGGTCAAGAAACACCGGCTCCTAAAAGAGACATTATGTAAGAACATAGGTAGAAATGCTTGTCTCCGTGCTGTGTTTAACACGTCTTACCCCGTCCAGTACGAGACATGCCACTCTCCTGTAGTGTGCATTAGGCTGTGTGGGCCTGTAGGCTGCCTTCACTCTGGTGTGGCTATGTGGGAGAACAGCGCCACTTGCTGGTAGGATACTAAACACACTGTTCCCACTACAGTCAATATCCCATTGGTAGAAAGCCTCAGCAGTGGAAGTATTAACGAGCTCCACCGTCCGAACAACTGATCCTCCTGCTTCAACACATTCAAAATCCACCACAGAGGAAGACAAGGCAACTTTGGGACCTGCAAAAGGAGATTATCTGGGATATAAATTATCTTCCTTTTATTATTTGAAAATACAAATTTCTTGGGAGTGTACATGTGCTTTACTAAAGCTACAGAGAAACTTGAGTTTTCCTTCATGTCTGGGCCTCTTACCAATACAACGCCCAGAGAGTTTGAGCAGACTTTCACTGAGCGTGCCTTTACAGTTTAGAGACAAGTACTCCACTGAAACAGTATCCACCACAGCAGGGGAGTAAGTGACTGAAACCCGCTGTGATCCACCAGGAGCCACCTTACCACGGGTGACATCACAGCTGAACTCTGATCCAAACGAGGGCACCCCACCAGGCAGCCGTGACAGAGAAAAAGACGCCGTTACCTGCAGGAAAGGATGCAAAGATGTGTGGGAGAAGGCTTCGAGCGTGAACTTTTGCACTTACGTGTCTATGTGCACCACCCACCGGAGACGGGTTAAAAATGTCAAAGTGTTTCTGCAAACTCTTGCCAACAGCAACAGGACCAAAGCCCACCAGTGGGCCACCATTATCTTCTCCCCCTTTGATGCTGGGATTTTTCACCAGTAGATGTGGATATTTAGCTTAAAAAAGCAAGATAAAAAGTCGCAGGTAAAACAGATGCTTGAACGACCGATGTGTCAGCTTTTGACTATTTGAAGTAGATCTAAAAATACCTAGAGTGGAATTTTACAGGGAAAACAGTATTCAAGCTAACTTTGTATTCCTCCTTTTGTATTTTACTTTCATCGTGTGATGTTGCAAACGTTATCTTTATGGGAGTGGGCCAAGCCCATCATTTTATATTTTGGTCATGATGTACAAGTAAACGAGATAGTGAGGAGGCTGACAGTTATGACAGTTTCTCACGCTAAGCCTTACCCACTGACAGTGTGGGTCAGATCTTTGGTTTGCTAGTTACAGTACCTAGTCCCTGTAGGAGGACAGTGCAGCTGCTCTCGAGCTTGCCCTCCTCTCCAAACCTGCAGAGAGCCTGCTGCTGGTACACCAGTGCCTCCTGTGGCCGGAAGACCACTGTGGTGTGACACTCCTGACCGGGTTTCAGCAGGCCCTGCTCTGGACGGAGCTGAAATGGTGCAGGACACTCCCACTGGAAGTAAGTATGGAGTTTACTACAGGATTAAATAAAAAAGAGGCGATTAAAGTAAAATAAAAGCAAGCGTTCTATTTTCTATTTCCTCCCAACATAGAAAACACATATACAGGTTAAATGAAATACACACAGAGACATAACGGTGTACCTGGCATTTTTTAATGGGAAATCAGTGTGTGTGGAGTGTTCGACAGCACAGAGCGGGAGCATCACAGACTCAGGAACCTCCAGGGTGTGACAGGGAACGACGGCACGGAGGCATACATGAAAGCTGCCTTCTTTCCCTTGAAATTCAATGCTGTCCTCATACTCACACTGTCTCAGACACACAGCGGTACACAAGCAGAAGACATCAAAGCACAAAGTGAGCTGCTGTATTTAAATAGATTATCATCTACTCAGGATTTTATTGAAACAGTTAAATTACCTTTATATTTATCTGCTCTCTATACATCAGTTTGTATCATGTAAGGTTACTGACTACAGAGATACTGCTGCATAAGCATGAAAGCATGTCTACCTTACATTTGAAAGCACTAGTACATTTCATATTTCAAAATCAGTGAAGATCAAGTAGTATTCTGTCTGATTTTGACAGGTGTTACCCTTTGAAGAGGTCTAAAGGTGACTTGTATGGAGAAGGAAGTCCCGGGGCTGATGACAGCTATGTGAGGAGCCAAGGTGGAGAAAATCTTGGACACAGGAGGCCTGTGAAGGGAAGAGAGGGACGTGTTATCTGCAGGAATAAAACAAAGCTTAGCTTTGCACAGAGCAGATTAAACACCTTATGTGTAGCTTCTTTAGCTTGTTGTGGACGTTCTTTAACACTAATGTCTTGGTAAATTCTCTGCCCAGGTCCCAGTCCTCCCAGGCCAGCTCTGGTCTCGTTTCCACTCCAAAGAAGCAGTTTCTTTGGCTTGGTGCTCGTCGCTGACACTTCCCAACCCTCTGGCTGTGGGGAACCCCTGGATCCTGGCAGGTTTGGTGTTACAGGAGATGTGAGTTTTGGAAAAATACAAAAAACAAAACATTTATTCCAAATTCAAAACAATATTTAGCATTTATAGTGGACCTGAAACAGTCATACAGCAATGTCTCTTTGAGAAAAGGCAACTATATCTTCAAAATGATACATTTTTGTACAAACTTGACATTGACCAATAGGAATGGATGAAGTCATTCAGTGAACATTTTTTGCACACAGTATATTTCAATTAAAGATTTGACTTGATAAGAACAAATTATGATTAAATGTGAATAAACTTTATGGATTAAATACAAATATAAAGATCCAGATAGATGGTGTTGATACAGAAAAAGACATTATAGATGTCATATTCATCCTTCAGTGTCAACAAGCAGCACTAAACAAAGCAGAGCAGGCCTTAGATTCCACATCACTCCATGTTCATCTTTTTAAGCTATTGTTCAAAGGTCTGGGACAATAACTACACAAATACATTACACTCACTTTTTATTCTTCAAAAACAAAAAGCAGTTTGGATCTTTCACATTGCAGGCAATGAGGATCATTTCACTATTCGTACAGCTTGAAATACTGAAATTTACAGATCAGTGAAATTCAGCACAAATTCCCAGAGAAAAACAAAATTACCAGCAACTATTCATATTTTTGTTTGTTTGGTTTTTGAGAAAGGGAGGTCATAATTTAAGGGCTTTTGCAACTTTTGCAACAAACATAAATTTAGTCAAAAAGAACTATAAAGATATGATCTTCTTCAGATAGGAGAGGAAGATGTTGAATTTTAGTCAGTGTTTCTGTTTTCAGTTGCTACTTGCTTTGCTGTGTGGAGCACAATTATGGAGTTGTGAAAACAAGATAATACTGGAATAATTTGTATCTTATGTAGCGTACATATTTTGTGTAGTTAGAAATGTGTTCACTGCTGTTATTGAGGTTTAAATCAATAGGGAAGCTGGATAAATAAACACTGATAACTTTGTGATATTGTAGTGTTTTTACTGGATTATTTTTTGTATACTGTTTACATTATTGACATAAAGTAAACAAAACTAAACAAACACGGTTTTCTAAATGTGGGCACAGCACAGGGTTATTCTCACAGATCTCAAACAGGAAAAAAACAATGATGCCAAACTTTACTTTGATATCGTTGCCGGTGACGGAGGCCTCCCGTGGAGCGGCAGACGCCAGCGGGTCAGGACCCCGAGTCTCCGCTAACATGGCTGTAAAGGAAGAAGACGCTTAGAAACACAGAAGGAAACACGGGGAATGGTAACGTAGCTCTTTCCCGTTTAGACACATTTTACGGTCAGTAACACGAACTGGTTGGTGGCTAAAAAACAACCTCACCTTACCGACACGCGGAGCAAACTCTTCAACTACTTTTTATTTGCCTCAAAAATGAAGACGAAGAAGAAAGAACACACCGCGAACACCAGGAACAGACATGGGTCAGCGTTGTTGCGTTGTCGTTTCCATAGCAACAAGCCTCCAGAAGAAATTACGGCGACTGATAAGGGTCATTTGCAAACTGCTACGTGAGGACGTAACCAGAGCCCTGCGGTAGTGACGCTGTGACGTAGTTTTACGGTATGTAAATACGCGGATGCAGAGATATGTTAGAGAGAGGTTATAGCATCCTTTAAATGGTTCAGCCACACTATGTCTACTTTATTAAATTATAGAGCTTTAATTATAATTCAAAGTTTCTCATTTTTTTCAACAAACTTGAAAACACATGAATTTAAGGTAATTTCGAAAATTTTATTAACAAGCAAACAAAAACTCTGACACTGCATTGCAAAAAAAGGAAATATATTAAATTCTATAACTGTTAAATTATATATTTTTTTACAGAGTACAAGGGGAATGAGAAGGCAAACTTGAAACGCAAGGCATGCAGATATTTCATTGAGTCCATGGCTTTAACTAAATACAAGCATTTCCAAGAAACTAAGACAAAGGGAAAGCATTCAATATCATAAAACAAACAAAATTCCTAAAAAACAATACAGTAGCAACACGACAGTGTGTTTGTTATGTGTTTATAATGCCCTGAAACGTCAGCTGAGTTCACGTAAATCACGTATTGTAATGGACCAGGAAACCTGGATAATATTACCATCCACACTGACACCATTAGCTTTATTTTATGTCTGTCTCATTGTCTGCTACCTTCTATGAAAGTGCCATTATCACTCGTTCGTGTAGTTTAATTGCATGCGCGTACAAAGATAAATGTGTTTATTGCAGGTGGCAGGACAGGGAAGTGGGCTTTAAGTCATAAAGATAAATTCAAAAAGTCTGAATTATTTGTTGATTTTGAAGTCATAACTCATGGATGGATAGCTCGCTATTAAAGCATTAAATGTTCAGGTACATAACAATTGAACAGTTCTGATTTCATGTAATATTAATAACAGACGGAGATGTTTGGAGGTGGTTTAGCACTATGATCCAGGCTGTTAAAAAACAAACTAACCAAGCAAACCTTTTAACAAAACGTTGTTTTCATTCCACCGTCTTCGTGCACAGGATTGCAATGGCATTACTATTTTAATAATAATGAGCATAAGAAGACTTATAATAAAAACATGGACGAGTTTATGATGGGAAAGCCCCAGTTTTTGTTCCTGGGCCTCCCTCCTCAGTCTCCTCCTCTGAGTAAGAGTTGTAGTTTCCCATTTCTCCTCCTGAATGCCTCGTGAACCCAACAGAGCCAAAGGAACTTTCTCTCAGCTCTTTTATCTGCTCTTTCTCATCCTCGTGTTCCCCTGCTATCTCCTCCTCATCCTCTAGGCTCAAGGTGCGAGAGCCACCGTGACGTTTGATACTCTTCAAATCCATCCCGCTTCTTTCTCTGTCCGCGAGGCTGCTTGGAGTTACTTGTTCCCTAGTTTTGCGACTTCTCTTCCACTTCATCCGCCTGTTCTGGAACCAGATCTTAACCTGGAAATGGCAGGAATCATCACAGTTTGGACTATTTAGTAATGTAGCTGGCTGAACTGAGAATAAATGAAGTTGGTATATGAAATGCTGTTAATGTTACACACAAAAAATAGCCAATGTTGGCTTATATGGTCATTCACTAACTTTGTCAGCATAGTCTAACCTGAGTCTCTGTTAGCATGAGCGAGGTGGCCACTTCAAACCGTTTAGGCCTGGATAGGTACTTGTTGAGCTTGAACTGGTTTTCCAGTTCCAGCAGCTGCTGACTGGTGAAAGCTGTTCTGGGCCTCCGACACTTCCCCAACAAACCTGTCTGAGATGGTGCTGAGGAGAAACCAGAAACGGGCCCAGTCACATTATTTATGACATATCAATGATATTAATTTGTCTCTGCAAGTGGAAATATTTCACTTGTTATGACTGGTAGGCCTGTAAGGAAGCAAATCATATGGCGGCCTACACAAAGGTAATCTATAAATGGGATTAAGGAGGAAAGGAAATATTACAAAATCCCAAATCCTGGTTTCTCATTGCTGTCTGGAAGCCACGGCCGACCTGTGTTTCTGTCAGTTAACAGTTATTGCTTTGATGGAGGGTCATGATAACAGGATTGCTGCAGAGGAGTAATAAACTATCACAGGGGTCCATTACCTTAATGAAAACACTATAAGTGTGATCAGTTGACTGACTGGTAGGTCTGTATCAGGTGTTACCTTTACCATAAACAGTGCATGTTATTTGTATGACATGAATCGTCCTCAAACTTCAGCTTCTCAATGTCAAAGCACTTTTAATACGAACACACAGGTAATAGTGATCTTTACAATAAACGACCTCAGAGAAAAACACATGCAGCTGTGCACCAAACAATCAATAACTAAAGAAAAAATGTAGAATCAATTTACTCCGACATGAAGTGCTTTGTTGTTCTACATAAATGAACACACCGGCCAAATACGTGATCAACAAAGAAACACTGCAACTATTAAATTATTATTTAAATGTTAATACCAAGCAGAAGAATGTTAGAACAAGTTTTATTAAATATTCAAAAACTTTGATCCAAAAATTAAGATGTTGAAAAATTCTAACCATGTACGAAAATAACAATGATAAAGTTTATAGGCGAAAAAAATGCACATCTGTGGAAACAAACACGCAAACTCACCGTTATACTCTCTGAGTCTGGGCATCATCATCCCGGCTCTGATCCAAGGCTCCAGTGGGAGCGTCCCGGTGACCCCCTTCAGCTGCTCCGGATACGGATGGACCAGCTGCGTGAAGCCGGGGTACATGAAGGCGGTGTGCTGGCCTCCGAGGGCCGCCACGGGATACACAGAGCTCGGGTGCATTCCGATGAGACCCACCTGATGCAGGCCAGGGAATCCCGACTGGGACAGGTTGAAGAGATGAGACTTGGAGAGGACTTCAGACTGCGCCGGAGACGAGTTTGAGGAGTTTGGATGAGGGGAGGAGGGCGTCTCTGAGCCGCCGGTCGACAGCGGGCTGTCTCCGGGGCTCCTGCTGTGATACAGCGCGGGGGACGCACTGTCCGTGTCCGTCCTCTGGTCCACGTCGTGCGCCAGCAGCGCATCAATTCGAAAGTTTTTGGATTTCTCCATGTTGGCTGTCATTCTGACTCAAGACTAGTCCTCTGAACAGTTGATGTTATTTCGTGTGAAGCGTTTTTGTTGTTTTTAAAACCCGAACCTAAACTTCAATAATGAAATAAACTCTTCTGATGAACTTTCGATTTTTCTCTAAGGTCTTGATACACGGGTTAAGCTTGTCATTCCCACTCACGGAAGAAATGCCTTTTTTTCTGACCCACTGCACGAACTCTGCGTGTAAAAAACACTTCACCGCTCCGACAGTGAGCGCAAAAATTACTCGAACCCAAGCGCACGAGAAAGTCTGCTTTGTTGTGATTGGCCAGAGCTCTGCAGAAGCACAGGGGCAGGATACTCACAAACTCTTCTGGTGTTAACTGATCTCGTCCTTCTTATGCATACAACTAGGTCACAGACATGGCTTCCTGTTAGAACCATTTACGCTTCAATAAATCTCAAAGAAAGCAGAAAAGATTAACCTGTGTAGGAGAACTTTGTAAAAAAGGAAAGAAAGATTAATAATGTGAACTTCTTCTTCCTTAAATGTCTGCGTCCTCTATCTTTAACCCTGTTTCAGGTGAAGTCGAGGTGTAGTTTTCTCACACAACCTCTTACACACTCATTATATTACACATCCAACATGTGTGAGGTGCAAACACTCTTGACGGCTATACTGCCTTAATTGCTGTAATCTTACTTAGAGTTATGACAAAAATTAATCATTTTACAGCTAACTCTTGATTAAACTTTATAGCCTGCTAAGGTTGACAGAAACCCAACTGTTCTTATCAGCAGCCGCTTCCATGATTATCGTCATCACCACACTACAGAGCACATAAAAGGGCAGTAAACTGAGAGAAAGCAAACTTTTCCTTGTTTCCCCCCTGTAGATTAGAACCACACCGGCAAAGTAGACACAGGTGACAAAAACACGTAGTAGTTGGCATTTATTCTTCAATTATACACACTGTGCATGCAACCAAGATTTGGAAAGGGAAGACAGAGATGTGCAGACAAGCAGCTGTATCTGTTCTTCTTCGTCTATTGCATGCAGTAGTATATTTTATATATTAATATGCACAAAAGAGGACAGCGTGTAAGTAGTTATAGTCTTCCAGGAGATCTTCCCTTCAACCTAAAATGGTTCCTACGTGTCCCAGGCAAACAGACAGACAATATCTTAATTAGAGGCTGAAACTGAGCAATTAAGCGTCACTTAAAGGGTTCAGCCTTCATCTATATAGACTATTTTCCACAGTCACCAGGTGTGATTTCCTGCTGGACTTTACAGGATTGATAAGAGACAGTCATTGACCTGGGAAAACAAACTGCTCTCATGTCAAAGACAAATACACCAACACCTGCTGAACTGGAGCACACAGCATTTAAGAGAAACAGCCTACGTGTTTAAAGTAAAAGTTGCACGTGTGTGCTGGAACGTTACATATACATATATATATTTGAGTAAATTATCAGCCGCCTCCTTTGACTGGAAGAGCTGTGCGTACAGCAGGAGTTGATGTTCTATAATTACTATAACTTACATCACTGATCAAATATTAAAGCATGGGCACAGCAAGGTTATCCTACCATGGCTAATGCACCCATCAGCGTGCTGCACAAAACTGTGTGCATGAACAGGAAGAGTCCAGCGTACATGTTCATCATATATTCTATAACATTTATTATGTATCCTGTTTTAACAAGAGCAAGCAATTTGATAGCAAATTCTTGGGTATTTGTTATAAAGTAAATGCTTTATGTTGTAGCATGGGCGACTCGTTCTCAGTGTCTTTGATGGTCAGGTAGATCACTGTGATGTAGGACAGATCCAAGGCTGTAAAAACCGACTGTAAAATAATTACCACCCTGTGATCTCTTCTCCGTGCATTAGATAAGGCAGAGAGAGGATATAGCTCACCATTAAATACAGTCTGTCTAACATTTCTTGATGGCCAAGCATAAATATCATAACCTTTGAGATAAGGTTCTGTAGGCTGATGACATTGATATTTAAAATTTAACACCAAATAGAAACAGCGTGTTTGGTGATGTGATATATTAGAATTGTGATTTATGGTCATTAGACTGCCATTTTAATCATCCTTAAAAAAATCTTTGTTTTCATATAACATCTATGCATAGATGGTTTCTGTTCATTGCACAGCAGAGATGGCCTGTTCGGGTGTATAAGATATCAAGATATCGTATCATTATTCATCAACCACATTCACTCATCTTCAGCTATAACAGCGGAAATCAGGAGTGAGGGTTTTAAGTGGGCTGCAAACTTTTTGTCGTTGTTCAGTTTTCAGATACGTGTTGTTAGAAGACACGACTGAAATTTAAGAGTTAACACAGGACGTCGGTTCAGGGGGGAGAAGAGTTTTTAAGGTGAAAGGCTGTGGTGTAGGCTTTTGGGTTGTCTTCATTACTTTAAGGAGGAATGTGTTCTCTCCTGACATAAAAGTTGTCCTTCTTGGTCCAATTTAACACAAAAGAAACTGAAGGAAAGAAGCAGAGCAGATGTTTATTCTTTCAGAAGGATGGCTGCTCTTCCATTCATGTTAAAATCCTTGATTTAAATTAAATGATTTACAATTTAATGCATTTTATTTAACCTCCCTTTCTCGTTGTCTTTCTATCATGCACACACACACACACACTGGTCTGACAAGAGCAACAATGCAGATCACAGAGTTATAATGGATAAGAGCAAGCCGCAGAATAGAAAAACAAGCCAGCCCATCGCTCCCCTCGACCCTCAGCTGTAAAAGAAGCGTTTATGTCGCCTCTTTTCATACACAAATGTAAAGAAGGTGGGCGATTCTGTCCGACCTCTATAGTTAAATGGCAAAAAGGTTACCCCATTCTTGAAGTGCAGAGGCAGAGCCAATTTTATTTCACTTATTTTATGCCAAGAACCTGTTTTTTAAACGGGGTCTAGTGCAGCAGTGAACCTCTAATAGAATTTGTGCAATTTAAAAAAAAATAATAATTTCCACCCACATTTGGCTACAATGTGGGTGGAAATTATGCACATCATCTCATGACTTTGCAAAGGACAGACTCTGTGCAGGCTTCTGTGGGTATTTTCCAATAGTTGACACTAAGGATTGCTGCAAGGTAGCGCCTGAGACTTCAGCAGCATGTTCACATCATCAACACCACGCAACCAAGGAAAGATACGGGCGTCAGACAGGGATTAACACGCCACGCATTTTAGTAAAGTAAAACATGACCGTGTATCCCAGGAGACTTTGGGTTGAGAAGAAAATTCCCCCAAATTCCCAACAGATAGAATATAATAAAGCCTGTTGTTCCCCAGCTGTCTGTGTCCTATTGTGGAATCTAGTCTAAAATCTGCTTTTGGATTCTATTGTATCTTTTGTCGTACCCTCGTTTTGCTCCGATTGGACTAATGGACCGCAGGGGAATGGAACACTTCCTAGTTGAGCAGCGGTGGGTGTTCGGGGTTGCAAGGTTCAACATTGTTCAAAATGAGTTGATTAATGACAGCCTTCAAAACTCAGACCGGGAGATAATGAGGAGGACAAGAGGGAGGGATGGAGGAGGAGGAGGAGAGGAAAAGGGGGCGAGGCGGAGAGCTGAGATTGGATGATTATTACTTAGCACAGTTAAGGGTGAGATGACAGTACAATGACAATGAGGCTTCAGGGTAGAAGTGGAGGGAGAGAGGAGGCACATAGCTAATTACTCCTAAACAGAGGTCTGTGAATGATAGGAGGAGACAGACACACGTAGAGCTGGTTAGCACACAAAGACAGGGGCAGTGCTGGGCCGCAAAGGAGTGGCTGGGGAGAGTAGTTAAACATCTGTTGCTCTGTGGGACACCCAGTCTGCTCCTCAGAGCGAGGGTCTCAAAGCGCTCATCGCACACATGTTCCTCAGCACGACAATGTGAAGCCTGTGCTAACCACCCTTATACAAAACTGCTATTTTTGCACCAGTGTTGTCAATATTTGTTCACATAAAGCATTAAGGGAACACCAGAATCATTCTAAATCATGCTTTAGGGAACATGAACTTCCAGTTCCTGAGATATTTTAGTCAGAAACATAGTGACAGATCAACACAGACATAAAAGTCAACTTTTATCGAATCACAATAGCAATCTCCTCTTTTATATGTTTGCTTGAATATGACATGAACAGACATCTGCTCTTCTTGTCCGCTCTTACCTGCATTTTTCTATAACTAATAATCGTTCTTTCCACAGCTGAGACAGTTCAATTAGCCTTGTGATCCACAGACACTCCCACCAATCCATGTTTGTGGCATTTAATCAGTGGCATGCGTGTGCGTGTGTGTTAGGGTGAGTGGTAGGTTAAGAAGGAAACACATAATTCTTTGTAGTAACCTTGTGTGACACTGTCACATCAGCTTTATTTTGTTCCCCTTCTCCTCTGGTTGCTTTAGTACCTGACACGCTGAGATGAAACATGCCTTTATTGTTGAGTGAGGCAGATTAAATAAAAAAGGCCAGAGGGAGAAGCTTGTAACTCTGGGAATGAGTTTAGGTTGCAGATTTAGAACATTGCATCGCTGGCTGCTGTGGGGGTGTTGCATTCTTATGAAAGTGCATCCTGAAGTGACCTACATGATGATATATGGGCTGAAAACAATCTGAATAAATGAAGAAACGCTGGAATCTCAGCCTGTTTCATACTGAAGACACGGAGCAGCCTTCATGTTTTTCTAACGCTTTTATTTTGCAAATATTCTGCACACATCTTCCTCTTAATTTAAACCATGGGCTTTAAATGTCTAAATATAAACTCCACAAAGTAGGGAAATATGAATTTCAGTGTAAAATGATTATTTCATTTATTAATGAGGGAAAAAACAGTTACCCAAACCTACCTGACCCTGCGTGGAAAAAGTAACTGTCCCATAGACCTAAAAACTGTTACTACTAATCTTAACTAATTTAAGATGCTGCCAATCTGATTTAAGCCACTCCACAGCAATCGCAGACCATCACTCTACCGAGTATTTTCAATCATGCAGTTCTTTAGATGTTGTTTTGGGGTCTTCTGGATGAGTCACTGATGCACTTTTGGAGTAAATGGGATTGGCTGGCCACGCGGGGAAGTGTCACCATCGTTTAAAGTTTCCTCCATGTGTGGATAACGGCTCTCACTGTGGTTCACTGCAGTCCCAAAACCTTAGAAAAGGATTCTTAGCCTTTCCAGACTGATACATGTCAGCGACATGCCTCCAAATTAATTTCTGTCATACTACATGCCAGGTACATGAGTGCTCTGAGTTTAACCAGCATTAAAGAGTATTTTTATAAGCAACTCTTCATCACTGTCTTCTTTGCTCATGATTATTCCATGATGCCCTTGGCATATTTTTCCAAACTCATTCAGTAACAGCTCCACATACATAATGCCAAACGTCTGGCTCTAAAGACACTCGGGAGTCTTTAGGAAAATAATGAGATCTGTGCCCCCATCACTTCGTTTTATTGATGTTATTTTAGTTTTATCGTGTGCTTTAGCTAAACACTCAGTTTATAGCAATGAGACAATGAACAATGATGTGACTGAATCTGCTCAAAAAATAGTGAAATCGAACATTAATTTAATATACGGCCTCTTTACTGAAAGGTGCGATTAAAAATGGCAGCCAGTACTGGTTTAATAGCAGATGACGCCTGGTTGTCGTGCAGGAATCTCCAGCCTGGGACGGGTTCAAGGATGAAGTTGTGTTTCAGAAGGTTTCCAAGGGTTAAAAAGAGAATAAGCTTTGGTTTAACTGGTCATTTAGGACTGACGGGCTTAGAGGAGGGGCTGCCACTGCTTGATGCATGTTGTGCCACGCTGAGGATGACGTCTCATTTTCCTCACTGATCCTTTTGCTTATGTGTTATGTCTTCTGTCATTATTGTTCCCCCCAACCTTCTGCTCCTCTCTTTGTCTTCTTCTTCCACACTTTTTGCCAATTTTGTTCATCTAATGGCAGTCTGAACAAATGCGTTAGTTACAGTAATATGCAATTTAAAAAGCAAGCGTTAAAATCATCAGTACCATTGGGGGCCATAATGTCTTGATTAAGAGTCATTATCCTTCCAATTTTGCTCTAAACAGCTTCTAAGCACCAATCAGGAAACTCAGTTTTAACTGCCTTTTCACCCTTCACGAGACAGTTTAAACTATGAAGAGCAAATATTTCGTCGTAGTTCTTGAAGCAGCCTGGGGCCTTTTTGAAATTTAAGGAAAATGTCACAGAATCAACCTGATGTAGTAACAGGACCCAGTAAGCTGCTGGGAAGATGGATAGCTGCCAAAACTGTGCTCTACTGCAGCAGTCACCAACCCCCGGGCCTCGGACCGGTACCGGTCCGTGAGTTGTTTGGTACTGGGCCGCGAGAGTTGAGGCTCAGGTGTGAAATGTATAGTTTTCAGGGTTTTTATCGGTTTTCAGCGTTATTTTGTTATTGTTTTTATTGTTAACTCGGTTTTCCTGGGTCTTTTCACGTGTGTTATGAATAAATCTTATTTTTTTCGGTACCGGTACTAGTTTTATTTTGTTGTATTTATCCGCGACACCTTAAAGGCCGGTCCATGAAAATATTGTCGGGCATAAACCGGTCCGTGGCGCAAAAAAGGTTGGGGACCACTGCTCTACTGCACTAAAATGTATAAATTCACAGCCTTTGCATGTTACAAATCATTTATATTCACTGAGGCAGATACACTCACATACATGCCTGCTAGTTTCTGAGCTACCTGTCGTCCTGCCTAATGTCTGTAAATGAGCACCTAACGATGTGTGTGAAGCTATTTGCTTATCTATATCATTGTCGCAGCTGCTTGTGTTCACACGCAATCTATGTGAAGATCATTAAAAGATACAGATGCACACACAAACACGCCAACTTTTGCTTGCACAGGGAACAGGATGTGTTATCACTTGCATGAACTTGTAATGCAATGCAAGCGACTCTGTGTGGCAGAAAGTGAGTTCAAGCCCTTTCTCGTGCTAAGCTAATGGAGAAGTTATAAGGATATTAAGATTGGTTGGTCAGTCTAGCACTTACATTTTTAAACTATTATTAGCTGAATTGCAATGATTTGTGGTACATTCACATTCACTGCATCTCCATCTGGTCTGTAAGTCTGACATCATCAGTCGTTTCAGGGTCCAAACTCCACTTCAGGTCCCAAAGTCAAACGAACACTGTGGCATCATTGAGAGTCACAAACGGTCTAAATTCTTTCATCTGTAATAAAATGATCAACGTTGCTGCTTTACCAGGTGGAACAATAAAGTTTAACATCCATGAAAACAGACTTTATGAAGTTTAACTGAGTTAGAAGTTAGCAGGAAGTTAGCTCGCTAGCTTGATATAGCATGATACCTAAACATGATGTAGCATGTTCTGACTGAGAGATTTCTGAAAGATTAAAACGTACAGCTCTGCTGTCACTTCCAACATAAATGAAGACAGAAAACTAAACAGCAGTGACGTTTGTAGGGTTACTGAAGTTGGGCTAGCTGGTATATAACGATGTGCTACGTGATCGCTAGCGACACAGCTATGTTAGCATAGCATAAACAGTGAAGCTGGAGGATGAACGCTAACTTTTTTCCACTCAATAAAAGTTAACGTGAGGGTTCCCGATGGTTAGGCAAAAATGCAATCGCATGGCAGGATGCTGTAAATGGACCAAACTTCAGTCAGGAGAACAACTGAGATAATCCATCCACAATACGAGGTTAGTCATTCATATACATCGTAAGGGTTTAAAAACTGAGCTTTAAAATGAACAGAACCCAGAGAGGCCGACAGTGACCACTGACTGTTTTTAGGGGCTTGTTTAGATTAAATAGAACAAGATACAAAAAAATGTTAAAAACACAATAGCCTTGTAGTTTGGAGCAGGAAGCAGGGTTCATCACATCATCATTTAACAACTGGATAGTGTCCGGAGAATTCTACCTTTGATTTTGGGCCACTAGCAGACTGTGAGAATCATTACTTTTCCAATGAAATGAAGTATCTCTACAATATAAATGCATTGTTTTATGTTAACTTCCCATGTACCACCATTGTTTAAGTTAATTATGACTGATAGGCTGTAGTTCCCAGAGGAAAAAATTTACAAACATTGGCAGGTTAGCCCAGTTATCATTAGCATTTTAGCATAGTGCAGATACAACACAGTTTTAGTTAAAAGCCATGAATATTTGAATAAAGTCAAACTTTTCTAAAACAGATACTTTAAGTTAGTGGCTGCATTCAGCACATAAATGTGTCATTTTATAATCTGAAAGAAATGATTACTATTTGCGCAGATTCCCACAGATGGTGCAGCAGAAGCTAGTTTCCACCCCAGGATCCATTCTTGTCTATAATGGCTACAAATTGATGAAGCCATTGAGTGTGCTGGTGACTCAAGGGTGAGTGGGGACAGAGTCTCCACCACCCAGTAACACTCATTAATCAGATCTGGTCCATCCCCGGTCCCTCCCTTCAGACTGCCTGATACGCTGCCAGAGGCAGTAATGTGATACTTTGTGTCCGTCCTCGTCTGCCTTTAGCACAACCTCATTTTCTTGTTACTGGGTCTCTACTTCCTGTTCATGCCACCATCAGCCCCTGCAAAGTAAGTTCATCATACATTGAATTATTTTTTATATTGATGGTTATATGGACGTTATATTGATGGTTATAAAAAGAAAAAGGAAAACATCAGTGAATGAACTCCAAAACTAGCTATCGGACTTAAGGTAAAGAGAAATGACTTTTCCCTGTCTGTTTCTGGTCTTCAGGGCTGCTTTTATTTAAATCACAGTATCGATTTATGCCAAAATAAATCACCAAGCTGGCGACCAATATGTTGACATCTACATCCTAAACTCAATAATGAAATCAGCCTTGACGCGTTGACTCAATAGTGTCAATATGGTTAACCAACTTCACACACTGGCTGATTTACGCCCACTGCCTTGAAAAAACAAAAACCCCACAACCAAACAAAATCATAACAATCGTTTAAAGGGAAAAACAAACATTTCAATGATGACATTTCTGAAAATCGTAATCATACAAGGTGCTAATCTAATCGTGTTTGATATTATGTCTTTGATGCTATCCTAATTGAGTTACAGCCAGAAGGTCACAACATGACGACAGCTCATGGTCCTGCGATACAGAACGAGGATTATTTATGACGATTTCATCTCCGATGATAAGCTACATTAAATTAATGGATCAAAAAAAAAGGTTGGAAGAAGGAGGAATGGAGGAGGGGTGTTGCATATTGAACTTAGAAATTCATTGGATCAACTTTGATCTTATTGGCACTTTGCAGCAGTAAATTTAAGACCTGGTAATTGTTCCAGGGGCATAAAAATGGCTGCTTGGTTGATTTGAGTCTGCTTGGTCGTTCTTTGGCTAAATCTGCAGTCACTGTTTGTAGATCTGAAGGAGTAGTCCACTGTTTCTCATGGGGAAACTGATTAAGCATCCCAGTATGAAAATCTTGTTCAGGGAATGCAAAATGACAAATTTTAATTTGTAGTTGTTATTGTTTGGTGATGTCTCACATTAGAACCTTTTAAAACATCCTAAAATAACTGAATACATAATTGGCTTTATGACTATATTATATGTGAAATATGACTATAAGCGTTTAAATGAAATTGAAATTGAAAATGAATTACGAGTCCTTCTATAATTATTTTACTTACACTGTCTTTGACTTTCCATGACATTTAACTAATTCCAGTGTTTACATTTTATATTTATATTCAAGAAACTACAAGAGATGGCTGCATGGATAAATGGTTGCATGATGAGGTTATTTCCACCTTTGAAATACTACCTTTACAGTGGGACCTTAGTAATCGGGTTGAATAATAAAATAACAATTTACATTTAATTTTACATTTTCCATGTATGGAAGGAGAACCTGCAGGAAACCCTTCACAAAGAAAAATTAATGGTGCTCATTAAACTATGACCTGCATGTTTTATCTGCCTGTAGCTAATAATCTGTGTTTGTGTCGTTAATTTATGTAATAATAATAATAATAATAAAATAAACAAACAGTGAGACAAGTCTCAGTCAGATCTTATATTTTAAGCTAAACCTTATTGAATACGTTTGGTGCCTCAGCCTAATCAAACATAGAAAATAAAAGCAAAAACAATCAAAGGATAATTATTTGTTCTTTAAAACAAGCATTACACACATCATCTATGAATCATTTACTAATCAGTAAGCATTATTAGTTGTGATTTTACTTCTGTGTAACTATTACCTGAAGGTTCATTATCAGTTCTCTATTTATTAATTATGGTCATTATGCCGTGTTGCGAGTTACTTCATGAATGGGGTCCACCTTAAATGACATGGTCACTTCAAAAAGTCTCGAAGATTCAAAAACTCTGTGAGAGATCTACAAGAGAGGTTAGCTTTGGCTTCAGTCGGTGGCTTTGACTGCCCCCTAGTGTCTTTACCAAACAGCTGCACAGCTCCAGTTGGAGGCAGAGATGTTTCAGCTGTCAGTGCCAGACTGAGAAGAAGCTGTGAACAAACCAAGCTGATATATTTAAGAGTCAGCTCTCTACACGTGAAAGAAATCTGTGCCACAAATACAGCGCCGTCAACATCCCGTTTATCTCGACTGCTGCCAGGTGAGCTCTATCTTAGCATCAGGACTCAGACCATGTTTTAGACGCTTTCTCCTCATGCAGTGCAATGAGTGGTTATTCTGTATGAGAGAGCAGCACATCTCAGACCAGTACCAGACAAGAAGGACTTCTCCCACAGGACAGGATGTGTGTGTGAGACGAGTATGTACCTTTAAACACATCTGATCATGAGGTGGTTACGCTCTTAGCACACTTAGCAAGCATGCAGTGTTGCACACGAAAAGCAGAATGATGATGCAGCAAGAACCTGTGCAGGAGTGAGTCAGGTTTATAACACAGTACACTTACATTTTTTATTTATTGTCAGCAGCATTACAGCTGCCACAGCAGCTCTTTTTAAACATGATGTGCCATGTAGATCCCGATGTCAGCATCTTATTTACCCGCTTCCCAGTCAGTGCACAGCATATGACAATGAAGGGTTAACTGGATGAAAACTGAGATTTGTATTTGATGAATGTAAGCAACATAATAAAACCTTTTCCAACTGTTTATCCAATCAGTGCTGGGAATGTGGTGTATGTCTCCCCTTAATCAAATGATGCGAGTCTAATGCCTCATGGACCTTTAGCAATTTGGCAAAAACAAAAAACAGGACGTCGGTTTTTGTGTCGGCACAGGTTTATAATACAGTAGACTTAATTTTTTTATTTACTGCCAGCAGCATTAGAGCTGCCACTGGATCCCTGCCACCGCGATCAGACATCAGGTTTGCCAATGAGTCCTGCACAGTTTGCGTCATTAAAGGTGGATAAAGTAAAGTTATTTAAGTATTTCTCTCCTGTCAGTGAGCAAAACCGAAGCGTTACTCTGTTGATTACAGAGAAGTCTGTGAGGACATCAGCATTTTTCCATAAAAACTTACAAATAAAATCAGACATTCGAATTTATGTTATTATGGATTCATGAATCAGTGAAAATCTATAGCTCAGCATTCATTTTCTGCCTGCACGTCACAGCTTTCATGGTTATGTCACCTTATAACCACAGGATGTCGCTAGAGACTATCATCTCTCAACTGGCATAATTGGCCTGTACACACCGATTGCCCCAATATGGTACCCACCAGTGAACAATTTTGCCTTTATATAAAAATAATAAAGGAGGGTCCCACATTTCTCCACCTGTGCACCGTTTCTGACAAAAACAGCCAACGTCCAGAATCCACCGGAGGAACCGGTCAGACCTGCTCAGCTTCAGGTTCTGCAGGAGATGGGATCGTGCACTGGCCAATTCCTCCGAGATCTCACTCAGGGTTGAATATTCAGTGGGAGGCTGGGACTCCGCCTTTGTTTCCCAGCCTGCAGAGTGGTGGGAACCGGGTACTAGGCAGCCCAAAATGGTATGCTATTTTTACCACTCTGTGTTCAATCTGAGGGCTGCTCTCTTGAGACCTGTTGCCGGCAGTTCTCCCAAAGCCGCGGAATTTAACCCTAGGACAGCTCTCCCCAGATGCGATGGAAAACATCTGGCCAGCTGCTTGACTACAAGGCTTGGCTGTCCAGCCTCAGTGCTACTAACCCCCCTAAACACTCGTATACAAAGATAAAGCCCAGTTGATACTGATGATAAACAGCAACCAAGGCCCTTTAAAGGAATGTGAGACTTAATAGTGTGATGTAAGGATGGCTGAAAGCTGCCTGCACGTGGTACGTTATATATAAAAAAGCCTTTTTTGATTTGAAGTATTAAACATATACTGGTTTAGATAATAAAGGCAAGTATCTTTGAAAATAACTGGATACAGAAATAATGCAAAGAGTGTCCCAGAATAACATTTATTAATTACTGACACTTATTTAATTTAAAAAAGATTACTTGTAAATGTTACATTGAGTTCTACTGAAGCATTTCCATGATCTGTCTCTTAGCACAGGTTAACATTAGGCACACAATAATGCAGACATCATTTTGCATTTCTAGCAACTGTTCAAATACAAAACAGAGAAGAGCGATTCAGAGAGAGAGAGAGAGAGAGAGAGTGGGGAGGAAGAACCCTAAAACTGCACTGAAAGCAGCGTAGCCAGGAAAATACACCAAAACTGGAATTCAGCCCAACTGTTCCCACTTGAGGGTCAACAGCTGATTTCTCAGGTGTCATGCGTTACATTAAAGAAAACAAAATCAATTTCCATGTACAGACCATGATACCCTGGATTGCAAAAGCCATCAAGAGCTAATTTATGTCATTCCCTCGCACATTCACCGAAAGTACAAAACGCCCCACCAGAAAAATCTGACAAATAGTCAACGTGCCTGAAAATATAGAGCTCTCGCTTCCTGACACGTGAATGTTCCCCGTGTATAAATGACTGAATACCAGATTTTTTTAAATAAGACTTCTATAAAGTTGTAAAAAAACCCAAATTTGCCCATTCTTTGATTCATCAAGGATCTGTAGTCACTTAATATTTGGCCTTTCCTAAAAAAACAAAAACAAAAAACACATTAGGAGCGAGTGGGCGGAGCACAACACCGACTCAAACTTCAGTGGCAGAAACAGCAATTTTACAAATACAGCAATTAAAATAAAGATACTAAACTGCCCTTTGTCTGAGTCAGGGCCACGGCCTTCAAAGCTTATGTACAGCTTATGGCACAGGAAGGGCAACTGCTATGGGTCCTCACTGCTGTTTTACCAGAGAGGGAATAATTGAGACAAAACGTTTTACTTATTGCACGAAAAATATTCAGTTCAAGGATTTGCGTCACAGAAAGCTTTGGATGAGGGGAATGAATCCTTTGTCCTTTGGTTGGGCATCTTTCTGTTTTGGTCAGTCCCACATAATGCGCAGGGGGGCTTCTTTTAATTTATATATGGAAATCTGTGATATGAGTGCAGGAAATCTCTACAGAACAAAGCCTGAGAATCAATGCACACTGCAGTGTGTTGAGAAATGGCAATTTATCACATGTGCAGCCTCATCAAAACATACAGTGGCACTGCAGGTCAACGCTCCCCGTTCGAAAAGGTTTTCGACCCTTTGAATAGCTCGACATGAACGGGAGCAACGTTTGTGTTTGTACGCCGACACAGGACCTGTTTAATGGCACATAGAATGGATACAAATGGGGGTTTTACAATAAATCAAGCACATTACATTTGACTTTGCAGCCGTCCACCTTTTCTCTGAGAAAAAAAAATATAGAAAATAATACAACATACAATCAAATACATTTTCAGGTCATCCTCTTTTTGTTATGCAGAGGTGAAAGCAAGTGCAGTATTCACGTTCATCAGAGAACAAAATCCGACAGGCTGACCCCAAAAGACCTCGGGGTCATCTCAAATTTGAAGCCATCTTTTTAAAGCTAAAGCTGCTCAAACGCAGATGAGTCGAGATCTGTGGCGCTCGTCACAAACGTCTCTAATTTACCGTACAGGCAGAACAATCATTGTCAACATCACCATTGCTATACAGAAGTCTGTTGTGCACTAACAAGATTTGCACCAGCGTCAACTCTTCGCGCCGGGTTCACAAAACACCAGTGAAACATTTTAATAATTTTCTGTGGCAGGCAACCCCGATCAGGGCTTTCTATGCCAAACAAACAATGTGGTTACATCTGTACCTGTGCCTTAGAAACTTTGAGAAGAACAAAAAGCCAAATACTGCACATTTTTGGGCTCAGAGGGGAAACTGGTGTGACGGCTTTTGAGTCCAGAGTTTTGGGGGAGGATGATGGTTTGATGTTTAGTCGCCGCCAGACTGAGCGCTCAACGACAGCAGTGGAGACTTCACTATGGCGATGTGGGTACCGACACCTCCAGCAGGCGGTTGTTCTTGCGCTTGCAGGACACGCTGTTGCCGTTCTTCGGGCTGCTCTGGATGAACTTCACGCATACTTTGTCCTGCTTAAACTGCACCAGGAACCTGCCGCACAGAAAACATCGTCCACGTCACAAAACATCGACGGCGCCGAAGAAATATCAACTTTCTCAGCGCGACTGCTCTTACTCATCCGAGATGTCAACTTTAAGTTTCTCCCGGTCTGCGGCGGTCGCCCCGATGCGATGGAGCTTGGTGATGATTTCAATAAGGTGCTCACTGCTGAGCAAGAAATCTCCTTTGACAGCTGAAGCCGAACCCTGCAGTAGAAGAAAGTCACATATTAAGATCTTTTAATAAACTTTGGTGTCTCGTCTGGCCTTACAGTAATCGTCCGTCACTTGGAGACATTTTTATTCGCTTCCCGCTGAACTAAATAAGAAGCTCAGTGCCTGAATGACTTTGGCTTCAACGAGCCAGAGCACAGCGGCTTCATAACTCTACTCAACTACACAATCGTGTCTCTTCTCACCTCTTTGAGTTTGAGAGCAAAGAAGCCGTCTTTCTGCGTGCTGACCGACACGCTAGTGACGTCTGGCAGAGGAATGCTGGCCTTCACCTGGCCCGTTTTCTGGTCAACCAGGACAAAGTTCTTCTTGGTCAGCAGGAAGATCCGTGGCGTTCCCTGCAAACGTGCAAGCTAACATTTTAGCCCTCTATCATTCCCCCTCTACATGTTTTTTTTTTTTTAATGCATTTTTAAATGCTTGTGAGCTCCAAACTCTGAGCTACAACATAGCAGATCTGTCCAGAAATGTCTGATATCTGCTGGAAGAAAAACGCTGTCAGTTGTTATGATGTCAAAAAACATCAGCTCACCGTGTAAAGTGTTGAAATATACATCAAAACAACAAACGGCGGCTCTGCTTCACTGTGGAAAATTGCAGAAAATCTCTAAACACAAGGTCGCTGTGTAATCACACTTCCTGTTTCAGGTTTTCCAGCTTGCATACAAACTAAATGGACTGTAAATACTGTGGTGTGTGTGTGTGTGTGTGTGTGTGTGTGTGTGTGTGTGTGTGTGTGTGTGTGCATTTTCTGACCTTGCCATTCGCCCTGTTAATCTTGTTGACCACGTCGGCCAGCAGCACCTTCTCGTCCACAGCACTGTTGAGTTTCTGATATTTGGGGTTCTTGCTGATCTCCAGGTAATCTCCTTTGAAAGGCTGACTCACACTGACACAATACAGGAAAACAAGACTCCACTTTACATTGATCATGTGACTAGACGTTGCTTTTATCTTGCTATAAAATAAAATAAAGGGCACTCGATGGCAGTGATATTCAGCTACCTGCTTGGGTAGAGCGCCTTTTTATCCTTGAAGATCTCACTTGCTTCCAGCTTCTCCTCATACACTGCCTTCTTCTCCTCGGTGAACTGCTCCCTGTATTTCTTGCACTGAACAAGAGACAAATTCCTCCAGTTATATTCTGATGTATATGCAGTTATTATAGTATGTGAAGAAATGCAAACACAAAACATGGTTCTTTAATGTGGCTGAATGTGGTCGGTTTTTGAGACCAACCCTCCAGTGATGGAAGATTTTCCGGAGCTCAGTGTGGACTCCATCCAGGAAGCCGTACGGCCTGGCCGGCCACTTTCTGTCTATGGGTGACATGGAAGGCATGCTGCTCTTCAAGCTCAGGAAGTATTTCTGTATCTGGACACACACAGACAAGAAAATCAGCTTTGGTTTCTTAATATCATGTTAAACTTTAACATTAAAAACGAAAAGTCCAACTTACAATTCGCTGGATGGTAAAGTCGTAGATCTTTTTACCGGCATTTGCCCTGAAGAACTTCCTGTACTCTCTGCGGACCTATAACGGCACCAAGAGATCAGATGAAATCAGTGAACTCAGTCGGTTCTTAAGTCTTATCTGTGTGTGTATTTGGAAAGAGAAGGAGGCACACCGACAGGAGGATGACAGTGCAACACAAACAGCACACTGAAAAAAA
This sequence comes from Neolamprologus multifasciatus, assembly GCF_963576455.1. Taxonomy (NCBI): domain Eukaryota; kingdom Metazoa; phylum Chordata; class Actinopteri; order Cichliformes; family Cichlidae; genus Neolamprologus; species Neolamprologus multifasciatus. The sequence goes on from NC_140454.1 coordinate 33,712,380, forward strand.
ACATCTGACGTTTGGTTAGTGACAAACAACGACACGAAAACTGCAACTGCAGTCTGCTGCACGTTGACATTTACTTTACTTGAAAGGATGTGATGGTTACAACAAACAGTCTGACCATAAGTCTACAAACTGAGGTGGAAATGGGTGCACTGTGACGCACGAGGTGCACTGTGATGCACGAGGTGCACTGTGATGCACGAGGTGCACTGTGATGCACGAGGTGCACTGTGATGCACGAGGTGCTTGGTTAACATGATGAAAAATTAAAAAAAAACAATATTAGGACTGCAATAAATGGTGTATGGACATGTTTACTTCAACAACCAGCAACAGGGACAAGGACACACACCTAGAGAGAAAGAGAGAAACTCTGCTGGATAGAAAAAAGTGCTCGTTTATGGGTTAGTGTGACAGATGCAGAGAGAAGAAGATACGAGTCAGACGCCGCTGCGTGACATCTGCAACATTAAAAGCCTCAAAGGAGGAAAGAAAGGTCCAATCCTCAATCATCCATTTAAACTGGATTTTTCTTAACTACTTGTCTTATATACATTGCATTAAAAAAAAATTACAAAATGCAAGAAGTGTCACGAGGACAGCGCCTGGATAATGACAGAGAAGATCCCTGAGGAGGATGAGGAAAGTCAGGGGTGTCGAGTAGGTGGCAGACTTTTTGATGGCTGCGCCGTGGGGCTGGGAGGTACCTTGAGTCCCTGCCAGTAGGCCCAAATCAAAGCGACAGCGTGCTTACGCCTGGCCTCTTCCTTCAGTCTCCTGAGCTCCCTGCGAGCCTGTTCGGGGGTGGGAGGGAAGAGACAGAGAGTAGGAACAAATGAAGCAGGAGAAGATGAGAGGGAGAGGAGGTAGGCACCGTTTTGCCTGAGGTCAGCAACATCAAATGTGCACACACACTGCACACAAGCAGTGTGATCACTGAGAGACTGTAAAATTACAGCTCTGCTTCTCCAGCCTCCAGAAACCAATATGGAAGTGTGGGTCATGGGAGCATTTATCTGGGGAACTTCTGGAAGGCAAACAGAGCTGGTGCTTTGACAACTTTGAGTGCAAAAGGAGAAAAGAAAAAGTCACATCTCAGGCGGTCAGAGGATCCAAACTCATCGTTCTAAAAAACAGCACAGCAATGCAAAAACTACACATGCACTAGCTACACAGGAAGTCATGCAGAGGCAGCAGGCAGCGTGCAGCATGGACCTCGGAGGAAGAAGCTGAAAACAATGCCAGGATAGGACATATCAGCATGGAGACTGGACGCCTACGTTTCACTGACTAGTACTCACAGTGGAAAAATGACAGCACTGCAAAGGCAGGTTCAGATGAAAATAACCATTCTGGTCACATGGGTGAGACTGCTGTGCTTTAGCTGCCAGCAGTCTGCCTCTGTAGACTCCATAATAAGATGTCTTACATACAACTTAAGTGTTTGGAAAGAGTCAAGCAGACTGATGGACACGTTATGGACGAGGTGGGAGTGGGATTGATGGAGGGCGGCAAGTCAGAGTCACGGCAAATCAAGTCAACAGGCTTCCCAAATACCTTGGTGCCCTGCCAGCCGGCCCAAATGACCGATACGGCATGTTTATTCCTCGCCGCCTCCTTCAGCTGACGCAGCTCTCTCCGGGCCTAATGAGAAGCGGTGGCAGTTGTGGGTGAAGTTAATTTCAGTGGCAATCAAAACACAATTGTCCGAAAACAGGGGACAGCAGAGGCGACACAGCAGGGGCAAAAAGGCGGATAAACAAAGACGAACAACAAGAAGACGTGCGAGTGAGGAGACTCTCCACACAATGAGGCTGTGTGTGGTCAGCTTTAAGAGAATATTGTATGAAATGATGCAATATTAAAGTCCAGCAAGAAAGTTCAATTATCTTCAGCGTCAAAGGTGCAAACTGACAAAGAGCCAGAACCACAGTTTAGATCTAAGACACTCAAGTCTTAATGCTTTGAGCCTGGCTGTAATTTAGTCTAATAACAACCTCCAAGAATATTCGATATAACAGAGATTGTTACATTCTGACAGGATAATAGTTTCCTGCATTCCAGCAGAATCAGACTGAGCTTTAAGAGCTTCCTGCTGCACATCATCACATCGATTAATAAGAAGCTTCTTGACTTTAACCAGAGTAAAAACCACAATCACAATCAGATGTGTGGCAACATGTACATTTCTTACTTCCAGCATATGTTTGCAGCATATGCTGGAAGTAATTTTAGATCCCAGCAGAGGTGTGACACACTGGACAGAGAGTGTAAAACACCTGAGCCGCACGTCGCAGCCACGATCGGCACAGCTTACGACGCCGGATTAAGCGTGTTAGTTGGGGAAGTTGAGATAATCCCACATTTAAGAGCCACACAACAGAAAACGGGAAAAAATTAACAGTCGGGCTCGTTAATCTGGCCGAGGTTCATTCAGCAGGGCTGCTACTCTATCAGGCAGTTTCGTGATGAGAATAGCAGAGGATGGGACAAGACGTGATGAACAGGGATGGCAGCTGGGACAGCAACACACTATCGCTGGGTGGAAATACCTTGGTTCCCTGCCAGTATGCCCAAATTACTGTCACAGCGTGTTTATTCCGCGCTTCTTGTTTCAGACGTCTCAGCTCCAGCCGTGCCTGGTGGATGTGGTGGGCGTTCGGTAAGACAAGTTAAAGATGTGAAGAGGAGAAAAAAATCGAGACGGGAAAGTTGAAAAAGGAGCAGGGGAGAAAAGATCAGTGGGAGCTGTGTGATCGGCACAAGAAGCAGGATTAAAGGAAAACAGCAGCGATAACATGAAAGGACAGGTTTGTTAAAGAACAGCCGTCTTGCAATACTGTGGAGCCTTTAGGCAAGAACACAGCGAACAATAAAAAACCAAAGAGTTTGAAGCGATACTGACAAGTGTTCAGGAGCAGGCTTCTCCTGCAGAAGGTACAGCAAACACCTCGCTCTTTGATATCCGTACCTGGGTGCCGTGCCAGAACGCTGCGATGGTGGTCACTGCCTCCTCGCATCTCTTCTGATATTTCAGCTCTCGCAGAAGTTTGCGGGCCTGGTGGAAACAGGCACACACTTTCATTTTCTTCCACACCACAGCTGCTACACTTTTTTCAATGAACAGAGTGAATTCAAAGACAGATGCACACCTGCCAGCCTCTGGTGTACGACTGAACCACGGTGGTAGCACTCTTGATGTTCCGGTACGTCTTTTGTTGCTGTGAGATGGAAAAGTGTCATTATGCATCGGTGAGTATGGCTTTTAATCCGCTTTGTATTTTGGTGTAATTAAAGGGTCTCACAGCGTAGCGGCGGTACCAAGCTGCCACCACTATCTGGCTCTTCTTCATCAACAGGAAGTGCGTGCGGCACTTCCAGCCTCTGTAGATCTTCTGAATGAGTGTGGCCAGGTCTTGGAGACACTGCTTTCTCTTCTCCTCCAAGAAAAAGAGCTGCAGGAAGAGGAGAAAATTAAGAGCTCCGGACAAGAAACTGGGAAACTGTGAACGCTGGATGTTATCAACATCATCAAATTATCTCCAGGAAGGTAAAATGTCAGGGAAAGTCAGTTTACCCTGAGGGGAAAAGGTTACGAGTTGGATTTTTTAGGGGGTGTTTCTAAACTGAGGAAGCACCAATTTCTCAATGACAAGAACAAAGTGCAGGTGGGAAAAAAAGTTTACTGCTCCAGGAAGACAATAAAAATGACCTTCTGATAATCGACTTATTCTCAAGGAAGAGACCGCATCATTTATTGCACTGGTGTGAGGAAGTCACCGCTTTACCTTCAGGAACACTGGGCCTGTCGACATAACGCCACATATGGAAGTTTCTGGGTTTGTTCATACATCCACAGACAGTGTTGGGGAGTAACGGAATACATGTACCGCCGTTACGTATTTAAAATACAAAATATGAGTAACTGTATTCCGTTACAGTTACCGTTTAAAAAGGTGGTATTTAGAATACAGTTACTTTGTTGAAATAAATGGATTACACGGCGGTACTTCCCTGTTTCATATTGTGGCGGGTCAGGACTGTTTGGGTTTTGTTTGACAGCTACGTTCTGTTGTTCCAGGCGGCAGCGTTACGGTTGCCATGGTTACAGGGTGACGCTCTCTCTCTGCGTGTTTCCTGGGTGAGAGAGCGCCTGTTGTTGTTGTGCTAAGCTAACAGGCAGAATGCTACAGGTATAGCTCTAAAGAATGTAGCATCATGGGCAGTGTAGTCCGTGCTGCAGGGAGAATGGACTGCCATACACGTTATGTGTCTGTGAGCGAGGGAGGGAGAAAAAGGAAAAGTACGAGCTGTCATCGAGCAGAAACGGGAGCTGGAAGCATGTAAATATAATAATAACCACTGCAGCCAAGAAGAGAGCCTGACGAGCCCAGCTGTAAGTAAGCTATTAAGACTCGACTGTACACCGTGTTCGTGTTTTCCTCCAAAAACAATAAGTTCTGTTGGAGCAGCCTTTCAACGCCTCTCTCTGTCTCTGCTAGCAAAGTTGACCCAGACAACAAAGTAAAGCTAGTTTTCAGCTACGAGCCAACACAGAACCCACCGTATTAGCCAGAGGTCCCTTTACTACGGTTCGGAGCCGCGGACCTTCAGTAACAGTAATAAATCACAGCAATAGTACATTCATGTAGTTGTAAACAGCATGATAATATATTAAGTAATCCAAAGTATTCAGAATACGTTACTCTCATTGAGTTACAGAATACATTTTGGGGCATGTAATCTGTAATCTGTAATGGAATACATTTTAAAAGTAACCTTCCCAACACTGTCCACAGAGCTTGACTGATACCTACGTCACGACTCGTATTCTATTTTCTGTATAGATAAAAAATGGTGCCAGTTAAGCTAAAGGTGTGACTACAGTGATTAAGGAGCAGAATAAATATGCTCAAACTCTGTTTCAGTGGTTTTGAAGCTGTAGATATGTAAAGCAGATAAGCTGATCAGATAGAAAAAGCAATTATGGAAAAATTCTCCCAGCGTGAGATCATGTTATTCCAGGCTCTGTTTGGCCTTTTGCTGGTGGGGGAGAAAGTCCGTCCAAACGCTGCAGGCCCGAGCAGCTAAGGAGTCTGCAAGCGCAGAGTAAAGAAGCCTGTTTCCCATGTTATATGGGACAGCTAAGTGAAACCATGTGTTCTCAGAGTGGTGGTTACAAGCTAATTGTTGAAGTGGGGGCTCCAAGCAAAGCCCACCCTGCTTTACAAACATGTAACTGTGAGAAAGCAAGGCAGCTGAGCACACCGGCTTCAACCATTCGACTCTAAAACAGCCCAATCTGCAGGAATACCGAGCAGCTGTCAAAAAATAAAAGCTTTGCCAGGTTAGAGAGTGGATTTTACCGTTCTCGGGTTTCTGATGAAGATCTTGGAGCGGCCATAAGAGATCTCTTCTGCTGGAATCTGGAGGTCGGCCATCAGCACCTCCACTCCTTCCCTGTGGGAAGTCAGAAAAGTCAAGAGGGTCATACACTACACGAGTGCAGATATATACAGTTTTCACAGGATTGCAGTGCAGTCCCACCCTTACTGCTTCCATAGGAATTAAGAGGATAAGTCGCAGGCGTGCGCTGCTAATCAAACGCACTTGATTAAAATAACAACTCTTTAAAATCAGGTTGTGTCAGTTCGAGCTTTCAGGTGTGTGTCAACAAAATCTTCCTAGGAGTGGACGTTCCAGCAAGTTCACCCCGGGGTCAGGTTGTGCAATGCTCAGAGAAAAGGCTTTGCAGGCCTCAGCATGCTAACCTGGCAAGTTCATCACAGTACAATTAGAAAGAGACTGAACAAGTATGGCTTGTTTGGAACGACTGCCTCTTCTTTTTTTAAATAAAGAAAAAACAGGGCAGCACAGCTCATGTTTGCAAAGGTTCAACCTGTGACGTCTGAACAGGGGAGCTGTTTAAAGTCCAGACGTCAACGTGATGGGAGCTGCGCGTGAACAAACACCTGCAAACATCTGTTCCTAAACGTTTTCATTCAGAAGTAAACACGCTTCTTAGATCAGAGGTTAAATGTCTTAAAAAGTTAAGGTGTAGTCGTCTCGTGTTTAGGATCTTAAGACTACCGTGACCTGCACAGACGAAGGTGAGTGGGCCAAAATTACACCACAACAATGTGAGACTGATTAAAACCACACAGAAAACAATTGCACATGATGCTGAATCATGGGGTGTACTTAGTTTTTCACAGGAAGAAACAGCAGAAGATTCGGATTCATGGAATAACAGAAGAGAGCGCCGAGGATGGAGTTTGAGAAACGATGGAAACCACGATGACAGCAACAGCCAGAGAAATATGTCAGGAGACTAAGAAGAAAAGTAAAACCACACAAAGCTGATACAAAGATGCTGAAACATCAGGAGCCAGATGTGTGAGACGGCAGATAGAAATCAGTGACTTCACCAGCAGAGAGGACGAAACCTGCAAGTCTGGCCGAGTCGAGGAGACAGATAAGGAGGGAACGTCTGGGCATGTTGTGGTTCCGAAACATGATGTTTCATTTGCTTCAAACAAAGCTCGCTGTGACGACATGCACCTAAAACATCTCTGCTAACACACTGCTTTTATATAACATGACCGAACCAGCCAAACCTTTTTACCCTGGAATCACACTCACGTCTTTAGTCAACTTGCATGTGAATCCATGCATATGCACAGAGTGGGGACAGGAATGCATGAAAACAGCTGGGAAAAAGGAGGAAACCAGTTTCCTTATCCTTAGATCTACACATACCAAACTCAGCCAAAAGTGTTGCTTTATAGCTCAGAGTTTTAGACCACATATTTAAATACACAGATCATATAGTCTGCTGGGTAAACTGCTGTCAAGCTCCCCTAATTATCTTCCCTTTTGCCTCTTTCTGTGTCATCTGAGTACTTTCTAGCAACGGCTGCTTCGCATTCACACAGCCACACCTGGGAGTGGACCGCTCTAGCCACAGTCTATTAGTGCTGGTCACACACTCTCCACTGGGAGCAGAGTCAAGTTTAGTGCCTTAGCTAAAGACACCTGGGAGCATTTCTCATTTTCCACACTCACATTTTCACACTGAAAACTTGAAGGGATTTGCTTTGGCAAGCTTCCAGGGCCAAGACCTCTTTTCCCCCTAATCAACTATTCCCTAATGTCACCACTTCAGGGTATAAACAACAATTACCTTGCAGGACCCTTCCAATGCGGCCAGGTCCTTTTGCAGAGCATTTTGTAGCGCTCCAAGCAGGGCTCGTAGGGCTGGCGGAAGGCATAGCCTGCTCGCCGCACACGGACGTTCTCCATCAGGCCCAGGTAGCGCACCTGATGGCGGACCAGAGAGTCGGTGAAGATGTGGGATGCCTTCTTATCATTGGGCTTGATGCAGCTGGAACGCAAAAATTAAGTTGCAGATATTAGGCTGGTGCGTAGAGCCGGCTGCAGTAACAGCAGCAGCTGCTTTTTACAGATTAATAGACTAGTCGTGCTAGACGGTGAGAGTAACAGCAGGCCGGCTGAATCTGGACTATTTGAAAATTATTTCAAAGCAAACTTTGAGAGAATCACAAACAGCACAAACTGCTCTTTCTGTGTAATCGATATGATCAGATTTACCGGATGTAGTTTGGGTTCTTGGTCTGCAGGTTCCTCATCAGCGTGCCCACTGAAGCTCTGAACTGGAATCCAGCAGTCGGGGGTCTCTTCAGGTTGACTTTGGCTGGGTTGCCTTCAGGAAACAGCTGTTTGATGAGGCTGTGGTTGGCTTTGTACATGGCCTGTGACAGGTCCCGGTACAGAAGGTCATTGTTCTTATCCACAAAGCCCTCGACACGATACAGCACCTGGATACACAGAGAAAAAGAGCCATTCACAAAAAGGTATTTTCATACACAAGTGGTTACTTCTTTTCACACTTTGATTTCATCCTATGGCAGAATTTCACTCTGTCTCATGCAAAAATTCATAATATTACATAATTTCCAATAATCTCCATATCAATTTGTTACATGTCTTTTCTAACATATCCATCAGCTGTTATTGTTGCTGCCTCGGGTACCTTGCCGGCGTAGTGCTGGATGCGGAAGCAGTTGTGCGGCAGGCTGTGGTCGTTGAGGAACTTTGAGTTCTTGTTCAGCCGACTCTCAAAGTGCTGGTGGTCCGCACAGATGGTGTTCAGTTTGTCCAGGAAGGTCTCATCAGTGACCGTCCCCGGCCTCAGACACTCCTCATCCAGCATGGCCAAGATGCCGTTTTGATTCTGGCTCAAACAAAAGGAAGTTTAGGGTCAAACTTCTGAAGTGTTCACTGTAGAAACGTATTATTCTGTCATGATTTATGTGTTTCACAGTGCTGAACAATCTGTTCACAACAGCTCGGATAATCGTCTCATTTTGCTAAGACAACGTCAGACTTAAAATCAGCTTTGATGATGAACTGCTTTTCAATAACAACACCGATCATAAGGTTACACAGGAGGTTTACGCCACCTCTGGAGTCACAGAGCGCTAGAAATCACCCCAGATTTAACCAAAATTAGCGCTTCTCAGTTATTCCAGAGAAACATAATAAGTGTGGAGAACATGAAAAGCCAAGAACAGACACAGGACTTGCACATTGCACATTTCTTACTGTAAATTTCTAAGTTAATTTGTAAATTTTGTAGTAACCTGTAAATTGTAAATACTGAAAAACTTTTTTTCTGTCATTTAATGGTCGGGCAGTGTACAGCTACAAGCATTTCACCCCCATGTCATACTGTGTATGGTTGTGTGTGTGTGACAAATACAATTTGAATTTGAATTTGAGGACTTACGTTCTCAATCAGGTCACAGATGATGGCATTGTTGAAATATTCGATGTTGGTCCACTCGATGCCCTGTAACAAACGCACAAGCAGAGGTATACACACATTTGTGTACATTTTAGAAACTGATGCCCGCTGCATGTGGGAGAGCTCAGCACAGCACGTGCATTTCCAGCGTGCACCTCACTCTCATCTATCGCCTTTACCAAGTATTCATGTGCTGCAGTTACAGAGACACATGTTGCAGCACTTAATATTGACATGGGCGTAATGAGAACAAATGCTCCGGGAAGGAAAAAACAAAGACTTGGTTGGTCACAGATCGTGTTTCTTTCATCTTGAACTCGAGTGCGTTTATTGAAAATGATTTAATCAGGATAAACTGATGCGTTTCCATCAGTTCTGAAGCCATAATTGTCCTCGGTGCTTTGATGTTATGTCCTACAGGCTCCGTCTCCCTCACGTCAAGGCCAGAGTCCCTTTGGAGACTCAAAGGAGGAACACTTTCAATCTTGTCCTCTCAGAAAGGTTCACTGGGCCTTGAAAAAACGATTTATCAACTTCATAGCTACTAACGGCTTGGTAACATAGGTCGGGGTAAGCAATTGGACAGATATTTTGGAGGGGGGAGGGGCGGATGCACAGGAGGCATAGCTTAAACTGACGGATGGCCGGCCACATTCCTGATTGGTAATCCTCCCTTCTTGCTCCAGCACTGCGGTATTTTCCCATGCAGTATACTGGAGAGAGGCCAGGAGTGGAATATCATTGGTGGTGTGTTAGTAGGGAAGTGGCGTGGGGGTCACTACCGCTGCACTCATACACAGAGCTCGGAAAACAAACAGAGCCTAAAGGCCCGCAGCGGGGAGTGTTTACTCTCGCCGGAGCGGAAGACCATTTCCGTCCCCAAGAATCCACAGAGGGAAGACGTGAAGGGAATAAATGAAGAAGGTTTTCGTGACAGAGACACACGTGAAGTAATAATGCGTCTGGTCAAAGGGCGAGGCTTATAGAGCTTAAACAGATGAGCGCCAACTCAAGTTGAGCTCATGCTGCGATAATAAGCCGTCAGCGCAACAAAGGTGTGCAGAGCGCCGACACGTAGAGTGATGCAGATGCTGCACAGCTGTGCTGGTCAGATCCCAGAGTTCACCATTCACACACTCACCTCTCTGACATACTCTTCCTGCTCCTCACGCAGGGTCAGCTCGATGAAGATCTGCTGCAGTTTCTCGTTGCAGTAGTTGATGATGAACTGCTCAAAGCTGTTGTCCTGTGGGTGTAGCACCGGGAGGATGAAAACAGTCAGACTTCTGTTAATGTGTTGGTTCATCTGCATTTCAGAGAATTCCTGCCACTAACGGTCTGTGCAGTCTGCCGAGTGGCTTAATAATAGGTTAGAAGAAGGTAGGACAGGTGGAACATCTACATGTCCGGATATCCAGCATGCAGCTGTTTGTAAGTACTACACTTCAGGAATCTATGTCTGAAGGATCATCTTATCTTTCATTGTATTAAAAGCTTATCTGTCAAATCTGCTTCAGCTTCTTCTTCTCTTGGCTAACAGACTCATCCTTCGTATCCATTTCCACTGGATTTGTCTGTTCAATTCACTTTTCCAAGCTAATTTCCTGTTGTGTTTTATTAAAAAGTACGGTTGCACCTGCGCATCCTGGAAGTGAATTCATATCTCAACAGCTGCACAGCTGCTTTTAGAAAAGCACGACTGTAACCCAGCATCACTTGATGTCGCTGCACGCACTGACACTTACCGTACCTCTGAAATGACACCAGTGATAATAAGTTTGAACAGCAGCTCGTTCCTCCTGTCTGAGCATTTGCTAACTCATTCTCCGACTGAGCACACACCTAATCAATCTGGACGTTGAACAATGGATACCAGGAAGGTTGTAATAATACCAGTTAATGACAAATTCTTATCAGAACACGCTGCTGTGAACTGTCTTGGGTTAGATTTCATTAAACATTGATGGAGCGTTGACTATATAACAGCCTCGACCACTTTTAATCCCCACAGCATTCACTTATTATTGTCGTCAATCATGACGGTGTTTAGTGGTGAGTCATGCTTCTTGGCACACTGGGTTAGGTTAACATTTAATTGCTACGGTTAGAGGTTCAAAGACAGTTTAGTCCAACAGCTCGGAGTAGAGGACAAACCGAGGTTCTCAGTGAGCAGGAAATAGGATCCACACGTACAAGTGGATCAGCTTTTAAAAACAATTTCCTTTTACTGAGAAACTAAAAGGTTGTCTTCTCTCACACACACACACACACACACACACACACACACGTCGGCTCCAGAGTGGCAGCAGATGCGTGGCTGAAACATGTAAAAGAAACCAAAACTATTTTATCTACAGTCGATGTTTTTATGACAAGTGGTTAATATTCATTCAAGGAAATAATAAAAATGCTTCACGTTCACTGACTTTCATCAATGGTTCCACGTTTGAATAATAAACATTTAGCCAAAATTAACAATGTTGCAAATCTTCCTCTGAAGCTCAGTAACTGACATGTTAACCAGGTTATTTTGTTTAAACTAAAATGTAACACGTGATCGTTTTATGATGCTTTTAATATGCTGCGAGCTAAAGTGTCACGATTGTTGGTACGGTCTGTGTCAAATATCAGCATGATAAATACATTTTCATCTCTCCAAAATAACGAGCCATTTTTAAACTAATAACTTTATCCTGTTTAAAAACTGGAGCCAAATAAAGACTCAGCGATCAGCTTTCAGTCTTATTGAAACCTGATTGTTCTAAGAAAGCATTTAATTCTACACTCATTAATATTAATAATAGAAACACCAGTTAGTGCAACAAACAACAAGGCTGAGAGCTGCACATAACTGTTATACATGTAGGCTTTACTGCAGGCCTGTTGCATTAGAGTGCATTGCTGTTAAGTGTACTGACTGAACTGACTTAAGCAGACTGTGACTTGGGCTTGTCCAGCCTCCTTTCAGCCGTGTGACTCTGCTGCACACGAGGAGCCCTGAATCGTCTTTAACAGAGAGGTGAATTAAGGAGTTTAGATCACAGCATGCTCGCGGCCACAGCAAACAGGTGCAGGTGTTACTTACTCCATTCTGGTGACCCAGACACAACAACAACGAGAGGAGAGGAAGGACTCGAGAGTGAGTGGGGTGAACGAGCAGGGATAGGAGCAAGACATGAACGAGGGGGGGGGCATCGTGCATCAGAACAAAGAAACGTTTAAAGCCGTCATTCTGTTCAAACTCTGTGTCACATGTAGGGATGGGTACCGGTATCCGGTGCCATGATGGCACCGGTTCTGACGTAAACGGTAGTAACCAGACCGAAAAGCAGCGCACATTTCGGTGCTTTATTTCGGTGCTTTTTTTTTTCCTGAGCTGTCATACACTTTGAATTCTAGCCAATCATTTTACGTTTCCGAGGATAGTAGGCGGGTCCAGGTACGTACGTTCTTTTAGGGCAGAGCTACAGATTAAAAATCACCGAGCACACACCGAGCACATCTACGGTGGGTGTGGTGCCTGTTATCGGACCCGAAGTAGCAACATCCCCCAAAAACCCGAAGAGGAGAGTCCTGGCCCCTAGCCCTGCCAGTGTAGCAGAAATGATGAGGATGATGATGCAGCAGCAGCCGTTCTTCTCTGCGTGAGTCGCTTAATGTTGTTCGTGTATAATTTACGTTGAGTAGGCTAACCACGTTATTACATTAATGCATGTAAGGTGAACTAGCAAACACCGTCGTAGTTACATGCAGCTGTCTTCTTGTTTGATGGCAGATACTCCCTTCACCCTGGACAAAAAGGCTAAAATGACCAAAGAAAAAGTGGAAAACAGCTAAACATGAGAGGTTTTTGGAGAAAGTTTGTGTTTTTTCCATTGTTTAAGCTGCTTCCAGCCAAGAGTGATATCATATATGCCCCATAGCTGCAGAAAAGGCTAACATTGTTATCTTTTTACAAAAAAACAGCTGAACATGAGAGGTTTTTGGACCAATTTTGTGTTCGCCATTCTTTAAGCACCGTTTAAGCACCGGCACCATTTCAAAAGTACCGGTTTGGCACCGGTATCGGATAAAACCTAAACGATACCCATCCCTAGTCACATGTTTACATGTGTTGCCGTCTATGTGGCCTTTGGTGCATTACTTTGTGTACAGTAGCATAAATGGAGCCGTCTATTCTACGTCTCGCTGTAATATGTGATGTTAATGCTGAGAATCAGAATCTCCTTTGATTGTGTAACAACAGCATGAATACGACGTGCAAAGTGGTGAGCAGTGCGCTGATGCAAAGGCTATTTTCCTGCTGTGAAATGCAGATTTTGAGAATTGAAACCACTTTTCCACAGAAATAATTTAAACTCCAGGAGCAACAACAAAAACTGAACTAATCTGATCTCAGTGTGGTTTTATCAGCTCTACGTTTCTGCCGATCGGCTCCACACAGGTAACAAAACATGCACGCAAACAGCCGAGGGCAAAATTCTTTTCCTTGTAATAAAAATGTTTGGATGGTCCGACTGTGTCCTTGTGGCCTGTCAGGATAAAAAAGGCTGGTCTGAGCTGCTATTTATCTCACCTCAAATATCTCAAAGCCATAGATGTCCAGGACGCCCATGACCTTGTGCCGAGCTTTAGTTTGTGCCTGCAAGGACACAATATTGGTACCATTAGGAATAAAGTACAGCAGTGGAGTTTTGTCAGTCTAAATAAATAAATTAAAAAGATGTCTGACATCGCTTACTTGTATGCTTTCATTGATTCTGGTAACCAGCCAGCTAAACAAGCGACTGTAGAGATTTTTGGCAAGGGCATCTCGGGCATAGTAGGCCTGTGAATGAAGACACTGTTAATGATGAAGCGACAATAAAGCGAACCAGCAGAATCGGCAATGATTCATTTTATTACACATCTGCAGACTTTAACTAACCTATTGCGGCTACACTGATTCAAAGGAAACCGCCGGCAGAGAGCAGAGGCCATACATGAACAGACATATGAGTATTATAAAGTCAGGTAAATAAAGCCTTTTCTTGTCTGTTCTGGGCACACAGGACCCATGTTTGCAGCATTAATGTTATATGAAGAGTCTGAATGAACCCACCAACCTTGAAAATATGACCTACATTTGAATTTCCAGGAGGAATACTGCACATCTATAATGCAGACGTTGTCATGTAGAAGTGGCACAGAGTCGGCAGCCAGTAAAGCAAGTCAACGGGAAGAAATGGCCCTTTGGTGTGTGTGTGTGTGTGTGTAATAAGCAGGTGAAAGTGGTGAAAGAGATGCAAGTCTGCCTCTAACCTGGGCCACATTCAGTGTAGTGGAGACTTTCTCCATTTTAGCCTCCACTGTGCGGTAGCTGAACGCCCTCTCCAGCACCGACTGCTCGATCCCCAGCAGCTCACACATCTCCTTCAAATCTGCAAAGTAGCCACAGAAAACGGATTAAGACACAAAGAAAATGCTTCTGCAGACATCAGGTCTCACCTTGTGGTGGTTCTTATTCTACATTTGATTCGAATCAGAGGGTGACGTTATATAGAAGCTGCAAGGAGGAAGATTCAACCCTCGTAACCTCCTCAGCGTTTGTGTTTTATTCCCGACAATGAGGTGTTCCCACCGGCAGAGTCAAGGGAAAAGCAAAAACAGAGGACTCATCTGAATAACACGTTGCAGCTGATTATTAACAATGCAGTCTTTGATTCAAATGTGGGAAAAAAGAGGAAAGCATGGTTGTCCAAGACTCACTGAGGGAAAAATGCAAATGCATGATTTCCCTAAAAAGAGCAGCTGTGAGAGTGAAACTCTTGTCACGCAAATCTTAACACAAATATTGTTTGAGGACCACAAGCCAACAGGGGACGGTGACTCTGGACCAGGCCCAGTGAGCAGTGGGTCAAAAGGGTTAAATGAAAGGAGAAAATATTCACAATAACTCCTCTGAATGAAAAAACAAAACAACAATCAGCGTAAAATATGTCAGATGAAGGCGCAGCAGCACCAAGCCCACCGTTTTTGTCTTTGACGCGGCTCTCGTCGGTGCCGTTGCAGCGCGACTCTGGCTTGAACTCTATGTTGCCAAGCTTCAGCACAGCTGCCACCAGCTCCAGCACCGACTGCACCTCGTCCTCCATGAAGCCCACGATCTGCATGGCGTTCTGGAAGAGGGCGAGAAGACGGAAAAGACAACGTCACTAAGGCACCGATGTTCCTGCAACTTGGTGCAGAGGGGAACACCTACAAACATCACACATAACATCCTGACAGCTGACAGGTAAAGTGAATCGCACTGGTTATATCTTCATCGTGGCCTCTGTTAGTGGGCGGGAGGTGTCAGAGAGAGGGGGAACATTTTGTCCTTAAAGTTGATGTTAGAAGCAGGAATCATTTTCAAGCATAAGGATTTGAGAGCGTTTGAGAGAACTGGGTCAGCTCCTGCGGGGTGTTCCTGATCTGCAGGGGTCAGTGATCCAAGGTAGGTGAACCAGCTCTTCAGTCCAAATCAACAGACGGGCTCAAATTGCAGAAAACGTTCATGCTGGTTCTGATAGAAAGGTGAGAAAACGGAGCATCACAGGTTGCTGTGTCTGGAGCTGCAGACCTGACAGCGTCTCCATGCCGACCACTGTCTGCTGCTGAAAGCACCAACATGTGGCCATCACATCTGGACCACAGAGCGATGGAAGAAGGAAGCGTGGATGGCTGGGTGATTGTTCATCACTTACCTGGGGGAACATCTGGAACATCAGGATGCATTATGGGAAGGCGGCCAGCCAGCAGGGGCAGTGTAATGATTTAATGTTCTGCTGGGAAACCTTGTGTCCTGCATCCATGTGGATGTTACTTTGACACGTACCATCTACCTAAGCATTGTTGCACATCATCTACACCCTTTCATGGGAACAGTGCTCCCTGATGGCTGTGGCCTCTTCAGCAGGATAATGTGCCACAAGTCAGAAATGGTTCAGGAATGGTTTGACCTCCAAATTCCCCAGATCTCAATCCAGTCGAGCCGTGTGCTGGACCGACACGTGGAGGCCCCACCTCACAGCATACAGGACTTACAGGATCTACATCTGGGTCCAGATACAACACACCTTCAGGGCGGAGTCCATACCTCGATGAGTCAGGAGGACCAACACAATATTAGACAGGTGCTGATAATGTTGTGCCTGGTTGGTGTAAATCACTGCTCTGTGATCAGTGCTCTCACAATGAGTTTATTAAAAAGACACATCTAGTCTTCTCACTGGTTTGTGCAATCCACTCAAACTTGTACACACTGTATATTAGGGATGGGTACCGGTATCCGGTGCCATGATGGCACCGGTTCTGACATAAACGGTAGTAACCAGACTGAAAAGCAGCGCACATTTCGGTGCTTTATTTCGGTGCTTTATTTCGGTGCTTTTTTTTTCCTGAGATGTCACACACTTTGAATTCTAGCCAATCATTTTACATTTCCAAGGATAGTAGGCGGGTCCAGGTACGTACGTTCTTGTAGAGCAGCGCTACAGATTAAAAATGCCCAAGGCAAAGAGGTCAAAAGTCTGGCTGTACTTCACAGCAAAATATGCAAACTCAGCAGCTGCAACAAGTGCTTTAAGCTGATACTATGATACTGTCAAAGGAAGTAACACCTCAAATCTGATGAAACACCTGGCGACGCATAGCGTTTTTGTTTTTTTTTAAGCCGAAAAATGCGCCGTATTTGATAGCTTGCTGCGAGACCTCACACCGAGCGCATCTACGACCTGGAGTTAGCAACATTCCCCAAAAACCCGAAGAGGAGAGTCCTGGTCCCTAGCCCTGCCAGTGTAGCAGAAATGATGAGGATGATGATGCAGCAGCAGCCGTTCTTCTCTGCGTGAGTAGCTTAATGTTGTTCGTGTGTAATTTACGTTGAGTAGGGTAACCACGTTATTAAATTAATGCATGTAAGGTGAACTAGCAAACACCGTAGTAGTTACATGCGGCTGTCTTCTTGTTTGATGGCAGATACTCCCTTCAGCCTGGCCAAAAAGGCCAAAATGACCAAAGAAAAAGTGGGAAACAGTTAAACATGAGAGGTTTTTGGACAAAGTTTGTGTTTTTTTTCCATTGTTTAAGCTGCTTCCAGCCAAGAGTGATACCATATATGCCCCATAGCTGCAGAAAAGGCTAACATTGTTATCTTTTTACAAAAAAACAGCTGAACATGAGAGGTTTTTGGACCACTTTTGTGTTTTCCATTCTTTAAGCACCGGTTTGAGCACCGTTTAAGCACCGGCACCGTTTCAAAAGTACCGGTTTGGTACTGGTACCAGATAAAACCTAAATGATACCCATCCCTACTGTATATATACAAAAGCAAAATCCTATCAAACATATCAGCACAAGCTATCATAACACCTGAAATCACGTATTTGAATATTTAAATCTCTTTAACGGAATCCCGGTCCATCATATTACAGTCAAACTTCCTCTTCCTGGATCACAAACACAGAGCGGCGAACGGTGACGACCGATGATGGAGAATTCATGAATCACAAACATTTAATCAAACATCAACAAATAAACATTTAAGGAAAGAAAGCTCCGCGTGGTGGGGTCATTGTGTGGAGGCAATGTCGTCTTGTGCTTCCTGTGGAGAAACGCAGCTGCAGCAGGAACGGCGTTAAAAACTCTGTGGGAGTCGATGAGAAGCAGGATGTGAGGAGGGGGAAGCGAGTACAGTAGAGTGTGACAGAGCAGACTGTGGGGGCTTATACAGTAGCTGAGCAAAGCATGCTGAAACAGGCCTAATGACACAGCACAGGAGATAGCAGAGAGCTTCTCCCAGACACAACATCCTCTGTGTTACCATCAATAAGGCTGAGGAGACCCGCAAAGACAAAATAGCACATATTTATGCAGAGCTTCAATAAGAGGAAACTCTTTTCTCCCGTGGCTTTCTCTGTTAGTGTTTTGGAGTTTTTCCTGTGTTTAATCAATACAAACCAGTCTTTAATCCACCGTCAAGATCAAAGTTCACCTGGTTTTGCAACAGGTGGGAGGGCCGCTGGCGTGAAGTGTTTACACAGCCAGCAATACTGACGCTAAAGCACGTTTGTTCGTTTGTTCTGCCGTGGAGATAACAGGACAATCAGACCGCCTCCTCGCTCTGCCGCGCCACACCGAGTTAACAGAAATCCCGCAGAGAGGAAAGTCTGTGCCGAACGTCATGAGGGTGAGGCGCAGCGCCGGGGCTCCACCAGTCATACAGACACATGCGCTCTACTCACTCTGACTGTCCTGAAGTTAGCCGCATCATCCAGTCCGCTGACCACAGCAGAGTCCAGGCTCAGGTAGTTGTACTTGCTAAAGTCCCGGTCCAGCTTTAGCTTCCCTGTGACACACAAACCACGTGGTTGTCATTTAAACTCATGCAGCGCACCTACACTCCTGCAAGCTGCCCCATAAAATCCAGCACAGCTCTGTGAGCCGATAGAAGATGCTGAATTCAATTCCCGTTTAAAGAAACACGCACAACTGATGGTGTTGCCTTAGAAATTTTAGAAAAATGTGTCTAAGCCCTGGGGTATTGCCCTCCTTCAGTTCTGACACGGTGTATTCAAACACTGAGCTGCTGCTGTGAACATCATGCTGGAAGATCAGATTGCCCTCTTTAAAGGCCTCCCTGTCATTTAGTAGAGAAATCTATTCCTCTTCAGGGTGCATGTGTCAGATTTCATTCATAGCAGTATTAACAACAGCTAGAGCCTCAGTGATGTGTGCGCTCTGGGGTCAATGACCATTACATTGTTCTCCTTTGTGAAGAACATTAAACAATGGCCCCTCGCAGCAGAAACGCAAACAGAGCGAGTGGGTTTCACTCTCAGTCTTTGTTCTCGTGGTGTTTATTAGGCAGGAAGGGTGACTTATTAATGCGTTAGCCATGTGTTCATGCAGCTGCATGAAGGGGGATTGGCACATTTACAAAGCAGAACACCCGTCCATGGGCAGGCCTATTTTTTTAATTCATACTGCGAGCATCCAGAGACGTGCACATTCTGAGGTCTTTTTCCCGATTCTCAAAGCTCTACGTTCCTGTTCAGGCCACCATTCGACCAGCTTTTCCAGCAGTTTTACTCACTGAGCGTGTCGTCTGAGGCTCCAGACAGAAGCTGATAAAAGATGTGGAAGTTCCTCTCTCCTCTCGGCTGCTTCACCACACGTGACTTCTCCAGCAGATCTAAAAAAAGAAAGAAAGAAAAAACAAAAGGAAACAATGACACACAGACAAACCAGAAGCCTGCACAGGAAATCCTTCTGCTGCCACTCTCAGGTGCCCCCAGCAGTAAATATCGAGCTGATCCTCAGGAATTAAAGCTGCCCGGTCTGTATTTATAGAGCTCGACTGGGATTCTCGTCCAGTGATGGTTTTTTCAGTCTCCAAGGTGACCAAACCAATATTGGTAATTATCTCTGCGTGCAAACACCACAGGAAGAAACCCCACGAACGATATCAGACGTCAGCCCTTTCTCCTGGGCTGGAACCAAGTGCACCTGATTAAAGAGGGACCATCATCCTCTCACCACATCAGGAGGAGTACGATTTAATTAAAGCCCGACTGTGCTGCTCAGCAACATCACAGGCTGAATAAGCATTCAATTTGTCTATTTTTAAAAAACAGCTTATTTTAGGAAACTTGAAGAGTTGATGTTGTACTCAAACTGACCACAGTGACCGGGACCAAAAATCAGAAGGAAATAAAAACGGCTTTTGGCAATTTTCAGCACTTAAGGCTGTTTAAACACTGACTCACAGATCTGTGGTCGTGGCTCCGCTGCAAGCACCAAACTAGAGGTCGCTGCAGCCCCGAGGCTGTCGGGGTTAGCAGCGGATTGGGCCCAACGTGAATTTGTGACACCCATCGGCCACGAATCACGTAAGTGGCTCCGTGAGAGCTTGCACATCAATAATACAGCATCCACAACTGAGTGGCTGTCAGCAGCAATACAGAGCTGTGATTAAAGATACAGAGAGGACAAGACAAGCCGCTGAAAACCAGTTCCTCCATCACAGACAGACACAGGGGCAGGGCAGCGAACCCTAAGTGACCTGAGCACGGCCATGTCCAGCCACACTCATTACTCAGCTTTACTTTGAAGGAAGGAAGGATTCCACTTTCTGCTGCAAAGCCTCCTGAACAGCGTTTATTTAATGTTCCCTCAGCCTCAGATAAGCAAACACATTCAAGCGTCAGTGCGGGAACAATATTGTGTTATGTTGTGACTAAAGGCATGCCAAAAATGTCTCCCCACTATCATTACCAACGCTACTGAGAACTTCTCATAAATTATAACCAGCTATTCTCGGCCGTAGGAAGCAGCGAAGGCTCCGAGGAGGTACGTCTCAAACATAACGAGCAGAGAGGAATCCATCCAGGCCTGCCCTGGAAGAGCAGCCGTGTAGCTAGCCGGCTCGGTCTGACCAAGTCACATGTCAGCAGCTGCTTTTCACAGGCCATCTTTGTGTCTGACTGACTCGGGCGAGCAGACAGAGGTTCATTTGTGCCTCGGCTGTCAGCTTCCGTCTTTGTTTCTGTGACCTCTGCCGGGGAAACCAGCACAGACAAAACAATGTGAACCGAGGCGAGATCAAACCAAAACACTGCCAAGGAGCCGAGGGGGGAAAGACGAGGCTGGAATGACGGCGTTTTCAGAGGAATGTGATTTACAAATATTTAAAATGTCAATCGGGGAAAAAAAGAAGCTTTCTTTCCATTTTATTACTCACAGTTACTGATGACTCCGCCCAGGGGATCTCCTTTGAAGTCAAACTCAATGTCCATGTACTTCCCCTGAGGGTCAAAGAGCAGCAGTTAGATTTTATTAACATTGTCTATTTTTAAAAACGTCATATAGATTCAGTCGGTCGGAGAAGTGTAAGGACCCCGAGCACCTAAAGATAACAGGGAGGCATGACCTCTTTTTAAAAAATGACATTCAGGCCTTTTTTCTGACTCTGTCTGAAACCTGGAAGTTGAGACAGAGAGTCCTGTGTTTGGGCTTTTCCCCTCTGATGTATTAATAGCAGACAGCTCCTCTGAACAGGCCGAGCTCTGCTGGTAAATGGGTTTTAGCCAAACTCAATAAGCCTGCTGCACTCAGCGAAATGAAGAGCCAGCTTGACTTATAGTTTTCTGATCAACCGATGGCGCTCTGATGAGCTGATATCTGGTGAGCGGGCCTGAGGTTGCTGCGAAGGTTAGCTAAATATAAACAGATCAGGGTCATAATCCGTTATAACGCTCACCGCTACAACTGCATGTCCGTGCACCGGCATGCGCTGCCATCTAAAAGTAGGCGGATGATTAAAAACCGTGTGCACGGTGACAAAAACTGGGACACGACAGGTACGTTGGCAGTTCGCCTGCGAGCTGGCACACGCTGGGAGAATCGTTTTCTTTTACAATAATCGAGCGTCAGCCACAAGAAGGAAAGCAAAGTTCAGTCCTGGGGGGCTGGGGTGTTACTGAAATAGACTTTTTTGGGATGGACTGCCAGCTGCTAAGATGAAGCGACTTTTCTCTTTGAAGAAACTGCAGCTAACTAAACATTCATGTTAGAAACATTTAGAAATGAACAGCAATGGAAATCCCAGGAGATCAGACGTCCCCAAAATACTGAACCGGGCAATAAAAAGTAAAAACCTCTTTTTACACCATCTGGATAAAACCAGATTCTGGATATCTGTGTGTGTGTGTGTGTGTGCAAGGACCAAAGCAGCTACTTAATCACCCTTATGACGCCAGACCTGTGTTGGAGATAGGTATTAAATTTCTCCTGCTTTTCCAACAATCAGATTCAGAGAGATACGAGACGCAGAGGAACGGGCGGCGCAGTGTAGGTGAAAGGCCTCGTCCTGCACGCTTTATGTAAAGAGCATTTCCTGAGGCATGTGCACATGTACTATATCAAATGTGCAAAACCCGCTCAGACTGAGGGGGCGTGTGGACCCGTCTACTGGGAAGATCCAGGGTCTCAGATTACATGAGAACACAGGGAGGACACCAAGAAATGTCACCTGTATTTGAAAAAACCTGTTCACATGCATGATAGTCAAACTAACTCACATGCATGAAAACACGTTTTGGAGTGATGTTGCCATATAAAACACAAACAGTATAAGCACACAGGGCATGCACACAAAGTATTCAAGAAACAAAAGCATTCTGAAAAAGAATGTGTGTCACTCATTAGTAACGAGATCATCTTTCCAAACCACAGAAGCTCATCCTGCATACTCACAAATCTGGAAGAGTTGTCATTTCTTACAGTTTTGGCATTTCCAAAAGCTGAAGAGAGGAAAAAAGGAAAAATCAGACACAAATAATTAAACTAATGGATTCAGAAAGCTTTACAAATAATGCAAAGCTTGTGCAAATAACCTCAGAGTAAAGTTACCGCCGATGCATTGCAGAGAGGCCATTAAGAATATTCAAAACCTTCATAATGATCCCTAACCTCGTGCCCGAGTCCAGCTAGCTGTCAATCATACATGGCCTGGATGTCAAAGCCATTTGTACTGATGAAGCCCCATAATTCTGGGTGGATTAAGCAAAGCAGCAGGGCTTTCCAGGCTTAGGGCGGGCTGAACCTTGATGTCACGCCACGTTCAAAAAGTGCTTCAATACAGGCTCCTGCTTGTAAATAAACGAAACTAAAGGGTTCATTAAATATTCATTTTTGACAGAAACAACTTTGTGTTTCGTGCACAATCAGGCCTTTCAGAACATCTCCCTGCTACGACCTTTCCGTTGGCTTCACACCACATTTCTACATAAAGATGCCATTAACGTGTCACGCATCGCAGCGCTATTAGCATAACTGCTTAATTGCTGATAACAGCTGATTAATGTGCATTTAAGTCGGCGGTTGCTGTGAATGTGTGGGCTGCTAGTCTGGCACAATGGCAGCCAGAGGGAGAGGAGGACGGGGAAGGAGAGGGCTGGAGGAAGATAAAGAGACGTAAATGAAAAGAAACCGAGGGTGACAAAGAATGAAACCAACATGTATCGTGTCGCAGAGCGGGAGCGTGACGGATCCGTCGTGTTAAGCGTGACTCTGTTCCCTTTCCCCCTTCTCAGTGTTAGGGCAATTAGATTGACGTGAGCTAAACTCTTGCAGATGTGCGGTGTTTTCTGCAGCAACCCGGGCATACAGCTTCATCATTCATGGGCATTTCCTGTCCACTGCCCCCAATTAAAATACAGCTGTTTGTGTGCCAGAACTGAGCTGTGGGAATGAGTGTGTGTGTGTGTAGCGTCCCGTTTAGCTAAGAAAATAAAAGAGTGTATTATACAGTATTTATAAGATCCCTAAAGTTATTTTGCGGATGAGTTAACTTGTCTGCGATTACGTTTCCATGGTTATATAATCATCTGTGTTTACGGATTAGCTAAGCTAGCTAAAAGAAATGTTTTGTAGGTTGTGTGACTGCCAGGAGCTTTGCATTTGCATTGTTGTTTTGGTGTATTCTGCATTTGGAAATCAAGCCAAAATATCAAAGACCATCATTAAACGCTCTCATGCAGCAGTTTGCAGTGTATTTACAGTCGGGCTGCAAATATCCTGCACAGTCGTCTCGTTTCCTAAACGCTGAGTAAAGAAAGCTGCTTTTCTCAGCTGCACTTTGAAGATCTCCTGAATTAGAGCAGCTTTGGCAACCCCTCAACACACATCCACCCTCCAAACGTGAACTTCAGACAACCCAGCTCCTGAATTGGGACGCAGCTCGGGCATCTTCACTCACCCTCCAGCACGGGATTGGACTGCAGCAGCTGTTCCTTGACCTTATTCACCTCGTGGCCCTTCCCACACACCGCTGCCACATACGACATTACCAGCTTACTGGCCTCTGAAACACACACACACACACACACAGATAAATATAATGGGATTCACATGACTGAGGGACAAGTGCAGAGATGTCGACCCGTTTCACCATCCCCTATAAAAATCCCCCTTACATCATCTCCCCCGACAGCCATCAGAGCAGGGTGTGGATCGTTCGTTAGGGTGCAGAGCAGAGGAGGAGGTCCCGTTATAAAGACTTGCTTTGTTAAATTACATGATGACCAGAATTGCATCACATTATCATCATTCATACTATGATTACACTGAAAGCCAGGGGAAAGCACGGGAATAAAACTTTCTGTGGAGCTGAAAGTGATTTAAAAATGCTCCAACACAGCGGCTGCAATAAGACACTTTTCCCCAAAAATAATTCTCTGCTTGGCTCAAAAAGCTACATGTCGTGTCTGAACAAGCGACAAGCCTCGTTGGATGACGGCTGGCATCAGGATCGTCTCTCCTGACCAGAGAGAGGACGGTGACCCAGAACCGGCGATGCGTGCGGCGTGCCAGGCAAGGACAGGAAAGACCTTCAGAGCAGTCGTCGTTACAGATTCCTGATTAGTCTGGCAAACAGCTCGGGACACGTACTTTTATCTAAACGTAGGCAAAAACGTTTCTGAGTTACAAGCTGAGGACTTTAATCCTCACGTTGTTATCTCTCAGGTTAGGAAAGTAAACGTACTCCGTCTGCAGACAATAAAAACTGTTATGTCTCCTGCACACTGAGATGGCATCTGATAATAATTTTGATCACATCCCCTTTATAGAAGCCACAATCAGAGAGAGCCTGAAAAAAGAAGCCCCCTATCACACTTTAATGTCAATGACCCATATCGATGGGGTTGGTTTTGATGGCCTCATTTCACTGCAGAGCTTCGGGGCTGATGAGATTACCGAAATCCAAATTTATCTCCGACTTGGCTGCAGAAACGGCTCCTCGGAGTAGTTTTTTCTTTTCTCTCCAACAACCAGGAGAGGTTTGGAGTTGGAATAAAACCTCCTGCAGAACAGAACACGGTCGGTCTGACTGCACTGTGCCCCCCGTGGTGGACGCCACTGATGCATCACAGAGAAATAATCCTGGTAATGGATAACATGTATTCCTACACAGTGCTGACAAAGGCTGCAGGGAAAGTTATGCTGGGAAATCGGCGCTCCTGTCAGAGATCAGCATAGCAAGAGTTTGAAAGCAGGTTACACAAAGGAAATGTATTGATATGCTGGAACTTCTTAGCTTTATTAATAAATCAATTTGTTGCTTAAACATGTGGTGTTCAGTTTATTCAGGTTTTTAGGGGGTGATGTAGGATGATGGAGAGGTCTGAAAAGCGCTCAAAATTACGACAAATAAAGTACAGCTTTAGAAAAATGAAAACATAACAGTCTGAGGTCATTAAGGTTGTTTTGCACAGCCTTATAAATGCATGTAGGAATTTTGTACAACTTACTCGGGCTGCTGCTACGTCTCACCGAGCCAGAACGTTCTTCGGGACAACGTCGGCCGTGTGAACAGGTCAGAGTTTGAATTCAAAGTATGAATGAATGTCTGCAGCTGCACTGAGCTGCAGCAGCACTCCCAGAGCCAACACACAGTCAGATGCATACTGCTGTTACCTGTGACACAGCACAGGAAATCCCATTCCTCTTGTGTTTCTGTACAGTATGTGAAACTGCTCCAGAACATGGATACACCATCATAAAAACCACACAATATGGAAAAAGGCTTCAGTCTGATGGAAAGTCCAGCCTTTAAGTATTCATAACAGTGTGAATGTGACTGACTGGCTCTGAATATACATAATTTCACAAATATGAGGAAACCACAGCCGTGTGTTTGCTGCCGGTCTGCTGTAATATGTCTACCGCCATGACCCTATGTGAGTCATTATCTAGTTTCATGTCCCAACACGATGTTCTCAAAACAAAACTGACATCAGCTCCCTTTTATGGAGGCATTACATCCCACAGCCCTTATCGGCTTCTTTACAAGTTATGACTACATTTAAAACAAAGAAGCGCTGAGCACATGAAGTGTTAGACACTCTGTTAAAGCCTGATTAAAGGTGTTCGTTCAGTGTGGTGGGGTGAGGTGATCCTGAATGTGTACCTGCTCTGATGTTATGACACAACAAAAAAAACTGAGCATTTACCAGTTTTCCCAGCTCCGCTCTCCCCGGTGATGAGAATGCACTGGTCCTTGTCCTGGTCCCTCAGCGAGCGGTAGGCCTCATCTGCCAAAGCATAGCTGGAAAAGCACAAACCCAAAAGCCTCCATGTTACATTTGCACACAGCTAACTGCTGTTCACGTATATTCTGACATTTAGCACAAGGTATGTGCCAACTAAAAATAAAGACAAGATGAGAGTTTATTAAATTTTAATGACATTTGCAGATTGTTTCAATGGAGTTTAATCTGCTTGACATTTATTCAGCTGTGTAAAAACTATAACTTTTCTCAGCCAAACCGATTTAATCAGGAACAAATAAAATACTAAAAAAAAAAGGCAAACAATAACATTTTTAAGTTATCTAAATGACTTATATATCATGTTTAACCTGAGTAGCGAAAGACGGCGGTAGATTTGAAAACGATTAGCCGGGAGTCCGGTGTTTTCACGGCTCTAGTGAGCCTAGCCCCCGGCTAGCTATCGAGCTAGTGGCTAACAGACGTCTCCGAAAACGTCGGAGCGCTTTTGAAAATATGTGGTGTCTTGATAAACTGAGCAGATATTTGAGGTTTACACAGCTACATTCTCGCCTGAAAATATGTTAAACGTTTATTTTGTGACCCAGAAAGAATAATAAGAGTAATATTAAAACTAACTAGCTGCCGCCATTGTTGACAACTGAGCTGGGCCGCGCTATGAATTCTGGGACACAGCTTCTTCTTCTTCCGGGTTTAACGGCAGCTGGCATCCTTGTACATGCAGTGCTGCCACCTTCCGTTTCAGTCCGTTATTATACTCTTAAATCCTACTACTTATTCCTTCGTCTTTTGGGATCTTACAAAGCTTCAAACAGCGTGTCGACTATTAAATTAGTCGTCGACGATTTTAACACATATTGAAACCTTTACATATAAAATGCATTTTTAGGAATCTGCCTGCTTTAATAAAATCTCGAGAGGTCCCTGAATAATGAAAGCAGTCTACGTGAAACCAGCCTGGGTAGATAATTAATGATACAAAGGTTAAAAAAAACCCTACGTCTTACATTCTGGGACAAGGACACAAAGGAAAAGTGAAACTACAGTTTCGCCCCCACTCAGTTCCACAACAATATATTATTTGTTCTCTTAATGCAGGAAATCCCTTGTGATGGTCTGAGATTAGGGTGTGGATGTACGAGGGCCATATCGCAGTGACAGTAATTCTGACACGATATGCCGACAAAGACAGAGCGCTAAGGAGAGGCCTGCAACAATAACTTTTTACAGCTTCCATTTGGCAAACAGTCGTTCACAGCGAGGCAAGAGCTGCGTTACAACTTTCTCCTCCAACAGGACACGAGACGGCAAATCAGCTGTTCCGGCCCGTACTTTGGCTTTTGTCATTCAGGAATTTGGTCCAAAGCCGTGTGTGTGTGTGTGTGCGCGTGTGCAGGAAAAGAGAGTGGATTTGCAATATCGGATCATCTAAGACCTCCATTATGAGCTCCGGCAGGATTAAGTAAAGGCTGATGTATTGTGGTGGTGTCACTGGAAAGAAACTGGGATAACACATCTGGTCAAATTTTGTCTTAAGCTCATTTCAAACAGACGACCTCGCTGCTCACGTGCCCCCGAGCAAGACAAGAGTCCCTAAGATCTCTACAGATACAAGACTTTCTTAGTTCTGATAACATTGAAAGCATTAAGGTCTTAATCTCTCAGCTTTGAGTATGAAGCAAAGATCAACATCTTTAAGTCTTACATTTTACATTGAGTAAAGGGTAAACATAGCTCTAGGTCATTTTGGAGGAATGCTTCAGAAACAGCCTCTCCCCAGCGTCTAATTTGCTCTTATTCCTGCCTGGAGGGTGGGAACACTCAAAAAGTCCCAGGTCTCGGTAATATCCCAAATCAAGAATTTATATGCACAAAGTGCACCCGACATGAATGCAGGGAGGAATGTGACATTCACAGATGCTGACACGCAGCACTACCATTGGGCACTGGGTCTGAAATCTGAACTCCAACGCTTGCTGAGGTGACATTTATTTGTAGAGGCAATGCTGTTGTCAGATTCAAGTACTCTGCACATCAAAATGAGCTCCAACCATCTGGCTTTAAAACCAGTTAAATGAGGTTCAAAGCGATTTCTAAAGGAAGTGTCATCATTCGAGTTTGTGCAAAAGCTGTCCGGCATCATTCTGTAATTCCTGCTGCAGCTTTCAGAAATCCACCAAGACGTGGAAAATGAAACTCCTGCCTAAATCTAATTTTGGGTGAAGCAGCGAATGCATTAGTGAGGCCGGGGCTGCACGGAGCCGAACTTTAAAGCGTGCAATCACACACTGAACTAACACTGACCCCTGATTTGTAAAGAAGTTGATTGCTAGTAGGAAGCCATGACAGAGAGAGTGCCAGAGATAGACAGCCTAGTGAATGTATTCCAGACCACAATATGAAGTTAAAGCTCAGGCAGGCTAATGGAGCTCAAGGTTCTGCACCATCACACATTGATTTGGATCAGACCTCATTCGGCCCTGCTGCCAGGCCTGTCCTTTAACAGCCCCCAGTACAGACCCGCAAACAATCCATAAGGTAATGGGCTATACTAGGGCAGCATTTCTCCGACTGACAGGCTGGTGTGAGTAGTAAATATAATTGTGAACTAATATGAAGGAACCCAGAGAAACCATACCACACCAAAGAACAGGATTCCAGTTAAACTCCCCTTCAGTCCATTTATTTACCCTGGAGTCCTGTAAATATGGCTAATAAATAATAACCCAGATGTGCTGTAGGCATCCAAGACAACAGTTTGCCAATTCAATTTCATTTATACAGCATAAAATCACAACAACAGTCACCTCACGGTGCTTTACTGTAGACCCTACAATAACACACACAGAGAAAAACCCAACACTTTGGCGACAGTGGGAAGGAAAAACTCCCTTTTAACAGGAAGAAACCTCCGGCAGAACCAGGGAGGGGCGGGGCCATCTGCTGTGACTGGTTGGGCTGAGAGAAGGAAGACAGGATAAAGACATGCTGTGGAAGAGAGACAGAGATTAATAACAAAAACACCCAGTGCATCATGGGAATCCCCCGGCAGCCTACGTCTATTGCAGCACAACTAAGGGAGGATTCAGGGTCACCTGGTCCAGCCCTAACTATATGCTTTAGCAAAAAGGAAAGTTTGAAGCCTAATCTTAAAAGTAGAGATAGTGTCTGTCTCCTGAATCCAAACTGGAAGCTGGTTCCACAGAAGAGGGGCCTGAAAACTGAAGGCTCTGCCTCCCATTCTACTTTTAAATACTCTAGGAACAACAAGTAGGCCTGCAGAGCGAGAGCGAAGTGCTCTGATAGGGTGATATGGTACTACAAGGTCATTAAGATAAGATGGGGCCTGATTATTTAAGACCTTGTATGTGAGGAGCAGGATTCTGGATTTAACAGGAAGCCAATGAAGGGAAGCCAATACAGGTTTATAGATATAGTCATATCTGAAGGTTCCACTTCGTCGTCCCGTGGATTTATTTCCACGCATCCTCCAGGTCAGAAACACTGAGTGTGAAATTAACTGTGAATGTTAAGTTTTTACAGGGAACTGAAACCAACTTCCAGCTAGCAGCATTATTTTTTTTTCTGTCCCCAATAGCAACAAATGTGGTTTTTCTGCCCAGACAAGTATAAGCCTCTAATTCAATCCCCACCCCCACAAGCTCTGATCACAGCCCACCCCCTGCCCTCTCCTGTACGACCAATCCAACGGGGGTTGCATGGACGAGACCTGCCACAGGACATTACGTCACTGCTGAAAACGGCAGCAGAGCACAGCAGATGTCTGCTTTGTGAAAACACTCCTGTTGCCTGACCTGATCCTGACAATGAGCAAACCATCACACAATTATCTCCCCCCCAGAGGAAGCCCGTGGGCCCGGGGGAAGGGGCGAGTGTACCAGGAGAGGGCAGGGGGCGTAAAATAGGAGAGTGGGAGGTCTTTTGCCACGGACTTGTCCCAGTGACACACACACACAAAGCCGGTCATATGAATATGAATAGCAATCGTGTAATTATAATATGAATAGAGGTCAGCAGAAACAAGCCACACCCAAACCTCCACAAGATTTGCATCTTAAAATGAAAGAAATAAAACATTTAATCACCAGTAATTTGTCTCAACTTCAGTTTGTGATAATAAATTATTCTGTATTTTTATTAAATGGACAAAAAAACAACCAAAAAAGTGCATATTTACAGATAAGAGAGCAACATAAAGCCAGGAAATGAGTCTAAACAGCAATTAGAGTTGTGAAGTGATGAAGCATCAAGACCTTGAGAGAGAAAACAGAGAGTGAGGTCTAAAAACCCCCCCAGAGGCCTCCGTGATCAGTGCGTGGAGATGGGGGTTAGGCTGGGATCAGGCCTTGGGCCGTAAGCGCTGCTTGGCACCTCCCCTAGACATCTGCCTGCAGGCTGTAATTTGGACGTGCACGTGGCAGCGGTGAACACAAAGCCACACTGGCATGAGGTAAGCAGCAGAAAATAGTGTAGTCAGTTCTTTTACCACCAGCCTCTGGTAGCACAGGAGGTTGGTGACCTGAATTTCAAGGGTGGAGTACTTTGAGGAGAGACTGAACACACTTTAATGTCAGGATAGATGGTGATGAAGCTGTAATGTATGGTCTGGAGCCCACCCAGCTACTGGAAGATCAAAGGCTGTCCCCAATTAATGGACATCTTACTCGGGGGCTCTTAGCCGTGTCATCGTGCCGCCTCGTAGCACATTTGCGAAGTCATTTTCCAAAAAATCGTTCCATATCTTGCACTGCAGTGGTAGTTATTGTTACTCGTTTCCATGCATAGGAGGGGGCAGCACAGTAGCCTGTGATCTCAGCGTGACCTGACTCCTCTACAGGAAATCCGCCGGGCTCCAAAGAAGAAGCCAAGGAAACGACTCTTTCCTGACGCTGTACGGCCAGGTGGAAGAGTGGGTGAGTGCTGCAAGAAACGCGGGCACGCGCAAATTCAGTGGCGCACACCTGGAGAGTTTAACCTTGTGGTGTGGGTGGGCAAGAGAGCGGATACGCACATGCACACAAAAGATCTTGATCCTAACAGATGTGCACCATCTGCACACCAAGTAAAACAACGCTGTTCTGTAAAACAGGTGGTTCGGAAAAGATCAGCTCACAGGACGAGCATCTAACGAAGACCCAAGAATATGATTACAGTCTTATAATCAAAGGAGGATTCGAAATGTGCAGCGTGCAAGGTGCAATAAGGAACACCTATAACTTACTAAATTGAAAGTTCATAGTTAAGCACAGCTGCCACAGCTCTGTAATTTATTCAACACTGGGTCGTCTAAGACTTTGGCTAAATTGCTCATTGATACCATCCACCCATACATCAACTTTGAAAGGATCTACAGCTTTAATTTATTTTACCACACAGCAATTTAGTGTTCCAGAGCCGAGGAAAACACCAGTCCAAGCTGTGTATGTGATCAGTGAGAAAGCAGGAAATCAGCATGTTGAGCAAGGTAGCAAACATCCTCAAAGACGCATTCAAGCAAAGAATTTTATCTCCTGCATCAGGCTTTTGTGAATATGCTTTAATACATATTTTTCATGCGCACAGAGATATTCAAATCTATAATAAAAGGTTTGTTAAAATGGTTTGAATGGTGTCATGAGAATTTATGCAAAGGCAAATTTTAAGGAAAGCAAAAGAACCTTGAAAGTAACAATTGTGTAAAAGATGGCCACATGTGCAGAGCTGCAGACAGCATGATGGAAACAGCTTTTTATAGCTTCGAAAGCACCGTCCAGTCAGGTTTGAGGACTTCCTCTCTTCAGGGCTCCTGGTCACTACAGGCTCAGAGGCCTTTAAATGCAACACAAGTCTCAGTATTTAAGTACGTGGCTGCTGGTACTGAGATAAACTTGTTCATTTATTTTGTTTCAGTGGGCGACAGACTGGGACTGCAGGTCGGCCGGAGACTCTTGCTACCTGGCCATGCTGTTGTAATAAAGGTAGAATACTAAGATAAGCAAGGCTGCTTTGAAAGCAACATTATCTGGACGGCAGCATATGCTGCAAAACTTGTTTATCATACAGCACATGAGCTGACAGCAGGCCAGATGTTCCCTCTCTTCTTCACCCAAAAGCTGCATTGTTGATGGTTTCAAAAAGTCATTTCAAATTTCGATTTGTTGGACACAACACGACAAAACTGCTTCTCAAGTCTGTGTGCTCTAATAACACGTCTACTTTGTTACTTGCTATGACGCCTCATTAAACCTTACATAAGACACTGGTGTCAAATAATAAAATGTTCCTATTCATAGTCATTTGCTTAATATGTAACCTTTGTTCTCAATAAATAAATTCTAATCTCCAAGGTCTACAATAAATGCAAAAATCAAGCTTGGCCCTGATAATCATCCCTGCATCTCGCCATGTAACGCCATCAGCTTGACCTTTGGGGCCTCGGGTCAGGCTCTTTGGGTCTGTCGAGTGTGACTGGCAGTAATAATTCACAGCTCACAGACAGATTTAGGCTACGTCCACACTAATGCGTTTTCGATTGAAAACCTTTACTCTCCGTTTTGGCTTCCTGTCCACGCTGAGACGCCGTTTTCAAAACGCTCTCAAAAACGCACACATACATACATCGCAGTGTGGACAGCAAAAACAGAGACTTTCTAAAACGATGACGCATGTTAGTCATATGATGCAGTCATGTGACCAATTAAACAAAGATATTGGAGGGCGTTATACAGCAGTTGTTTTGTTGGACAGCCCTGTTAAAGATGAATATCAGTCTGCACGTGCTCCAGAGAGCTTTTCTTCAAATTCTTTAATTCTCACTCGCTTTTGCAACTTTGTACTTTTGTGTTACTCGCAGCAACAACTCCACCTTATTGTGAGTCCATTTAAAAAACTCGCTGCTTTTCCTCCACATTTTGCCGCGACGTTTCAAAGAGCCGGTGTTGTGCCAAAAAGTGATTTCCAATGTTTCCATGTATTTTTTATGTGTAATATCTTTATGTAAGTTGGTAAATAGACTTCGGTGAACAGCGTTTACAATCGGTTACATATAGAATTAAAAAATTATCTGTTTTTTCAAGTATCTTTAGAGCTCTGTGTTATTGTACTTACATTATAACCAATCCGGTCCTTTATCCTCGCTTAAAATATTTTTACAGAACTATTGTCATATTTGCTGCCATTTCTGCTGTCCTCTTGGCCAACTTACTTTGACAAAATACATTTTTAATGTTAATGAGATTTTTTTAACTGCATAAATAAAGGTTATATAAAAGTCACTGCCAAAAACTGATTGCGGCTTCTACCTTGTTACACGAATGTTGTTTGTGGCTCAATATGACTTTATGTCATCCATGAGGGATGCATTTAACATATGTTTCACATATTATAGCCCAACAAGTTACTTATAGCAGTTTAAATACGAGCAATCAGTTTTTGGCAAATACCGGAAATCACTTTTTGGCAGACAATCACTTTTTGGCACAACACCGGAAAGTAAATAAACGGCAGACAGAAATGAGGCCGGTCGAATCTTCTCGCGCTTCACGCATGCGCAGGACTGGAACGTAATATTTTCGGCCGTTTCAATGTGGACGCACAACTGTGTGAAAACGACTGAAAACACTAGTGTGGACGCAGAGCGCTTTTGGACGAAAACGCCGTTTTCAAATCTGTCCGGGCCGGTGTGGACGTAGCCTTAGAAATACAAGTTTATATAATGATGTACATCGTTGTTATATCAATATATAATATACAATAATAATAATAATATACAATATATATCATATAGTATAAAAATACATATCAAAATGTAAAAAATTATTTGCCCCATAATAACATAAACCAGGTTGTTATTACTCTCAGTCTTAGTGAGATTATTATGTATGACAGTTAATAAGACATCAGTTTGTGGGTGTTTACTTTGTGTGTCTGTGTGTTGTTCAGGGCAGATAATATTACTGAGCACCTGCAAAAAATTAATTAAAGCATGCGGTGTGTGCTCGCTTCTATTGAGGTTCTTCAGCACACAATAATATAAATAAATCTTATTATTGTCGGAGATCTAAGGTTGGACGCTGGAACAATATTGCACGCAGCTAATGCGAGTCTTATCTATTTGCCTGCGTTTCGGTATGCCTCACATATTTTGTTATGCAAGCTGTGTACACAGATAAAAGCCGGGTACCCATTGTTCTGACTATGAATAGGCAGAGTTTACAATGGATTTGGACACTGACACACAGAGGAAATCCATTTAAAAAATATATGCTCGCCGAAGCAATAACTATCAGCCGGAGCAGTGTTTAATCTGTATCGTGTTAAACTATTGGCAGGTAAATGTATTATCTTTGAAGACGGGGAAAATCTAAAGCTTTCTAAATTAAACACTGACAGCAGGGTTTTTAGTCTCATGGCATCAAAAAGATGAAAACTGCTAATGTAGAATTACAGCACAAATCAAGAGTCAAAACCAGCACGATCATACTTAACATAGACATGTTTTTCATCTCACGGTTTGTACGTTCAGTAACAAGCAACAGGGGCCCAACGTGAGCAAGAAGCACCGTCACTCCTGCAGGACATAAGGGACGGCTCTCTTCAGGGGCAACAGGAGATTATTACCGTCATAACATCTGAAAAATAATTTGTTTATTCTGCATTTATTAGCCATTTTTTCAGTTTTAACCTGATGGGCTGCTCGAGCTCTACAGACTCCTAATCAGTGCGTGTACACTGTACTAATGATATAAGCAGGTAGAGTACTGCCTGCGTGCACGAATGCAGCAACTGATTAGAAAGTCTCGCATTATCCAGTTGAACACATTTGCATTTTATTCTTGGGTTGATGAGGTGGGTGGAAAAAGGAACACACACACGTTATCTATCGTCTCACCATTACGCCAACACACATGCTGGAGAGGACTCACGCTGCCCACCTGAGTCAAAGTGCCATTTCAACAAGTGCCCACTTAAATCCACCTACATACAGGTTCTGAGGTGCAACTTACCAAGGCGTCCTTCAACACAGTATTATAACACCAGAACAGTCCATGTGACTCGTTTGTTACCCAACAGCTCGAGCTGTGCAAATATCAAATAATATGAACTGTGTCCTTATTTCATATAATTTATAACGTGCATAAATCCACATATTGCCTTTTGGTTAGTGTTCCATAGCACAGGTGTGATATCATCCTGCACTAAATGACTCTGAAGTCCACATCCAGTAAGTAAACTTTATTTTTTCCAACCTTGTTGTTCAAATCTTGTTCAAAATAAATCAAATACTAGCAGAAGCTGAAAATTTCTGGATCAGAGAGAAAAAAAAGGAAGTGAAAGCTGAAATCTATGAGAAGGATGAAACAGTTCTTAAAACCTAAACTCGTGGAGAAGGGTTAACGCGTTATATGTAGTGTTATTAATAGTGTTGGGGAGTAACGGAATACATGTACCGCCGTTACGTATTTAAAATACAAAATATGAGTAACTGTATTCCGTTACAGTTACCGTTTAAAAAGGTGGTATTTAGAATACAGTTACTTTGTTGAAATAAATGGATTACACGGCGGTACTTCCCTGTTTCATATTGTGGCGGGTCAGGACTGTTTGGGTTTTGTTTGACAGCTACGTTCTGTTGTTCCAGGCGGCAGCGTTACGGTTGCCATGGTTACAGGGTGACACTCTCTCTCTGCGTGTTTCCTGGGCGAGAGAGCGCCTGTTGTTGTTGTTGTGCTAAGCTAACAGGCAGAATGCTACAGGTATAGCTCTAAAGAATGTAGCATCATGGGCAGTGTAGTCCGTGCTGCAGGGAGAATGGACTGCCATACACGTTATGTGTCTGTGAGCGAGGGAGGGAGAAAAAGGAAAAGTACGAGCTGTCATCGAGCAGAAACGGGAGCTGGAAGCATGTAAATATAATAATAACCACTGCAGCCAAGAAGAGAGCCTGACGAGCCCAGCTGTAAGTAAGCTATTAAGACTCGACTGTACACCGTGTTCGTGTTTTCCTCCAAAAACAATAAGTTCTGTTGGAGCAGCCTTTCAACGCCTCTCTCTGTCTCTGCTAGCAAAGTTGACCCAGACAACAAAGTAAAGCTAGTTTTCAGCTACGACCCCGACACAGAACCCACCGTATTAGCCAGAGGTCCCTTTACTACGGTTCGGAGCCGCGGACCTTCAGTAACAGTAATAAATCACAGCAATAGTACATTCATGTAGTTGTAAACAGCATGATAATATATTAAGTAATAAGTAATATTATTACTTAAGTAATATTAAGTAAAGTAATTAAGTATTCAGAATATGTTACTCTCATTGAGTAACGTAACGGAATACGTTACAGAATACATTTTGGGGCATGTATTCTGTAATCTGTAATGGAATACATTTTAAAAGTAACCTTCCCAACACTGGTTATTAAACATTACATAGGGTCGCATTGAGAGATCTGATATATGACTGTTATCAGGCAGGAGGTACTGTTAGTTTACATGTGATATCCAACCTTAGATGTCGAGAGCACAAGTCTTTCCATTAAAAGTGTAATAACAATGATTTATGTCACCAGTGCTTCTAACAGATGCTGCAGGTCCTTCACATTATGCTTAATATGACTGGACCAGTGGAAAAATAATAATAATGAAGCGCAAAGCTCAACTCAAACAACTCTACTTGAAGTGTAATTGTATTCCTTTATTATTTTGATTAACTTTGGAGCGCCTCATGTTGAGACAGATCTTAATACTGACGTCAAACGTCTGTCAAAGCAGATTTTGGGGGAAGACGTGACAGCTGGAAGTGCTGATGCACACCATGGTGATGAACCTCTGTGGTCAGCGCTTTAGTCAAAACTTTATTAAACACTAGGAAAACGTGATCCTTGTCTTGACTGTCAGCACACAGTAATGGTGGCTTCAGAGATGACACTGACTTTACTCCAAGCTTAAACACAACTGTAACCTGACTAAGCTGATCCACGAGGTTTCACCTCATTACGCTCGACCTCGGCGCCCACATGCGGACTACTGGACACGACAAGGACAGAGTTTGCTCAGAGTTTCCAAAGAGGTGTGTGCAAATACACAGAAACGTATGCACACATGCAAACGCCTCAATCTGTGACTGCCTAAGTGGCAGAGGGCAGACAATAAAGGACTGCAGGCCATCTGCATGCTGCTGCGCATGAAGAAAGGCCACCGATTAGTTCATCTCTAATGGGCTGCCTGTGTTTTGAAAGGAGGAAAACACCTGCCAGTTAATCATTAGGTGCCTCATCTGGGCAGGGAGCATTTTACTTAATTGGACAGCCGACAGAAGAGCGGACAGATTCGTGCAGACGGGTGTGGCCGTGCAGCTCCGCAGAACTACGAACGAGCTCTCCATCTGGGCTTGCATTCAGCCATTTTTATGAACAGAGAGAGGAAAAATGGAAAAAGCAAAAAAGATTTACAGTCCCCTGAACTTCAGTATTAAAAGGTGTTACGAGCCATTATGAGCAGAATTTACAGACATACATATTCAAAGCATCTCTGGATATTGTAAAATCTTCCAGAGCAATATGCAGGTCGTGAATCAGACTGCAGGCTGCTCGATAACTGCTCGCGGGTTTTCCTAAACTGATCAATATGTACTGCACGGCTCTCTGGCCTGGCATCAGCCACTGTTTATTCGTAATAATTATAATTAAGATGGGAGCTCAACAGTCAATTAGCCTACTTACAACATTACAGATAGGGGACCAGCTGCAGGTCTGCCTCCAGCTGATGTACACACATCACAATTTGTCTGGGGACCAAAGGAGCAGGTGCGAAATACGTTTCCACCTGCACGCCATCGATGTAACTTACTCATACAGCAAACACACACCCCGTATACACAGAGTGAGGCAACAACAACACAACAGCACTAACCAATAGTAACGAGTTTTACAAAATCCGTAATTGTCCTGAATGAATGTGTGAAGTCGCACACCTTCCACCATCGCCCAAACGCACCAGCGAACCCAGCAGCGAGGGAACTGTCATTTATACGCATCATTGCGTAACT
Organism: Neolamprologus multifasciatus; assembly: GCF_963576455.1. Classification (NCBI taxonomy): domain Eukaryota; kingdom Metazoa; phylum Chordata; class Actinopteri; order Cichliformes; family Cichlidae; genus Neolamprologus; species Neolamprologus multifasciatus. The sequence continues at coordinate 33,750,336 of NC_140454.1, forward strand.
GCAACAACTACTGCGTGTGTTTAACATGAGCCGACTCAGACTGTATATAAGACTGACGCAGCCTCTCTGACATCACCTGATCTTCAGCATCAGCCATCGAGGAGCCAGAAGTGACCACGGCGTGATGCCATCCATTTGTGTTTAATGCAGCTTCGTGCTTCTGGATCTTTAGGGCCTCCAAAGAACTGCGACCTTGTCTGCTGCAGCCTGTCCTGAGCTTCTGACTTTATACCGTATCAAGTGTCTAATGAGGATCAGAGATGAGAAGAGGACGATTATACAACCCCCTGTAGTTAGCTTAATTAAAGCTCAACACTGAAGGACGTCAGACCTGCCAGTCAGTGTGCTAATATTCCTGCAGAGGCTAAATAAGTTACCAAAAACAGGAACTTGGGTTTTAAAATTGGAAACGCTGCAGAGAACCGAGAGTCATCTTTAATCTAAAAATATTAGCCGGACACTCGGCCATGAATATTGTGCCTTCGAGAAGGAAAAACGAAAGAAAGCAAATCATGATGCACGCTCATACTGGCTTATTTCTCCTGCTCCGCTCTGGCCTCGACTGCACAGCTACATCACAGCAGAGTCCCGATCGACGCTTAAAAACAATAAATACAAAAACAACCCAGAAGCAGACGGAGTGGAGCGGCGTGCCGAGTGTGTCATCAACTCTTTAAAAACAGAGGCGACTCCTGTGACTGCAGATGATTTCCTTTGTGTTTGTGAAACACTGCTCTGCTTTGAATACCAGTCAAGTCAAATCTATTCAAATAACAACATTCAAATGAACTTCTAAACCACAGCTATCCAGCTGCATCGAGCACGTTTTTCATCTTTTCTGTGTGTAAAAGGGGAAAAAACTAATGTCAGTATGGGAAACATTCAGCTGCAAGATGGAAAGAAGTGAATGAAGCCGCACGCGTCACATGACTCAAACTGACCTCCTGAGGTTTCAGTACATTTACATACACTTTGTAAAATTTCTGTCGAGTGCTGGTCGCCCGGGCGGACGCATGTGACCACACTGAGGGTTTAATATTACAGGAGATCGATGCTGTGCTGCAAAGCCGAGTCCAGATGGTCCGACTCGAGGATTAACATCAATTTATGAAGCATGTTGACACAATCTGCCTTTGACTGGCTTTTGAGCTCTTCTTAAAGAGTCTGTCCCATTAAAGAGGGCATGATCTTTAGTGAGCAATTATCCATACGTTGTATTATTCTTCCTCCCTCTGCAGGGATGCACGCTTTGATGCTTTTTGCAGAGCATGAAAAGAAAAGCCTCTTTCTGGGGCTTCTGCCTGCTGCATATCACACATTTTTTAATTTACCATGAACCTTTTGACCTGTACAGAGTCACAGGCTTCTATTCATTGTTCCAGTTTTAAAGTTTCAGGAAGATGAGTTGAAACCATGCATTTTTAATCAAACATGCACGTCTGTCTTTTTACAGCAATAAACCCTTTCAGTTCATATTAGCAGTGCAGACAGTCTGCTGTTCAGCCCTGTGCGACGACCTAAATGATCCGGTGGAAATGCAGTTAAGAGATTATTTTGAAAATTCTTGCACGCTGCCAAAAATCAGTGTTGTTGTTTCTAACGCTCTGATAATTATTTATATTTCTGGCTACTTTCACAGTTTGATCTTTAACATCTTTCAAAATAATGACAGAAGGATACAGAGGAAAGTTTATCTTAAAGGGGTTGAACGGCAGTCGAAGCTGAATTCAATAATGAAAATGTTAAAGACAAAAGTCGACAGCAGGATTTCTTGAGCCTCTTTGTGTGCGGTGAGAGGAGAGAGGCACTGACCAGCGAACAGAAGGGGGGAAAGCAGCTTGAAACTGTGTCATGTGGGCTCTGGCTGTAAAGTAAAGCCAAAGAGTTTGCTTTTGTCTGCAGGGAGTATGTCTGCTCTGGGACGAGAGCACTCTCGCTCTTCCAGTCGGAGTCTCTGAGGGCTTCTGGCGCAGCCCAGAGACACAGCGGGCTAATTGACGAGTGCCGAGCTTTGTTTTGTCTTGGCACAGTCGCAGCAGTGCTGACTTAACGTTGCCAGCGGACAGATGGCATGCCACGGCACTGAATGGCCAACACTCCCCATACACTAGTTAGGGTCCCTCTGATCTCAGCACCCCCACCTCCTCCATCCATCCCACTGCATTAGTCACTGGGTCCAAACCGATAATCTGTAAAGAGCTTCTCAATACCCCATCTTCAAGAGACAGATGACAGTTTCTTCTCACCACATCAAGGCTAACAAAGCCTCAAAACACTGAAACGTGTCCTCACTGGTCCTTTTTCCAAACCAAATCTAACCTCACTCTCTTTAATTTACATTTATACACTCGCCGGGTGTGAAGAGGACCTTAGAGCTGGACTCACATGTGTGGGCTTAATTCGTAGAAGTTCCTGTTGCGATACTCCTCTACTTTCTCTGGTGTGTAGATGGGCAGGGACCTGTAAGGGTTCATGGAGATCACCACGCTGCCAATGTACGTCTGAAGGGAGAAGGAGAGACAGAAAGCATTAGCACCAATCCACAGGTTACTTTCTCAGTCTGCACAGCTTAACGCCTCCGTGCAGACGGACAGTCTCTGAATTAAAGGGACGGGAATTCTGCTAATGTCAGCTTTTCTCAGACAGGTATTCTTAATGAAAGCTGAAGACGTGTGAAAACAAGGAGAAAAAACGTTTGTGGGCTGAGCAGAGTCATTTACAAAATGGGTTTAGCTTAGGGCTGCTCGATTATGGCAAAAATGATAATCACGATTATTTTCACTGAAATTGAGATCGATTATTTGACGATATTTATTTAACCCTTTAGACCTACCATAGAACCAAGTCCGCCAGAGCTTATATTATATGTTTACATGCTGTGGAGCCATTTTTGGGAGCATTTCAAGTTGCTATACATCAATACAACCATTATAGCCCAGATTTTAATAATATGTCTGCATTAAGTGCATAGTAATTACATAAATTACAAGAAAGTGCAATAAACTACAAAAAAATTGAAAATCGTTTTGTTTTTTTACACATATTTCTACTTGGAGAAATTTAAGAGGCTTATCCCTCAAAACTTTAAATACAAAAAAGTTGCAAAAAATAGTTTCCTACCACAGGAAATTTATTTTGAGTGTCTTCATAGTTTTATTTTGGAGATACAGCAATTTTTATACACTGCAGGAAAAACGAAAAAACAATCCTATGATGCAAATTTGCAAAGAAAACAGCATCAAAATAAATAATTTCCAGCAGTGCAATTCGAGTTCTAAGCATCACAGAAACGACACAGAAACTATTCAGAAAAGTCAAACATGACTTATAAAAACACCAGTATAGGCTTTTAAGGCCTACAAGTAAAAAACTACATTTCCGCGAAATGACGTCACTTCCGGTTTCGGGCAGGAAATAGCGGCCATGCGACAGTTCGCGCTGACATCTGTTTCAATGTGGGGAATGTTACGAACAGCTGATCGGATGGCAAAGCGTGTTTCTGGAATATTGTGTTTTTGTTCCTGCAAGTGCTTTTATCCAATTTTGTTTAGTGAAGTTTAGTGAACTTTGCAGTGTTGCTCTGTGGTGCAGCTACAACACGTAAGTTTACACACTGTGTCTACTTGATCCACGTCTGACTCATGAACCCATAATGTTTCCACACCACTGAAGCTTTTTTTTTACCTCTTTCCAACCAACAGCATCACTCTCCTCTCCAAATAACTTCTGCTTAGCTTTCCGAGCTTCCCTCGGGTCCTCTTAATTGTTGTGACGCGTGTGCGAAATGCAGAGAGGTGCGCTCGATTTGCCTCACGGAGCAGCGCGAGAGTAAAGCATGAGGGAGGTGCTAATAATCGGCTCAGTCATTTTTAATGATCGTTGAAAGCCCAGATCGTAATCGAGATTAAAATTCGATTAATTGAGCAGCCCTAGTTTAGCTTCAGTGCCCATGCTGCCGTAAAAGACAAGCCTGGAACAGCTGCCGGGGACAAACACAGTCCAGATAAGACAGAAACTTCCTGCTCAGACAAAAACACCAGTTACCTAATATCAAAGGAAAATGCAAGAACATCCAACCTCAGTCATTTTTATTAAATCAAAGAAAATCAGTGTTTTATATAAAATGGAACAAATTCATGTAACATCCAAACAAGTCCAACAAATCACACTCATCAGAAATGTCTCAAAGCGAACGCAACCCGCTATCATCTTCATCATCATCCTCCTACACGGCAAACAGAACCTTTCAAGCATCAACCTGAAACGTTTTCTCTGCTCTCTATGGTAATGGCTGTTGCATAAGCCACTCTGACGAGAGTGGAGCACGGCCTTCGCTGTGGCAGCACCGCAGCCTCCCACTGCCTCTCGTTCAATAACACACCAGAGGCGGCACGAGTGCAGAGGATGTGCACAGAGGCAACGAGAGCTGCAAATGTAAACAAAAAGTCACGTGTTCTGAGCAAAAGCAGAACACGCGCACACACAAAAGAGAAGCATTAAAAACCTGAAACTTTTCCCCCACTCGGCCTTTTCAAATCATTAAATAAATCACAACTTGAGAGGAGCTTCATGCTTTCTCGTGGCTCAGCTCACACATCAGAAGATGTACGAAGGAGCTTTGAACTGATGGGACTAAAAGTTCCCATCACCCCACAGTGTCTGCCGTGTTTGTCGCGGGATGAACAGCTGGTCATCTGCTCCTACGTAGTTTCCTTTTTAGAAATACTAAGACCTCGATGAAGCCAAAGACATTCACGCTCCTCCTCAACATGAAGCTTTGTTTCATTATTTTGGAAAACCGGAAAACCTTTTTTTTTCCAGCTGCACTTTGCTGGAGATGTTTTACTTTCAGGCAACAGTTTGTTTCTTTAACGTCGTCACGCTGAAATCCTCAGTCAGCCTTCTGGAGACTGGGAGTCGCCATGTCCCCAACTATATCCCTTTAGCATAACACTCCCTCCTCCATTTCTACAAGTGGGAGTACTGGCCAACATACTGGACCTCCATCTCTTTCACATCTGACTGAACACGGCGCGCTGCACATCCGGTTTCTTTTTGTGGGCTTTTGGAAAAGTTTTATCTTGTATCTTTGTGCCAAAGATCAAGCAAGATGTGATTCTTTTATGTTATGCGATGTCCTTCACGCTGCATGAGCTGTCACAGAAACCCTGATTTCCTCTAATGACGCCTGTGCCGAGGCTGATTTCCAGAGCTCGATTGTGTGGGTAGCTCACCATCTGTAGCGTCTTTTCAGAAGGATGAAAAATGCAGCTCTGATTAGTGGGACAGCGGTTTGCTCTACACCTCCTGATTACTGTCGTACCTGAGCCCGTGGTGATTTTCAGTTGGTAGCACATCTTCCTGCATCTTTTGATGTCTCTGACAATCCTTTTCAAAGCCGAGCTGCGATGCAGAAATGCAGAACGACGCGGGCCTGGCGTTCGCAGGTCAGGTTTATAACCACGTCGATCCATTAGGTGAACTAAAACTCGCAGGCTTTTTCAGATTCGTCTTAACGATCACGGGGTTTCTACTTTCTAGGCGTGGCTGTAGCTCAGGAGGCGATCGGAGGGTCGGTGGTTCGATCCCTGCTCCAATCTGCATGCCTGCATATTTTTTACATTTACATACTTTGCTTGGTGTCGTTCATGAGATGAAGAAAGGATGTGTGCACAATCAAGACACTGTATGAATTTCTTTATCAGTAAATCCACACGCAAGGAAAAGACGACATCACATCTAATCAAGTTATTGTGTAGTTAATGGTTATATTTTAATCTCTGACAAACTATGAAAGTCTTCATGGTTCCTCTGAGCCACACAGTTACAGATGCATGATGTGCCGTCCCGCTGAAAGACAAAGCCATGTTTCTTCTGCTATGAGCTGTCATATGATAGTTTGGTGTGGGGGATGGGCCCGTTTGTAAGGAATGATGCCACATGAGGGAAAATACATTTGCAAGCAAGGACAGCACACCGCAGATTTATTGGGTAAGTACAGGTTTTAGTGCTTCTCCTGGTCGTCGCTCTTGAGGTGCAGCTTTAGCAGATTTAGGGCTATGCGATTTACCTTTCCATAAACAGTCTACTTTATTTGCAATCCAGGCTAATATTGCATATATAAAGTGGGTTTAACTACTGTAGCCACATCATTTAGGTAAGCACCACACGGGGAAAAAACGGAGTTTATGGTTTCAAAACGTCAGCACAAAGGCTTCATCTTCAGATCACAAAAATCACACTAACTTTTTGAATCGAATTATTTTGCAGAAGAAGGACGATTAGCGGACAAAGCATTTAAAGCAGTGGTTCTTAACCTTGTTGGAGGTACCGAACCCCACCAGCTTCATATGTGCAGTCACTGAACCCCTCTTTAGTGAAAAATTAAATGTTTTTGAATTTTTTCAAATTCAAGACGTAGATATGTTTTTTTACTGGTGCACAAAATGAGCCGTGCATGTCACGGCGGAGGCTCTGCCCAACCCCTGAGATCGACTCACTGAACCCCAGGTTAAGAACCACTGATTTAAAGGTTAGGGTGGCAGCGATATCTACTGAACTCTAACGGTTTCCAATCTTCACTTTTAGCTGAATTCTATTTTTTCTTCCTTGCAGTGGGATCCAGTGTGAGAGGAATACATAACTCGAGATGTAACTCACTACTTTTCACATTAAGTAACTTAATGACGATCACTGACAGCCGGTCGTTCCTTTCTTCATTCATCTCAGGTTTGAGTTTCTCTTCATGGCTCTTTAGTTTTACAGCCAGCTAACTCAGGGGTGGGCAACTCCAGGCCTCGAGGGCCAGAGTCCTGCAGGTTTTAGACGTGTCCTTGATCCAGCACAGCTGATTTAAACGGCTAAATGACCTCCTCAACATGTCTTGAAGTTCTCCAGAGGCCTGGTAATGAACTAATCGTGTGATTCAGGTGTGCTGACCCAGGGTGAGATCTAAAAGCTGCAGCACACCGGCCCTCGAGGCCTTGTTGCCCACCCCTGAGCTAACTGCACTCGTGGTGTCACAGCTCAGCTCAGTGTTACACACAGGTAGTAAAATCCCATTTAGCTCAAAAAGTGCACAACATCTAATCAAAGTCGAACTGGGAATACAATGTTAATGATGAATAGCAGAGGGAAGAAAACAAAGACAGAAACAGCAACAGATCCTCAGCTTATCAGCGTGAGGCAGTACCGTGTATTTACCCAGGACGTCCTCACAGCTCCGTGTTCACAGTAACACTCTGGTGTTTGTATGCAGGGGAACGAATATGAAGAAAACAAACAAACAAAACTTCCAACTTCTTCACCACTGACAGAGCTGAAGAAGACCATCGAGAATAACCAGACATATTCTTCACACTGAACATGGCCGCCATCCTACAAAGCAGAGGAATCGCTGCCACAACATAAAGCCCAGAACCAATTGTCTGATACGGTGGATACACTTCAACAATCCCCTTCTACAGATAAGTAGTCAGCTAGACTGCCGGGCCTTCCTTCCTGCTAAGCTCTGGATTTCATGCCTCATTTGAGGGCACCGACTACATTCCTCCGTGATTTGATTTATTGATTGGTTTCTTACTGCGGTCTCTGTCTCTGTACTATTTGTACAGCCAACACTGAAATAAGTGAAGGATGGGAGGAACAATAGAGTTATGAAAAGTATCTGTGCATTTCCTAGGAGACGCCTTCTGTAGCGTTCAGAGCGAGAGCGTGAAGCAGTGTTGTTGCTCTGCTACTTTTTCTCCACGTTATCTGAAGTCAGTGTTATTAAGCCTTGTTAAAGTAGGAAGCAGCAGACTTACATAGATCTCACTGTGGTCAAAGCGCTTCTTCAGGTTGCCAAGGAAGGAGTCCTCAGAGAGGGGCTCCAGGAGGACCATGTCACCGACCCCAATCATATTATCTAGAAGTGACGTCTTCACCTCCATCTTGGCTGTAGTCGTCCCCCCCTGCAAGGATATAAGAAAGAAACATACATTAGAGATTCATTTAGAAAGAGGGGAAGGCTCTGGAGTAATCCTGGTGGGCCTTTATATCGTAAAGTGTGCATGAAGCACAGAAGTGCATGTTTTCACTGAATGCATCAGCCTTGTGTCTCCTATCAGATCCTCTTTTTGTCTTTGTGTGCATCGTGTTCCAGCAAACTCTTCAGAGGCGTCCTCTCGTTAGAAAACAAACAGTCCTAAACTTAGCCAATGTAAATAAACTCAGTGCAGGGGTACACATGTGTGGAAGGCCAGAGTTTGCCTCCAGAGGCGGAGCGGGGCCTTTTGATTGGCTAATAGGTCTCTCCTTCTCCCCTGTGGCATGCGAGAATGTCCCATAGAAACTTACATAACTAAGCAACTTTGCCCCTGACTTGTGGGTGTCCGCTCAGCTGGAGTCTCCTTCTGTTTCGGGTTTCGTACGAGTCCCATGAACTCCACTGGAGAATTGTACTTTTTGCCTGTGCTGCTTTGCTTGCTGTGATATAATATTCGGGCTGGAAAAGAATCCCGGCTGTGACAAAGACAGTGCTGCGGCTGGCAGTTTTCAGTCCAGTCTCCTTTGGGAGAGTAATCCCAACGCCATAGGGCTGGAGATAAAAGAGGGGCCTGGGATGCATTCAGGGCTTTGCTGCACCAAAAACCTAATGTCTGCTGTTGTGACAGACTGCCCACACAAGACCAATAGATGAGGCCATGCAGTCGTGTATTGTTCGCTGGTAGGACAGACGTCTCTTTCTGAATAGTCAGAACGGATCGTGCTCTGAAGCAAATGAAAATATGACAGGGGCATAATGCACTGTGATGTTTTAGACAGCATTGGGAATGAATGAAGTGTCGTGGGTGGCAATCAGAAGCAGCCCGAAAACGAGGCGACGTCTGACACTCAAAACACAGAAACAATATCGTTGTGCCTCACGGACACAGACGCATCTTCAACCGTGGATCCGAGGGCTGATACGCGACTGGAAACTGTTGGAGGTGCGGAAAAGGAAGGGGCGGCTATTTCACCAAAAAAGAAGGAAAAAAAGATTTTTCAGCTGTCAAACCGACTTTTAGCTGCAGCGTAAGAACAGCACGACTTTCTGGAAAAAACTGGAGACTTCTATTTCACTTTTTCCCTGGCTTGTGTTCCCCCGCAGGGCACACTATTATTGGCCCATAAAGAAGCTGCCCAGTTCTTAGCAGCAGGCAGGAGTCGGTTTCCAGCAGCACTCACTCTCACACTCAGCATGGAGACAACTTTTAAAGACTGAAAAGAAAAAAAAACGATGATGGATGAAGAATTATTTAGGAAACCAAGACATTTGAAATGCCTCTAATGATGTCATCAACCCCATCTCGGTTTAGAAGGCTCCAGTAAGGGGAGAAATATGTGATTACTTAAGTATATATATTTCAGAAGTAGGTTACTTCCTCTTGGCCTGATGGCCTCGTGCCAAAGCAGCCCCAGTGATGGCTCAAAGGACCAGCTGCTCGGGTGGTTTGCAGCACACTTTAAAAATATAATTACTTACATTTGAAACAGTTGCAAAATTCTTTGGAGGCATAAAAAACAGCAGTCAGTTGTTCTGTGATCTCAGCCCATATGCTGCTTATATGTAGGACTTTATAAAGCAGCCGCTCTGCTGCAGCACTCGGTGCTTTTCAAATCAATAAATATCATTTTGGATCATTTCCACATTTCAGAGAGGAGCAGACTTCCTAAAGGCTGCACGTGTAAATAAACCAAAGTTTACAAAACACCTAATAGCTCCTCTGTAATTACTGAACATCCAGAGCATCGGGGGCTTTGTACTAGCCTGCAACAATCAATATTAGTCAAACCAATTACACCAAACCAGTTAAATACTCATCTACTGCAAACTGATTGCCTGGTCGGTCATGGCAGTGAGTGCAAAGCCACACTGAAAGTCTGCTACTAAACACGAGTGTTTACAGCGGGGAGCTTATTCGTTCTGAGCAAAAGCAGATGCTGACGCCTCATGTTGACCTGGGAGATAAAGCTGCCCGAGTGCCAAAAATGTGGCATCTGTCTGCATCTTGGACATCCTCGTCCCCTCTGCTGATAACCCACTACCCCACATTTAGAAGTAGCTTCCAGGCAGCCTGTGACAAAAATCCCATTAATGGGAATTGCTGCCTGCTGTTAAATGTTGTACTAGATCCAAGAGAGAAAACCTGACAGCTTTGATTAAACTCCTGGGATTATCCTTACTGTTGTGTGGGCGAGAAATGGGGGATAAAACTTATATCATCTATACTGATAAACACGAAAAACACTGACTTTTGTGGTTTGTCACAGATAAAGGGCAAAAAAAAAGAAGATTTTTTTAAATTGTGGTTGATATAAACAACACGCTGATTTAATCAGCCTAAACCTGAATGACCTCGTATTAACCTCTGCCAATTTCCTCGGAGTAACCGGATTAGTAGTGCCCGGCTTTGTCACTCTCTCTCTTTCTGGTGCTTTTTGAATTTTGCATGTTTAGGAGGTAAGCATCAAACGCCCCGGTACGGTTCAGCTGTCATTAATCTCAAATCTAGATCAGCGATGCAGCAAGTCTGTATGTCACACAGTCACCTTTACTGAGCGCGCTCACACTGGCACAGCGCCTGTGTGCAGCACGTGGCTGTGATTACACATCATTTCAATTTGGCGTATTGAACCAAAAACATCAAAACTTAAAGTCTCCCGCGGTTGGAGCTCAGCGAGGACGTTACTGCAGATGTAACGCGAGGACTTTGAGTGATTTGCTAATCGAAGCCTAATAACCACTTTTTACTAAAATTCAATTCAATTCAATTTTATTCATATAGCGCCAAATCACAACAAATGTCGCCTCAAGGCGCTTCATAGATACAGAGAAAAGCCCAACAATCATATGACCCCCTATGAGCAGCACTTTGGCGACAGTGGGAAGGAAAAACTCCCTTTTAACAGGAAGAAACCTCCGGCAGAACCAGGCTCAGGGAGGGGCGGGGCCATCTGCTGTGATTGGTTGGGGTGAGAGAAGGAAGACAGGATAAAGACATGCTGTGGAAGAGAGACAGAGATTAATAACAGATACGATTCAATACAGAGAGGTCTGTTAGCACATAGTGAGTGAGAAAGGTGACTGGAAAGGAAAAACTCAATGCATCATGGGAATCCCCCGGCAGCCTACATCTATCGCAGCATAACTAAGGGAGGATTCAGGGTCACCTGGTCCAGCCCTAACCATATGCTTTAGCAAAAAGGAAAGTTTGAAGCCTAATCTTAAAAGTAGAGATAGTGTCTGTCTCCTGAATCCAAACTGGAAGCTGGTTCCACAGAAGAGGGGCCTGAAAACTGAAGGCTCTCCCTCCCATTCTACTTTTAAATACTCTAGGAACAACAAGTAGAGAAGTAAAACTTCTCTACTTGTTGACAAGTACTCTACTCTCTACTAGTACTCTAGTTCTCTACTACTTGACATCGCCGTCCTGAGAAGTAAAACTTCTCAGGACGGCGATGTTTCATGACTCATCATCGGCTGTCGGTGACGTGCTGCAGACTCAAAGCCATCCAGCGGCACTGCCTTAACCCCTGCTTGTTATTAGCATGAAGCTTGATGTGCAGAGCAGATAGAGCACACCCACGACTCCGGGCTCTGACACAACTCTCAGAATCAATTTCTAAATCAGAATTTCATCTACGAGTCCATCAGATTAAAGTGCTGCATTAAGATCGAGCAACGTTTCTGTACAGAAAAATAAAAACACACGTGAGAGATTTTATCATCTGAGATCTGATAGTAATGCATGTGCTGGACCTGGGATTGTGATGCATGTCGCAGCAATAATATGAGATGTGCTCTACTTTGTGCCTCTGACCTAGATTTCTCAGTCAGATCACGCTATGGGGGAAACATGAATACAAAAAAATCACCATTAGAAGCACATTTAATATTTACAGGTCCTGATGTTTTTTCTGCCCTTCAGTGAGAAAAACGAGTCCAAACAAAGGTCAACAGCCGTGCAGGCACTCACAGGCATGCAAAACACAAATAGTGACAATGCTGGAGACACAGTGAACTCGCTGCTGAGAAACCTGTAACGGTTTGAAAATGTCAGTATTTTCAGGACAGTCGACCAATTAGGCTCTGCATTGGCCTCTGATATAATCGCAGACACGGGTCTCGTGACGCTGCCTTTGGAGCAAATGTTTGGGAATAGAGTGGCATTGAACAGATGATAATAAACATCCATTATGCAGCATAATACTCTGCAAAATTTCCCGCAGATCAGTCTAGCTTTGTCACAGAAAAGTCACAACATGGCACGCTGCTGGCACTGGTGGAGATTAAAGCCCTCCCTAATGGAGCAGCAGCGTGGCATGGGGCCGTGCCAGAGAGCAGGGCAGGACAATGCAGCGAGGTTTACAGGAGCTCAACACAAGCAGCTGCCTGGAAACTGAACTGGAATTCCTGGGTCCCCAACACTCCAGGTGCAGATCTGTGTGAGGAAAGCTCGGCACGCCGACGGTCCATAGCACAGACGCTGAAACTGAATCTTACACTAGATGATAAACAGGAGATCTCACACAAATGTGACCCCATTAGCTCCCAACGCACAATCCAGGTCCATCAAACATGAACCTGCAGCACACACACAAATGCTGTTCTTTATTTACAATACAGCCCAACGTGCGGGCAGACATGAGGACGTTCAGTCAGGCAAGAAGCAGGCCTGTATCTGGAAATCAAGATGACAAAGTATTACACAATATTTACTCCACAAATCCTGAGAACTGGAGGAGTCAGCTTCTTCTTATGAGCAATGGGGCTTTACATGTTCATGACACAAGCAGCCAAAGTTGTGGTAATACCACGAGAGACTTCCTGAAGTTGGGTTTTTGCGTTCGTTTGCTGTGATCTCAGCCCCACTGAAATTTTCTTTCTGTTGTACTTAAAGTTATTTAAATAAGTCTCTGCAGCTTGCGCTGCTTCCAAACTTCCCAACGAACCATCTGTAAGCTTGGAAGCTCAGCTCGTTTATTAATGAGACAATACGCTCACACAGCTTAAAAAGAAGAATCCGCAACATTCTCCGAGAGGTCGGGAGCGTCTGGAAATCATTATTCATTTTTATTCCAACAGAGAAGCTAAAATAAAAGTAAACGGTGCAGATAATAAGCTCCGATAGAGGACTTTATTCAGTACTTTCTGCTCCTTCAAAAGGTCAGCGCTGCAAGAGCTCGGTGTGACTCACACACAGTGCACTGACCAGGTGAACCGCACCAGCCTTTACAGACCATTTCGAATTTCATCACAAGAAAAATGGCAGTTACAACCGAACTAAACAACACAGAGCACTGGCATCCTAACTTTATCCACCCTGTGTTTAGTTGTGCTTAGTGCCAACGTGACTGTGCAAGGACAATAAAAAGTTATCTGACGATGGAGCAGATTTAAGATTTTCTACTTTTTGCATTTATTGTGATCAACTACTATTACTTTATCATCAGCGTGAGCACTCAATCAGTATTGAAATAAGCACTTACTGGGCATTAAATAAAGGCGCACAGGAGAACGGCAGCACTTTCATATACCGTCCTGCAGGCTGCTCTGAGTTAGCTGCTCTAGTGTTGTCTGCTTCCCTTTATAATAAGAAAATGAGGAAAGCAGCTGCAGCGGACTTGATGAAGCAGTGAGAAATAAAAACGTATGGCATTATTACTCTGGCTCGTCTGGGAAACTGAGGAAGTGAAGTTTAAGCCGCGAAGTGAAATGGGTGGAAAGTTCTCAGAGTTGCACGGCACTGAGAATACTTCTTTGTTAGGACAGTAAACTCAAGATGAAGTGTGAATGAAAAAAACTCCCCACCTAAAGCAAAACTGGGAGAAAAATCACAATTTGTCACCATGCTGATGAGGCCGTGACCTGGATGTGGAACTTTTAATGCTTCAAACGTTCAGATCCCCGCCCTGCACGAGAGGCTGCTGAAGGCAGCGGAGCATGCGGGCCTCCGTCTATCACAGCTGATGCATGGTTAACACAAGCACACGCCACACTACACCGGGTTGCACAGGCAGGGAAGTGTAAACACCATTCATTACCATGGCGCCGGCTCGGGGACTTTGAACTGCCATCCATTCTGCATTAGGCCACAGCATCCCGCCCCACAGTGTTCATAAAGAGGCTTTTGGCACATGTTACAAAACTGTGGCAACTTGATGCAAGCTGCCCAACAAGCTCACGCTGAGCAGAGCAACTCCAATGGCCGACACGCAGCCCTGCTCCAGCTGAGCTAAACGGTTGTTACTTTTCTTTCCAGGAGTCTTTCTTACAGCTCTGAAGGCTTACCACACACTACCTCTCACACTCAGCTTACATCACTGTTTGTTTGATCAGTGCGGGTAATAAAGTTCCCATCTGGTTTCCCAACTGAGAATCTGGCCAAAAGAGGTGGGACATATTTGTGGCAACCCACAAAGGGAAAGATACCAACTTTTTTTTTCTTCTTCTTTTAAAAGGTCTTATCTGATCCTCTTGGGACACCAAGTTCACCAGTGGAATTAGGAGTTGGGGAAAAAAAGAAAAGACGGGAATTAAAAACAACTTTGCATCAAAGGCAGTGAAGCAACAGTTGCTCATTGTTTGGACTTGACTGTTCCATTAATACTCATTTCCAGCTTCTGTGGCACTGAACACTATATTTACAGATGTGCTAAGGGAAGCATTACCCCAAGCAGCTTTTCCCCCTAAAGCAACTGTTTTTCCTTCCTATGAGGTATTTCACTTCTACGAGTTCCAGGCTGGTTCCCAACCCACAGCAGACTCCGGCACAAAACAAACACTTTGTCCAGGAGGAACTTTGGGATGTTCCTCAGAGACGACTTTTATCCATACTGAGCAGAAATGTTTTCCAGTCAGCAACATTATCATCTCTTAAAACCGGGGGCGCACTGAGGGCTAAGCCCACCTTCACCCACTTTATCCAGGATTTAATCTCACATTGATCCGTCTCTGTATACCTTTAATCCAGGTATTTCCACAGATCATAGTGCGGGGCAATGCAAGGATATTTTAATGGAAAAAAACTTTAAATGATTCCAGAGTTTCATCGTCCTCTGCATGGGTCATTAAATCTGCCATTTCACACACAGAGCTGAGCGTTTGGTGACAGCAGCACCTGAAAACGCTCGTTTGGAGCTTGCTGTCCTCTGGTTCAGGGTCTGCAGTGGGTTTCTGGCTCCGCTCAGCCACAAAGACGGTTCTTGCCCGCAGATGTAGGCAATTAGCGACAACGGTTTTCAGGAATACTGCTGAATGAGCCGCGGTTTGCAGCAAGAAAGAGGCATTAAACTAAATCCCTCCTGCGCTTTCTCCTCCAAGTCATAGAAAAGTAAGAAACACACACAGAGAAAGAGAGAAACAGACACAAAAAATAAAAACGTATATATTTATCCCCCAACCCCCCTCCTGTACGAAGAGGGGAGGAATGAATGAGTTGGGAAGCAGGCGATCTAAAGAAATGAAAAGTTAACTTTTGAAGAGTTTCCGAAAATGTAACAGCGATAAACCAGAACCAACGGAGAAGAAAAAAAGCTTTACACTTCCAGAACAACTTACCGCTTTACCTCTGTGGAAGTTGCTCCCTCTTGTCCTAAATCCACTCTACGGACAAGAAAAAAAAAGATCCCGGGATGATTCTCCAAGTCAGGAGAGGCTCCTGAAGCCCTTCCCTGCTGTCTTTGGGTTAACTAGTGTCTGCCTGTGTTGGATGAGGCTGGAAGAGGCTCTCATCCGAATCTCAGCACTTTGAATGGAGCTCTGATGGACTTGAGAGCGCAGAAACTGCCGGGCGTAGGGAGTGGCTGGAGAGGCGGCTCTGGGCTAGTCAGCTCGTCCAGTGAGTCCCCTAATCACCTCCAGCGCTGGGGAGGTGGTGCCTTCAGGTGTCGTCGGAAACAATGCACTTCGTCTTTTGTCCCCACACATAATAGTAACGAAACATCCAAGTCAGAAAGCAAACAGCGAGCTGCTTCCTCCTCATATTTACTAACTAAACATTCAGGCAACGTGAGCTGTTTTAACTGCTCCATGGCTCCTGTGCGGAGAAAAGAGGCGGTTTGCTGCAGAGACATTGAGCTTTGGAGGGATTTTTAAAAAGTAAACTGGACTTTGATTGTTTAAAAGTGAATTTTCATTATGCGGTATTATGATTTGTTAAATTATTCTCACATAAGTAACTGTAAAAAGGCGAACTGGTTAAGTTATAGTTGGCCAAACTTGTTTGAAGAAGTTCCCACACGACTTTGGGAATATAACCAAGATTTACGAGGTGAGTGTGAAGCAACATTAAAGTTTTCCTTCATCGTTATATATAGACACGCACTCCATCCACCCGACAGCACAATACCCCCCTCCTGTGTCTTAATACTACATAGCAACAACGATTTGACGAGCTTTTAATGAAACTCTGGGCCAAGTTTAATGGTTAAAGTCGCTCTCTGTGCACAGGAAACTCGTATTTGTGATTTTGTTGGGGGGTGTTTGTCTCTTCTTGTACTGATTTACAGATTCGGACTTTACGGTATTTGGGGTTTAAACCAGATTTTCTTTTAAATATCACTCACTCCTGCGTTGCATCCAGAGAAGACATGCAGTATCACTGCATTCACGTTTGTTATTTATTTGGTTTTAACCGCTTAAATTTCGCTCTTCAGTCAAGTGTAGCGACCCAAATAGACTGCGTTAGTGCGCACGCGCGGTTACGTCTACAGCTTCCTCTTTCCTAGAACTGGTTGTACTGGAGTCCAGTTATACTAGTTTCTTTGTCACGGACTGTTTTTGTTCTTAAAGAGGATTTCGGTGAGTTTCTGACTAATTTTTTCTCTTTGTGGAGCCGAGCGCTGCTCGCAGTAGTTCAGTTTACTGCGACACTGCGGAAGGAAAATGGATTATAGTTAGCAGCAAGCTAGCACTGCCCCAGTGTTATTGTGTTATCTGAAGTCAGATATCCAGAGTTGGCTCGCTCGTCTTTGATAAATATAGACAGTCACAGCTTGCCCTTTTTGGGGTGATATTTATAATAGGTACAGAGTAAAGTGTTGTTTTTATAGATTCGTGTCATGACAATGAACGAAGGTAGACAAATGTCCTCGTATGGTGCTGTGTATGCACTGCTGCTCGTACATTTAGCACGCATGGTGACGTGGACGATGCTAATAACGGTGGTTACCGCTAACATTTATGGTAAATAGCATTGTTGTTTATACCTGTACGAGTATATGTGCGTGTATACATCCCCAGGGGTGAAGGCTCATACCAGCCTCTGCCCTTCCCTCCCAAACAAATAATGGGGGTGGCTAACATCTGGCTTGTTGCACGTTGCGCTCCCACATGCACACAACATTTGTATGATTCATGCAGATTTGATTATGCATGGGTGGAGCTGTGCGGACGGATCCGATTGGAGTTATTTCCATTGTTGTTTCCTCACACTGAGCTCATTTGTGTTTGTCTTGCAGAGTGTTTTTATGAGTAATCAAAGGCAGCAGAAGCCTACGCTAACAGGCCAGCGTTTCAAAACTCGGAAAAGAGGTGAGAAAGCGCCAAGCATCAGTTTGTTTTGGTCACATTAAACACAGGTGGTTTCATCAGGATATACAGATCACGCCCGCCTGTCCTCCCCGTAGCTTTTCATGCTACCAGCAATGGAAAAGCACAGATTGTGAAATCCAGGATTGATGCCAATCTTGATGCCATAATTAAAACAAAAAATCTTGCAGATAACCAATGACAATTTTCAGTTTTGATTCAATTCTATTCTATTTTATTTATATAGCACCAAATCTCAACCATCTAGTCTTTGACTTACAAATATTGTCAATTACAATAATGCTTTTAATGTTTTTAATCTTTTAAATCTCTGCCAAACTTTTGTAACTGGGAACAAATACTTAATATGAAAAAAATATATGTAGTATTTAAAAAACATTTGGCTCTTCATCATGCCAAAAATCTGAACTATCTGAGTCCCCCCTTTTTTCTTTTTTTAAATGAAATCTAAGTTCAGCTTCACTAGCCACACCCACACTGCCAGATCTGCTGAACCAAGAAATTATTTAATGGATTGCATTTATATAGTTTTAACTTTTCATTTCAAGACCCTCAAAGCGCTTCACAATTCCATGATTCATTCACTCTCACATTCACACACTGGTGGAGGCAGCTACATGTAGCCACAGCTGCCCTGACAGAAGCGAGGCAATCAGCCCCTCTGGCCGTCACCAGTAGGTGAAGTGTCTTGCCCAAGGACACAACGACCGAGACTGTCCGAGCCGGGGCTCGAACCGGCAACCTTCCGATTACAAGACGAACTCCCAACTCTTGAGCCACGATCGCCTACCACCCATTTAAATAGAAGCTGTCTGGTAAGTGAAGCAGGCTTAAATAAAAGCACATCATGCCATGAGCTAAAGAAACAGCTGAAAAACAAAGTCGCTGACATCTATCAGGCTGGAAAAGGTTACAGAGACGTTTGTAAGGCTCTGGGACTCAAGTGAATCACAGTGAGAGCCATCAGCGACGTGAAGAAAACCTGGAACCGTGGTGAACCTTCACAGGAGCAACCGGCCTACCAAAATGGCTCCAAGAGCACATAAGCGATTTATCCAGGAGGTCACAGACAAACCCAGAACAACATCTAAAGAACTGCAGGCCTCACTTGGTTCAGTTACATCTGATGTAAAACTGAAGCTGTTTTTATGGCTGAGCAGACGTGGTGCGTTCGCTGTCTGCTCTAATCTGAGGACTGCCCAGATGCCTGCAGAGAGCTCTCTTGTGAGACTGAGGCAGTTTACAAAGTACGTGGTAAAACCAGTTTGTGAAGTTATAACAAACAAAGAGTTGAAGTGAAACAGCGTTAAAAACAATGAAAAGGTCACTGCAGCCACCATCTCTGCTTTTCATGCTTTATTTTTTTGGCCTTTGAAGTTTTTTCATGGCCCTCCCGTTTTGGGTGAACTCTGGTTTTACTCCTTGCTCTGTTCCATCACACTTACGTCACTTAGTTGCTTACGTCATCCAGTCCTCCAGGATCTCGGATGACTGCACAGGCGCACATCTGGGGTGGGTGAAAACCCCTCTCCCCCTCTGTCCTCTCAGAATCATGTTTGCGGGTGGAGACATTTGCGGGACCATAAAACCGGCCTAACACAGCATTTCACAAAAACAACGTCATACCAACAGTCAGGCATGGTGGTGGAAGTGTGATGGCATGGGGCTGCTTTGCTACTTCAGGACCTGCTCAACTGATGGAACCACGAGTTCTGCTCTTTACCAGAAAGTCCTGAACGATTACATTCAGCCACTACTTCATGCCCTCAAGCACATTTGTGTTATACACCAGGACAATGATTGAAAACGCACCAACAAGTCCAAATAGCTCGAAAAAAGTTTTTTTTTTACAGCCTCCAGCTAGAGAGAGAAATATATTTTTAAAAATGTCTGTCTGTTATTTATTGACTCCAAATTTGTTGTGGATTTAAGTTAGACATACTTTTTAAAGTAAGTTATCTCAATAGTGGGAGTTAAATTATGGAACAGTCTAACATAAGAAATAAAAGAAAGTAACAACATATACCAGTTTAAACTAAAATATAAAAACTAATTTAAGAATGAAGAAAATTGGGTTAACCCAGGACGGTAATTGGGATGTTTTGGTTTATTTGTTTCAGTATTTGTGAATCTGCTAATTTACATATTCTGACTTTTATTATATGAAAGTAACCATATTGTGATGATTTTTGTTTTGCTTTTGTTTCACTGTTTGTTTGTTTAAGACTAAAAGAAAACTAAATGAATGAGATGTAAAATTTGTGGGGGTATACAAACAAGTGTATACTTCTGCCTACTCCCTTTCAAACAAAATAATGAAACGATATCACGAAATGATGCTGAATGTTTACATTTGAAATAAGAATGAACTGAACTAATTTGTCTTTTTGTTCGTTTTGCACAGATGAAAAGGAGAGGTTTGACCCTTCCCAGTTTCAGGAGAGCATCGTACAGGGTCTGAACCAAACTGGCACTGATTTGGAAGCTGTCGCAAAGTTCCTTGATGCCTCTGGTGCAAAGCTTGACTACCGACGCTATGCCGAGACTTTGTTCGACATCCTGGTGGCTGGTGGAATGCTGGGTGAGTTGCAGGATTGGCATTTCTTTAAACTTTGCAAAAACATTTTTAAACTTTGCATTATACCATGGTAATAAAATTTGTCCCTCAGTCGAGCGCTCTCTGGGTCTTCAGGTTAATACTGGCGTGCATAAGTGTCCCCCCCTGTTTTTGTATTGATGTCGATACAGTGATCAGCAGAGGTGAAACGTGAAGTGCCTAAGACATGAATGTTTCATTTCAGCCCCCGGGGGTACGCTGTCAGACGACATGACCTGTACAGAGTTCTGTCTCTTCAAAGCACAAGAGGACATGGAGACCATGCAGGCATATGCACAGGTGAATACCACTGTGTTCAGTTCACGTTTTAATATCCATATATTTTTATGGATAATAAAGCAATTTTCCCCCCTTTAGGTCTTTAACAAGCTCATTAGGCGCTACAAATACTTGGAGAAGGGATTTGAAGAGGAGATCAAAAAGGTTTGTTTCTCTGCATAGCCAGGTCACGACCCCTGACCGGGTCGTGACTGAAATCTTGAGCAGTTTGTTTCAGTTTAAAATATAAAGAGTACAGATTTGCCTCTGCTGTGGTTCAGCCTGCACGTTTACTGTTTTACAGCTGCTGCTGTTTCTCAAGGGTTTCACAGAGTCTGAGCGCAACAAGCTGGCCATGCTAACAGGGATTCTGCTGGCCAACGGGAACATCTCTGCATCCATTCTCAGCAGCCTCTTCAATGAGAATTTGGTCAAAGAAGGTACTCGGCGTTAATACTCGGTCTGTGTGCAGAATTATGTTCACGGTTTCTCTCCCCGATCCACCATTTATCAGACATTTTAAGGACCTGTACACACTCAGCGCACTGTTTGCTTTATCTGGACAGCCTGAATGCTTTGCAGGTATTAATGTAGAAGTAGCAGAGGGATGGGCAGTCATGCAAACGAGTGTTGACAGTATGTAGGCTTTCATTTCAGTCAGAGACTTTGGAAAAGCCTTTGATGCCTGCAGACGTGTCTGTTTTCAGCTGCTGGGATTAATCAGGGGAAAAAATGCTGCAGAAATCTCACATTTTGCTCATTCAGCAGGGCCGAAACGACGCTCAATGAGTGGAACTAAATTATTAAACTTAATATTAAACATTGTCACTGCAATGTTATCCTCCCATTTGAGTTGTGGAAGTTGTTCTTTCTCTCGTCATTTACTTGCCATCAGTCACATTTGAATCCATTTTCTACCTTTTTTTCCTGAAAGAAAGTCAGCGATGGGAAGTCGAGTGTTTAAAATAACTGAACGCACAAAGAAAACATTTGGGGAATCTCCATTAAAGCAGCTGGTGTCAAACATCTGCTTCAGGACTGTTTGCTCCATTCTTTGTTTACAAATATAGTTAAATTATAAAATATATTCTAAAAGGGGTAAAGTTATTGTAATTGGTCACACAGTGGACTTAAAGTAGAAAACAAGCAGGCTACACACAGAGATACCTAACGTCTGTCCCTCTGACACAGAGTTTGCTGATAGCAGCTGCGTGGTCAGTGATACTAGAAAGATGCGCCTGCGTTACGTTACTACATTTTACACGTGCATGAAGTGAAGGCTTAATATTTTCCATTCACAGCCCCTCTAAGGAAAAGGGAATTTTAAAAGAAGCTTCAGAGTAATGGAGTAAAGGTAATTTCTGTGCAAATAAGTGCTCTTGTTACATGCTAGTATTATTAATGTGTAATGCAGTAAAAGGTGCAGATGGTGCTGTGAAGTTTTGCTTTGAGTGGGCGTTGTCAGCCGGTTGTCTCTGTTGTACCAGAAGAAGAGATTAAGCACAAACACAACAGCTAATAAAAGTGATCAGTTAATCCGTCAGCATCCACTGCTGCGCTCTTTGAAAGGACCCGACGGATGGTGATGGTTTTACCTTTTTGATCATCATACACTTTCATTTATTTATCTTGATGCAGATGTTTATTTGATTTACCCGTTGGTCCAAACTTGAATGTTTTCTTGTTTGTGGCATTTTTCCAGTTAAGAGCCTCGGTGTTGTGTTTACCAGCGGATTACTTTGTCTTTCTTTATCCTGGCAGGTCTGTCAGTAACAGCTGACTCACATTTCTGTGCATTTGTTCAGGTGTTTCGCCTTGCTTTGCTGTAAAACTCTTCAAATCCTGGCTCTCTGAAAAGGACATCAACTCGGTTGCTGCCAGTCTTCGAAAGGTTGGCATGGACAACAGGCTTATGGTGAGAACGACATCTTCGCTACAACATCTCTACGAGGCTTAGGCTCAGCGGCGTTTCCCCATGCCGCTCAGCGGCCTGTCTGCGTGTTCTAAATATGACTGCTTAATTACGGCTCTGCATAAATTGAATAGTTTCAAACTATTGTGGCAGTCGCAGCAGCTACTGCACCAAAGACCTCCTAATTGCTGATGAAGGCTTGTTCGGATGAATGGGGTCTGCTTCAATGTTTGATTATGTAAATTTGCAGGAACTTTTCCCAGCCAACAAGCGGAGTTGCGAGCACTTCTCCAAGTACTTCACAGACGCCGGGCTCAAGGAGATTTCCGACTTTGCCAGGAACCAGCAGTCCATAGGTGCTCGCAAAGAGCTGCAGAAGGAGCTTGAGGATCTGATGTCACGTGGAGAGCCCCTCAAAGACGTAAGTGTTCGTGGTTTTCCATCTTCTTTTACACAGACTCGCTCCTCGCAGCACACCGCTGTGTAGTAGCACTTAAGATTGCTTTCTGCTTGACCTGTCACCCTTTTGTCTTGAGGAATGGTGAGGAAACGGATGCAGTGGATCAATGGCAAATTCCTGAAATCCACTCAGCCTGAACATATTATCTGCTCCCGCCAACCTCAGTACCCTGACAGGGTGCTCGTAGGTAATGTCGGCCGTGGTTGCTCTGCATCGCCAGTAACGTTTGTTCCGTCTCTTGGCTTGGATCTTATAGATCATTGCTTACGTCCGAGAGGAAATCAAGAAGAACAACATCTCTGAGCAGACGATGATCGGACTAATTTGGTCCAGCGTGATGAGCTCGGTGGAGTGGAACAAGAAGGAGGAGCTCGTGACGGAACAAGCCATCAAACACTTAAAGGTGACACCTGCGTCTTCATCTTCTTCTCTCCCACGGCAGTTATGACACGATCCGAGAGAGCTAAAGAAACGTACGGGTGTCACTCTTAAATTATGCCTCAGAGATGTTAGAAAACCCGCGCTGCTGTAGGCTTTGAACTCGGCAGAGAAGATAATTGATTTAGTAAGGCAAAAATCAGAAGCATCTCCCCCTCGCACTCTTTCACAGTGGTAAAACTCTTACTCCAGCTTTCCCCTGGTTTCCATCCTCAGCAATACAGCCCGCTGTTGAAGGCTTTTACCTCCCAGGGCCTCTCCGAGCTCACGCTGCTGCTGAAGATCCAGGAGTACTGTTATGACAACATCCACTTCATGAAGGCCTTTCAGAAGATTGTCGTACTGCTCTACAAAGGTGAGTTAATTATGCCCACAAGGCTCCTGTTCCCACCTTCACATTTTGGGGAGAAAGAAGTTGACTTTGCGGCAGGAAGCGACGCAGGCTTGTGCGACTGATGCCAGATGGCCAGAGATCATAGCCAAAACTTTGCCTTGATTGATGTCATCAACCTGCCTGGTGACATTTGTTTTCCCGGCACCTGCGGACGCATCTGTGCTGTTGGCATCGAGTTGAAATGATTTCTTTTTCTGTTTTACGTTCTTGTTTTTATTAGAGATGGCACGATACCACTTTTTTATGTCCGATACCGATACCGATATCATAAATTTGGATATCTGCCGATACCGATATGAATCCGATATAGTGTGTTTTTTAATCAATAAAACTGTTTTTTTAATATCTTGCTGCTTTTTGTATAAGTTCATACTCAAGTTAAAAAACAACAACAACACTAAAGCTATTCTGTTATACCTGTATGTAAAAAAAACAAACAAAAAAAAACACACTGCACCCAAAATATTTCATAGATCAGCAACACTGATCAATCTAATAAAGTTAAACCTGCTCCATCCTCCCTATTCTGGTATTTTAAAGAGTACTTAGCAGAAATATTAAGCAACCTAACTAATAGGGTTGCAAACTCCCAGCAAAAGAAAATAGGGAACCACCCTCCACCTCATCATGCTTAATCAATGTAATCAACTTTAATTTGATGCAGGGTGAAAAAAATTCACAGAAATAAATTATTTTTCAAGAATAATTAAATAGATTCAACATCTTTCTTCAACAGAATTGCAGACTGCACAGATGGTACCTTCCCAAAGGAAAAAGTACTACTACTAAAAAGTACTAGGGTATATTAGACTTAACAGTTACTATATACAGTAATGGACTTCTATACATTTTACATCAGATTAAAACTTTGGGTGTAAGATTCAGATAATTATTAAATAATTAAAAGCTCGACATTTTAAATGAGAATAAGAAAGAAAAGTATGTCTTTGTGCCCCCTTTTGCCTGTTCATGCCCTATCGGCCCCCCTGGCTACACTTTGCTAGATCCGCCCCTGCACAGTTACCAGCCGTCAGCTACGTAGAAAAAGATCCTGGTGTAGAAAGTAATATTAAATAAATTCTAACAACAGCTTATCAAGCTTAATAGTGCTGCTGTTGTTCAGCCGCTGGTTTCCTCTTTCTGGTGAGAAGTGGGCCAAAAACAAACAAGAGAGACGATCAGCTGATCATTGATCTGTTTCACGATTGAAGCAGCAGCAGGAGAGAGAGAGAGAGAGAGAGAAAGGCAGTTGCTCTATATATCGGTTGTTAAGCTTAACGTGGGAATGCTTTACAAACATTCAGAGATGAACTTGCACACTTGCTTTACTTCTCTCTGAGATAACTTCCTCGGAGATGAAATGTTTGCTAGCAGGCTACAAATACACACAGCCGCTCTATCACGTGACCACACTGCTCCGGCTCGCCATGTCGCCAGGTTTTGTGAGGTGCTTTTTTGATATTTAATGGATCGGATTACATTTTTTATTTCTCTCCGATATCCGATCCAGTAATTTAGGTCAGTATCGGACCGATACCGATACGTAATATCGGATCGGTCCATCTCTAGTTTTTATCTTTGTGTGTTTTTTTTTTTTCTCCCAGCCGATGTCTTGAGCGAGGAGGCAATTCTGAAGTGGTACAACGAAGCCCACCAAGCTAAAGGAAAAAGCGTTTTCCTCGAGCAGATGAAAAAGTTTGTTGAATGGCTCAAGAACGCAGAGGAAGGTAAGCACCTCGTTTCTGTCTGCCACTGATGGGAGATGCCCCAAAGCGCGCCTCGTGTTTATGGTCTCTCCAAATGTTAGTAACTAAATGCACGTCGAGTTTATGCGTCTGGTGACGGATGTTTCCTTTCCTTCAGAGTCCGAGTCGGAGGAGGAGGATGCAGACTGAAGACCTCTGCCTATAAAACCATCGAAATTTGTATTTTTAATCAGATGCAGTACAAGGATTTATAACAGACGCCTGTTCTCTAGTTCTTTCTTTTTCTATTCTCTACCTCTTCATATCTAGTTCGACTGTAATGTAAGGGCTTTAATGGGGTTGTTTTTTTTTTGATGCTCGTATTCTTCAAACTCCTTCAGGAGCCAATCAGAGTGCCACATTTAGCTGATCGACTGAAACCTCTGTCATGTGACAAAGCAGAGCGTTTTGGTTTTTTTAAACATGATACCCTTTAAAATTCGACCATGTGAAGGCGTGTTTCAGTCTTTGTGTTTGATCGCTCTTATTCGGTCCTCTGAAGTGAAAACTGTTGATTTGCGTCTCAGATATGTGACAACTTTGAATTTGTTGCCAGTTTTTAAGATTCTTTATCCATTATTGTTAATGGAGCCGTGTCATCATAAACAGCAAATGAACTTTGATTTTTCCATACATCATGTGTAACAAGCACGCTAGCTTTGTAGGGTTTTTCCCCTTTATCGCACATTTTCAAATAAATGGTTTTCATTACTGCCGTATCCGTTCATGTGGAGTTGAAGGTGAATTAAAGGAGCAATTAGAAGATGTGTATGTACACAGATTAACATGGAAAAGTAGAAACTGAGCTCTTGCGTTTGAGATCGCACTAAAGTTTTCACTGTTTGATCTCGGCTGGCCTTATCTAATCATGCAATCAAGAACGGCTGGCTGCCATGCGTGACCCGAGCTGCAAACAAAGCTCTCTCTTCACTCCTGTCCCACTTTAAATGGTAATTATGGTTCAGTCAAGCATGTAGGAATGAAAGTGAGATGGTGAATCAAGATGTTATGAAAATGATCCACATTCATTATAAGAGTCATCTCACAAAGTCTAGAAAGCTTATTGTAATGTTAGCACACGACGAGGAGAGGTCAGGATGTTTGTGTCCAGCTCTTCGTGTTTGATCTTTAGTTATTTTAGCTCTATACATGTGGATTTGTTGGAAGCAGAGTGATTGTGTCATCACATCACAAACACTCTGGCTCTCACAGCTGAGTTACAAAAAAGCTGCATAGGATGAACTAGTAACGTTAGCTGTTTTATTCAAATGCGTGTAGTGCAGAGAATTACAGTACATACTGTAAGTACAGCAGAGCAGCGTGTGTACAATCCACCAATAATCAGTTTCCCTCTGTGCCAACAGATGGCAGTAAATCCTTAAGAGACATTATCTCCCCTGTTTAAGCCTCCCAGAGTTTTAGAGTGAAGCTCAAATAGAAATGCCATTTTGAGAAACCAGACTAGAAAGTATTAGACACAGCACCACTCCAAAGTATTTTCTCTGCCTGTGTGTCCCAGGAGGATTTGTTTGCCTTTTGGTTTTATTTAGTCACTGTAAAGAACATGAGACTGTTTGGGAGAGTGACATGCTGCGGGGGGGAGACACGACTGCTTTTCAGATTTGCACATCTGCACGTGTGCAGCACTGAATGGCAATGATGCCTCCCAACTCCACCTCTAACTGCAGTACTGTTATCTGCTCGCTACCAGTGCTGCATGTCTTCACTCGCTCATTTATATATATAGTAATCATTTTATTTATTTGCTCCTCCCTGCATGTCGTTGAGTATGTGCACTGCTGCTCAGTGAGGGATGCTGCAGTATAATAAGCTGTGCACACCCTGACACATCTGTTTGTTTTGCTTCTCTGCCATTTTCAGCAATTACGTATGCTGCTGGATATACAGTAGGTACTCACATGCTCTTTTCTCACAGGTGCGTCTCACAGCATGTCAGGGTGCAAAGACTGGTGCTAAACGTATCGGCTGAGACTTAAATCCTGACATCCTGACAGCGAGGCTGGGCGTGTTTGCATTCCCTCGATGACTTTGTACATGAAGCATTTACACACAGAAAAAATTCTGCTGCCACATAAAAAATAAGTGAGAGAAAAATAGACCGGCCTCAGTTGGACTTCCTGCTTGAAGTGAACAGAGCAACAATGTGCCAGGGAAGGCCAGGGGAGTTCTGGAGAGCAGTCATTCCGGATTTCACACTGTGGCTTTGGTCGGTAAACATGACTCGGAGCGCAGTGCAGAACTCATCTGAATCAACAGAAACAGGGAGGATGAATGAGAAGAGACAGACTCGAGATAATTACTCGGTTTTCATCACAAACTACATCTCGCTCTCCTGAAGAGGCCGCGCTGTGTCACATGACTCTGTGTTTGGTTGCTTTTTGCGTTTTATGGAAGTCACCAGATGAAATATGGAAACCAGGATCAACATGTTGACTGTTTGTCCTCGCATCAGCTTCCTGCTCTTTTAAAGCACTCGCCCATCCTGCCTGCTCTTATTCATAGACGAGCGAGCGCCTCTGTGTCGGGAAACCAAGACAGCTGAAGAGTTTTTGGGTCACAGGCGTGCTTTTGTCATCGTGGCGCTGTTGGACCCGTTACCCGGATGTAACGCTGCTTTGTCTCACTGAGGCACACATAGCTGCCTTTTTAATGTCTGGGCCCGACACTTTTATTCTCAAGGTTATTCATCGTGTATAATGATCCCATTGTAGCAGCAGCTAATTACAGAAGACGGCGACGTCTGTTTGAACCTTTCAGGCCACCGTTGCTGCTTAATAGTGATGGGATTTCCGGCTCTTTTTAGAGATCCGGCTCTTTCGGCTCGGCTCACTAAAAAGAGCCGGCTCTTTCGGCTCCGAACCGGCTCTTCAGGTTGTTTTGTTGCTTTAATTATTTAATCATTAACAATAATATAAAATTATGCAGAAAAGGAATTACTAATGTAAAAAAAGTGGTTTTATTTATATATGTTTATATATGGCCCCTAGAGACAAAGCACGTACAAACTCTAAAGCATATACAAACTCCAAAAAGCACGTACAAACTCCAAAACACATTTCTAGCGTTTACTGAACTTCCAAAACAGAGCTACCCAGATCACTTAAATTACACAATTGAAAGCATATGTGTATTGTTTGTGTATTTATAGACAAGCACTCGTATTTATTCAAATAATTTTTAAAAAAAAAGTTCATTTACCTGTTACTACCACACACCAAATCCGGTTGTTGATACTTCCTGGCTTGTGTAGCCACTAGGTAACAAAAGCTCAACACTGCGCCCTAGAAACCTGGAGCACTTCTGTTGTCTTTTGTACGTGATTCTGAGTTTATACGTGCTTCTGAGTTTTTACGTGTTTTGGAGTTTGTACGTGCTTCTGAGTTTTTACGTGTTTTGGAGTTTGTACGTGCTTCTGAGTTTTTACGTGTTTTGGAGTTTGTACGTGCTTCTGAGTTTTTACGTGTTTTGGAGTTTGTATGTGCTTTGTCTCTAAGGTCCACCATAAATATACTTTATTTATTCACTCTACATGTAATAAATAAATCATATAATACAAAAAACAACTATTTACATTTTAAACTTTTAACTATTTAAATTTTCAGCTTTTTCCTTTTAAACAAATTTAACGTGAAACAACACAAAACACTGCAAACCACAACACAATTAAATATAAATTAAAATATTAAAACAAATAGAAGATGCACATTCTCTGTCATATGGGCCTGCATGATTTCTGAATCCTTTATCATCTGCAACTGAAAATAGCGGATGATTACTATACCTTTCTAATGTGACGTTGTTGTCCCTGCTCTCTTTCTCTGTTCCTGTGCTACTGCGAGTGTAACTAACGCCCCTCCCCCCTCTGCCCAGCGCAAAGTACGGGCCGCGCATGCGGAGTTTAGCGGAAAAAAGGGCGAGAGAGAGGGTGAGAGAAAGAAGAAAAAAAAAAAACCTCACGGCTCCCAATAAGGAGCCGGCTCGCGTCGTTCACTTCAAAGAGCCGGCTCTAAGAGCCATTTCGTTCGCGAACGACCCATCACTACTGCTTAACTGAGAACGCTGCACAGTCAAGTTTGGTTTTAACGACTGCAACAAGACAAACTAGCTTTAAGAAAGCAAATGAGAACGTGCCCACTGACACATTTCTTTATTTAAACATGTTGAAACGTTTAAATGTAAAATTGATTTTACAGTTTGAGTTGGAGTCGGTCCATTTTTGTTCCTTATGTCACAGAGGATGAACATAAGTCATTCACGGCTGATGCGCTGTGGGTAAAGGAAGCGGGGAGGTGTGCCATCATAAACTATAAAGACTTTTTATTAACGCCTGACTGTAGCTCTCGTTTTCCGTTCGCATTTCACTTTTCTGTATTAAAAACCAAAGTAATATCCGAGCAATGAAATGTGTCCGTTTCCTGCTGGCAAAAGGGAAAAAGCAGTGATACAGCTACAGCTCAGAAACTGAGCATTTGGACAGTTTCATAGAATCACAGTCAGAGATTTTTTTTTCTTCCATACCAGATAAATCTGCATCCTTTAATCATTAATCTGCCTTTGGATATTTTTCTGTGCTCACCTTCAGTACCTTTTTATGCTTTGCCATTTCCTTTTTTCACAGGAATTATATTATATTACCATATTATACGGTCACCTCTTCACTCCACGGTATAAAATGCACCTCAGACTCTATGGCAACATTCAATCCTCAGTCATGATCTCTGAGTGGGAGGTCTTTGTGCGCAAACAATGAACACTCAGCTCACAATCAACCAAGAAGCATTTCGTATAAAGGGTACGCAGTAAAAAAAAGGCTTAGGTGATCCTTCTATAAAATCAAAAATGAGACGGCTAAACGCAGCGTGTGATCTGGACGGAGCTACATCGCCGAGAGAAAGGAGTCATAATGGCAACGGTGAAACGTGCCCGCGGTGCACGCAGGGTTGAGTGACGCAGTGTTCACCACAGCCTCAAATGAGAGCATCTTCATTCCCCAAAAGCCCCTCACACAGCTTGTGGGGGAAACATGGAGTGTGCGTAATGGCCTGGCTGTGAGAGTCCGGGGATTTAGCAGCTAGACTTAAGTCAACTCTGAGGCTCATCACAAACAACATTACTTTCTCCTGGCTTGTCCTTTTCCCTCTTCGCTGGCCCCGGTCTGATAGCTGTGTACAAACGACTAGAAGCAAAGGGAGGGATGGCCTGGTTTGATAAAGAATGATCGACTCGAGGATTGCCATTTACTGGGTAAGTGCTGGTCTGTGGCTCTGTATCCACAGAATAAAGCTTGTGGCATCTTGTAGAGCAGATGTGATTAACCATTCCGGCTGATGTGGCTCACACTGCTTATTCAGGCGTTTGCACCAAATAGTCCAACATATAACCATTGTCGTGGTTTATCAGGACACTTCTGCAGCTGCAGTAACTGATTTTGGTTGGAGCTTTGCACAAACTTAAGAGGGAAGGGGCCAGTGCTTTGACAGAATTCCCGTGGGAACACCAAAGCTACATCACAACACTTTGGCTCTGACAAACCACACAGATAACTTGCAAATGGAATGAAAGTTTGCGTCTCCACAATGTTTTTAACGAGTCTCCCTGGAGTGTCGCGTAATGACTGTGACTCCAGAAAGCAGAGAGAGTGCATGTGTTCGGTCTGCATGCAGCTTTTTGCTTTCTTTTGCCCGTTTATGCACCAGTAGCTCAAGGGACTCGGACTGTCTGCAGAAAGGCATAAAAAAACTACAAAACTGTGAGGAACGGCAGAGCCGGGAGGAGGAATCCACTTAATGTTAAATCACTCGTAAAAAGTTACATAGCAAATATAAATCGATAAACTCACACAAACATAAAGAATGTTGACATTTTCTAACAGATGAGATTCAAAAACAGATTTTAATCAAGAGCATTTTTAAGGGTCTGTGTCTTTTGTCCTCGAGGTGTGAAGTAAGTTTATGTTTCGAGGCACATTTTCCTTACTTTATACTTTCACTATAGTTTGTCCTTAAACAATTCGAAACAGAAAAACTGCAAAAGTAACAAAGTCAATGATTTAAGTGACTTGTGAAAAGAAAAAGATTGTACAGAGTTATGAAAGGCAGAGCGCTCAAAACAAAGAAATACTTCAACTAAATGATTAAATCGCACGCTAACATTGCATAACGTACGACAGAGAGAGGTAGCTGATTATCTGCGATGACTAAAGCAACAGAAAATCTTTTCCAGCTCTTCTTAACTAAAATAGTTTTCTTAAAATGGCTAAACACGGTGCTAACTGTAACGAATTCTGCCTCCAAATGGTGTCGTCAATGCAGGAAATCAAAGAAGACCAAAGCTGACCTAAACACAGACTGTCCAAAATATTAAACATGATCCTAAAACAGGTATCTGCATATGAATATGTAAATATATCTTTAAGCTTGGGACAGGAATGAACAGTGTTCTGGTTTCAGGCTGCTTCAGCTGCGATCCTCGTTGTTTTAGGTGATTCCAAATAAAATAGCTCAGCTCTCACGTTACAGTTTTTCCTGTGGATGCAGAAGAAAAACTAAGTTTAGTAAATGATGCTACATTGCTTCTGTCTTGATGCAAGATCAGTCATCCAGGATACATTCGGTTAGCTAACGTATCCTAACATAAACTTGGTGTTTTGATACTTTTAGGGTGCCAGTCCCTTTTCTGTGCTTCCCAGCTAAGGCATCGATTACTACATCATCATCATTATCATTAGCTGGCTAACGTTCCCAGATAGCAGCCAAAAAGTATTCAGTCACCTCTCCGAGTCACTGAATTCAGGTGTGTAAAATCAAGCACCTACTGCAGACTGCTTCTACAAACGAAAGAACGACACGAGGAGTGTCAGCGTGGTACCGTGATAGGAAGAAACCTGTGTAAGTCCAGTCCTGAAATTTCCTCACTACTAAATATCATCCAATATAGGAGGGAGGTTGAACGTCTGGTGTCCTGGTGCAGCCACAACAACCTGGTGCTGAACGCCCAGAAGACAGTGGAGATTATTGTGGACTTCAGGAAGCACACAGCCCCACTCCCCCCCATCATCCTGACTGACACCCTCATCACCTCTGTGGACTCATTCCTTCCTGGGTACCACTATCACCCAGGACCTGAAGTGGGAGCCCAGCATCACCTCCGTCATTAAGAAAGCCCAGCAGAGGATGTACTTCCTGAGGCAGCTGAAGAAATTCAACCTGCCAACACGGACGATGATGCAATTCTACACCGCAATCATCGAGCCCATCCTCACCTCCTCCATCACCGGGTGGTACGCTGGAGCCACTATCAGGGACAAACAGAGACTGCAGCGTGTTGTGCGCTCTGCTGAGAAGGTGATTGGCTGCAGACTCCCATCTCTGCAGGACCTGTACACCTCCAGGACACTGGGGCATGCAGCTCAGTCACAGCTGACCCTTCTCACCCTGGACATAGTCTGTATGACCTGCTTCCCTCAGGCAGGAGGCTCCATTCGCACCAGAACCTCTCGCCATAAGAACAGTTTCTTCCCCTCTGCTGTTGGACTCATGAACAATAACCGTATGACTGTTCCCACCACTAACACACGACCCTACGCTGTGTTCACTGCATCATTCCATGTTTGGCACTGATCACCACCTGCACTCATGTATATATCCATCTACTTAGCACTTTTAATTCTTATTTTTATTTTCATGTCTATTTAAGCGACAGACTGGCGACCTGTCCAGGGTGTACCCCGCCTCTCGCCCTATGACAGCTGGGATAGGCTCCAGCGCCCCCCGCGACCCTGAAAAGGAGAAGCGGAAGCGAATGGATGGATGGATGGATGTCTATTTAAGCGTTATATGACAGTATGTTTGCACTAAGCACCGCAGCAATTTCCTAATGTTGTAAACCTGCTCAACATTTGGCAATAAAACCCTTTCTGATTCTGATTCTATCGCACATTTAGCTGTTAGAGGTCTTCTACCAACGTGGAAGCAATGGGCAATGACAGCACCCGAGCCGTGACGTGGTGGCCGGTAAAATCACAGAGCAGGGTCAGGCTCATAGAGCAGAGGCGGTCGCTACAGACCTCCAAACTTCACGTGGCCTTCAGATTAGCTGAAGAACATCTTTATCATCTAAGCCTTTCCTCACCCAGGACAATGCAAAGCTTTGGATGCAGTGGTGTACAGCACGCTGCCAGCGGACTCCAGAGAAGTGGAGCTCGGCACTGTGGTTGGATGTGCAGCTTTCTGACATCTTTCAGCCTGCTTCATTTTGTCAGACAGCTTCTATTTAAGTCATTTCTTCATTCAGCCTTATTCTAAAAAGTCCAGTTAATCACAGTTAGTGAGCGATTTAACAAGAAGGGGCAATTACTTTTCCACACAGGGCCAGGTAAGCTTGTTTTTCCCCTTAATAAATGAAATCTTCATTTATAGACTTCATTTTAAATTCCCACGGTTATCTTTGCCAAATATTAAAATTGGACAGAGACAGGAAGCAGGTAAATAGTCAGTACTGACTCATTTTGTATTTATTACTCAGGTTAACTTTCTCAAATACTAAAATTTATTTGATCATCTGAAACGTGTAAGAGTGACAAAAAGAACAACTAAGAAATCAGTAAGGCAGGAAGTACTTTTTATTTCTTTTTATTTAATTAGTCTATTTTTTAACAATATTTTAAAAGCATGTATAGATTGTTCTCAGAGGGCTTCTGAGGTGCTGGCAGTGTTGGTCAAGTTACTTGAAAAAAGTAATCAGTAACTAATTACCAATTACTTCCCCAAAAAAGTAATGCCGTTACTTTACTGATTACTTATTTTCAAAAGTAATTAATTACTTAGTTACTTTTTAAAAACACGATTTACAACCTGAATAGGTGATAAAGTGATAGATCTTTCAGCCCTTTCAACTTTCTCTGCATAATCCATCATACAAAATGTAATCAAATGGAAAAGTCTCTTTTTAAAACTTGTTTTATTAGTTTTAATATTTTAACTTTATGCATCAAGCAAACATTTAATTATCTGCAACATTCACTGACTGGAAGAAATTAGTTTAACATTTAAACCTATTTTCTGCACATTCCAGCACATAAAATAAAATATTTTTTGTGTTTACACTCAGTCTTTCAAATAGATGCAAGTAAAACACAGCAGAAAATAAATAAAGTCAAAGACTAGCGGTGCTGTTGCTCTATTTTCACCTGTAAAGCAGGAGTGGGGTAGGCGGAGGGTTACCCTGGTGCAGGTGTGCCGCGGTCAGTGGAAGAATCCGCGAGTTTCTCTGTGAGTTTCCCATTACGTCGTAGCTACTCGGTGCTTGTTTGGAAGTTTAGGGGTTTTTTTCGCTGTAAAAAGAAGTTTTCTTCCCACGCACAACGGACACTAATGTTTTTGTCACTTTTTATGGAATCAAACTCAAAGTAAGGTCAGTACTTCCACGCTTTAAACGCTGCACGCTCATACTCTCTCTGCACTCGATATATGATCCATTGTTGATCTGCACACAGCTGTTGTCACGAACGTCGCACTCGCTTACGTCACTGTCATGAGACATTCTCGCAAAAAAAAAATCACGGTTCTAGTAACGCAGTAACGCAGCGTTCCTACGGGAAAGTAACGGTAATCTAATTAACGTTTTTGCAATAGTAATCCCTTACTTTACTCGTTACTTGAAAAAAGTAATCAGATTACAGTAACGTGTTACTGCCCATCTCTGGGTGCTGGTAGGTGGATTTAGTTTATTTTGAACAGAGCAGAGCTTTTACCTCCAGACCACAAACAGCACAAATAGCAGCCGCATCCAAATGAAACAGTGATGATAAACTGTTTAGCAGCATTTCAGTGTTTTGGAGAAATCACTGAGGATTGGAAGATGGAAGGAAGTGAATCGGTTGTCTGCCTTGCTCTTTCAAGCTGTGGTGACAATTAGAAACAACAGGAAGCTGAGCAGCAGAAAGAGAAAGGCGATTATAATGAAACTGGAAGAACATCTCGCTTCTACAAAGAAAAGATTATTCTGCACAAATTCTCCGCCTCCATTTCTACTCAGTATAAAAAACAGATTTGGTGCCATAATTTTGTTTGTATTCATTCATAATAATTAAATAAAACATACTCTGATAATACCGATATAGTAATTTCAGTAGTAACCTTGTTTAAATAAAGACATGTCCAAGCCACAGCAGCAAAACTGCTTGGAGGCAGAGTGCTGCACAAAATGGATTTATGAACCAAGTCACAAACATCCAGTACACTAAATCTATCTTTTTTTTATCCCTCTGCTAAAAGCAAGGCATTACCACTTTCCTCAATGTTATGCTGCACAGAACATTTTGTCTGTCGCTGATGAGATAAGTGAGGGGATAGACCAGGGGTGGGCAATCCCAGTCCACGAGCGCCGGTGTCCCTGCAGGTTTTAGATCTCACCCTGGGTCAACACACCTGAATCACATGATTAGTTCAGGCCTCTGGAGAACTTCAAGACATGTCGAGAAGGTAATTTATCCATTTAAATCAGCTGTGTTGGTTCAAGGACGCATCTAAAACCTGCAGGGACACCGGCCCTCGTGGACTGGGATTGGGGACCCCTGCCTTAGACAAACGGCAACCTGCAGTTCCTCTAATGCAGGGGTGGGCAACTTCAGGCCTCGAGGGCCGGTGTCCTGCAGGTTTTAGATGCGTCCTTGAACCAACACAGCTGATTTAAATGGATAAATTAGCTCCTGACGTTCTCCAGAGGCCTGGTAACGAACTAATCATGTGATTCAGGTGTGTTGACCCAAGGTGAGATCTACAACCTGCAGGACACCGGCCCTCGAGGCCTGGGATTGCCCACCTCTGCACTAATGGACACTTGAGGTTGACTTCAGAGGTGAGTAACTTTGTTCTGACATACCTTTAAGTCCTAGCCAGGCTGAAAGTCAGTGGTGTGACAGCTGTGTCAGCACGAGGAATAGCAAATCACTGTCTGGTTGGTCTTAACTTCCCTTTGCTAATTTAAGTGACTGGAGTGGACATTTGCTTTGGTACATGTCCAAGACGTTTGGGTTTGGTGAGTAAGATTCTAGCACTTTATCTAACCAAGCTTACTGAGCTTGTAACTTGTCCACTACCCACAGCTTGAGCCTGAATGCGATGGTAGGAATGCAGACCAAAGGTCCACCAAGTCCTAACATTACTCAGCACCTGTGTCCTGACTCACATAACCTCTAACATACAGGATAGAAATATGTGTGGTGAGGGTAGCTCAACTGTATCGTCTTAGCCTCCTGCACAGGTTTGGGCTTCTTTCCCATTAAAGAGGTGGCACTCCATGTCCAAAGCCAGAAATTGGGTCTCCACCTTCAAGTGCTGTCCAATACATTAAGCACCAGGCCGTTATGTTTCCTTATGCAGGGGCTGTCCCCACAGGAGGAAACACCCACGTCCTTGTCCTTAAGGCTCGGCCAATAGGCGGTCTCAAATGAGTCTCTCCCCCAGTGTGGGCTACCAGTTTGCCTTGGGAGACAAAGGTCCACCACAATAAAGTGGCAGTTGATAGTGTGTCAATCTCCAATATTGTATTTTATCAAATTAGCACCGTGCACACTGTTTGAGGCCAATAGTTTTATTTTCTGAATACAAATATGAACATGTCGCAGTTTTGATTTCACAATAGTGTCATGACTGCACCAGTCTGGTAATTCAGTCACTCAGTCAGTCCATAAATTAGCCTCTCAGTGAAACCTCCAGTTTGTCAGCCAGCAGGCCAGGATTTCCATCTGCCAGTCACTGATTACAAATTCAGATGCACTTTAAAAAAAGTCTGATGAAAAGTGACACAATTGTCAGGCAAAAGCTGACAGACGCGGTTCAGCTTTTCGGCTCTTTTACTCTTTGTTGGTCTGTTTTACTGACCGTTTGGCTACATTTAATCTGCTCATGTGATTGGTCAATAGCACTTGGGACTACAAACAGATCAGAAAGCAGAGGGTATAGAAATATTACCCCTTGCTTACAAATGATCCATATTCATGTGTAGAGTCTGTCTATAGAGATTGTGTTTGCATATGCTGTGCTGCTGTTTGATGTCTGCAAGCTCGTGTGAGGCGTTTGCGCCACAACTCAATTAAAAATAATGGTACTGTAGCACGTTTGCACAGGCTGTTTCCCACAGTATACTCTGCACACCACTGGGCAAACGGGTCAGAAGTGTTCCAATTAAGCATGTTTGTTATGTCTGATTAGACATGCTTTGATGATAATTAATCAGGGGGAATACAGCAGTGAAATGAGAACAATGTCAGTTATCTTTTATTGCTGCTTCCAATTCCACAGAGCCGCTGAAGAAAAGACAGCTTCAAATTGCAGGTCTTGACATTGTGGTGCAACGAGTCAAAGTTGATGTGTGCAGGATTCGCGCTCTGATCGCTCCTTAACCCCTGCTAGTGTAGTGCTGTGCTGGCACAGTGTATGTTCAAATATCAGAGCAGTACTTAGAAACATTATTCGGTTAGACTGTTAAACACAGACGACACTAAAGAAACCTGATGAGGTGAAAAGAGTGGTTTTAATTTTTCAAGGCTTCCTCACTGAAAGCTGCTGTTCAGCCTAGCGCACCATAGACACGTCAGCCTTCCTGATGTGAACAATTACATTATTATTATGACTTAAAAACAAGGAATGTATTAAGTTAGAGTTCAGAATTTTAAAATCTGGATTCTAAG
Source organism: Neolamprologus multifasciatus (assembly GCF_963576455.1). NCBI lineage: Eukaryota > Metazoa > Chordata > Actinopteri > Cichliformes > Cichlidae > Neolamprologus > Neolamprologus multifasciatus. The sequence goes on from NC_140454.1 coordinate 33,788,447, forward strand.
TCATCTCCTTTATTTCTGCAAACTCTTTAGAGTAGAAGGATTTCTGACATATTTTAGTGAAACTATATTACTATATGTAACGTGGGATGGAACGAGGGCTCTCATTGGCTATTGCGCTCTCTCACAGAGATTTGCACCTCTAACAGGTTCAACATGGGAAAGATGAGTCATGTCAGTAGTCGAGGGTCCAGCTATGACTTATTTCAACCTTATTTAAACTGAAAGTGAGATCTGACTGTGTGTTAGACAAAACAGGCCATGGAGTCATATATTACCACCACAACATTAACTTACTCTAAAAACCCTGTTACGGTACTGGGTCGGTGACCCAGTGTTTTTGTACTTTTACCTTTGATTTCATCATGGTTTGTGACTGTTTGTGTTTGGGGTTTTCTGTCCTAGTGTTTCTAGCTCCCTAGTTTCGTGGTACATCCTGAGTTCTGATTTTTAGGTTTTGTTATTTGACCTCCCAGTAGGGATGGGTACCGGTATCCGGTGCCATGATGGCACTGGTTCTGACATAAACGGTAGTAACCAGACCGAAAAGCAGCGCTCTTTTTCCTGAGCTGTGATGACTTTAGATTCTAGCCAATCATTTTACGTTTCCGAGGATAGTAGGCGGGTCCAGGTACGTGCGTTCTTTTAGAGCAGAGCTACAGATTAAAAATGCCCAAGGCGAAGCGATCAAAGTCTGGCTGTACTTCACAGCAAAAGATGCAAACTCAGCAGCCTGCCAAGAGTGATACCATATGTTTCCTATAGCTGCAGAAAAGGCTAACATTGTTATCTTTTTACAAAAAACAGCTGAACATGAGGTTTTTGGACCAATTTTGTGTTCTCCATTCTTTAAGCACCGGTTTGAGCACCGTTTAAGCACCGGTACCGGTTGGGCACCGGTATCGGATAAAACCTAAACATACCCATCCCTACCTCCCAGTGTTAATTCTGTGCTCCCTCTGTTCTGTGTCATCCCGACTTGTGTACCCCCTCTAGTGTAGTCAGGTCTCTGTGTAAAGCCCACGTCTCCGAGTCTGTGTCTTCGCGTGTGTTTTGAGTTTCCTGCTTTATTGTGAAAGTCTGTGTTTATGCCAGTGTGTTCAATTTGCGTTTCCCCTGTCTCGTCTTGTCAATCGCAATCAGCTGTGCCTCCCTCCTGTGTGTAGTTTCCTCGTTCCCTTCTGTGTATTTATAGTGCGTGTTCACTCGTGTTAGTTGCTCGTCCGTCTGTGTATCTTCCCGGCGTTCTCTCCCGGAGTCTTCCCTTCAGGTTCGTTTGGTTAGTCATTCCCAGTTTAGGTCACCTTTAGCTTTTGCTTTGCTCGCTGCGTTTCTGTTTGTACCACCTGTGTAAATAAACGCTCACTCACTTCCAAGCCAGTGCCTGCGTCTGGATCCTGTCTCACACTCGTCACACGTCGGCCCCGCAGCCGTGAAACCTTGTTGGTTACTGCTGTGGTTTCTGGAGTTATACAGAGAGTACGAGATTATGAATGTGATATAAACACAGCCTAAGCTTTAACAATGTGTGCACTGTTGGAAGACGTGTATTGTGTTAATGGTAAACTTAGCATTATGGTACTGCAGAGGAATGATCAGCCTCTGTTCACACATCATCTGTTGAGACAAGAAAAGACACTTGTTGCATAGATAGCACCCACAGACATGCGTGGGTGTCTCTCCTCACTGCTCTGTCATAACGTTACCTCAGAGCTCGCAAGAGCATCTCAGCTTGTGCTGACTCTGTCCACCATAACACCTGAGAGCCACTTTAAGAGGACACTTTGTACATTTATTGTAGCACAAAGTATCACTGAAATACACCAATTTATTAGCTGATGTTTTCAATGAATGACTCAGTTTGGGATAAATGGACAGTTTGCAATCGTCACTCAAAAGGAGGAAACAGGGGGAGGGGTTACACCCCGGACAGGACAGGGCATCATAGGGCTAACAGTAAATGTAGTCACGCTACATCATTAACATTATTGTGTGCTTAGTGTAACCGGTGTGATTCTGCGTTGTCTGATAAAAAAGGTAAAAGAAAGAAAGACCTCCAAGTAAATAATTTGCCCACTCCAGCTCCTCTCCCACAGGGGAATTGTAGAAAAGGGCTGGCATTTATTTTTACATTAAACATAAAGTATGCATTTACACGTAACATATTTGACATAAGATAAAACAAAAACAACACAAAATCCGACATACCTGATAACAAAGGTAAAAGAAAGAAAGACCTCCAAGTAAATAATTTTCCCCACTCCAGCTCCTACAACCAAATACAGTGAGGAAGAGGGTTAGCTCAACCCACCACAACTTCCAAGCTAGCAAGAAGTATATATCCATGCTAGCATTTATGGTGCCTAAAACACATTTATGATACATACATACTACACACTTATAACATCTAACAAAAACAGGCTTAATAATGACAATAATTGAACTAAAATCACAATCAGGTGGCTAAATATGCATTATATGAGCGTTTTACAGTGTTGGGAAAGAAAGGACACCCACCTCTCCCACAGGGGAATTGTAGAAAAGGGGAGAGGCAAAAGGGGGACACTGTATTTATAGGGTTGCACCAAAGAAGAAGAAAATGAGGAGGGGCTCTAACTGATAATGAACATAACTACAGGCTTGGCGGTCCTAAAAGTCGGGTATAAAAGGAACGGTTTGGGGGTTTAGAACACATTTTGTGTAATTATAACAATGTGATTTATGACCCTGTTACATTAGGAAACAAAAGGAAATTTGAAATACTGTATTTTCATAAGAAAAATGAAAAAAGTCACATGCTAAGGCTACGTCCACACTGGCCCAGACAGATTTGAAAACAGTGTTTTCGTCCAAAAGTGCTCCGCGTCTACACTAGTGTTTTCAGTCGTTTTCACACAGTTGTGCGTGTGAAGATTCGACCTGCCTCATTTCTGTCTGCCGCTTATTTACTTTCTGGCTCTTTGAAACATCGCAGCAAAATGTGGAGGAAAAGCAGCGAGTTTTTAAAATGGACTCACAATAAGGTGGAGTTGTTGCTGCGAGTAACACAAAAGTACAAAGTTGCAAAAGCGAGTGAGAATTAAAGAATTTGAAGAAAAGCTCTCTGGAGCACGTGCAGACTGATATTCATCTTTAACAGGGCTGTGTCATGATCCAAGCAGCCAGGAACACACAGGCACAAATGTAATCTTCAAAAAAATGGCTTTTATTATACCCCAAAAAGGACAAGATGATTACAAAAATTCAAAATAACGAAAATAAAGCTTTTAAGAACCAAGTGGGCCCATAAAAGAGGTTAACTTAACGAACGCTACTCAAAAGTCACTTAACAAAAACATAACTCAACAAACTGACCTGCCCAAATGAGAAACAGCTCCAGTTATATAGCAAATGAATAAACCATTATATACACCAAAGGTGAAAACTAAAGCGATAACAGCTAACCATCATTCAAGAAGAACCCCATTCCCCCTGCATGATCACAATAGATGGTCCAGTCCACTTTATTGGCTTCTGCATTTAAACCAGCTCCACCCTCAGCCTCCTCTTTCAGCCAAACCAGGAAGGACTGGAGCGGAGGTCAGGTAGCTCAGAGAGAGCAGAAATATAATTAATATAACATATACCTAATATAAAATGACAAACAATGCAAAGCAAAGTCTATGCTACCATTTGGGCTTTAGCTTAGTGCTGTCATGCATTACAGGTAAACTCAAAATATCAAATTAGTTAACTTATGATCACAGAAGCTTTAGAGCATAACGTAAACATAAGACAAAAGATCAAATGAATATTACCTAAGTATCTCAATTGTGTGGTTGCATGCAGCCATCACAGGCTGTCAAACAAAACAACTGCTGTGTAACGCCCTCCGCTATCTTAGTTTAATTAGTCACATGACTGCATCATATGACTAACACGCGTCATTGTTTTAGAAAGTCTCCATTTTTTTGCTGTCCACACTGCGACGCAAACGCACCATTTCCAAATGTGTGCGTTTTCGAGAGCATTTTGAAAACGCCGTCTCAGTGTGGACGGGAGGCCAAAACGGAGAGAAAACGATGACACATTAGTCGAAAATGCATTAGTGTGGACGTGGCCTAAATTGACAGTGTTAGCTGGAGACAGACTGAAAGGCTGAGCGGACCTATTCAAGCTTGAAATCCCAGAGGTCACCAGGGTCACAGGCTGGACCTGCAACCTGCAAATGTTAATGGTTTAAACACGCAAATTCTTTCTTCTTTAGAAAATGGAATAGATGGAAATTTGACTGTAGAAATCTTTATATCTGAGCTTTATTCCCATTTAATTCTCACTTTTACAATTTGATATGATTTATATTGTATATTTCTTCTTTCTTTGAAACAAACCAACTTCTGCTCAGTTTGTTTGGGACTCTGTAACAGTCCCTGAGTCCAGGAGGGGCTGAGCAGAGGCTCTTGTGGAGCACAGACTTCCCACGCCTCGTTTTCATCAGCCTCATGACCAACCTGAATTTAAGGACCAGCTCCAGCTGCCAGTCTCTGCCAGACGGTCTGTCTCCACAGTGTGTGAACTCCTGTGACCGAGGTGTGGAATACCCACTCAAATCACTCACCTGTCTCCGTCAAGCTGGTCTACCTCGCCTGGAGGCTCTCCCTGGTACACTCACCTCGCTTACTCACCAGCCTGCTCGCCCTCCGATGATCTCCTCTCCTGTGGAAAAACAAACCTGTCACTCAGAACGCAACTCTCTGTGCTCCAAGTGAGCACAGCTCACACTCACCAGCTGGACTTTCCTCACGGAGTGTCTGTGTCTGTTTATGCCCGACATTACTTTCATGGACCGGCCTTTAAGGTGTCGCGGATAAATACAACAAAATAAAACTAGTACCAGTACCGAAAAAAAAGATTTATTCATAACACACGTGGAAAGACCCAGGAAAACCGAGAAAACGATAACAAAATAACGCTGAAAACCGATTAAAAACCCTGAAAACTATACATTTCACACTTGAGCCTCAACTCTCGCGGCCCGGTACCAAACGACTCACGGACCGGTCCGAGGCCCGGGGGTTAGGGACCGCTGATCTACAGTATCTCCTTCCGTGATCGGACAGGTTTCCCAGAGCCTCCTCAGAGTCATCCTGTACTGTTGCAGTTCCTGTAAAATACTTTTAAAACTGATCATTTAGTCTGTTTCAGTAGTGCACCGGAGTCCACCAGCTCTGTCTGAAACATTACAGTCATTACATTTGGTGTTAAACTAACAGCACTTCAGAAAACCAAGCAAGTGTCACTGCAGCCACTGTCTCTGCTTACATGCTGCATTCTGTTTAATCGTTTTCCACTTGTCAACCAATCAGCATTCAGGATCTTGGGAGACTGCAGTGGAGCATATCTGATGTAAGTGAAAGTTCCTCTCCAACAGTCATGCATGGCGGTGGTAGTGTAACAGTCTGGGGCTGCGTTGCTGCGTGACAATAGTTGAAAACAAACCAGCACCTCGAAGACCTCAAAGGTTTTGGAGTGACCTAGTTTAAGTCCGGACTCAAATCAGATAAACTGCCTTGGCATGACCTTAAAAGGGGTGTTTGGACTGAAAACCAAAACCAGTGTGGCTGAATTAAACCAATTTTGCAAAGAAAAGTGTCCAAAAATCCTCCAGTGATGCAAAAGAGTCACAGCCATAAGGCAGGGAGACGTAGGAGAGGAAAAAAACTAAAAATGGTACCGACAACGGCACCTGGGGGTGGGGTTACAACCCAGGACACATTACATTAACCAGTGCAAAGGTTTTACCCATTAGAAAATGAAAGATGCAGAGGCGTGGCTGATCAATTAAAAAATCTTATTCAACAAAATAACTGAATATAATACAGAGCTGCACCAAAGAGAACTTAAATACCTCAGAACATTTAATGAAAACAACACATTTACCACACACTGCTTAAAACAACAAGATTCACTATGTTGCTCCAGTTTAAATAGCAGCTCAACAAAAGTATTAATACGGTTAAAGACGCTACCAATTATTCAACCATGACGTCACTGCAGCTTAGCCCTCAGGGCTGGACTGAAGGAGAGCCCACCATCATCGTATATGTATGATGATATATATGCATATATTTCACTTAGTTTGATACTGAAGCAGGTTTTCTTCAGGTTGTTGTTGGGTTAGTTGCACTGCAGCATGTGACAAATATTAAACGCTCTCAGAGCTGTCATCATTCATTTCACCTGAATCCTTGAATCTCTCTCTTGCTAATTATGTCTGTAACGGCAACCTTCGGTCCTTCTCTGCCGTTTGTGCAGGACGTAAAGTTTCTGACTCGTGCTGTTGTTTAGTAGCTTGGATGCCTTCCGGTAGCAAAAACGAGGCGAAGGAAAAAAGGGGCAAAACATTTATTTTCCATAGAAATCGAAAGGTACAAAACAAATGCCTCTGGTGGGAGCTCCGTTTACATTCCCTTTATGTTACAACAAAAAAATAACATTAAAACGGCGACGGTCAGAAAACTGTTGCTCCACATCCTGCTCGCTTACCTAACCTTTTACCCACACCCCTCCACATGCGGGCCAAATACACACCCCCTTTACGACACTTATCAACACTTTACAACAACAGACTAACAAAGCAGGATTAATTTATGGAGCACAGCCGATTACATTACAACATAAAATGATCAAGATTATAATAGAAACTTAAAGATCTTGACAAATACTTAAATATGCCATGATGTAACTGAGTAAAATATTGGCATGGACTTTGCTCCAACAATGTCAATCCATTTATTTTCTTATGTGTATTTCACCTTCCTCCGTCTCTTCCTCACTTCTCCACAGCAGCAGCAGCCGTTAAGCTTTTCAGCTCCACCTTTTGGCCACTTCTGCCACACTTAACTTTTTCTACACGCTCACATTAAGAGATCTGATTGGGTAACACAGTGTCAGCAATGAAAACGCACAAACGGGTGCGCAGAGTCCATCGGCCCAAACGTGCGTCAGCCCATCGGGGAAATGTTATCAGGTTTACGGCATAGTTACTTTTCAGTGTGACAAATATGGGCAAACATTCACAGCACTATATAAGATGTATATTTCACCACAAAGACAAAACATAAATCTAAACATTTCCCACTTCTGTGTTGAGTTAGAATAATTGGTGCATGTTGTGAGCTGGGTGAACGTCCTGAGAATCAGAGTGGCAGAGTTAGCGCCTCAGCGAGCTCCAACAATTTCAGCTTTATCTTCTCTTGCTGATTGGAGCGAGTGGATCCAAGTCATGCAGATTGTGTGTATTAAAGCAGCCACTCCATAAATTGCTGAACTGTGTGTAACGCATGCGCACACACAATCAAATGTAGTACAGCAAAGACATTTATTTCAGAATCGGCACAACAGTGAACTGTTTATCTTGGAAAAATGTTAAATCTACACTTTGAATGACTTATAGTGTGCAGTTCTCCACTTGTTCCTGCGAACTCACAGCCACACTTTGAAAACTCCTGCTTAATAATATTTCTGTCTTGTTTGGATGCTTCCTAAAATTTAAGTGCTTATTTTGCTTTAAAAACAGAGGCAGTGCATCCTAGTTTCTATGCTTTTTCATATGCTAGACGGAAATGCCTCTTCAAACATCTGCTCTCATTGACGGTATAATAAACTCCAAAGTGAATTCTGTTTTCCAACACTGAGACTGTTTCCCGGGAAAGTACAGCAAGCAAATTTTGTGGCTGCTATAAAAACATACAATACACAATATCTGGTAATGTCGACAGTGGCTCCGAAGAAAAGCAGCGTTTTTCCCTAGAGCCTAGTACCTGGGTGGTATGAATAGAAAAGAAAACATCGTATGAAAGATGATGAAAACATAAAACATGTAGTGTTTGGCCTCATCAGCGAGATTCTACGACTACAGAGGGGAAACTCCCATTGCTCTCAATATATTCTCTTTCCAAAGTGTGTACTTGGACCAGCAGCAATGCATACATAAGATTTGGCAGCCAGTATAAATAAATATATCTATACTACCCTTTGTGTGCTTCAGATTTCTTTGTACTTTTCCATTAGAGAGGAGAGGTGAAGCACTTTTCTCCTCTGTGATGAAACAATGAATTCATAAAGCTGAAAGACAGTCTGGAGTGATGCTGTGATGCAAAGAGAGGGGGGTTGCTTTGAGTGCATCCTCAACCTGATGTAGCACTTGAGCTAAGAGAACGAGAATCTTCAATTTAAGTGACCAATTTGGATACCTGATGATTTCCTCGTCTGGTTCAGTGGTTGTTGATCGACCTCCAGTTTGTGCTCAGTAGTGGCAATACTGCAGTTTTTGGTGTGTATCCAAGTAAATACAGGTTCAGTATTACCAACACCAGTACTTTATAAAGGCAGCTGAGGGACGAGCAGTGTGTCGTGACTTATGAGATGAATAATTATCAATTTTATAAATTTGAAAAATGGATTCGGCGATCACAAAAAGGTTCAGATATTTTTGAAGTGCAACTCGGTGGGCTGCATACTGCGTATCGAGGAAACGAGTAACGATTCCATCTCACTGGTATCGAACCAGTACTGGTGTTTGGATCTATCCGCCCACCTATAGTGCGCCGTAATGTGCAATACGTTCTTGTCTAAAAAGTACTAAATGACGTATTTTACCAGTAGAGAACATTTCTTTCCTAACCTGGTTCTGTCCAAATTTTAAAATAAGGACACAAAGTTTTTAAAAATCTGTTTTTTTTTTATATATATATATATATATATATATATATATATATATATAATTTTTTTTTTTTTTTTTTTTAACTATATGTTTTGGACCATAAGGCGCATTAAACAAAACAAGCAATGTTCATTTGACTTTGGGACCTGAAGGGGTGGAGTTTAGGACCCAGATTACGCCGCGAGGCTCCTGACTACGGTAGCCAGTGTCGCCAACTCCTCAGTAAAGTTGGGCCTATGCTGGGCTCAAACTGTGCGATTTTTAGCCCATTTTGAGCTGATTTTTGAGTCGTGCGACCGTTTTGGTGATCGGCCCGAGTTTGGCCTTCATCGTGTAGTATACGTGGGGTAACGAGAAGCGATTAACACCTCACGACCAGCTGCCAATCATAAATCACTTGGTAAATCCTCCCGACCGTTGTGAGGGTGTCGCTGCAGCTTCTCACACTGCGCATGCGCAAACACATAAACGTCGGTGAAAAAGACGGAGCAGCAGTGTTGCCAACTTAGCGACTTTGTCGCTATATTTAGCGAGTTTTCAGACCCCCTTAGCGACTTTTTTTCTAAAAAGCGACTAGCGACAAATCTGGCAACTTCTTCTAGTATTATTGGAGACTTATTTATGACGACTTTTTGACGTGAAAACGCATATCGCTCTTACTCTCAACAAGCAGCGGTGCTGCCGTGGGCGCCTCGCCCGTGCCAAAGCGCTCACGGGCGGAGGATAGTCCTCCCCCAGCTGCTATCAGGGCAGGAGACGTTCACACCTGTGCGTCCAAACTGCAAATGAATCGCGCATGAGCGAAGCCTCTGCTCCAGCACTGACTGTAATGCAGTCAGTTCTTCCTTTACTGTTTTGTGGATCACAACGTTTAAAACTACTTATAAACACACACTCTCACACACAAATTAACTCCACCAGAGTGCCAATTTCGGGTCACTTTTGCCGGTCCACACCCGGATAAAGGAGCAGGGTTGGAATTGTGACATTAAAAAACAATAATTGCTAAAATAAATTTAATTTGTAGTTCTAAATAAATTCTAACTGCATTTAGGATGTTTTTTACTCACTTTATGTCTCTTCCACGATGTTATTTCTCTCTCCAGCAGCGTAGGTTACAATTACATTAGCATGACAAATTATGCAAATTAGGTGATGACGTCATTTGGCGACTTCTAGCGACTTTTAGGACAGCCAATAGCGATTTTCCTTACTGAGGAGTTGGCAACACTGCGGAGCAGCACAACAGTGCAGCGTGTGATCTGGACACAAGCGATGGAGGCACAACTTAAAGAACTTTGGAAAGCTCATCCGAGCCTTTTCGATGTGGCCTCACAAAATTATCACGACCACAACAACCGTGAAAATAGTTGGATGGACATCGCTGCTCAATCACAGCTGCCTGATCATGTTTTTCATTAGCAATTTAGCAAAGTTGATGGTGGTGTGTGTGTCTGACAGAGAGGGAGAGCGAGCGACAGATTTTCTGTTATAACCTTAATTTTATGGACGCACAGTGTGAGCACTCAGGTCGTATCAGAGCATCAGGTCGTATAGTGTGAGACCTGCATCGTGACCTACGAACTTATAACCCCTGCGAGTCAATCGTGCAGTTTGAGCAGGAGCTGAATAACGTGACTGAAAAAATCGCAGTGTTTGCCCAGCATAAGGAAAATCGCTATTGGTTGTCCTAAAAGTCGCTAGTAGTCGCTAAATGATGTCATCGCCTAATTTGCATAATTGGTCATGCTTATGTAATTGTAACCTACGTTGTTGGAGAGAGAAAGGACATCGTGGAGGAGACATGAAGTGAGTAAAAAACGTCCTAAATGCAGTTAGAATTTATTTAGAACTACAAATTAAATTTATTTTAGCAATTATTGTTTTTTTTAATGTCACAATTCCAACCCTGCTTCTTTACCCGGGCTTGGACCGGCAAAAGTGACCCGAAATAGGCACTCTGGTGGAGTTACTTTGTGTGTGTGTGTTTATAAGTAGTTTTAAACATTGTGATCCACAAAACAGCATCACAATAAAAGAACTGACTGCGTTACAGTCAGTGCGGGAGCAGCAGCTTCGCTCATGCGCCGTTCATTTGCAGTTTGGACACACAGGTGTGAGCATCTCCTGCCCTGATAGCAGCTGTGTGAGGACCATCCTCCACCTGTGAGCGCTTTGGCACGGGCAAGGTGCCCACAGCAGCACCGTTACTTATAGCGATACGTGCTTTCACGTCAAAGTCGTCATAAATAAGTCTCCAATAACACCAGAAAAAGTCGCCGGATTTGTAGCTAAGGGGGTCTGAAAACTCGCTAAATATAGCGACAAAGTCGCAAAGTCTGCAACACTGACGGTAGGTGTAATGCTCCGACAATCCATCAAGCGGTGCGGCTTCGTAGCTTACCAAAGTCGTACTAAAACATTTTTGATCGATTTTTGAGCGCCGGTTCGAGGTCAGTAAGCACAACCAGAATTCATACATAAGGCGCACTGTCGATTTTTGAGAAAATTAAAGGATTTTAAGTGCGCCTTATAGTGCGGAAAATACGTATTTATTTAATATACATTGAGACAGCTTGTGGAGGTTTGCCAACAGCTTCTATTTATTAAATGGCTCTGACAGTGTGACAGTGGACGCAGCAGTGGTCACATGCTGAAACTAACAAGCACATGAGTGAAACAAAAAGCCTTTTTTATTGCGTCCACTTTAGCCGACAGCCTAATGGTTCAGTTCAATTATATTTTTAAACCTCTTAGTGCGGGACTACCAATAGTGTAAGTGGCAGGGCATCTCCCGCCACCATGCAGCTAAATGCTCTGCCTTCTAAAGTCCTATTCATGTTTTCCAACTATCACTCTGTCAGTGCTTTCAGAACACATTCAGGCACTCGAGCCAAGACGCCACAGCGCGCCGTGCAGCCGAACATTTCATTGTTTGTAGCAGCAGGCAGATATAACAAGCGCTGACCATCGTCAACATCGACTTCTAGAGTGGCTGTAAAGCAAAAAGCATGAATGCGATGAAAAAGCTACTCGGCCACCTCTGACGAAAATGTATCTTAAACTATCACTGATGACTGCAGCTCCTAAGTTACATCTGCACGACACCTTTAAATACCTCGACAAAAGGAGTTCTGCAAGACTTAAGACTTTGCTGATAATAATAATAATAATAATAATAATAGTCTTTTAATAAGTATTTTAGCTGCAGAATCACTGTTAAAGTTAACAAACTGAAAGCACTGCTTTACCTAAATCCTAATGTCCTCTGGGAGCTCATCCCTCTTTCACATGTGGTAAAGATGGAGAGCGCAGACGGGAGCTTCTGTACATTCAAGTCCCGTATATGGAAATCAAAGCTTAAACTAAGTCCACTGTAATCCCTCTGCCTTGATTGATAGCAGGCTTGTGGGCTTATTATGCTAAAGCTCACTGTTTATACAACAACAGATGAGAATGGCTGCCTTGTCAAATAATTACCAGCAACAGTCTTGAGATGTGTGCGTGTGTGCGTGTGTGTTACACACAATGTCAACAACACCCATTATTGACAGTGTGCAGGCTCATTAAACATTTTGAGGTAGCCCTTCGCTTGTCAGGTTCTATTTTCATCATTTTAATGGTGCTCTAATTTGTCCAGCGAATCCTGTGGCGTTCCCGTAAAAAGAAAGCTTAACTGATTTATGTTGTAGCTGTTTACCGTGGGGAGCGGGAAATTATTCCCTACTGATTTTAATCTCAAAGTACGTTTTTTTTTTTTTTTTTTTTTTTTTTTTTTTTTTAAAGAGGGCTTTTAAAAAATGCAAAGGGTGATTTTGTATTATTAACAGGTTTGTGACTCTGAGTCGGGGAAAGGAAAATATAAAGAAGGGCTGATACACTGTGCGTACACAGCTTAAAGGCACTCTGGAATGAGGTTCTCACCTGCAAAGTCCCCCCTGAGTTTGACAGGAAAATAGAGCAGGCATCAAGCTTATGGAGCGTGACAGCAGAGTCATGATCTTACACTTATTTATAGTTCTGATTTGGATGGACTGAAGCAGCCGGAGGCAGGAGAGGAAAATCCAAACATTAAATGTAATGAATATCATATTTGATGTGCGACAGTCAGATAACAGCAAAGACGTTAATCAGAACATAACAAAGTTTTTTCTTCAGTCCGAGTGAATAAACTGCGTTGGTTATTGTTAAGCTCTCCTCATTACTTGAATGATTATGTTTTATCCCTGTATTATAACCTTTGCCTGCTGCTGCAGAGGATTTACAGCAATATTGGATTTTTTCATATTAAACTCCTTGTTGAACAGTGAGAAGCACCAATTAGAATTTAGCAAACAGCTCGTTAGGTTTGTGGCTTCGAAGCCGTTCGGTAATAACTGAAGTCTCCTCATTGATTTTTCAAACAGTCCAAAAAAAAAGTTTCAGTAAGTTAGTGAAGCTATAAATGTTGAGCAGTGGGAGCTTCTCTGATGCACCTGTAGACACCTCCCACCAAGCCTAGCCTCTGAAAATCAATAACCTGAACCTTGTGTCAGATTCAACATGACCGATGTCTTCACTCACTGAATGTGTGCCCAGTGCTGCAGGGTATATATTCTGCATGTGATATGTGACTGCTAGACGCTGAAAGGTGTGCCGTTTCATAAATAATAAATATGCATCGTTCTTCTTTAGCCTTCCGAGTAACGACTGAATCGCTGAGAATAATCACTCAGGTTTGGAAAATGCCTTTTTCCCCCTCCTTCCACATTCTTCTGCCGCTGTGAGCCTCCAGGGGCCGACCGACTCGATGAAATCAGAGCCTTCTGCTGAGGCAGGTTGAAAGGTTTTCTCTTTGCATCAATTTGAACATGACTCTCTAACTTCTCCTGTAGTTAATTAATAATATTTCTCGGTTGCAGCCCCCAAAGAGCACTCTAGAAGCTTCTGATGTGAACCAAAGCTTCTGCATCGGTGAGACATTAGCACAGGAAGAGAATACAGGAGGTTTTTATACCTGTGAAACACACCTGATGCCAGATTAACCTCCTAAGACCCGAACTCTTCCACAGCATGCATTTTTAATTTCTCTTTCATATTTGGTCATATTGGGGCCCGATGAATATAAAAACAAAGAATTACCAGATTTGTTTTTACCTTATTTTTGTTTTTAAGAAAAATAAGAGCCACATGAGGATATTTGTTTAAAATTTCGATAGAACAGAAGCACTATAATGCCCTGGTAGGTGGATATCAGGCCCTTGTAGAGCAGAATTGAGTATTTTGGTCTAAATAACCCAAAATGTGATGTCCACATATGTGCACGCAGGTCCTAGGAGGTTAAAGAAACGTCCACATAAGAGTTGAAGGAACGACCCAGTTTGAAGAGAATACAGGAGGTCGTCGTCTCTGCTTTGGATTTGAGCTTGCATTATATTTTATATTTTTATATTTTCTTTTTTGTTTTGGTTTTTCTCACACTGTCAGTATTTTTGAAAATACTGCATTTTGGATTCTGCAAATTAAAACGCATTTTGTAAAATGAAGTCAGTTTTGATTGGAAACAGTCAGAGTCGGTTGATTATGAAATCAAGGGTTAGGCAGCAGTGAGACAACCACAGATGCTCTTCAGTTTTGTTGTTCAAGTTTGCATTTTAAAGAATAACAGAAGCCTGATTTCTCTGCGTTCCCCTTTTTCCTTTGAACACAGCAGTAGTATAACACTGCACTGGGTTGCTGCGGCACAAACGATTCATGCACTTTAAGTAAGATAGCAGCCATGGCTTCTGCAGAGCTGCACGCTTTTGTTAGACCTGAAGCTCTGCCACAGAGACAAAGCAGTCAGTTGTGCCCTAAAATAAATCATCCAATTCGTTCCTCTCTCCAGCAAGAGTCCACCTCTTACTGAGGAGATAAGGCATCACGATGCCCCGTGCTCGCGATATCAGATGTCTCGGTTACCATGGTAGAAAGGGTAAAGACCATTTATGTCAGGCTCAAGTGAAGTCGGACATTTACGTTCTGACATCTGCCAGAGACGTCTGCGTCACAGACAGCTTCTGCTGTTTCTGTGAAAATCTGAATAATTTGACTTTTCATGTTACTTTTGTAAAAATTCAATAAATAAGCATCTGTATTTGACTTTCTGCTCTTTCGAGTTTTTAGTTCAAAAATGTGGCATCTCTGACATTTCTGCTTTCCCACGCTGTCAACGCTCCAGACGCTCGGTTAACCTCCCGAGTTCAATGAACCAATCAGTTGGTGGATATTGATCTTTAAATGTCATAGCTGTCTTGCATAAACCTGCACTTCTCCTATCGCCATGCAGATCTTCACCGAACTCCCAGCTGAAAGAGCGAGTCTTACAAATTTTCCTTCACCTCGTTATCTGAGCTGCGGGAGCCAGAATACCCTCTCTGCAGCTGCATGCACAGCAAATGATCACATCACAGAGATTTGAGCAATTAAATATAGTAACTGGTGTCGGAGCTCACCTCTGCACAATGATGCTATTTTAGAATTTATTTACAGAAATGCAGAGTCGAGCTTTATGAACTCAAATTACTAATAAGATTACAGATAAAAAGCATATTTACTTCCCTCCTAACAAAACTGACCTGCAAACTTCATTGTTTCTCCTTTTTTAAAACCACATTTTACAGATCCCGTTAAGATGCTCAGACCATGTGATGGAGGTGTCGTAGATGTTGGGTGCAGACAGATTATAATGTACTACAGTTATTATATTTGTCCAGTAAATTCATTTTCATTATGTACAAGATGACAAAAGTACGGTTTATTTCCTCCCACTTCTTGTTTGCGAAGGGTACAGCATGTGCACCAACGCCACAGAAACTATAAATGATAGTACAAATGACCATACAGCACAACGTCCACATGCTGTTACACTATATAATCCTTCAGCCTGCTGAACCTTGTGTATTTTAGTACTAACTTATTATAACATTCGCTCTGTTCTTGATGAGTAATTTTATTATTTCAGCCCATAGTCTGCAATTTTCTAAAGGTTACAGGCGGAGCAGAGGCATTTCTGTGCAGAATTGTGACAAAGCTGGCATCATTTTAAAGGTTAGAAAATATATAAGTAAGGCATTAACTTCTGAACCCCGTGAAATAAAAGCTTCTTCTCAGAGTGCCTTCTCTCCTACTGCAGGGAGAACTATTTATTTGAATCATAAAAGTAAGATATGGAGCGTGCATTCAGTCTTACTAGTAGATGTGCTAAAGCATAGGTTGAACAGCACAGAGGGCTTTTACTGCTCCTGCACATATTATGGGAGATATAATGGAGTGACGGTAATGTGCAATAAATTGCTAATTGATATGAGAGATGATATGTAATTGGTGGCTGTTTAAGAGCTTATTGATTTATACGTCATGGTAACAGCTTGGTGACAAATTGCAATGGTAGAAATGACAAACTGTCTCACTTGACTACTCGTCTGTGTACAGTGCACGAGTCCTGCTAAAAGCCACGTTTTGAAGCAACTCGCTATTAATGGAACGCTGACATCTGCAAAAAGTCACGCAAGTACCATTTAAAGGAGGGCTGGGAACGGCGATGCTGTGTGATTAGTCACGAATAAAAGCCTGAAGTTAAAGTCATCAGGCAATTAGGAGCCAGCACGATAGTGCTTTACAATGCATTTCTGTCTTGTCCATTACCCCGTCTTAATCAAAGAAATCCCCTCACTGATGTTATGAGCTATAAATGTTACCAGAGTATATGGGTCAGCCACACAGAGACTAGTCGTGAAATACAGCATTTGTCAATTAATTGCCGACATGGCTCTAGACTAACTTTTTGACATGGGCGCACCGGTGCGCCTAACTTTAAAGATTTAGGCGTACCGGCACAAAAGTTAGGCGCACACTTTTCAACCGCATCGCTTATCACTGCAGTTTTACATGGGCACTTTCTTTGGGGGGGGGGGAGTCCAGACAATATTCATTTCTAAATTATTAACTAACAATCTTGTGCTTAAAGTGCTTTGTCAATATTGTAGAAAATGTTAAACTTAATCATCATCTCGCCTCCTTTGACGACCTGTTTGCTGCTGTCTGTTGCTGAAAGGCCGTGGAGAGAGGGGACACTTGGCCATTTATTGCAGCATATAATGTGTTTCCTGGATACACTGTGCTTTTTCAGCGCCCAGAGATTGATGGCACCGTGTCAGAGCTGGCTATGAATTTCAGACGGATCAGGCCTTAACAAAAAAGTTATCAATAGTTCATCTTTTCATCTTTTCTTATTCCCCACAGCTACATCCACTTCTCTCAGGCCTAGGCTGCTCACTAGGGCTGGATATCATCACTGATTTCTATAATGCATTCGATTCCAGTTCTCAAAGTCCTGATTTGATTCAATTTAGCCTCAGACAGTCAGAAATATTATAATTCTGATCATTTATCAGCACTGATACACATGAGACTTCATCAGAATTGTGAACATCACAGCAGATGTCTTTGTGTGAAAGTAACTGAGAATAAAACACAGAAAAACATGAAGGAGATTTTCCTGGTCTGGCTTTTTATAGCAGATAACCTTAAAAATATTCTGCAGTTTTGCATAATTTTAAGAAGTTTAAATTTCTTCAGTATTGAACAGCAGAAATTAGGCTTTCTTGTCTGAGGTCATTTAAGTGAAAAAAGAAAAAGACAGCGCTGTTAACAACGGTAGACTGGTGGGTGATAAGCGAATGAATAATACAGAAAACAGAGATTTGAGACGGGAAACTGTTCTTGAAGTACACAGAGAGAGAGAGAGAGAGAGCTGTGCAGGAAGTGTGATTTTAATAGTCGTGGAAGCAAAACAGCAAAATTCATGACGACATTGATCAAATGTGAAGCGCAGTTTGCTGTTTCTTTTGCTGCTGGCTCGGCGAATTTTGGTTGGAGAGACAAAACCTGCAGCTCAGAATCAGCGCAAAAAAGACGTAATCACAGTGCGGACCGGACGCATCAGAATCGCTGAGCTCCGACAGCGTGTCCGTCTACGGGCCGTCGGGTGAGAAAGCCGAGAAAGACAAAGTTGATTCTGATGCGTCGGGTCTGTGTTTACGTCTTTGTGTGGAATCCGTTAATGAATTGATATCGCTTTATTCAAGCTACTCACCTCTCTCTTCCACCTGCACTTTCAGCTGGACCACGGCCAATCAGAGAGGTCCCGCCCCTGACTATCTCTGATTGGTTTAGTCCACGATAGGGGCATAATGTGTGTCTGTTGTTGACCACACGGAGAGTTGCAGAGATTTTTTATTTTTATTTTTTTGTTACCCGAACAGTTGGTCGCACAGGTGCGACCAAATATTTATTTTTAGTCGCACCACTGAAAAATTTGGTCGCACTCTAGAGCCCTGCATGGTATTAATTATTCTTATGTTTACAGCTCTTATGCATGCTCCGAGGTTAAGCATAAAGAAAACAGGTTGTGGTGTCACGTAGGTAAGCTTGTGTTCTTAGTATCACAGTACAACATTTTGTTGGCCGTATCAAAAAGAATCATCTGATTTCAAAGTGCTTTAACTCTGCAGCTGTTCACCGGTAACAATCGAAACACGTACGGCTGCACAGATTCAGGAGTTTGTCGTAGTTGCTGCTAAGTAGCATAATAACAGCAGTGTCTACATGTGTCATGCAACTGGAGCAGGAAACGTTGGACATGTACACAGACCAAACTTCCAGGTCCAGCAGTGTAACAAATGTTGCCTTTTGAATTCGAACGATTCTTTTTGAGATATCTTCTATATTTTACCGATATCCTGCTTCTGATGGTAAGCAGCTATTAATGCTATTGATGGTTGATTGATTACAGTGTGTGAAGGATGAGGAACAATAGCGAGGACACGGTGTGCTCGACGCAGACATGCTGTAATGGACTGTGAAAGCGCAGAAAATGAAAAGTAACAGATGAGGAAAAATGAACTTGACAAAGTGCAGGGCCGCCGTGAGACCAGAGATTCATCGCAATGATTCAATAGTGTCAATATTTATTACTGTAGCTCCATTAGCGATGACTGTGGCTCATTAACATGGGCGCAGCTGCTCCCAATGACCTTCACAATCCTTGCTGGCTCTGTTGGATTTACATCAGATTGAATAAAATGTGTTGAAAACGAGAAGATGAAAAAGAAGAAGGAGAAAAGAATCGTTGCCAGAACACATGCAATTAGTCCTGCTGCATCTGAAGAGGTCCTGACATAAAATCGCAAAACTTTCCTTGCAGAAAAAAAGAAAAAAATCAATACTTGACAGTACATCACTGAGTTGAATCACAGTATTGGATGCCTCAGCTTTTCTTTTTCTTTTACATGCCCCTTGCTGAGTTTGTTAGCCAATCGAGTCAGTTACAGACGGGTCAAAACATAGACTTGGGTGATGGAAAAACAAGTCAAGCTATAAAATTCACTTTTGTCTGTTGGCTATAAAAACTGAAAAATGAACAATGTTTTCAATTATATATGACTAGAGGCAAATGATTGAAGTTACACATACATGAATCAACATTTAAAGCTCTCATTAATATGCTGCAGTGCGTTACAGTTTCTAGGATCTCCATTTCTAACCTGGAGATCGTGACAAACTGTGTCACAGAGCAAAATCCATCATGTATGCAAATCAAATTGCATATAACACATCTGCATAGTTGGAGCATATGTAGCCTAAATAAGACTGCACAAAAATACTGAATGCATATTGGTATAAATACTGACAGGGAACAGTGCACACAGTGTGGCGCTTGCAGAGAAGGTTACTTCATCAGTTTTTGCTTTTTTGCTGTTGCACTTAGAAAGTGTCCAGTTTAATATAGGCATGAATTGATTTCCATTTTATTGATTTCTGCCTGCTGTAATGTCCACTGTTGCCGGGTTACTCCACAATAATGCTGAATTTATGTACAGTATTGATCGCTAATTACTTAAATATAACAGATGAGCTAATTTTCTCAGTTATATGGTTTAGCTATATGTTGCAGAAGGTACTGAGACACTAATACATACCTTATACTTTATAAAGTAATGACGACAGGCCTTAGAAAATGCATTAGAAAATGGACTTTTATTATTTTATACTTGGCTAAGAATTTCAATATTTACTGTCTCTAAGCATCGTCCTAAAGCCGTGTGTTGTTACTAAAGTGTCCTTACTATAGCAGGAGATTGTGTGGAGATTATGCATGTTTTCCAGAATCACCTGAAGATTAGCCCTGCAAACACGTCCGCAGGTGGAGGATTTGCCACATTTCCAGTGGAATCAGCACCCCAGCCTCTCTTTCATTCAGCTATTGTGGCCAATAACACACACACAGATAGCTTAAGAAGTATAATTAGCAGATGAGCCTTTGTGTGGCGTTGTTGCCTCTGCCTGAAGACATGTTGGAATGCAATTTGAATTGTTCATGCCAGGAGCCCGAAGCCACGAGTCAATCAGTGTCTCGGAGCCACTTTGGCAGCAGCTTGCTCTCACATGTTAATTAGTAACGACTTTCCCTTCTGGCTGCAGTGTGAGGCAGCTCAGCAAAGGTGAGATACTTGAGGGAAATATACAGGAAACTTCCAAGAGCTCAGCCTGGCGTTTGATCTGCCGGGATGGCTGTTATCTATTGTTCGGTTTCATTTGGTGGCAGTAAATGGAGATGAAAGTGGTGTATGCTGACACCTGCACTGCTGACAGCATCTTAAGGAGGCTCAGTGCTGCTGGGAAACTTTGGCTAACAAGTTAAATCTTCTCCAGTTTGATGCGATATTTGAATACGCAGCATGTGGAGCGGTGATGTTTGTAGCAAGACCCATTAAATGAAATGTGATTTCAGATTGATGATTTTTAGAGTGTTTTGTTAGATTTTTTTTTTTTTTAGGTTTACTTAAAATAAATTGTAGCAATGCTGAGGCCATTTCCCCCAAACACATAATTCAGCAGTTATTAAAAAGCAGCCGCACTGTTTCTCAGCCTGACGACTGAACGTGTCGCTGCGCTCTCTGTGTTTAATTGTACGGATGAGCTTGTTGTCTGCCTTCCTCTGGTTTCAGTGTCCTGTTATTTATTCTGCTGTCTACTATTTATGTTTTATTCCAGCACAGTTGGTGTGGAGCACCCACAGTTTTGTTGTACATGGACAATGACAATAAATGTCTATTCTATCCTGTTCATTCACCTCATCCTCTCTGATAATTAGTGTTTTTTGCCTTTTTCGGAGGATTCTTCGTGTGAAGAAATAAATAATTGAGAATTCTGCTGATAAAAATATTCAGAATTTCAAACCGCTGATTGCAGCGAGCCCCACAGAAGGCTGCATGACGCTCATTTTAATAAAGGCTCTGAGCTACACATGAACAAAATTTAAAAGCGCCAGACGTGCTGACCTTTCATTGTGCAGCCATTTTTTTTCTCGTGCTCTTAAAGGGAAGAATGTGAAAGCCCTTGAGAACAATGGGAATTAGTTCTTAATTAAAGCCGGCCACACATTACACTGTCCGGTGCTCGTGGCGGTAAAATTAATTCTTTGCAGGTACCGTTGAAGCTCTTGTTGATAATCTCAAATGAAGATGCTTTGATTCAAAACACGGTCACACCAAGCAATATCTTTGACGTGACACTGTTAAAGAAATAACCGATAATAACCATTGATTACTCTTCTCTGCTGTTATGCTTTCAGCTTTGGGACTCGAGGGAAAAAATTACTTTCTGATGGATCCGCTCGCTGGCCTATAAGTGCAAATCTTTTCACGTTCAAGCTTTTAAACCATTTAACGTAATGCCACATAATGTGGTCTGAAGTTGTAAGGAGCTCTGCTGTGTAATTAAGTTGTTAGCTTGGACACAATCCACTAGTTAGAGCTGCCAAGCATATGATGAGATTTGTTTGAGTCTCTCTACAGTAGTTCTGCCGTCTAATGGTTACAGTGACTAACATCATTCCTGCTGCTGGTGCAACTACAAAGAATCTGCAGGCCGTGCATATAACTGAATAACAGGGCAAGCAGATTACTCAGGTACAAATGTAATTGTGAATGCATTATACATGCAGTGAAAAATACTGCAAGCTGTGCCATTATGAAACTAGAGTTACTTCAAACTTCGAACTCTGTTATGTGTAATTTTAACCGGAGGTTGAAGAATGCAACTTAAATTTAGAGTCAAATGATGAAGATGTGGGTCAGTCAGTGTACATACTGGTTGTTATTCTTTGTATTTTAAAGGTCTTGCAGCTGATTTGAATTTCACACAGTGGCTATAATGAAAACACCAGCTGTCCACAGACGGCATAAAGTGCCACATCGGTTGCACAAAGGTATAAAGGTAAGTCAGCAGGAGTGCAGTCCAAACAATCTGAATAAGACAAAGAAAACATAACCACTGATTCTCCGTATGCACAATGGTGGTCATGGCAACCGAGCAAATGTAACTCTTTTAAAATCCCATTTTTCCAGGCAGTGATTGATAATTACTGATAATTACTGTCGTTTACAGTATTGACGAGATTATTCTAAACAGCCATCTAGAGCCAGTCAAACATGCTTCGTCTCTATCTTTTAATCATGAAAACACGTCTTTGTCACATTTATGTTAACCACAGAAATCAAACTTATGTAAAGGTGGCAGTTTTATTTATCTGTTTTTTGTTTTGCAGTTTTTTTTAAATAAGGTCAAAGCTACAGGTACATCTGCTTAATCGTATACAGTATTCCTACAGTATAAATACTTATTGTGCTATACAGTTTAGATGCAAGGATGAGAAAAGTACTCGACCTCTGCTCGGGCTGGTAACAATTCAAATCATTAGCTCAACTTTTGACATTTTCATTGTGAAACTGGGAAAATTGGATAGGCTTGACTCCAATTGTGGATGGCATGCAAAGATGACATTGAGCATTTCAGCAACAATAACTCTAATTATTACGGTCGTTCACAGAAGAAAGGTTGATTATTTGACAAAGCCTTGCTGCACAGGGTCGGGGTATCACATGCAGGATGCTGGTTGGCTCTCAAATTGCTGGATTTTAGAGAAACAATATAAAAATGAACCAAATTGTAATGGCCATGCAAAGGACTCCAAAGATGTCTGACACAGCAAAGCTTGTAGATTGCTCTGTGCTGGTTATCATTCAACATCTGTCGGCCGTGGGACAAGCCAGGAACCAATCAGATAGTGGACAAGTGTGTCAACTAATCGGTGGTTTGATCTCTGGCCTCTCCATGTGTCCTTGGGCAAGACTGCAGCTATTGGTGAGCTAATGGGCCTAGAAACACATTATGAAGTGCTTTGTAAAACTCCTGGAATAATACAGTATATTTTGAGTGATGTGTATTTAATGACAGTTTGCAGATATTTCTCTGGCAGCTTCAACTTGTAACCTATAGGATATTAAAATCTTAGTTTGTTGTCTTCTGTCCACCAGGCCTCTAAAATCATCCCAATCAGGAGACCCAACTTTGCCTAGTAACAGCGGTCCATGATGCACTGACTGATTTACTCCAGGTTATAGTCCAGACTAGTGTCAGATTAGTGTTTCATTAGGATAATTTGAAGAAAATATAGACTGCAGGCAGGAATATTATCTGTCTACACCTGTACAGGACTGACATTTTCCTTAATCAAAACTATAGCCCGACAATAAAAATAGCTCCAGGTTGATATACAAAAAGATACGATTTAGATGGAATTGCCTGTCAGTGTTTTTATTGTTGTATTAAATGGACTGCATTTTTATATAACACTTTTCTGGTCTTTTCAACCAATCAAAGCACTTTAGACTACAAGCAGCATTTACCCATCCACACAGGACTGTTATCTTATACATGCTGCACTTTCTCCATCACACAGCAGCGATGCAGTTTTTCTGCTTCAGTATCCTGATCAAGGACACTTTGACACAAAGACCACAGGTATCGGAAAATTTCACTCGTGATATTTGTAGGTTTTTTTTTTTTTTTTTTTTTTTTTTTTAAATGTGACAATGTTGTTCATGACAACCCAATTTAGAAAAGAAAACATAATTATTACAAAATAAATATGCTTATAATGTTTGGGAAATGACTGAGAACAGCGTGTATGGACGTCACTTCACATGAAAACGTTTAAGCACTGATTAGAAAAGCAGACAAAGAGCTGTCACCGAGTTCTAAACAAACTCCAAGCATGTGTGGTGGAGTTTTGAAGTTGTACATCTCTGTTCCTTACATTTCATGTCATGCCTTTATTAATGTTTTATTTGTTGCTTTGACTGTTTTCGAATAGAATATGCGGGGGGAATATAGAGGGAGATATGTAGTGAAAGTTTTGCCTGGGTTGATTGTGCGTCGATCCATTGGTAATGCCTCAGGGCTCCAGTAGGTGGGTTCGCGCGCTTCCTCCTTCACTCAATACAGACGAGTGAGAGTGAGAGCTACGTGTCTGTGCCGTTCTTTCACCTCTCCTCACTATTTCCCCTGTTTAAGGTAACTGTCATGCACAAATCTGTATAAATGTGTGTTACTGTTGGTTATTATGTTGTTATCATTGTTCATTGTAGCGAAAGATGTGAATTGCGGACTGTTTTTGGCTGAGAAGTTTCAGTTAATCTCTGTTGCTGTGTATGCTAGTTTTCGCTATTACTCCGCCATATTGTGTGAAGATTTTTCTGTTACTATCTGTATAAGTTAACTATTAAAAGACATGCAGTACTTAAAGTATTATTTCATTGCTGTGGAAAGTTAGTGACTGTGTCAGCTAACATGTGGGAGTTAAAAGGATGTTTTTGCCTAATGCTACAGTTCATGTTATCTAAAGTATTCTCATCAGCTAATGCAGCGAACAACAGTGACTTAGTTTGGATACAGTTGTCCTGAGACTGAGTGCATCCATAAGAATATTGTTTTGGTTGTTTTGCTTCTGAAACTCAATACAGACGAGTGAGAGCTGCGTGTCTCTGCCGTTCTTTCACCTCTCCTCACTATTTCCCCTGTTTAAGGGCACAACACATGAACAAATTCAACTGTATGATAGTTTGGGAGAAAAATTAGAAAATGCAAATGAAAAACAAAAAACATTGACAGAAAACAACTGAAATTCAGTACAGCGAAGTTCCAGACTTGATAGTGGGAGAAAACTTGGTGTTTGGAGTTTGTTCATTAATAAATGACAGTTGTTCTTTAATTCTTTATTACAGGTTAATTCATTATATATTGAACTGCATGTTAATACTGAGTAACAACTTGGCTCACTTAAAAATTAAAATTTTGCTAATGCAAAATAACTCGTTTCACTAGACGATGTGACTCACCTGCTCCTCTCTGTAGAAACCACAAACCTTTTAGTTTTTTGTGTGTGTGTGTATCAGACATGTATGTTTATGTATAAATATGCATACCTCACTAAAGCCCTGCCCAGCATTTGTCAGAATTTTTAAAGCTGTTCAGAAATTCACTAAGTTGATGCCATTTGTCTGATTTCTTTCAGCGAGTGCACGCCGACCACCCTCTACCTACATCACTGCAATCGACATCTACACGATGTGTCAGGGCGATCGCTGTGTGGGTGTGGAGAAGAGGACCAGAGGACCCAAACGCAGGACTCACGGGTTGGTGAAGGCTGGTGTTTACTGTGTTAGCACAGAACAAAGAGAGAGACTGGCTGAAACTGATGATTGACAGAAACAATGACAACACCAGGACCTGAGGGCTCAAATACCAAGCTAATGATGATGATAGGAGTACACAGGTGAACTTAACCTAATTAATCACACACAGGTTTGGAAAAGGACAAAATGCACACACATCGAGGCTAACATAATAAAACAGGAAACATGAACAGGGCTCGCAAAATCGCTAGCCCGACGTCCCGGGGCTAGCGATTTTTCCAGTCGGGCTACCAAAATCTAACTCACCCCTGCCCGTCGGGCTATCATAGGAAGGAAAATATATGTCTATGCTTTTGCATTCTTTCGCCAATGTAGCTGAGTAATTATGTCATTGGCATCGGTGAGCCGCTGTCAATATGTGACATATTGAAATCGCGTTTGAATTTGCGCCTTGTTTTTTGCTTTCACTTTCATTTTGCGATCGCGCAAACGGTGTGTAGAGAGCGGCAGCACTGATTGGTGAGTGACGATTAATTGCGCACCAATTCCTCTGACTTTGTCTTATCACCCATTAGCTTACTATTCAAACGCGACAAGTGAAATCTCTCGCAGCAAGCTTAAACATGTGAGAGGTTGAGCGCGCAAAGAATCGCTGACCGTTATGTAAGTACGTGTGTAAAAGCAGCAGGATTTACGCTGGTATTTTAGTTCTGCTCAGCTAAATAAGACAGGTCAGGGTGAAGAAGGGGCAGCCAAAGAAAAGCCGATCACAAAACGGAAAAGATATGACAAATCAGACTATGAGGCAAAAAGAAAGCGCAGCTTTTTTGGTTTCATGGACAAAATAATTTCTGTGGCTGGAATATGACGAGCTAAAGAACATGATGTTCTGCCAGGTGTGTTGTGAGTTTCATTTGATTTCTGAGTCGACAAGCGCCTTTGTTACTGGGACCAGTAATTTTAAGAAAGGACCCCATCAGAACCCATGAGAAATGCAAGAAATGCCTTATTGCCCAGTCTGCAGTATCTTTCCCAGAACAAACAGCAATTGCAAAGAACATACTAAAAATAAACCAAGCACAACAAGAACTCCTGAATAATCTGTTTAGAACAGCTACTATGTTGCAAAGAGTGAACTACCTTTGGCAAAATTTAGCAGTCTTTGCAAACTTCAAAAAGCAAATGGCCTCGATCTTGGTTCCACTTGCCTCTTACCTGTGACTTCAGTGGAAATTTCAAATTCAGGATCTGACACAGACTGATTCATGTCCTACACAGTTCTTACAAGTTCATAGAAATTTCTGTTCAATTAGAACCAAGTATTTGAGTTGATGTTTGTAATTTTTATACAGTTGTTGTGATTTGTATTTTAACAATTTTTTTTGATTAATTTTTGTTTCCATTACAATATTATACTTTAATGTATAATATTGTAATGGAAACAAAACATAAAAAAAATTGCTTTATTTTTTATTCGGGCTACTTAAATTTATTTTGGGCTACCAAAAACTGAAGAATGCCTGCCCAAAGGGCTACCAGAGATTTTGAAATTTTGCGAGCCTTGATGAACACAGTGGGTCAAACCCTGACACGATGATTGAGTGAAAAAAATATCTGATAAGATCTCTGATCACAAAGCATTTGTGAGAGCTTTTAATGAATTAATTGCTTGCTTGTCTGTGTGTAACTGTCCAGCGTGTGTGCTTAGTGCAGCGTTGTGTAGAGGGCCGGTATATTCACAAGCCTTTTTTCACGTCTAACCTCCTTACACAACGTTGCATATATCATTCATTTATACTGCCTTTTCATATAATGTTGAACAAAAGCTGGAATTGAATGAGTGGCCTTCTGGTATTCAGTTTCCAATATACACGTACCCATTTGCTATTTTTGATAATAGGGAGTGCAAACAAGAAAAGTGCAGATTGTACTTGTGTATATATAATTAGGATGACAAAAATGTACATAATCAAGAAGCAGCACCGTTTGCCAAAACAGTAAATGATCATGAATGCAGAAGTGTTCTGGTTGCTGTGCAGTATTCATTTAAACGAGCTCCTCAGAATACAAGTACAAAAAAACTCTCATTTTCACCTGCTGCTGAGAAAATGAGATTTGCCACATTGTCCAAAACAATTCCAGATGGCGTACGAAGGAACTAAGAGGCATTTTGCATCCAGAAATATATGCATCCCATTCTCCGACAGTGCCTATGTTCCAGTTTTACTTTGTAATTTGTCTGTATCACTTTCTCTCTCCATCTAAAGTATGTGCCATATGCAAGAAGAAAAAAAACCCTTAAAATATGCAAAGTACCACTGCAGCATATTTATACAGTGACACATCCGTGCATTCTCCTACATCATGAGCCTGAGGACTGTACATATCGGTCAGTTATTTTTCAAGGTCTGAAAAATGGAAGGTAAAACAATCACAGTTTTATGGAGGACGGGAAAAGATGTTGGCAAGTATTAACTAAAAGCCGAATCGATCGCGGACTGAAAAATGGGGATAAAATCATTGAGTTGTCAGATTGCTACCTGCTATAACATATGAGGGAAGAGATGGGCATGAAATCCTCATAAACCAAAATGCAGCAGTCTATCATCGAAGTGAGATGAGCAGGAAATGTTTCATGCAAGGTCACAGCGAAGCAAATGTGACATTAAAAACAGCTCAGGACGTTAATTCATTCTAAATGTGCGATTTATATGCCACGGGAAGCTTACCTGACAATATGTGCCTTGTAAAGCTTTGTGCAAAGGTCAATCGGAAGTTTCTCTGACAATTTTAGAAACTTTTAGAAGTATTACTTGGTTACAGTGATGACGCTCGACATTAGAAAAAGACGTTTGTTTCATTTATTTGTCAGGAATCATGCTATTTGATCAGGTACTCGAACAAAAGACCAAAAAATGAGGAAGATGAATCAAAATACACTTCCAAATGATGGCTTTATTTGTTTTTTCAAAGTGCTTATCTCCTGCTGCCAGGACGCTAAACAGGCTGGTTCTATTGTTGTTTATGCAGGCTACTTCTTTTCCACTTTGCAGGTATTTGTTGGCATTGCAGATTGATTGTGCTTTAATCAGACTGTGGACAATTTATCGAAATTCATACGTTCCCACTTGTGCATAATGAGTTCGCTCGCGCTGATAAGGTCTTTGTGCCCCAGCCGAGACTTGTTGACCGGTCACGGCCAATGCACCAGCTGTGTTCAAAGGCATTTAGCTGCGGTGGCAGTCAGGCGTGAGGGGATAGACCTGGGAAGTCTGTTGTGTATGAGGAAGACAATACCTGACCTTGGCCTCGTGGTGTGAGCTGCTTGGCAAAGAATGTGCTCCACTGTGAATGCAAATGAAAAGAGTGAGCACAACACAGAAGGAGCTACCTGGAACACTGAGTCACTGTGCTCTCTAATTTAGCATGCAGCTCACTCTCGAGCTGCGCTCTAATATGACTACTGTTCTCTGATAAAAGGATCTCGGGCTATGAAAGGATGTGAACAAGTTTTGGTAGAGGAGTCGGGCAGTGGGGGACTTAATGATGTAAACCTTCTATTCAAAAGATTTTAATCTGTGCTCTGTGGACACCAGTGCACACTCTCTGGTGTCCTCAGCACTATGTGGCCAGAGGGGGCCTACCGCTCAGTGCATGTAAACCATTTGTCAACTGCCACACTGCATGCCTCAGTGCTGATGTGAGGTCTGCATCGCTCACTCCTGTGAGAGCTCAGATCCTGAACTCTTACTAGGATTCTTTAAAGCCAGTGTTTGCCAAAATCCAAAGTTTGTAAACCTGACCCAATATCAACGTAAAGATATTTGTTTTTTCTACTATTAGATGTTTAAAATGAGCTTCCTCCGAAGGGTGGCTGGCCTTTTCCTTAGAGATGGGGTGAGAAATTCGGCCATTTGGGAGGGGCTCAGAGGAGAGCCGCTGCTCCTCCACATTGAAAAGAGCCAGTTGGGGTGGTGTGGGCATCTGACAAGCCTCTTCTGGGCTTCTCTGCTTGGGCTGCTGCCCCCGCGACCCGGCCCCGGATAAGCAGAAGAAAATGGATGGATGGATACTTGTTTAAAAGTTTGCATAAGTTTAAGAATTGCACCAGATTACAATAAATACTACTCCTATGTTTTCCTCTACCTACAAAGCAACATGGAGAGGGATCTTTACGGTGTGTGGGATGTGCCTGTGTGAAGTGTATGCATCTCATTTCAAACCTTATGGCAGTTTGTGAAACTTTAAAACCTCTGTTGTTCATCTTCTGTTCTTTCAAACTAGCAACTTGCTGAAACAGAATAAAAAGTCTTAAGCCAAAACAGGTTTTTAATGCTCTATTTTCTTTTCACTTATATGCATAACTGCTGTGGTTGTGCATTGGGATTGGAAAGGTGGCAAAATGCTGTTTGGAGCAAGCCGTTGGTGATGTGCTATTTTTATAGCAGGCTGTGCAGGCTTGGGTGCATGTGAGAGCTAAAGTTGAGAGCCATTATATTTCAGGCATTCATTCATTTCAAAAGTTGTTATAAAATATACAAACACATTGTGCTAAAGTCTACAGCCAACCATGATTTCTTTATATTTTGCTTCCAAGGAGTTAAAGTTTTCTAAATGGTCATAAGCGATATTCTTCAACATTTTGAAGGTCTTTAAAGTTTTTCTTTGGATGCTGGCTGTTATATTTATGTTATCCTTGTACGTGGCCATTTTCTGAAGATGTCTTTTGTTTGCTTGTTGAGCTACTTAAGACTGAACCGTAAATCAAGTCTGAAAAAAGGCACCTGAGTCAGTGTTGTGTTTACAGAAAACAAAAAGCAAAGACAACCAATTTTGTCTTGTATTTTTAGGCATTTTTACTGGCAGCCTGCTGCTGCATAATATGTGTAATACATTTTTTTTACTTGAATCTGCGAGAAATGCCGAGGACAATGCAGTTTGACAGGCAGAAAATCATATTTTTGCACTAACAAGTCAGTAAGTGTGGAGGAGGTCAGGAGAAAGGTAAAACAGTGGGTGTCTACAGCCATCTGTGAAACACAATGGGGGCTCTGTTGTGGTTTGGGGCTATACTTCAGCCAGCGGTGCTGGGAATCTTGTCAAAAGGTGATGAAATTATGAATGTAGAAAAGTGCTGTCAGGTTTTGATCCATCCAGAAAACGTCTGATTGGCTATGGCTTAATTTTTCAGCATGACAGTGATCTAAACACACTGCCAGTGCAATGAAAGCACACCTGGGCAGAAACATGCAATGAAAGACTATCAGTCATGAATTGAGCCTGGACCTCAACATTACTGAAGCAGTGTTAAATCATCTTGATGCAGAACAGAACAAAAGGAAGAAAGATCCATAAAAGAGTTTTGAATGTCCTTCAAGAAGCTCGCAGAACGATTCATGAAGAAAGTAAAAGAAAGTTGCCTGAGAGAGTTCAGGCTGGGTTGGAGATAAAGGAAGTCATCAGTGACTTTCAAGCTTTAAAGAATTAAAAAATAAACAGTTTTCGCCCGATGTACACTATTTCCATGAATGTTAATATGTTCTAATAAACTCCTTTCAAAATACAAGTAGGGCTAGAGCCAGGAAAGCTAGCTATCTAGGGAACACACAGGAGAAGGGAGCACAAAGCACTGAGGGAAGACACAACAAAGGGAGGCTCAGGTAAACACACACCAGGTAACGAGGGGATAGGAAACAGGCGGGAAAACAGCAGGAACAAATCAGGAAAGGGAAGTGAAATTAGACACAAACCACAAGAGAGAAAAGACCATAAAAGTAAAACAGGAAGTAACTGCTGACGGACTCACACACGCAAACTTGACATAGAGACGAAAGACAAACACAGAGACAAGACTGAGGGAAACAAGATCCAACGACTAACAGCAGACTATAAAGCCCGAACACAAACCGTGAAGCCACAAAACTAAAAACCACGACAGGTATACGGTAGTGATGGTGAGATGAAGCCTCATGATGAACTGAAGCTTTCCACCCAATTGGTCGACTCATGGTTCGAAGCATTGTGATGATTCATTTGCTCTACTGCGCCATCAAGTGGACAATTCAAGTGAAGCGGGCTCTGTGATTATAATGATGTGTAAACCTCTAAACCAGGGGTGTCAAACTCAAATACACAGTGGGCCAAAATTCAAAACTGGAACAAAGTCGCGGGCTAACGTTAATATTTATTGAAATATATTTATTCCTCCAGATATAAGAATGAATCTCTTCTTATGGACTCAAACAAGTTTTGCTGAAAAACTGAATATGGAACAAGCAAAGCTTAATACTAAACAATATATATATTAGCTGTATAATACCAGTAGGCCAGCTCTAATAGTAATTCGGTATGGCTTCGTGGGCCAAATGTAATTAGGCTGAGGGCCAAATTTGGCCTGCTGGCCAGAGTTTGACACCTATGCTCTAAACTGAATAAATAAATTGTTTTCTTGGTTATTTATCCCGAATATTGTCTCAGTATGTGTGATACAAAAGAGAAAGTGGAAACTATCAGGACAGAGTTTTGGTATGATTGTCAGTCAATAGTATAATTCAGATCATAGATCAGTACATTTGCATATTTTTATAACTATAAAAAGAAAGCTGACACTTTCGAGACTTTATCTAATGTGTAAGCATCACAGCAGATGCCTTAGATTAGAATCAGCAAGCTGTCGGCTTTCAGCCCCGACCGTGTCCACGCTGTTTGGTGAGAAAGGCGACATCTCACTGATTCTGACGCGTCAGCGCTTTGTGTTTACGTCTTTGTGCAGAATCGGTGTACCTGCTCTCATTTACTGTTTTAGCTGTTTGGTGGTGGTTGAAATGTAGTAATATTTATATTAAAAATCGATTCAGGATTTTAATGAATCGATATCACGTTATCCAAGCTAGAATCGATTTTAATCGATAATCAAAACCCGCTAGTACCTGTGTCATCATGCTTATGTACATCTGGACAATGACACAAACTAGTATTTGGCGCTTCACTTTTTAATAAACTAAAAGACAGAAATCAGATTATAGGATCTGTAGTGTTGTTTATTTATATTATGGTGCTTATCATTTGTGATATTTATTACTGTGTGCATACTTTATTAGGAGAGATAAAATAAAATAAAAAAATCTCTTCCTTGCTGGTTCCATCGAAGAAGAAATGCTCAAGTAACTATGTAACACGTACGTAATCCAATTCCACAACACAGTGTGATGGAAATCAGCTGTGTTTTTCTGCCCATTTTATTTCGAATCTGGCGCAAACCAGTTCCTGAATCAGTCACGTGGTACGGACTGCCCGCGAGGCCTCGAACGTCACTGCATACGTAATCAAAGCAAGCCTCGATACGCGCTTCACAGAAACGCCCCCGAGATTACCGACACACGATTCGACGCTTCGACACACAGGACACATCACTAGTATACGGTTCGTTCTAGTTTTACTTATATAGAGAAGCTTGAATTGAGTTGCTTGAAAGTCAATTCAATTTATTTACACAGCGCCAAATCACAACAGTCACCTCAAGGTGCTTTATATTGTGAGGTAGACCCTACAATAACACATACAGAGACAAACCCAGCAATCATATGACCCCCTATGAGCAGCACTTTGGCGACAGTGGGAAGGAAAAACTCCCTTTTAACAGGAAGAAACCTCCAGCAGAACCAGGCTCAGGGAGGGGCGGGGCCATCTGCTGTGATTGGTTGGGATTAAACAGGAAGAGAGGATAAAGACTCGAGAGAGCCAGAGATTAATAATAACTAATGCAGAGAGGTGGATAAACACATGATGAGTGAAGAAGGCGACTAGAAGAAACACTCAAAGTCTGAAATATATATTAAAACAAGTCTTTGTTATTAAGAAAATGAGAGAAGAGGACAATTAGAGGAATATGGTGAAGAGGAAATGAGGGCAGCTAGGAGAAGGATGACGAGTGGAAAGGCAGCAGGTCCACATAAGTTATGGAGATTTGTAGGAGAGAGAGGAGTGGACTTTTAGGCCAGACTGCTTAACACACTCTTGGACAGTCAGGATGCCTGAGGAGAAGTGTACTCGTACTGGTTTTCAAGAATAGGGCTGATGTGCAGAGCTGCAGTAAATACAGAGGGATAAAGCTGATCAGCCTCACCCCGACGATACGAGAGAGTTATTGAAGCTACGTTAAGAAGAGAGATGATGATCGGCGAGCAGCAGTGTGCTCTAAAGCTCTAAAGATTTTCAGATTGTTGATGGAAAAGTATAGAGAAGGTCAGAAGGTAATGAACTGTGTCTGCGTGGAGGCTGGACCAGAATGGACAAGATTAGAAATGAGCACATCAGGAGACAGCTAAGGTCGAGCAGCTTGGAGACACAGTTAGAGAGGTGAGGCTGAGCTGGTTTGGACATGTGCAGAGGACGGATGGAGAAAATATTGCAAAAAGGATGTTGAATATGTAGCTGCTCGGCAGGAGGAAGATTCGTGGCTGTAGTGAAGGAGGACGTGCAGGAACGGGCTGAGATGGAGGCTCTAAAGAGCGAAACCCAGAGACAAAGAAGAAGAGCGACCTTTGTCATTAAAATGGAAACAACAAAGACGATGACCTTCTTGAAAAAGGTTTAGTCTGATGTGTTCTTTGCTTGTAGCTCAGGGAATCTGCGGTGTGAATTCAATACTGCCACGCTGTGTCACTTTCCCGTGCAGGAGGGAGCACGGTGCACCAAACAACTTGTGTACCAAATGTGGGGCCAACCAGCCCGGGGGGAGATAACACTGCCCTCACAGAACTACTTATTCATCAGAATAACACTCACAATGTATGATGCAGTCTTACTGTGCTTGCTCACTACCTTAATTTTACAGCCACGGGCACACTGAGACATCCTGTTGTCTTTTAAAAGAATGTGATTAGAATAAACATCACACAATTCCTCATAGTTTTAAATGGTCATCAGGAATGCAATGTAGCGCACAACTGCTCCTGGCCAATTTAAATTTGAATGCATTTATGACTCACTGTGTCAACATGGGAAGCAGAAAGTAAAAGCTAGAAATGATCTTAGTTCTACCTTCATATGAAAAGCACACCTGCAATCTTCAGGGACTGGATGTCACATTTACAGTGTCTGATATGTGATGCCGACTGCAGGACGATACGTCTACACATGGATGTGGAAACAAAAGAAGATCCCCGTGTGTTAATGATCATGGGTGGAAAGCAGGTTCACTTCAGTTTGGTGCTGTAGTAACAATATCAGCTCTTCACTGGAAAGATAATTCTTAATAATATTATATTTTAAACCATATCTGTCTTTGTTAGACATTAAAGACCTGAATTCATCTCACTTTTTTGTGCCAATGCTACATGAATCTCTCATGTCATTTCTATTTCTTATTACTCTGTGTGTGTGCTGCTGAGGTTAGCAGAGGCATTTTCACATCTTACACATACAGCAGAGAAGCGACTGACTGCCAGAGCATTTAAATGACAAAGTGACAAAATCCCCCTCAGTGAAAATAACGTGAGGAATAATTACATGATCTCTGTTGCTTTTTCTTCAAGTGATCCTGAATCTGTGTCCTCACTACTGATGAGCACCAGCGACCGTGCATCTCGAAGGCCTGCAAATCAAACAAGTGCAGGAATTCAAATACCTCTGGTGCAAGAAAAGAAAGTGGCATCGACAGCAGAAATACACTCAAGAATCGGTCAAGCGGCTGCGGCTTTCACCTCCCTCTGATGGTGCGTCTGGAAGAAGACAAACATCACCCTCATCACCAAAATCTGCCTGTACTGCACACTGCTGTTGCCCATCTTCTTTATAGATCAGAGACCCGGGTCATCCTCGAGCACGACCTCAACAAGCTCCAGCTCCAAATGCGCTGTTTGCGTCAGATTCTCCGAGTGTCCCCTGTCTCAGCATACGTAGTCAATGACACCAGCAGCCCTCGATGGAAGAGCTGATCCAGAAGCGACGACTGCAGTGGTTTGGCCAAGTCTGCCGCATGAGCAACCATCGCCTGCCATATCGCCTTCTACTGCAGCGTGACGCACCCAAGAAGACTTGGATCAAGCAAATTGAAGACCATCTTAAACAACAACGTCTAACCCTCGAACAAGCAAAGGTTAAGGCCAGAGGTCGCAAAGCCTGGAAGTGCATCGCTAACCAAGATGGAAACCCTACGGCACCCACAGCAACGTACTGGCTTTTTGAACGACCTCCCCTGCCGAACGCCAGCTAGGGACAAAAGAAGACAAGAAAGTGGACTCATTGTGGTATCAGCCTGCTTAATTTGTATTATATCGGGAAATATATAAAACATTGATGTAAATAATGTTGACTACTCTTGCATTTGTCATTAGTCATCCTCTATGTGTCAAAAACAAAGCGATCAGCAGGGAAATCAGGCATGAACAGACTGAAAAGTTACGAAATTGCAGTTAATTCTAAGACTAGTGCTGTGAAGAATAGCAATGCCCTCGTGTGCTCAGAGCAGCGGGCTTTGGATAACATGAATATAGTTCTTGACTAATTCAGTGAAATCAATTGTAGCTGTCCAATCAAGAGAAGGTGAAAGCATGGGCTGCTTTTCCAAGTACTTTACATTTAATTGACTCTATTTCTGGAATCATTCCTCAGCTTTATAAATTGTTAGATAATAACACACCTGAGCAGCTACTGAAATAAATGATTCCTCTTTTGTGGACACTTTTATTATGCAAAAGACAAAAGGAAAAGAGAAGAACTGTGCTTCAGAGGTCATGCACTTTACAGTGAGACACTGTCATACCTGGATTGTGGTGAAGCAAAGAACTGCTCACTTACAGACGTATAAAGTACTCCTCAGTGGAGACAAGAACACACTTTAATTCCTGGTTAAAACAAGACAACCGCCTGACTTTACATGCAGAAATTTTTTTAGGCTTCATGAAGACAATGCAGTTGCCAGAGTGAGGAATGTAAGTGAAATGACGCAAAACGGAAGCAAGACAAAATACGGCAATTAATTCAGTCTAGGGTGGCTTAGAGAAAGAGAACGCACAGGCAGTTCAGATGGTTTTCAAATTCTTAGCAAAGCCTTGTTGGAGCTATAATAGTTTGGCACCTCATTACAACACTGACCTTATTGTCAAAAGGATCTTCTTTTAAAAAGACTTAATATTTACATATACAACTCTCAGTCGCTCCCCTGAGCAGGGTGTTTTTAAAGACAGTTAATATTCATTTAAAGAGTTTTGGATGAGAAGGTGTCTTTTCACTCAGTACCAGTGGGCACCACAGGAAGCGGTTATTCCTGTGGTAGCGTTGTTTGTAAAACTTAAGGTTATATAATAACTAATAATAATTAAGTTTAACATCCATGAAAACAAGATTTATTACATTTAAGAGTTAGAAGTTAGCAGGAAGTTAGCTAGCTAGTTTCCACCTAAACATGATATAGCATGTTCTGAGAGGTTTCTGAAAAATTCAAACGTACAGCTCTGCTATCACTTCCAGCATAAACAAAAACAGAAGCCTAAACAGCAGTGACGTTTGTAGGGTTACTGAAGTTGGGCTAGCTTAGGGTGACCAACCGTCCTCTTTTCCCCGGACATGTCCACTTTTGACGTTCTGTCCGGGGGGGATTTTTGAGATTGATGAAAATGTCCGGGTTTTCCTAAAGAGGACACATATGTGTGACGTCATCCCCGAGCTGTGGCTTTGTGAGTGGTTGTTCTGCACTTGACGGGACAGACAGTGGGCAGCAGCACACCTGGTGATGCTAAAGTGCAACTGCAGCTTTTCAGACGAACTGCAAAATAAATTTCCCTCGTACCGTCCTGGTACTGGTAATTTTCCTTATATAGATGAGGCCTTATTTCTGTGCCATTTTTTTTAATTCCAGAGGTTTTTAAGTTTTTTTTTTTTGCCCTTGTTGACTTGTAAAAGCCTATATGATATTTTTGTTTCACCATTCATTAACCGCACAGAGAAGAATTAAATATGTTAAAATTTTCTTTAACCCTTTAAGACCTACCATAGAACCAAGTCCGCCAGAGCTTATATTATATTTTTACATGCTGTAGTGCCATTTCAAGTTGATATACATCAATACAACCATTATAGCCCAAATTTTAATAATATGTCTGCATTAAGTGCATAGAAATTACATAAATTGCAAGAAAGTGCAATAAACTACAAAAATTTTTAAATCGAA